>NC_049225.1:84183053-84870553 GCF_011100685.1 Canis lupus familiaris | reverse complement strand
TCATTTCAGCCCAGCTCATGATGTCATGGGCTGTGGGATGGAGCCCCAGGTCAGGCCCCACACACAGCAGAGTCTGCTTGAGATTCTCTCTCTCTCCGCCCACTTGTGCACATGCTCGCTCACTCTCTGTGTCTCCCAGATAAATAATTCCGAAGAACACCACCGAGAATAACGCTGATTGCAATGAACTACAAAATTGCTTACACATATTTCACAGTGTTGGCATTGGAATAGGATTTCTAGAGACTATTTCTCTCTTCCATGATGCGTTTCTTCAGGGTGTTGAGAATAAGGCCTTGTCCGGAGAGTAAATTCCCTCCCTCACCAAGTGAATGCAGATTGACTTCTCAGCACTAATTCTCATGTATCCGCATGTAAACATCACCCCTTAGACCCAGGCTACATTCTGTGAGCATCTGAAGACACCTTCCTGGTGTGTTGAGCATCTCGGCTCGCCCCAAGTGTGTGTGCGCCGTCGGGGCCTGCACCTGCTTGGCCCCCTCTGTACCCTCTGAGGGATGCCCTGCTGTTGGCGGTCCAGCCTTCTGACTGTGACAGTTAAAAATAAATATAACCTTTGGAATGTTGGTAGCTACCAGGCCGTGACCTCTGGAATGCCTCGTGTTCAACGCACTCTTTCTGAAGGTCCCTGCATTCTAGTTAGGAAATGCCAGGCCACTCACCCGGCCTTCTAGGCCCCTGGGGGACTTCTCCCTACATGGACTGATGACTTGCACTCCTGAATATAAAAGTCTCAGGTCCTTTGCATGCTTTCTTCCTGGGCCTCACATGTTCCTGCTTCTGGATTTCCTAATTCATTCTGTTACGATCCATCTGCGATGGACTGAACGTTTCTGGTCCCTTAGATCTACATGTTCCCATGAACTGACCAAGTCCCCCGCATGTACATGCTGAAACCCTACCCCTCACGGTGCTGTTACCAAGGAGGGGGGCTGCTGTGGGGTGATACGGTGATGAGGGTAGGGGCCTTACAAACAGGACGATGTCCTCAAGCAGGAGGCCCTGGGCCCATCCTCGGCCCCGTCTACCATGCAAAGTTGTGGTGTGAAGGCTACTGTCAGGAAAGACCGTCAGTCCCCTAAGACCCCAGACCTGCCAGGGTCTTGAGGGCAGCCTGCCTGGGCTCCAGGACAGTGAGAGACTTCTTACTGGTAAGCCACCCCATTTCTGGCCATTTATTTTTTTTTTAATAGGAGCTCAGATCGACACTACCTCAATTAACCTGCCAAAAACAAAGTCTTAGAGATCTGTGTTTTCTAATGTTTGCCTACCTTAAAAGAGTGAAATTGTATTTTGTCTTTATTCCACCTTCACATTTATGGTTTGGTTGGATGTAGGGGTCTACTTTAGAATTGAAGATACTCTTTCCACACTCAATGTTCTGAATGGGGGTTTGGTCTTGGTTTTTAATGGAAATCATTTTTTAATGTTTTTATTTATTTGAGAGAGAGAATGCATGAGTGCAAGAGCAGGGAGAGGGACAGGGGGAGAAGGGGAAGCAGGCTCCAGCTGAGCAGGGAGCCCATGGGGCTTGATCCCAGGATCCTGGGATCCTGGCCTGAGCTGAGGGCAGATGCTTACCCGGCTGGGCCACCCAGTCGCCCCACAACTGGAGTTTGGTACCCATCTTCACCATCCCTGCTTTATGACATGTTTGTTTGATTTTATCTCCTACTGTGTATTTTTCCCCAAATTTTCAAGATTTTTTTTTTTTTTTTTTTTTTAATTTAAAAGAGCTGATCTTTTCACTGCTTTTGGTCACAGGTGCATTTTTTTAAATAAATTAATTTTATTTTTTTTAAGATTTTATTTATTTATTCATGAGAGACACACAGAGAGAGAGAGAGAGAGAGAGAGAGAGAGAGACAGGCGAGAGAGAAGCAGGCTCCATGCAGGGAGCCCGATGTGGAACTCGATCCCAGGTCTCCAGGATCATGCCTTGGGCTGAAGTCAGGTGCTTAACTGCTGAGCTACCCAGGGATCCCCTAGGTGCATTTTTTTTTTTAACATATACAATCTCTTCTCAAAATCAGTGAGTTAAAAATGGTATCTTTCTGCAGTTGATTTAAGTTAATTGCTGGGGCAAGACGGCCAATGGTGCTGTCATTTTTCGCTAAAATTTGCTTTTGATTACTTGGTCTATCCCAGGTAGACAAAAAGGGTCTGGAAATAGATGGTTAAGTAAGAGAGACCTATAACATAATCCGATACTGGTCAGTTCTCTACCCTTCTACACCCCGGGTTGAGTTGTGAGGGCACTGCGCCTGCTCTCTCAGTCTGCTGGGCTGCTATGACAAAGTAGCATAGCCTGAGGGTCTTATACACCACAGGGACTTGTTTCTCACAGTGCTCAAAGCCAGAAGTCCAAAGTCAGGGGGCCAGCACGGTAGGGTTCTGGTGAGAGCCCTCTTCCACGTTGCAGACAACTACTGCCCTCCAGTTTTCTGCTCCTGTGGTGGAGAACAGAGCAGTTCTCTGCGGACTTTTATCAGGACATGAATCCCACTGGTGAAGCAGAGCGTCAGGACTTCATCTAACTCTGGTTACCCCTCATGGGCCCACCTGCTGGTAACATCCAAGGGGGGGTGATGGTTCAGCATATACATTTAGGGGGATACATTCATTCCACCACTCGCACACATGCATGTGTGTGTAGGTACACACACAGTGAGAGGAAGAGAAGGTGGAAAGAAAGGGAGAAAGAGATTTCTGGATGTTGGAAAAGTATGAGTAAAGTGTGAATAAAAAAACGAGAGCCATAAGTGACATAGCTGTTGTTTTCCTGTAACTAGACCTTACGCAATCACTTTTATTACTTCATTTTAGTAAACTTGTCTCAGTTGTCATTTGATCCCAGTACTTTAGAACCCTGTTCATTGCAGCTAATTCTCTTAGATCCATTTCCCAATACAACTCTGTTTATGCAAATGAGACCTTTCTTGGCTATAATCCTTTGGGCCTACCTTCAAATGTTCTCATTCTTTATATTATAATTGTATCTCTAGAATATCCTACCTTAGGTTTCAAAGGGAAAGTTGCAGACTCTGAAACTGTATTCTAGTTTATGATTAATATTGTATTGTTTGGCTATGAATTCCTCAAAAAAAGTAACTTATAATTGTGGGAGGCTGCATATATATGCATATGTGTTGTTTCTTACCTAGCATCCAAATTCAACATGTACATTGTTGAAAAATAGTAGAAATAATATAATTTTATGAACTTACTTTAGATTTCGGGGAACTCAGAATGCCTCTGGAATGATTATGGGTTTTCTTCCCAAAATCACTTTCTTAAGTGCTTGCAGGTCAAAAGGATTTGGGATCTTGGCCTTATTAATAATCTTCCTTTTTATCTGAAAAAAAAATATGATTCATAAAATGTAGCAATTTGTTAGCTTGATGTTATAAAGTTCTGCTGGTCCTTTGGAAGAGCTAAGTTACACATTCCCAACGAGATAGTAAAATGGTATCAAATAATGTTTTGCAAAACCTTACATATTTTAATGACTTTCCAGTGTATTTTGCTGCATTTCTTCTCCTGGCCCTGCAGTCAGTCAAAGAGGCTGACGTCAGGGAACTGCATCCTCTAAAAGCCCTTGGCTTCTTTCTCTCAGTAGGCTTGGTAGGAGAGACATCACAGGCCCATGTTCTTCTTGTTCTCTCCCAATAGAGGTTGGTATGCGCAGAATTTCCCCAGCTCCTTTCTGGGTGCCATCTCCCTCAGCTACCTTCCTCTTTAGGTTCCATTAACAGCTCTCCCCCTTGCCTCCTCAGAAATGAGATCATAAGTGTTTTTTTGTTTTTTTGTTTTTTTCACCATTCTCCATTGTTAGCTATGGCTAATCTAACACCTCTTGTTGGTTTTATTCAATTAATGTTCAAAGACATTGGAATCATGACCCTGAAATCACTCTCCATATTCTCTGTTCCAATAAGGACATAAAAGATGAGATGCAAGATGGTCTCCCTTGAAGGTATGTAAAGGAAACTGAGGTGTTTGGAAGAATTGTTTAAGATGAAGTGGTTTAGCCTGCATAGACACTTGGGCCAACAAAGTTTAGCAGCAGAAAAACTAATTTATGGCAATTACACGTTTAATGTTGTGTGAAGAGTTTCAGAGCGAGGGAAAAAAGTTATCTATTTTATTTCCAAAGTTCAAATTCCATTGCTCAAATGAAATGATATGCTTCCATAGGTTAGAACAAAAAGAAAGGCTTTTATTATTATTATTATTTAAGGAGGGCATTTCTAATGATCTCAGAGCGACATATGTCTAGAATGTGTTTGGATGTGTTCACTTAGCTAGTTCTTAAACATGCAATTCACTATTCTTCCTAATGCTATATCTAATATAGGATATGTTTTCTATTTTTTTTTAAGATTTTATGTATGTAACATAGAGAAGGAAAGAGGGAGAGTACAGGAGTGGGGTGGGGGGAGCAGAGCAAGCAGACACCCCACTGAGCAGGGAGCCCGATGAGGGGCTCCATCCCAAAACCCTGAGATTATGACCTGAGCTGAAGGCAGATGCTTAACAGACTGAGCCACCCGGTGCCCCTAGAATATGTTTTCAATTTATATATATTCAATATGTATTTTACATACCATTATAACCGGGAGTTTATTATTCTATTCAGTCTAAGCTACCTAGTTCAGTTAGACATATTTTTTCCCAACAGATTAGAAATTATTATTATTTTTTATTTATTTTTTTTCAGATTAGAAATTATTTATGGCTAAACTTTATCACCCAAAAAATAATTTTAAAAGTCTAAAACAATATAAACAAATTTAGAAGAAATTATTGAATTTGCAATTCTTGACTTAAATAATTTTCAAATAGATAACTCTTGACACAGTTGAATATTTTATGTGTCAAATCTTTACTGCAATTTATCAACATCTTATACAAAGTTAAATAATAGCACCCTATACTAATAACAAAATATAAAACTTTCTGTCAACATAACTTTGAATTTCTATGTTCTGAGAACATATTTAATATTTGAATTTAATGAATTAGATAGCTCAAATAAACTTTCTATGTGTTTTAAAATATCACATTTTGAAAAAAAAAATATCACATTTTGAAAATGTAACTCAAAATTGAGTCAATTTATTACTTTCTGATTTTATTGCTCTGTGCATATGACTTCTTACAAATGTCTACAACTTATTTATCTACTCCATTTTTAATTTTTTTCTGAGCCCAAATTAGGACATTCCTCCTTCATTCTATCCTTGGAAATAATTTGAACAGCAAATAGTTCTAATTTGAGGTTTTTGAGATTCTAATCCAGAAACCTTGACTTGCATTCATTTTCATTCAAATATCAGGTTGTTCCAGTTTCAATTCTTTGTTTTAGAATTCTTTATTTATAAAATAAAATAACTGGCAAATGATACATACCTTTCTAATTATCCAAGTCATTCCTTCTACTACTGAAAGGATGAGTTGGTACATGCTACTCATATGACTCAAAGTTTCAAATGTCACTTTGAAAATTCTTTTATTTTTAAGATTTTGTTTATTTATTCATGAAAGACTCAAAGAGAAACAGAGAAAGAGAGGCAGAGACACAGGCAGAGGGAGAAGCAGGCTCCATGCAGGGAGCCTGACGCAGGACTCGATCCTGGGACTCCAGGATCATGCCCAGAACCAAAGGCAGGCGCTAAACTGCTGAGCCACCCAGGGATCCCCCACTTTGAAAATTCGTAAGTAATACTTTCACTCTGAAGTAACAAAAGTTTACAGAATTGTAAGCTAAAGATCATGGGCTCTATGTGAAATCATTGGTATCCATCCCATAGTAGAATGGAAGAGTAAAATTTTTGTGCAACAGAATTGGCCAACTCTTGCTTCTGTTTCTCCCAACTATAGTAACACATCTTGGATAAATAGATTGCATATATCAGGATGCTATGATGGTTAATTTTGTGGGTTAACTTGAGGGTGTTTTTTGATGAAATTAACATTCAAGCTGACAAACTGAGTAAGCAGATCGTCCTTCTTAATGTCAGTGGGCCTCATCCAATTAGTCGAAGGCCTGAATAAAACAAAAAGATTCATCTCCCTGAGCAAGAGAGAATTCCAGAATATTGCCTCAGTCATCACCTGCACGATTGGCTCTCCTGGGTCTTGACCCTGCCTACCCACTGTGTGGAGTTGGGCTTGCCTATCTCTGTGATCAAGGAAGCCAATATGCATCATATACTTTAACATATTTTGCTAATCAGTTGGTTCTATTTCTCTAGAAAATCCTAATAGATGCAAATTAATTGCTCCAACATAATTTATCAGAAATTTTGATATGACTATAATTCATAGGAATCTATTATTTTTTGAGGGAACTTTTCTGGTTTTTGTTTACCATCATTATCTAATCCTTGAGGAGACAAAAAAGAAAAAAAAAAAAAAGACCAAATTAAAATACAATCAAGTTTGGGGCATTGCACTAATGGTGGTATGATATATTGTGCAATTTCTCTCTCAGAAAACATACATTAAACAAGAGACAAAAGTATTAAAAACAGTATCTGAAAAATACATAAAAGCAGGCCAAAGTAGACAAAAACTTGAGAAAATTTTATTCAGAAAAGAGTGCTACTATATCTAGTTAGAATTGAAAGTTGATAGTTCTTTTAACCTCCCCCTGCTGTTTCCCATCTATTAATCCACAGCTCAGATGGCAAAAAAGAGCAGTGTTATCAACTTCAGTAGGCAAATGATGGAGTTCAGAGCCACAGAGAAGTTAGCAAGTAAAGAGGAATCTCACCGAATCAAAAATGACACATTATGTACACAAGGAAACCAGGGACAGATCTAAAGTTCACTTCTCTTCAGAAACAAAGGAGAAGAAAATCTGTATTTAAAAAGCGGAAACAAAAGTTATCTCCAACAAAGGGTTCTATATTCGGTAACCTTATTCTTCAAAAAAGAAATTGAAATTATGACATTTTCATAATGTATTATTACCAAGCTACACTTTAAAAATAGGTAAAATGCTTGAAGCCAAAGGGAAATTACACCAGATGGTAACTTTACAGGAATGTATGAAAAACAGTAGATATGATAAATATATGGTGGATTACACACACGTACACATTGTATAATTTTGAACCATATATGACATAAAAATCCATCTATTATAAATATATTAACCTGTTAAATTATATAAAGGACATGGTAATTTTAAAGCAAGAATTATAACACGTTTGTATCATATATAGATGAAATATATTTGTACCATAAATAGCATAGAGAGGGTATTAATTGAAATATGTTACTGCAAAGTTCTTATATTTTATCAAAAGTAGTTCTACATGAAAATCAGTTGGATTATAATAATATAAAGATGCATGCTGCAATCCCTAGATCAACGATAAAACTAATGCAAATAATGATAAAAGTCAATGGAATTAAAATGGTGTATTAAAGTATTTGTATAATCAAAATAGGGCAGAAAAAGAGAAACTATGAGGTAAGACAGCTATAAAACGCATAACAAAATCAAGACCCGTTTGTATACTTTATCAGGAAATGCATTTAAAATATAAAGACTCCTGCTTCCTCCTAGGAAGTAGAAAGTTGAGAAAAGCATCACACTTATTCTCTCAACAAGAAAATTTGGGGTGATTTACAAAACGATGGCTTTACTTGAAACGATTAGGGTTGGGTTTAAAGGGCAACGAGCAAGCCTGAAATCCAAGGATATTCAATCACTTCTAAGACACATGGGGCACACAGATATCTGTCTGTGACAGGGTATGTGAAAAAAGAAATGACCACAGAAGCCCCCCCAAAATGATATTTAAAACCTAAGGGAAAACAAAACAAAACAGTGAACCCTTCCCAGAGCAACACTGAAGATTTCCTACCGGTACAAGGAAGAAAGGAAGAAAAGAATAATATGTATTTAATATATACATTAAATTAACATATAATATTAATATCTTAATATATGTCAATTAATAATCAATATCAATAATTAATATATCAATAAATGATATTATTATATATTAATATATAATATATATATCCCTCGTTACGTCCTGGAAGAAGAGAGACAAATCATTGAGGCCAAATCGCTTAGAGATTTCCTACCACCTGAAGATGGGGACAGTGGTGGAGAAATCCCCCCTCCTGAGACCCGAGGCTGAGGCCGCAGCAGAGCAGAGAGCAGCATCCTGCCCACCATCCATCCGTAGGCCAGCCTGCACTTAGGAGCAGGACAGCACGAGGGCCTGAGGAAGGACCAGGGCATGGGGACATCCCCCACCTACGGGAATGCAAGGAAGACCTGATGCTAAGGATGGACCAAGAAAATGGAGAAAATACCCTCAATGTGGAAACCACACACACTGACTGGCCCCCCACACACAGTGGTGGGGCACAGTGTAATGCTAGAGAACCCTGAGGGTAGGGTGTGCTGAACTTCTGACAGCAATAACAAAATCAAAACCCAGCTCAGCTTCCTGCCAGATTGATTGCATCCCCCCCACCCCTCATCCTCTCAGGCTCTGGACGAAGCAAACTTCTGTACAAGGTGCCATCCTCTGTAGAGTCACGAAAGGCGATGAAAGTGACAATGAGTTAAAATGGACTCAAGGATAAACAGAAAACTTGAATCGCCTGAAATCAATTAAACCATCTAATCATTGTATACCTGCTTGCGATAAAATCTCCAGGCCTTCCAGGTCTTCACTGGTGATTTTTATCAAACTCTGAAGAATGAATAATACCGAATCGACACAACTGTGTCAGACAACAGAGAAAGTGGAAGTATTCTCCGGAATGTTTTATACAGATGTTACCTTGATATCAAAACCCAAGAAATAGATTACAGGAAAGGGTACAAGATCACTTATAATCATGGCTACATAAATCCTTACTGTTACCTGAGCACATCAAATCTAGCAATATATAAAAATAATTATCCATCACGACAAACTGAATGTTACCTTAGAAACATGTTATCTTTAAAAAGAGGTTTCTAGTATGCAACTTGCAGTCAAATGTGTTTTTTGAACAATTCAGAAGATTAAAATAATTATCTACCCATTCTTTTTCACTGCTTTAATTTAAATTAAGTCCCTTTTCTGACTTAAACTAAAACCTAGTATCAAGTATTTCTTCTCACTCTAATCTTGTTCTTACCCATGTTCAGCATATATATGTTAATATACATACCTATATACACACACACATATATATGCATACATATATAAAGTTGAGTTTTAAAAATATGAGGTTAAATTATGTACATATTTCAAATATATATAGTTTTTAATATATATATTATTTTTTATTTTTGTATTTTCTGGATTGGTTATTTTAAAATTTTAAACAACCTTACCTTTGTTTTTTACTTTAACCAAACTTTATATTATAAAAAAAAGTATTATAAGTATCATTTATAGTAATTAATATCAAGATTATTATCATCACCTTAAGGAAATTTTGACCATTGAACCAGGAAATCATTAATCTTTTTTCTATATCATCTGGTATTCACTTGCTTTGATTGAAAGCTGATAATTCACAGTTATTTCCTTTAATCAGATTTACATACTGCATTTACTAGTTTAAGTTATTTTTTGTGTTTCTTTTGCATCTGATAATTTCCATTGCAAATGTATTTTCATTAAAGTTACATTTCAGAAATTTAAAGTAAACCATGAAAAAGCTCTCCCTTTGAAATATTTGCTAGAATCAACATTTATATCATAATCATGTTGTTATCCAAATAAATTAGAGATAAAATTGTCTAAAAAATTGTCTATTAATCAAACAAAAATTGTCAATTTTATTCTGAGATATGTGATCATTACTTAGAATCTGTGGGAAATGTTTATAAATAAAAATAAGGTGAAGAAGAGAAAGACGCATTTTCAACCATAACATCACAGTTTCCTAATGAAGAGTAAGGGAACATATTAGTTGGGGCTACCTACCACTTAAGTAAATATATTCCAAATAAAATGATTAAAGAAACACATAATAGATATTTTAATTGGCCAAAGATTAATAAGCATATTCAAAGAATAATTTCTTTTTTAAAGATTATTTATTTATTTATTCCTGAGAGACACACAGAGAGAGGCAGAGACACAGGCAGAGAGAGAAGCAGAATCCCTGTGGGGACCTGATGTGGAACTCAATCCCGGGACCCCAGGAGCATGACCTGAGCCGAGTTCAGATGCTCAGCCACTGAGCCACCCCGGGCATCCTTCAAAGAATAATTTCTGATTGAAGTGGTGTTTATACTGAACAACAGAAAGTCTACACATAGAGCAAAAGTTTGAAACATTTAAATAAATCACCATGTTCATTTTGGCAATCCTATATTTGGCTTCTTTTTCTTCCATTCTTTCAATTTAATATAAATTTAGACTTTTGACTCTGGGAGAAATATGAACCTTTGATTGATTATGAAAGACTATATTCAAGGAAATACTAAACAATATCATATTAAAGCACCACCACCCCCTTTTGGATTCCTTGTGGCAGACAAATAAAGGAATAGAAATTACAAGTGCAGGTGAATAATAGCCTGTCAGAATGAACAAGGGAAATGAAGATACTTGTGAAGTTGTGTTTTTATTTGAATTATTTCTATACACATGGAAAAAATGAATTTCTAATAAATGGTTTATTTTTAACATAAGGAACAAAATATGGGACAATTTATTTAACTTGTGGTTTGTATAGGCAAGAAGGAGATGTCATTCTCTGCGTAAATGCATTATTTCCAATTTGGAAAGAACAAGAACACACACTTCAGAAGCCCTTCAAAAGATAAAATTTGAGAGCCAAATCCATACAAACCTCATCATGAGAAAGGGTAATAACATTTCTGTCTGTCAACTCTAAATTGTCTCCGAGGTACAGCCAAACCACATACATTTGTTTCTACTAGATCACAGATTACAATTTATTTTTGGCATGAGATGGGAGTGAAGTGGTTCAATATAAGAGGGGGCGTGATAAAGCTAAACTGAAAGAAGCCAATGCACAGAGCTTAGTCTGCAGAATCCTTGAGATATCGCCTTGGGAAATATTCTGGAAGAACTCTGTGGACTTGACAGAACCATTTTCTAGCTATCGGACTGATAGAGGTCTGAGCCTTTTTTAGATCCTGTAGTTACTTTCCATAGTCATTTTTAGGCACTAGGTATATAAAGTAGTTCTACTAGAGATGTACAAATTTACCTGTTTCTCTTCATTTCTCCCTTTCTTCTTGTCTTTAGTGGACGCCTACAAAGTCTGTGTTTTGAATTTTTGCAACTATAAAAAGGAATATTGTTGATTTACCAGCATACTTATCTTTCATGGATAAATATTATAATCTTACTTTAAGGTGTGTTCTATGCACCTACATGCTCATTTTACAGAATTAGAGATTTTTTTCATAAGTATAGCTTTCACATGTCCCATACATAAAAATTCTTTTTCACACTTGAAAAGTCAATGGGACTCTGTGAGTCGGTGAATCAATTCTTTCCCAAATGTTTCCGCTCAGGAAATTGAGGTCAAAAGTGTTCTGTGACTGAAGGATGTTCAGGCCTCATGTCCTTTTAAAATCACGGTGAAAAAAAATAAATAAATAAAATCACAATGAAGGAAGCCTATATATTGGTCTTAAAGAATTACTACCCAGTTATAGCCATTGTTTCAATTAAATAAATCATACACTGGAGATTGTACATTCTGGATCAGTTCATCCCATAGCAACTTGCCTTCCAGATTTACTGACATAATAGATAGACTTGCTGAGGTTCTTAGACTTCATTAGATCACAAACTACTCTTGAGTAACTGAAGAAACCATCGCCATCTTCCTAGCTTTTACACATCCAATCATATATGTAATTTCGAATGTTTACAAAACTCTGCATTATAAAGTTTGTAAAGTTGTCACATAAAACTAACCACCAGTAGGTGTATCCCTTGTCCAGTTGTTATCCATATGCATCTTCCTCAACCATATTTAAACTCTAAATAAAAACTTAAGGTTATATCCTTGTCATATTTCACCTAACATGCTACAACTATCCTGTATAGCCCAAATCATACTAACCATACTTAAAGATTATCATATAAACTCAACACACATGTTACATGATAATGGGAAAAGAGAGGGAAGAACAAAAGTATTTGCTTACTATATACACACAAACATATTCATAATAAAATAAGAAATACTCATGACAATTACAGTCTTCATTTCTGTAACTGGTCTTGAGGTTATACCTGGTATTTCTTCCACTACCCATGTGTATTCCCAATTCCCACAGCAAGCACCTCAGCTAACTGCGCTATATAACCCCAGAAGAGCTAGTCCCCTCAGAAAAAAAAAAAAAGAGGATGATATCTCCCCATTAAGTACAACAATTAAAAGTGACAATGAATGTAAGCCATATAAAGAGATGCATTTCCCGCTCTCATTCAGCCTCCAGAGTAGCTGTAAAATTAAACATTAAATACATAAACATATATATAACTACATAATTAAAGTATTCTTAATAAAAATAAAATGAAGTGTCTAATTAAATGGAGAGTTAGGAAAACTGCTCTGAGCAAATAACACTTAAGAAGAAATAGGAGTTGAATGGGAATTAGGTAAAGAATTAAGAAGGAAACTATTGCAAGTGAACCATATATAATGGCTTAACAAACAAAAGAGTTTAACACATTCTAGAAACCAAAATACACATGTATAGGGACGCCTGGATGGCTCAGCGGTTGAGCATCTGCCTTTGGCTCAGGTCGTGACCCCAGGTTCCCAGATCGAGTCCCACATCGGGCTCCCTACAGGGAGCCTGCTTCTCCATCTGCCTGTGTCTCTGCCTCTCTCTCTGTGTCTCATCAATAAATAAATAAAATCTTAAAAAATACAGATCTATATCTATTATCTATCCATCCATCCATCCATCCATCCATCCATCCATCCATCTATTATATCTTGTGAGGAACACAAGAGTAAAATGATTCTATTACTCAAGGCTAGCTGCTTGAGATGGTTAATCTTAGGTACCAACTTGGCAAGGTTATAGGACCCAGCTATTTACTCAAAAATAAATCTGCATGTTGCCAAGAAGGTATTTTGTAGGTTTGACCAACATCTCCAGTCAGTTGGCTTTGAGTAAAAGAGATGACACTTCCTATACGGATGGGCTTCATCCAACTGGTTGAAGTTTCATAAGCAACATCTGAATTTTCCCAGAAAAAAAGTTCAGCTTCAAGACTGCATTGCAATGCTTCCTGAGTGTCCAGCCTACAGGCCTGCCCTATATGGCTAAGACTTGCCATATAGAGTTGTCCCACAATCATGTGAGCCAATTCATTAAGACTAGGCTAGGACTTGCCATATAGAGTTGTCCCACAATCATGTGAGCCAATTCATTAAATAAATCTCTCTTGGGGCACCTAGGTGGCTCAGTCAGTTAAGCGTCTGACTCTTGATTTAGGTTCAGGTCATTGTCTCAGGGTCATGAGATTGAGCCCCCCACCCACCCCATTAGGCTCCATGCTCAGCACAGAATCTTCTTGAGACTCTCTCCCTCCACTTCTTCTTTCCTTTCTGCCTCTACCCCTCCTATGTGTGCACACTCTCTCTCAAATAACTAAATAAGTAAATAAAATCTGGAAAAAATATCTCACAGACAGATATATACACACACAGACACACACCCTCTTTACTGGTTGTTTCTCTGGAAAACTCTTACTGACGTACTACTGTAATAATTTAGTCTTTCAATGGGCAATTGGATCACAAAGAAGAATCATCAGAAGAGCTTCTTAAAGTACAGATTAACAGATACCAACCACAGAGATGTTTTCTTTGTTTGGGGGTTTCTTTGTTTCTTTTCTTTTCTTTTTTTTTCAGTAAGGTGGGATGAAAAGTTTACATTTATAATGAATTCACAGAAGATTCTGATGTTGGAGCATCTGGGTGGTTCAGTCAATTAAGTGTCTGCCTTAGGCTGAGGTCATGAATTCCAGGTTCCCTGGATAGAGCCCTGTGACACACTCCATGCACAGTGGGGACCCCGCTTCTCCCTTTCCTCTTCACTCATACTGTCTCTTGTTATCTCTGTCTCTCTCTCAAAAATAAATAAATAAAATATTTTTAAAAAATCTTTTAAAAATGAAGATCCTGATATTGTTGATCCAGGGATCACACTCGGATAATCCCTACACTTTCTTCAAGCGTTTTGGTTCCAGTTCTCAGAGGAGAACATTGACGGTGTTCGTAGAATAAAATCAGCCACTGAGGGGGGCACTTGACGGGATGAGCACTGGGTGTTATTCTGTATGTTGGTAAATTGAACACCAATAAAAAATAAATTTATTATAAAAAAAATCAGCCACTGTTGGGAGTGTTTATGTCATACAAATTTGAGAAAGATTCAAGTCAAAACTCTCCTTTATCTATAAAACTAGTTGTTAAACATTTACTAGAATGCCACAGGGTACAGGGAATAAAATCCAAATGTATTGAAAATGCCCTGCAGATTTCTGGCTCTAGTTCCTAAGTGGATTCACAAAACTTGTGCCATCATGAGGTAATAAAAGGAAAAACAGACTTTGGGGATTAAGAATGCCCTGGGATATATTGATTTTGAGGTGCCTATGAGCCATTCTGCATGTATATATTATACAATAAGCTAAATATCTAAGACTGGACTTGTGGAAACTATCACAGAGTACAATGCATTCAATCCTCTAGATATCCAAACAGTTAAGATGATTTTAACCACATGTAATAGAAAGTACAACTCAAAATGGTGAGCAGTAAGAGAATTTACTAGCTTAGCTTATGCAACTGAAAAACTGCAGTGATGGTGGTGATCAGTTTTGGTTTAATCTGTATTCTATTTCTGCTCCTCTGTGATCCCAAAGCCTCTGCCCTCAGTTAGTGCCTACTGCTCACCCAGGGATGAAGGTGAGATAGCCCAGTTATAACTTCCTATTGTTCTCTTTTTAAAATATTGAAGAAACTTGTGTATACAAATCCCATTGGAATTTTAATTTTTCTTTTAAAATTGAGGTTCTAGACTCATTCTTGTAACCAGCCTTGCTCCCTATGAAATGGCATGTCCTGATTTGATTATCTGGCATCTTAAAATATGTCAGCAAACACGCATCTCTAATGAGCTTTGTTGGTGAAACAACCAACAGTGTTTAGTAACTAATAATAGTAATTAGTGCTGTTTTTGAATGATAAATAAGAAACAGGAGTAACAGGAGATAAACTTGAAAGACTTCAGGAAATCTTATATGACTTTGATATAGCAGTAGACCAAGAATACAAGATGACAAGTTGACTGGAATGGTTTTTCATAGAAAGGCTAATTAAAGAGGCCAAATTCCATATTCCCTTCCTAGATCTACTGAGTCATAAACTCTGTAGTGGTGGCCCAGATTTCATATTTCTAATAACCATCTAATTTAATTTTGTGCACTAAAATATGAGAGGCAGCAGACTGTCATAAACCAATGATATATATTCAATGAAAATGCATAGTTATTTTAAAATAAGCAATTGTGTTGAGATTTCATAAAAATATTCATTCTCATTTAGTTTTTCTTCAAAGGTGATTCATCATCTTTATTATCTACTAGAAAAAAATGGCAGTTATCAGATTCATCAACAAGCAGGTGATGGAAATAGTAAGCATTCTAACATTTGGCATTTTTTTTAATTGATGGGAAATCTCATAGTTTGCACAAAGAAAAGAGTATACAAATGTAATGAATAGTGAATAACTATAGTTAAAAACATTGCAAACTGGATATTCTTGGGCAAGTAGAGTAAGTAAGATCCAAAAATTATAGTGGATCCAAATAAACTTACAATACTATACCTTAAAAACAGTACCTTGTCCTTAGAGCTGTGTGGAGGTACAAATGTGAAACATATGGTTTAGTACTTTTAAAATATATAATTCATAAACAAAAGTTTGCCAAACTGAGAAACCGTATTATTCACTAATCTCGAGTTAAAAATTGCCACAACTATCTTTATGTTCTACCTTTAGCATTTATACAAACCCCAAACCTCTTTACAGAAAAAATAAATTATACTCTTAGTTATATCATATCCTAAGTAGTTCTGGAAGTTATAATCACTTTTACATTTCTTTAACTTGGAAGAGAAATGCCCAAAGCTTCAGCCAGTCCTATACTTTACGCTTGTGGAAAATACCATTCTGTATGCATTACTCTCACTTGCCTTTCCCCTTTTTTCTTAACCAGGCAATGGTATTCCACGTATTTAAAAAAAATACATGAAATACCTAGCTCTCAGAGAAGATAATGACCTACCAGAGTCCCAAGTGACAAATCATGATTAGTTGAAAATAGTAACAATCTCACTCCACTTTTATAGTGCTTAGTATAAAGCATACTTATAATTTAGTGCTAGTTGTAAGGAGAAATCAGCTGCAGAATGTTTATTATCTTTTGAAAAAATATTTCCCAAGGCAAGGCTTTAAAGGTGTGGTCAGCTTTATACTCTGCCTTTTTATTATAATTACATACACTAACGTGAAGATAAACCAGTTTGTTCTTTTTTTCTGAGGAATGGGTAAAAAGAATGACATAGATGCCATTGTGCTGTGTCACTGTTGAGTAGTTGAAACAACAATGTAACCAACTTCCCCAGATGTGAAAGGGCCAAGACATTTTCTTATGATTTGTGACATTGTTTGCTTTGTATCAAATGTTAAAAAAAAATCATAACTTTTTTTACTGGTGCTAATACACTGAAAATAATGATTTAAAAATCATTTAATCTATTTCTCAAAATTGTTAACTTCCTTGACTAAATGAATATAATAGAGATGAACACTCGGTCTCCAACTGGATGTTCAGGACAATGATCAAGAGAAAAACTGTCTAATGTATTTAAGATATTCACATATCATCAGGAGTCAGAGTTTTCCTAAAAGGGGCTATTTTCGTGGAGCAAACACATTATTATTCCAGAAAAGTTGTGAAAATGTTGGCTTCATTACATGAAGCTGATTAGGGAATTTTTCACTTGAAAATATTGGCTAGATGTCTTGCCTGACAATGTGGAAGTTAGCCATAAACTAATATATATATGTATATATATATTAGATGCTCATGCAGTGAGCCAAGAGCATATAATTTTTTCATGGAAAAGGAACAACATTCTCTAGTTAGAGGGCATGTTAATTATTTGGGACCACATCATGCAGAGATAATTGAGTCCTTAAGAAATGGCTTCTGGGGTTCCATACAAAGTCCTGTGGCAGCAATGGTAGCTCTGTATCACTTAATGGAACTGTGAATTGGAACCGTATCTGAGCTGTCACTATTGCACTACATTATTTCAAGTCTGTTTTAAAGAGAGCATGACAGCTAAGTTTATCCGATGGGAATTTTTCACGAAAACTTGTAAGCAGTCATTCATTATATATTTTATTGCCAATTAGTGTAGCAAAGGAGTACCTGAATGACAGAGATCACATCTCTTCTAGTTCAGAGTCCCTACTGTTGGAGAAGAGGATCCGATGCATGATAAGCACTGTTGAATGAATTACTAAGCGAACCTACCATGGCCTGTTTAAAACAAAAATTGTGTTGAATGTGTCTGTGTACATATTAGAAGTAGGCAAGGCACAGAGGATCAGTTATAGAATAAAGAGTATATTATAAGCACTACTCTTCATATCTCTACTTTGCTTTAGCTTTTGCTTGAAACTGTAAAATTGTCTAAGTTGAAATTCTCCCTGGAAAATGAAAAAGAAGCAAATTATTTTTACTCTAAAGAACATAGATCTTGCAAATACAGTATGTAGGTAAAACAAACAAAATGTATACATGTTAAAAAACATGTTAAGTAATGGCAGGCAAGCAAAGAAAAAATAAACAACTAGCATTACATCAAACTAAAAAGCTTCTGCATGACAAAGAGAAAAATGAACAGTCAAAAGACAATCTACAAAATAGGAGATTGCACAGTATGTATTTGATAATGGATTAATATCCAAAATACAAATAGAACTCCTACAATCTAATATATATATATATATATGATGAGCTATGGACTAGATGTTTTTTTCAAGAAAACATCTAAACTGCCAACAGATTAAAAAATGCTCAACATTATTAATCAATCATCAATGGGTATAGATTGAAACCACAGTGTGATAATACATCGCATCTGTCAGGATGGTCGTTATAAAAATGAAAGTGTGGGAGGGAATAAGGAAAAATTGGAATCCTTGAATGTTATTGATAGGAATGTAAAATATAGTGGAGCCATTATGGGAAAGAGTATAGAGTTTTCTCAAAAAATTAAAAATGGAGCTACAGTATGATCTAGCAATCCCACTTCTGAGTACCCAAAATAACTGAAACCAGAATCTTGAGTTATCCGCACTCCTATGTCCATTGCAGCATTATTCACGATAGCCAAGATACAGAAACAACCCAAGTGTCCATGGACAGATGAATGGGTAAAGGAAATGTACACACATTAAAAAATCATGAAGCCATTAAAAAAGAAGGAAATCCTGCAATATGAATAAACCTGGGGGTTTATCAATGTGAATACACCTTGAGGACATGATGCAAGTGAAAAAAGGCAGTCACACAAGGACAAATACAGAATAATTACACTTTTAAGAGGTATTTAAAATAGTCAAACTTATAGATGTGAAGAGTGGAATGGTGATTGGCAAGGCTGGATAGGAGAGGGAAATGAATTGCTATTCAACCAATATAAAGTGTCAGTTGTCCAAAATGAGCAAATCCTAGAGACCCGTTATACAACATGAGGACCATGGTTAACAATACCTTTTTATAAAACAGAATATTTGTTAAAATGGTAGATTTCATGTTAAATATTCTTACTGTAAAAGTGTTTAGTAAATTTACTCAAATAAACATTGTAAATTAATGAACATTAAGTTGAATATGCAATATTTCATGTGAGGGTAAGTGAGGAGGCGTGATGGGCAAAAAGGAATAAGACACGATTTATTTTTTTATTAAGAAATTGTATTGTGGCATTTGTATTGCTTAGGAAAGGCGAGTCGTGGTTTTAAAAATATGATTACTGTATATTTTTTGGACTTATGTTGAAGATATCTGCTATTTATCCAAAAGTAGATGTCAAAGAGTTACTTATGTTCGTTTCTTTGTTCATTTGGTCAGAAACTACTATATGTATGTATGTATGTATATATCCAGACCATTGTATGTTTGGATACTGTCCTCAGCATTGGGTTTAGAGAAATTATAGACCTAGAGAGAAATATTTTTTTGTCATCTGGAGGGGAAAAAAAATGTTAGAGATGTAGGACAGAGAATGTTTTGAGGTAGAATTTGTCCGTATTGCTGATTGATGCTGAAAGCTCAAGCAATATGAGAACTGAAAAGTACCATTAAAATTAAAAGCATAGAGGACACTGCTGACCTTGACCAAAGCAAATACCCCAAAGAAATGGTGGTGGACTCTACACAAGGATTCTTTGAGTTTTAAGGACTTTATACTGGCAACTATAAGAATTAGTATGCTTTGTTAAATTACACCTCTGAAGATCAGAGTATCTAGTCCAGGAGGTGGAAGCACTAGGCTTCCAGTGAAACAAGATGATATAATCCCATTGTTTCTCTCAACTTCTGGATACATATGATACTGGAATGTATGGAGTCCCGAACTTTGGCTTGGAATTTAAATAAAATATTCAACCAACTACATAGTGCAAAGATTTAAAAAAAAAAAAAATGTCAGTCTCAAATGCTAGATACAATGGCATTAACTCTAGCTTAGGATACAGTAGCCTAGAAGAGAAAATTCTCCAGTATGCCCCCAATTTTTTTTTTTTTAAGATCTTACATATTTCTTCATGAAAGACACACAGAGAGGCTGAGATATAGGCAGAAGGAGAAGCAGGCTCCCTGAGAGGAGCCTGATGTGGGACTTGATCCTGGAACCCTGAGGTGACACCCTAAGCTGAAGGCAGATGCTCAATCCCTGAGCCCCCCAGGTGTCCCCTGCCCTGAAATCATTTTTAGCAATTGCTTTATTATTCCACCGATCCATGTTCAGCTCCCCTTCACAACAATTGATGAAGGCCAGGATATTAATCAGTGTGTCAACCTCTATGTTGTACAAATACAGAAAAAAACTTTTGAGTTTAAAAAAAAAAAAAAAAAAAAACTTTTGAGTTTTATTGTATCAAACAACATACTGATTCCTTGATATTTTTTTATTCTGGTGCCCAGAAAAATTGACAGAAACAGAAATTTGTTTTGAATTTTGTGTGTCGTGCGATTATTTTGGCAAGCCAGCTTTTCTCAAGAGAGAATATTAATATAGATATTTTTATATGCAATTGATATTGATTATATAAAATATGTATATAACATATCACATATACCTTATTATATGGAAATATGTCTACGTGTTAGATAATCTCTAATCTATAGGTATATGTGTGTGAAGAAAATTTAGAATATAATCACCTAGTTTTGGGTAAGTTAGAGCTAGTAAAGATAATAACTGTTTTTTCTAAAGCAGTTTAAATGGTATTTAAAAAGTTTTTGGCTTCATTGGCTATTCAATTACTTTGTTCTGGCAAAAACAGTGTTAATTCTAAATTTTTATATCTTTTTAATTTTAAGCATAAGAATATATACAAGGCAATAGAGCAAATGTCTCTTGTTTCTATAGTTTATACTGACTGTAAGGTATTAGTATTTCCTGTTATGTCTCCCCCATTGGCTTGTAAATTACATATATTTTTAGAATTATTTTCTTATTACTATTAAATATGTATGTCTAATTTGTCAAACCCAATGTTCATTGGCTCATTCACTTTTTCCCAGGACAATGTAAGGACCATATAAATAGTATGTCTAGTGACGCCTGGGTGGCTCAGCCTTTGAGCATCTGCCTTTGGCTCAGGTCGTGATTCCAGGGTTCTGGGATCGAGTCCTACATCAGGCTCCCTGCAGGGAGCCTGCTTCTCCCTCTGCCTGTGTCTCTGCCTCTCTCTGTGTGTCTCTCATGAATAAGTAAATAAAATATTTTTTTAATTTTATCTCTATTTTACTCTATTAAATTATATGCTCCTGCCATTCTGTATTTCAGGACTAAATATTTTATTTAATTTCCACAGGATTTTATGCAGTCACAATTAATTTAAATGTACTGACATAGTTACCATTTCCATTGCTATTAATTTGATTCTGTGTGTGTGTGTGTTTTCCCTTACACTGTTTCAATGATCTTCTCTCTTTCCTTATATTTTTCCACCTTTAGTATTCCTACTGGGTCTGGGATGCCACTCAACTTTTTTCTCATTTTTTTCTATGACATTGTTATTTCAACATAAGAATATTTATTATTAAAATAATGCTTCTTTTAAGGTATCCCTATGCTCTTTTACAGTTCACTCACCTACAAAATCTTTATCTCATATTTTATGTCCTTAGTCCAATATCTGGAACCCTTTTGTATTTCTAGCTTCTGTTGATTTACTGGTTGTTATTTATATTGCCTTTACTCCTCACAGGCCTCATTGACTTTGATCAGGTGTAGAAACTACATTTAAAACACGTTTCTGAATATTGATTATAAATAAGGGGATATATCCCCTCTGATGTAATATTTTTGCCCAGACGCCTCAGGCCATTAGTATACCAACACTGATATTTTATTTTGTATTTTTTTTAAGTTTTTATTTACTTATTCACGAGAGGCACACAGAGAGAGATAGAGGCAGAGACACAGGCAGAGGGAGAAGCAGGCTCCATGCATGGAGCCCTATGTAGGACTCCATCCCAGGCCTCCAGGATCACACCCTGGGCTGAAGGCAGGTGCTAAACTGCTGAGCCACCAAGGCTGCCCCAACATTGATATTTTAATTTCAAGGGTTAATATGATTCAAAGTTAGATTTTGGTTAAGTGCCAATAAAAATGCATGACTGGCTCTTTCAGGGTAATAAAATAAAGATTCCAGTTAGCAGAACTCCCCTGCATGGGCAAATCTGGTCTCCAAGTTCTGTCCTCATATCCATATAAGCCTCTCAAAAGCACATCACCTCAAGTTGTCTGCTGTCTCTTTCATAAAAGGCAAGTAAACACTCGGGGAAAAAAATACGTCCAAATGCTAGAATCAGACCTCTGAATATGTTTTGTCTTCTTCCCTGGGAAGTTAGCCCAGAAATTCTTGGCAATTTTGTTAGCTCTCTGATATCCACAAGCAGATTTTTAAAATATCTATATTGTCCAGTTTTCTTAATCGCCTTTAGTAGAAAAATTGCCTTTAGTCTCAATGACCTCATCCACCATTACCAGATGTAGAAAGCTTACATATTATTTATAGATTTAAAAAATCTGCCATTTGACTCATTGCAATAATAGAGCAAAGAACATAAAAGAAGTTTGATAGAAATAACTTGAAAAGGAAACTTTTATTGAAAGTCTGCTTTTCTTACAATTTCCCAAAAGTTTGGCTATAATTGAACCACTTTATGTCCTGAACAATAGCCAATGTAATATTTTATGTGCAATAAATACATTGCATGAAAAAATGCAAGTTAATATTATACGTAGCTAGTGTTTTAGAATATTTTGGCATCATTATTTTACATGGACAAATGCAGTCCAAATGTTCATTAAATGTCATGATTTTTTAATAAAGAAAATATGTTAACACTTATGTCTTTAAAAAATAACCTCAATACTTAAATCAGTTTAACTAAATGTCTTATTCAGTTTGAGGTGGAAAAATAAAATATAATTGAACTCCACCTCTTCTTTGATAGTTCCTTGTACCTGTTAGCAAAATAGGCTTCAGAAGTACTATTCAGTATTTCTAAATAAACCAAACCAAACAAAATGAAATGATAACTCAAGATTAATTTGTTCTGATTATTTACTCCATGAGTTTTGTGGCTTCAAGTGAACATATTAGAATTGGAAAATGTACAAGTTAGGGGTGCCTGAGTGGCTCAATTGGTTAAACATATAACTTTTGATTTCATCTCAGGTCATGAGCTTAGGGTCCTGGGAAGGAGGCTGCATGCAATTGGTCTGTGCTCAGTGGGGAGTCTACTTGGATTCTCCATCTCCCTCTGCCTCTGCCCCACTCTCCAAACTCTCTCTCTCTGAAATAAGTAAATTTTAAAAGAAAAGAAGGAGTGGTTACAAGATAAATCCCACTTCTAGATATGCACCCAAAATAATTGAAAACTGAGACTTAAATAGATATTTGCTCAGCAATATTTGTAGTGACATTATTTACAGTAGCTAAAAGATGGAAATAGCCCAAATGTCCAGCAGTGGATGAATGGATAAACAAAAGCAGCATATACTCACAATGGAATATTGCCCAGCCTTACAAAGGAATGAAATCCTGACACATGATACAATGTGGGCGAGCCTTGAAGATATAACGCTAAGATATATATTTGCTAAGAGATGCAAAAGGACAAATATTGCATGCTTCCATTAGTATGAGATATCTGAAACAGTTAAATGTATACAGAAAGAAAGCAGAGTAAGGACTGCCAGTAGTTGGGAAAGAGAGAATTAGAGAATTATTGTTTGATGGGTACAGAGTTTCAGTTTGGAATGATGGAAAAGTCCTGGAGATGGATAGTAGTGATGGTTACATGAGAGTGTGAATGTACCGTACACTTAAAATGTTTAAAATAGTAAGTTTAATATTGTGTACATTATACCACAATAAAAATAAATAAATGAAAATACAACCTTACCACTACATACCTATTAAAACAGCCAAAATTTGGAATCCTGCCAAGAGCAAATGGTTGGCAATGATGTGGAACAGTACAAACTCACTCATTGCTGGCGGAATGCAAAATGGCACAGACATTCTGGAAGATCTTCGGCAGGTTTCTCACAAAGCAATACATACTCTTATCATATAATCCAGCAATCACTTTCCTAGGTATTTCACCCAAAATAGTCAAAAAACAATCTCAACACAAAACCTGTAAATGGATGGTGAAAGCAGCTTCATTCATAATTGCCCAAACTTGGAACAACCAGGATATTATTTAGTTGATGAAGGGATTAATAAACTGCAGTACATTCAGGTAACAGAATATTACTCAGCACTAAGAAATGAGCTATCGGGCCATGAGATGACATAGGGGAACCTTAAATTAATATTAGTAAGCAAATCAGTTCTAAAAGGCTACATACTGTATGATTCCATCTATGTGACGTTGTGGAAAAGATAAAACTATGGTTACAGTAAATGGATCAGTGGTTGGCGGCGCTCAGTGGTGGAAAGGATTTACAGGCAGAAAATAGGCGATTGTTAAAGCAGTGAAAATACTCTGTGTGACACCATAATTATAGATACGTGCCATTACACCTTTGTCCAGACCCATAGAATATGAACACTGTGAGCTGTTCTGTGAACCATGGGTTGTGAGTGATTATGATGCGTCAGTACAGGGTCATCATATGTAGCACATGTATCCCTGGGAGGGGACATTGATAATGGAGAATGTGTGGGAGGAGGGGGTAGATGGGAAATCTCTGTACTATCCCCTCATTTTGTCTGTGAACACAAACCTGTTCTAAAAAAATAACTAAATAAAGTCAACTAAAAGATTAAAAAAAAAAAGTTCTTTTCCATCTGATCTGGGGACTATAGAAATGTCATTAATTATTCCAATGATTGAGGGATAATATGATTCCAGAGAAAAATAGAAGATGCTGATACCATAAGAGCAAAGTGAACTTTTTCCAGTAAAAACAGCTGAATTGTACCCTTGAAAAGTATTTTAGATGAAAATAATGACAGTGCTCCTGATATCAAGGAGCTCACAATCAAGCCAATGCTTTTTTTGTAATATCCATGTATTTTTCTTTAATTCATATGCTTTGCTAAGGTTATATCATTGTATTGAAAAATATTCCTTGAAAGTGTCTATAATACATTTTAAATTGATGTACGTACACACACAGAGTCACATATATAGGAATTTTTGGATATAGGTGACTTCATGTATACCTATATATACATAAAAATTATACTTACATATCTATAGACTTTTTTTTCTATAGACTTTTCATGATGGGTTCGTCTATGAAAAGATTGATTCAACAATAAAATATGGGCAATTCAGATTACTTTTTTTCCTACAAACACATGAATCAATATAAGAAATTATTCTTTAGACAATTCAATAAGGGAAATCACCACATTTACTTTTTTATTTAGAGAAGTAATCATGTGATTTATGGCTACCCTAATGGCACTAGTTAATAAAGCCTGAATTTGCAGCATAACTTAGACCAGACAACTTGTTTGAAATGCACATTCTCTGGTCTCATCTAAAACTATGGAATCAGAATCTCCGGTTAGAGCCCAGAAATCTAATAATTTTTCACTGAGTACATTCTGAGAAATACTGCCAGTTTCTTTTTAAATAAGTAAATCAAACCATTTATTATAGAGTGAAATTCAACTCCAACAATAAATTAATTCTATAGTATATTCTATTTGAGAAAGAAAGTGATATTTCATACACCACGCTAATATAATGTTACAGAAAGACGCTTAAGCACATATTGCATTCTTAGATATACTGGAAACCTAACATCAAATTATGTCTTTATCAAAAACTTAAAAGGGAACTTGAGATATTGATGACAATAAAATAATTTTGGGCAATGTATCTTTACACAAAAATTATGTTTTCATCTGTGTATATTAAAACACAAAATTAAAAACTGTGGAATATACTGGGAGCTCTCATCTTTATTTCCAAAGCAGAAAATTATTTAAGAAAGTAATTAGGGCCTGGGTGGCTCAATCTGTTAAGCATCTGCCTTGGTTCAGGTTATAATCCCAGGGTCCTGGGATCAAGCCCCACATTGGGCTTCCTGCTTAGCAGAGAAACTGCTTCTCCCTCTCTCTGCCTCTCCCCTCTGCTCTATAAATAATATAATAAATATATTATATATTTGATCATATATATATATATATATATATAAACAAGCCTAATATATAAATAGCATAATCAATATATTTATTGTTCATTTAAGGTAAATAAATAAAAATTTTAAAAAGAGAGTAATTACATTAAAATGCATATGTGTTATGCATCATGTTCTTTTGTAAAAAAAAATCAGGGTTGCCTACTGGAAAAGGCACTGGACATGCTCAGACATACAGCCAGATGGCATTTCTTGCTTTGCCACCTACTAAATTATGAGTGTGAGCAAGTCCCCTAAACTGGAGCCTCTATGGAACTTAACTCTCAGTAGAGAAACCTGTACTTAGGTGGTGCACTGACTTTATACTTAACACACAGCATTTGAAGAGATAGTTTCAGGATAAAGAGAGTGATATTACTGAAAGGCAAGGCTTATGGGCCAATTGAAAACCAGAAATTATCTGACAAAAGACTACTCTTCATTAGCACCTCTAATACTGTTAGATCTTGGATGAATAAAAGCATGGCAGGGCATAGGCCAATAGTAAAAACAAAACCAAATGGAAGAAAAAAATGAAAAAAAAAAGGAAGACATTCTAGGTAGTAGGTGTTAATGCAATGCATCTTGCGGTGCAGGACTTAGGGTTTGCCAGCAAGTCCAAATGAAAGCAGGTCTGGGACAACTGATTGGAAAAAGTGATAAGGCTAATGAAAAGGGGGATCTCTGTAAGGGTAAGTAGACTGGCAACTGCATGCGTTGGGGGAAAAGTCATCATTGAATTGTTGAAATGTAGACAATCGGGTGGCAAAACAACATTCTTAATTTGTGACTGATTTCCTCTTGCTCAATAGACTCCGCTCCTCTAAATGCAGGAGAAACCTAAAACATATATTGAGAATACTAATTCTTCTAATCTAAAACAATCTCCATTTGTGTTTGTGTTGGGGGCGGGGGGTTGGTAAATACTTTGCCAATCGGAGTTCAGATTATCTATTAAGGTAAATGCTTCTCATTTATCTCCCTAAGAAAGCATTTGGGGATAGACTTATGTCACTACACAGTAGTCCTAGGTCATGATGTCGCTCCTTGGTGCTCCACTGTCCAGGATCCAGGCCCACTGAAGCACTCTGGTGCTTGGTCATTTTTTTTTTTTTTTTTTTTTTTCTGTTTTATGTCTCTACCCTTGTCTACTATCTGTCCTCTACACCTACCTGCATGCAATCCCCAACTGTGCTTTTGTTATTCTTACCCCAGGACTTTTCTAGTTAACTGACTGGTTTACCATTTCTACAACTCCATTAAGTACCTAATTTGCATGTTGTCAGGGTGATTGGGGTCACTAGTTTCCGTCTATCATTTGTTAACACTCTCCAGGTTCTCTACTCATCTGCCGTGATCTGTTTCCCTAGTAGGTGACATCTAAAAATTCCATTATCTGCATTTTTTTTTTCAGGCATTTTCAAGTTGGGATCAGCCAATAAGAAGCAGGGGAGTTTAAGGGAACCTGGCTGACTCCATTGGTAAAGCATGGGACCCTTGGCCCCAGGGTTGTGAGTTTGAGGTCCCCACTGGGTTACAGCTTACTTAAAATAATTGAATAAATAGATAAGATAAAAAAAAAAAGGAAGCACAGAAATTTACATTATTACCCTGGGCCCCTCCCTCCCAGTCAAGGCAAGATCTTGACAGTGACTGTCTCCTCTATAGCAACAGCCCCTGTTGGAAGGTCCATTTTTACGTTACCATCTGTCTCCTGGCTTTTGTCACAGGTTTCTCTTCCTTGATCCTTAAACTCCATGTGGTAATGACTCCCTTTTGTTATTGGCCTCTGCTTCACCTCTTTGCTTCCCCTTAGACCGTCATATGGTTCTCAATGTTGTGCCCAAGATTGCGAATCTGAGAAACCACCGAGGAGCCGACACCGAGGCAAGTGCACGAGGGTTTATTAACAAGCTTGAGCTGGGGTCCAAGTACACCCGACACAGAGGAGCAGGGACTTGGACCCTGAGGTGGGTTCCAGCTGGGTTTTATGGGGTGGTCTAGGGAACCTCCAGCAGGGGGGCAGGAATTCTTCAAGCTCTGTTCTCATTCTAATATGGGGTTTTCTAGGGCATTAAGCTGTTTTTTCCTGTAACTGAAGTAAGGTAAAGGTCAGCTCTCATTCACAGGGGCCTGAGATGGCTGTACCTGTGCTAATGCTGAACTTAAGGTAGAATGGCCTTAATTTTCTCGGCCTCCACACTTAAAACTGTGGTTTCCTCATCACTCTGTTAAGAACTGGACTAGATACTTGTGTTGGTTACCCCTCAGTACCAGTCACTATCATATAATTCTGATAAAGTCTCTACCTTCCCGAATATGCAATACCTCCAGCTTATTCTTGGGAAATAAACAAGAGAAACAAGCCTAATTAACTGGAAGGCCATAAAAACATATATAACATATTTATCATTTCTTGGTCCCTAACAAAGGAGTTTTTTCCTTTACGATTTTATTTATTTATTCATGAGAGACACACAGAGAGAGGCGGAAACATAGGCAGGGGGAGAAGCGATGTGGGACTTGATCCCAGGACCCCAGGATAAAGACCTGAGCTGAAGACCAATGCCCCTTAGCCGACTGAGCCACCCAGGTGTCCCAGGAGTTTTCATTTAAGGAAAAAGCCAGGATCATAAATTTTTGGATATTGCTGTTATTCCTCATCCTGTCTTCTCCCTTCTTCCCTTCCCTTACTACTTCCTATTCCTATTCCCTATCTTCCTCTTAATAAAAGTTTCTTTATTGTATTACTCTTAGGCATCAGGATTCTGCTTCTGACAAATGAAGAATATTAAATTTGAGGAAGAAAGAAAAGAAAAAAAAAGAAAAATAATCTAAGTGAAAAGAGAAAACATATTGGGATATTTTTTAAGAGGCCGGAAGATACAAATTTTGCAATCCTACATTCATTAGAAATGCTGAAGAACTTATTGTCTTCCCACGTCATTGCAGACAAAATTAAAAGCATTGTACTTGATAAAATTAAGGAATTATAAAAATTAAGGAATTATAAGATCAGCTTGTCATGTATATGCAAAAGTTACTTAACAAAAAAAAAAAAAAAAAGGGAAGAAAAGAAGAATGAGAGCCAGGTAAGTGCTTAATTTCTCAAAGTAACCAGGATATACTGGAGACCTTGAAAAATCTGACATTTTTATGGAGATAAAATTCACGCCACATCACATAATGGTACAGATTTCATTCACACGTGATAGTACGGTTCCCCCACTTAGTTCCATTATTGTATCTATACATCCAACCATTGTGATGGTAATTTTAGACCACCTTCATCATTTCCATAAGAAGATGCCATATCTATTAGGGATCACTCCCTAATCCACCAGTCTCCCTATCGTAAGCATCCTCTACTGTACTTACACGTCTATATTTTTGCCTGTTTTGCACATTTCATAAAAACAAGTAGCTTTTTTCCTCTACCACTGTGTATGGACTCTATGCAGGTAGGATGGAATTTATACATACCCACTACAATTCAAGCTCGTAACTGAAAGAATGTGAACAGGAATAAGGTCGAGCACAAGCACGAGTTCACTGAAAATGGTTTAAGTGAAATATGTTTGTTTTTTCTTATTTCCTTTGGAATAGATTAAGGTTTTGTTAACAGGTCAGGTATTTTCATACAGATGCTATTTTTCCATTTCTTTCACTTCTACCATTTAATTTCATACATATGTATCCCTATGAATTATGTAAATATATATGTAGATATATAATCTTCTTTGGAGGACTTGTGTTTCTAACTCATAGCAAAATCTGGCATAAAATCAGTAGGTACTTTGTTTAGTTGTTTCTTCAATTCACTTTCGAAATAAAAAAAAATTGTGTGCTGTGTTCTTGCTGTCTTTCTGTTAGCATTTGCATAATTCTTTGTCTCTGTCCCTGTCTATTTCACTCTTATCGTTTGATAAAGATGAAAAATAAAAGAAAAAAATCAATAATCATTCTCAGAGACAAATGTAAGGAAGATGAAATGTGTATCTTTATAAGATTTTTCTACATCATTGAACACTTTGATTCTACTGCTTGGTATGAATGTCATCAACAGAACCCAGATCAATCCTTGCTTGAAATTATCTCCAAGCATACATTTAAAATTTGAAGAATTTTTTTTCCATTTTATTGGCATTTTCACATTCTTTTTCTGGTCATTTTTCTCAACTCAGAGTCTTCACCTTCTTGGTTCATTGTCCTCAACTAACTATGATACCATCTTAATAGAATTAAGATTTTATAATTTCAATTTTTAGGGATGCCTGGGTGACTCAGCAGTTTAGTGTCTGCCTTCGGCTCAGGAAGTGGTCCTGGGGTTCCAGTATCAAGACCCACATCCGGCTCTCTCATGGAGCCTGCTTCTCCCTCTGCCTATGTCTCTGCCTCTCACTGTGTCTCTCACGAATCAATCAATAATTTTTTTTTAAATTCAATTTTATTTATTTATGAGTATGCAGAGAGAGAGGCAGAGACACAGGCAGAGGGGAAGCAGGCTGCATCCAGAGAGCCTGATGCAGGACTCGATCCCAGGACTTTAGGATCATGCCCTGGGCCAAAGGCAGGCACCAAACCACTGAGCCACCCAGGGTTCCCCAATAATTTCAATTTTTAAACCAATCATCAGTATAAGCAACATCCATTCAAGTAAAATATATTTTTCTCACTGATATTTTAAGAAAAGAAAGTTTACAGCAATTTCCTGTAATGAGCCATTTTTGCACACATAATAAAGAGAATCAAACATAAATCTGGCCAAACTACTCTATAATGCAGCTGAAATGGGATACCTGGGTGGCTCAGTTGACTAAGGTTCCACCTCTTGGTTTGGGCTCAGGTCATGATTTCAGTGTCTCACTGAGACTGAGACCCACGTGGGCTCCACGCTCAGTGGGGAGTCTGTTGAAGATTCTCTCTCCCTCTGCCCCTCTCCTTGCTCACTCTCTTTCTCTCTAATATGGATAAATATAAATCTTTTAAAAATAATGCAGCTTAAATATTTTGCATATAGAAAGAAATTCTTATATAATATTTATCAATATCTGCTGCCAGCCTTTTTTTTTTTTCCTTAGTAACAGCGGGCTTTTCCAAAAATAACCTGCCCACAAGGAGGTCAACCATCAGCAAGTGATAAAGGCAGATAATAAAATAATAACACATATGATACGTTAAGGTAGAAAATGTTATGAATAATAAAATAAAAGGCAAGTAAGCTCTGGTGAAGGTTTCCATTTTTAATGGGAAGGATAGGGGTATCCTCACTAAAAGGTAATTTTCATACAGAGATTTGAAAGATATGAAGAAGAAAACCATAAGTTTCTGGATCAAGGGATATTCCAGGCAAAGGATAAGCAAGCACATAGTCCCTGGAGTAGGAATGAGTAGGAATGAGTGAGGTGTGCCCTAGGAACAGTGTTGAGGCCCACATGACTCACATGGGGTGAAACAGCAGTTGGAAAGAGGTGAGTGGAAAAAAAAAGGAAAGAGGTGAGTGAAGGGAGGTCGGATGGTTTAATGCCTTTCTGGGCATTATGAAAATGTTACTTTTTGATTTTTGTGGAGATAGGAAACAGAATGTGGAGCAAAGGAGTGGCATGACAATATACTTTAAAAGGATCCGTTGAAGTGTTGAACTGGGAATACCGAGAAAACAGTCAAGGTAAAACAAAGGGTACAGTGAGTAGATGTTTTATCAACTTGGGTGGATCAGCAGCAGTGAACTGGACATCAATTCTTGACCAAACTCATGAGACAAAATACAATTTACCAAGCATGAAGTTTGTTTAGCTAAAAAGTTTAGAAATGGGGATGAAGCATCCATAATGGCAGCCTGGTGGGAGACATGAGCCTCTGCACTGAGATGTGTATGGTCAAAGGTGGATCGTCTCAGCTCTGAGAAGCCATCAATTTGGAGGCTCCTTCTGCTTTCATTCCCTAATACAACTGCATTTGGTCAATTTCAAATTAGCTTCAATAACTTGAATTAGTCAGTTACATATAACTCAATAATCTATCTCAGTAGGATAATACAGCACTGGATTCCATACACAGCGTGTGTAGCAGGACTCTAATTTGTCTTAGAAAGAGTACACTAAACTTAGGCTCTCCTTAATTAGTGTAGCAAGGGACAGTCCATCAAGGATGAAAATCTCAAATGTTCCCCATCCTAACCAGGTTTAAGATGGAACCTCAGAGAGTGTACTTATTTAGCAATCTAATTCAAAGAAGTCAAATGGTTTTGTGCTTAGTCTTAAAAGCCTTTCTGATGGAGAATTTTACAGATTATTTTACAAGGCGGCCTTTCATGGTCATTCCAAACAAGCATTATTGTTTGTTGCTGTTGTTTTCCCCTCTTTTTGTAATGTCTAATATGGTAGTCAAGACAACTCAACTTTGTTGAGAAAACAAAAGAAAATCAACCAACTAACAGAAAAGGACTATCCGAATTTCCATTGAAATTTTAATATGTGGGAATTCCAAAGCTGTTTCAAGTCACCAATTATCAATCTGAGCCATAGAATGCCACTTGCCTCTTATATAGTCAATCCCAATTTCTGTTAGTGGTTCTCTTTCCCACTTTGTTTAATTTAATGGAGAAGAAGAAAATTATCCAATTTGGAAGGTACATGTTACCACTATAAATTCCTTCCTTCCTAAATATATCTTTGAAATTTCTGTTATTATGTTATGTAGACATAGTAAAAGGATAAGAATAATGGATAGATTTGCCATCTATAAAAAGGTACTAGTTAGTCATTAGAAACTGAGTATAATCTTCTCCCATTGTTCTCAGCTTTCAGCTAAAATTCTGGGATTATAAAATACACAATTTTTGACATTCTAAAATAGCACCCTGACCATGTTTATAAAGTAATTACATTTGCTAACTCATCCAATCCAGGTAAGTTATTGCTTTTTCTTATCTGTCTGGAAAACACACAGAATGGAAGATAAGCAGCAGAAACTTGCCTCTTAATGATGAATCCTGTGCTTTGTCAAACAATTTTATTTTCCCAGCAGAATTAAAGACAATAAGGGGAAGTCAAATTATTTGCAAATTTACCAAGATATAAATATTTACTTATAAATTATGCAATGTAGAACATCATACTTTGAAGAATACTGTTAATTAGATTCTATTACATTTTTTGAACACTTGAAATGACACAAATTCTCTCAGGAATCTCATCTTCATGACTTATACAAATCTACTTAAACGTTAAATCACTCCATGGAAGATGAGAAACTATTTTTCAGATTCTTGTTTGTAATTTCTTCGGTAGTAGACTTTCTAGCACCATTCTCAATATTTGTGTCCTAGTTTGGAGCTCAGAAAAGATAACATATATTGTGATGCATAGGTACTTTTAGGTAACCAGTTCTTGTACACTATAGTCTATTGGAATTAAATATTCAAATAAGAGATCTACGAAGTCATCAGTACCTCTGTTAATTTTTGGAATCAAACCTCAGATATGGAAAAACTAAATAACGATTTAACATACCTATTTCACTTGAAAATAAGAACTGTTTCTAAGAGAATAGATCTATATATCTCAGAAATTATATCCAAATGTGTCTTTATTGAAAATCTACTTTTTAAATATTTATTCAATTATGTCTTTGCAAAAATTAAAATTTAGTTATACATGTAATACATTAGTTGAGGAGTATTTAAAGGGCATTTGATTCCTATATAGAGAAAAAATACTTATTAATAATTTAAGGAAATGACATGAACCCAAATCAATAAAATATATAATTTTCAAGACTTTCTTCAGTTTCCAAATAAGTCTAAATTTTCCCTGCTCCATAACAAATTTAATTATGAAATAAAATATGAATAAATGCATTTTTCTCAATAATATCAAAGGAATTATATTTAGCAGGACTATATCCTTGATCTTTTTTATGTTTCTTACTAAAGATATTTTTAAAATGACTAATTCTATTATATGATTAATACTGTACAAGTAATTTATGCATTTCTTTGTCTAAAATTACAATTCTTCTGTATAACTAAAGGCAATGATTATCTGCTGCTTATATTACTGAACAGAGAGAAGATCTAAGGTATTTATAGCTCCTTTGTAACTCTTCCTATGTTTGGATCCAATATGCGCACATTTGCTCGAGATAAATGCAGTATTGAAAAGTGACAAAGTGATAACACACTTTCAACAGAAAAAGAAAAAAAGAAAAAAACAAAACAAACAAACAAACAAAAAAAAACAGCATCTCAAGTGGAGAGAAGAAAGAGATTCTATCCAAGAGATCACAGAGAACATTTGGAGGGTGAGGCATATTCATTTTCTCTCTGACCCAGACAATAAACGTGCCAGTGTTCTTCTCTACTCTTCCCGCAACAAAAGCTACATGCAAATCCCCAAAGAGTGAAAGTAAATTGTATTTCAAAGAATTTTAAAATGTATAACTATAATTCACTTTTGGAATTAAAAAAAAAATGGAGAAATATACCTGATCTCTATTCAGCTCTAGGTTACTGGTGTGAAATAACAAAACATGAGATTTTAGAAGTTTTAGGATTAAATTTTCATTCTTTTTGGCTTACTAATTACTATCAGTTATCAAAAGATATTTTATAAAATAAGATTTTCATACTTCTATTGATAATTGTATCTATTTAGCTAAAATATGCATAAGCATTGCAACTGGTTATGAATTGTCATAGGAAATGATGATAAGAATATTCTTGCAATATAGTTTGCACAGTAATGGACACTTTACATTAATGAAGAAGGACGATACCTATACTAGCAAATATTTGCTATAAATAACAGAATAGCCATTATAATTGTGCTAACGTATAAAAAAGAATTTATATCTTTACCTGGCTGGCAAATCCAGAAGTGGCTTTGGAATTAAACAAGATATTGGTTCAAAGAGAATGACTACATCCTCATTTGTATTCTTTGTCACGTGATATATTTGGGAAATTGAGGAGAGTTGCTGGGGAGGCAACAGGTGAACAACTATTAAATTCTATTTGTAGTTTGGTAGTAGTCAAAGCAAGAAATACACAAAGAATTAATTGATTCATATTATATATATATGTATGTGTGTATAAACATAATATATCTATGATTCTATACATGCTGTGTTTGTGAGTTTATTGGTAGAGGTTAAAGATCCTCAATAATATTGTGATAAAACTCATACAGATGTGACAATTCAATGTTGCCTAGACATAAGGGTAAAACTCAGTGGTGTCATTTTCTACCTATATGTATTAGATAAGATTTTAAAAATTTGCGTGCATCAGTTTCCATATCTACAATGTGACTATAAGGAATAACTCCTTCAAAGAGTTGGACTAAGATCAGAAAATAAATTAGTGTTGCTAAAGTACTTGGAGCAGTGATTGGCAATAATATATGCCGTATGACTGTTTATTAACAAATAAATGACTATTTTTCAATGACGTATTGATTAAACATGCTTTTATGGCAGCTAAGGAATATGACTCTATGGTAAAAAGTAATTTAGAAGTTGGTATTTAAATAAATAAAAAATAAATAAAAATAAAGAAGTTGGTACTTCAATGTTGAGGTACAAAATGAGTGATCTGTTTTATTTTATTTTGTCCTCTCAATATGATTATTTAATCTTCCATGAATTGATAAGTAATATAATGTTCCCAGTAAGTAAGTTGTGTCTCAACATGTATAGATTTATTTTAAATGTTAATTTGACCATTTGGAAGGTCAAAATTGTATTTCCCATTTATTGATATTGCATACTAACATCTTGGAAGAAACCAGTTCAATTAAGCAAAAGTGTCTGACATTTTAAAATGTTAACCCATGTGTTTTATTGTCCAATATAATGAATAGATTACCAAAATACTCAGTCAGTTTTGAATTATTTTAAGAGAAAGAGCACAGCATGAATGACAATATTTTTCTTGAAGTTTATAAGACTCAAAGCAATTAAACAAAACCATTTTATTAGAGCTAAAAATAAGATAACCACATACTTCTGAGAAGTAGAGATATATTTGTCCTAAAACAAAGTTCCGTCATTTTTAAAAGGTGGTAATCAAATGTAATTGGAGGCTGCTGATTACAATTCAAAGTTCCATTTTCTCAAAAGCGACATGTATTTATAAACAATAAAAGTACAACTGTAATTTAGTACATTAAAGATTTTCTATATTCTAGACTACATCAAGCTCTTTTGTTTACATATATGGTATTAAAATATGGTAAGTAAAATTCCTAGATGGTTATTTTTAAGAGCTTTACATGTAAAATTAACATACAAAGAACTGCACATATTTGATGTGTACAATTTGATGAGTTTGGACATATGCAAACACCCAGGTTATTATCACCAGCATCAAGGCAATAGACATATTCAAGAGCTTCAGAGTTCCCTTGCATCTCTGATTTTGTTTTTGTGGTGGTAAGAACATTTAACATGGAATTTACCTCCTTAACAAATTTAGAAGTGAACATTTTATTTTAAAATAAAGCACTATGTTGCACAGCAGACATAGAAATTACTCCTCTCGCATAATAGAAACTATATACATATTGCACAACTCCTCATTCCCTCCACCCCTGGCAAATACAAGTGTATTCTCTGTTTCTGTAAATTTTATCATTTAAGATGCTTCATGTAACTGAATCATGCAGTATGTGTCCGTGACCAGCTTAGGATATGTCTTCCGCATTCACCTATGTTGTCGCAAATGGTAAAATTTCTTTTTTTTTCAAGGTTAGAAAATAATCCATTGTGTTTATCTACCATCTCTTCTTCATTCATTCATCTTGGGTTGTTTCCCCATCCTGCCTGTTGTGAAGAACGCTTCAATGAACATGGGAGTGCCGATAACTGTTCAAGATTCTGATTTCTTTTGGATATATATCCAGAAATGGGACTGCTGGATTGTATCATAGTTCCATTTTTAATTTTTTTAGTAATCTCCATAATATTTTCCATAGCTTCTGCACCATTTTATATCCTCAGCAATAGTATCCAAGTGTTCTGATTTCTCCATATCCTCTCCAACACTTCTTTTTTACAATAGCCATCCTCACCGGTGTGAGGTGGTGTCTCATTGTAGTTTAGATCTGCATTTCCCTTATAAATAATGTTTTTGAACATATTTTCATGTACCTGTTGGACTTTGTATGTCTTCTACAGAGAAATATTAGTTCAAGTCCTTTACCTAGAGGTTTTTATAATTTTTTAATCCTTAAATTCATTTAGAACTAGAGAAGACCCCAAAATAGGCAAGACAAACTTCAGAAAGAACAACCAAGTGGGAAGCATCATGCTCTTGATTTCAAAATATATCACAAAGCTACTATAATCCAAACAATGGACATTAAAACAGGTATTTAAACCAGTGGAGCAGAATAGAGAGCCCAGAAATAACCATAAACACACACACACACACACACACACACACACACACACACACGTTGGGGAAAGGATAGTCTGTTCAACAAATGGTTTTGGGGAAACTACATATCCATATGCTGAAGAATAAAAGTGGACGCTTATCACACACCATTCATAAAAAATCAACTTAAAATGAGTTAAAGATTTATGAATGTAAGACCAGAAACTCATAAAAGAATCAGGGGAAAAAATTCTGACATTGATTTTGGCAATAATTTCTTGGTTAGGACATCAAAATCACAGACAATAAAAGAAAAAAAAAAGGTGGAACTACATTTAAAAAAATAAATATAAAGAGAAAAAATACATCAGAAAAAAAGTGGGACTATATCAAATTAAAAATCCTTCTCCACAAAAAGGGAATTGGAAGGCAAACTACAGAAAGGGAGAAAATATTTGCAAACCAAACATATCTGACAAAAGGGGTTAAAACCCATAATATACAAGGAACCCCCTCAACGCAATAGCAAAAATACAAAGAAACTTATTTAAAAATAGGTAAAGGACTTGAATAGACATTTTTCCAAAGAAGACACACAAATGACCAATAGATATAAGAAAAGATGTCCTGCAGCATTCATCACCAGGGAAGTATAAATCCAAGTCAAAAAAAAAAAAAAAAAGATATCTCACACCTGTCAGCATGGCCATTTCCAAGAAAACATAAGGTGACAAGATTTGACAAGAATGTGAAGGAAGGAAAGGTAAGCCTTTTACACCGTTGCTAGGAATTGGTGCAGCCATTATGGAAAGCAGTGTTGAGAATCCTCAGAAATTAAAGGTGAAACCATTACATGTTCTAGCAATTCCACTTATGGGTATATATCCAAAATGTTGAAATTAGAAGCTTTATGGGGTATTTATACTCTTGTGTTCATTGAAGCTTTATTCAAATAGCAAAAGTATGGAAACAACCTCAATTCCCATGGATGGATAAAGAACATTTGGTATATAATACAATGGAATATTATTGTATTTTTATTATTAATTTTATTGCCATAAAATAAGGAAAATCCACCATATGCAGCATGGATTAACCTGATGACCTTATGCTAAGTGAAATGAAATAGTCACGGAGGGACAAACTCATGATTTGCCTCCATAGTCAAAGTCACAGAACCAGACACTACAATGGTGTTGACGGGGGGCTAGGGTAGGGGGAAATAGGGAGTTATTATTCGATGAGTATAATGTTTCATAATAGATAATAAGTTCTAGAGATCTGCATACAACATTGTGACTATAGATAAACACACTGTATTGCTTATTTAAAAATGATCCTGCTTCTGTGTTCTTTTTTTTAAATTTGTTTTTGCTGTTGTGGTGGTTGTTAATTTCATTTGCACTTTCAGAACCAAGATTAATTGTGAAATTTAGCAGTAATGACATCGGAAGCTCAATCACGACCCACGTAAGGAATGTACACACAGTTGCTCCATTTCTACACTAACAACTTAGGTCTTCACCTGCACCTAGTCCCTCTTTTATCCTCTAAAATGAGACATGGAATAGCACCAGGTTTCTGGTAACCTCAACATTTCAAGACACAAAACACGGAGGTCAGAGAAGGGTTAGAAGAACCACAGTACAACATGTAATTTTCAAAAAAAAAAAAAGTGGCCAAAGGATCAATAGCCAATCCATCCTTGCCTCTGGATTAATGACTGGACTGAAAGAAATGGGTGGAGGTCCTCAGGGAAGGAGAAAAGGGAGAAGGAGGGATGAAAGAGGGTGATGCAGAGGTTGGCAGGTCTCATGTTCCTACCACAATTAAAAAAGAAACTATTACCATTTCCTTTAGTCTTCTATCAAATCAAAGTTATTTTTTGACAGATAACAAATGATTGAAATTTAAAATTAAGACATGAATATACTAATTTAATAACAATAAATCTTTGTTCTGATTTAGACTGGGAACAGAATCCGACCAGAGAGAGCCCACAGCTCACAGCAATTACTTGTGGGGCCATAGGAGAAGGCACTGTTCACCTAATGCATGGTATATTTGTGACAGAATTAGACTTCTTCTTCTTTTTTTTTTTTTTTTTCCCACTACAGCAGTGTAACAGAGTTTGCAACCTGACACACTGTGGACTGAATCCCATCTATGCACTTTTGATAGAAACGATAATATGAATTTCATTAAAAAAGCATCAGTTCTCTGATTCACTACAGGCCATACAGTTCTCTATTATGTTTCATTCAGTTCATTCATATAGTAACTTCTACTGATCATTCCTCATATGTGAAAATAAGCCAGGATAAAGCGGAGACACTCACAGTCTATACGCCTGCATCTGATACCAAAGGCTGCTGTGGATTTCCTGAACTTTCACAATAGAATTCAGCTTTCTTATCTCTGTTTCTGTTTTCCCAGGTTTTCCACAGCTGGGATCACCAAATAATCCTCCAGAAAACTCACCCATCCAGCTGCCTCATCAATATCCACGTCATGCAGGCAATACCATTAATGAGCCAAAGGCCCCACACAATGTGCCTTAATATGATTCCATGACCCTAGACTCAGAGATCAGAGGCTTCTATATGATCTATTGTGGGTAAGCTACATCTAAAAATGAAAGAATTTCCAAAAAAAGAAAAAAGAAAGAATTTCCACTGCTCGTATCAAAAGGATCCATAAGAAAATAGTTCACAATTGTCACTGTGATCAATCATCATGCATTTATTTTTCTATGACCCTAAATATGTTCATGTTTAATTGGCTTGGGAAGTATGAGCTTAAACATTATAATAATTAACACCCATATGATCTTGACTAGAGCTGAGTTTGTAGGAATTGCTCCAATTATAATGGAAGCTGTTGAATCATAATACCAAGAATATATTTGAAATGAATGTGTACTCTTAGACCTGAGTGCTCTCATGGGAGGTTGGTAAGCGTTTGGCTGAAAAGTTACCTAGTTAGTGAGGTTACAGAGAGAAGGGTATAGTTCTTTTACACTATAGTGCGGTGAAAATAGTCATCTTGAAACCTTTAGTTGTGGCTCCTCAGCACATCTAACACCCACTCAACATAAATCGAGAATCCTTCTTAATAAGTAATGGCTCATTATAATTAGAAAAGTCATATTAAGTGAGAGAAATAGTGAAGAGAAGTTGGACTTTGTATATTGTAGGTAGTTCTACAGCAAGACATAGAACACTCACACCCCTGAGGTTTTCTCATGCCCCTTTGTAGTGCATCCCTTCCTCCTTCCAATTCTTGCCCAAGTAACCACTGATGTCACCAGACAGTGGTTTCCACTTATACTGCTATTTTTGTTTCTGACACAAATTGTTATATTTTTTCTCTAATTTCTTTCACTAAGTAAAATGATTTTAAGATCCAGCCATGTCACTGTACGCGTGACTAGTTCATTGTTTCTTTTATCAACTATCCCATTTACATGACCATCATTTATTTGCTTAACCTTTTGCCCCTGGATGGGTACTTAAGTTGTTTTCAACTCTTTTCTATTATGAATAAAGTCATTGTGAATATTTGTAGGCATGTTTGTTTGTGGACATACATTCTTATTTCTCTTGGCTAAATACTTAGGTAGGAAAATGCTAGGTTATATGATAGATGTACAGTTAACATCTTAGGAAACTGCTGAAGAATTTTGCAAAAGTGATTGTACTATTTAACATTTCACCAGGAATTTATGAGAAATTTAGTTGTCTCTCATACTTGCCAACACAGGATATAACTAGGCATTTAATTTTAGCCATGAAATGTGTATAAAGTGCCATCTCAGGTAATTTTAGTTTTCAATTTCTTAATAAGAAACTGGCCACATGCTATGTATGAATGCATTTATTTATGGTTTGTTACTTTTTTACCTAATTAAAAATAAAAATAATTTTGTGGGAAAGTAATGTGCAAAAGAAAAAAAAAAACCTGTGAAAGATGATAGCATATCTGTTATCGCTCTTTGTTTAAAATAAATCACGTGTTTCTTATTTAACAACTGTGGTATTATAAATTTATTGATAAAGTTTTCAGTTTATGAACCTAGTCCTTCCATATGAGATTATGTAAACAATATCTTCTATGATTCAGAGTTCACTCACATGGAGATGACGTCTAATATGATCATTTATGAGAGAGCAGATTTTCTTTTTTATATTTTATATAATTATTTATAAACAATGGTAATTTTCCCCTTCTAGGGAAAGACTATATTCCAAAATACATATAGGTATTCGTTGAAGTGGAGGTATGATGGTAGAGTTAAGGAAGAATTTGCCTCAAGGAAACTACCGCAGACCTCAAAAACTATATTCTTCAATGGCCCTAAATAACTCTAAAATATCTCAATATAAAGCTGTTCTCCAAATTAAAAAAAAAAAGATGCAATTTATGTCTAATATGGTAATATATTATTGTTACACTTATAGGATACATTTTCAACAATGGGAAAAACAAAACTTCAGGATTTCTTTAAAATTGTGGCGTATGGTCAATCTGTTAGAGCAGTTAAAATGGGAATAAGATATCACTAAATAAATAGAAATATAAAATGCTAAAAAATAAATTAGAACACATCTAAAAAATATATGAGAAAATTAATGTCAACACAAAGACAGCAGAAAGAACATACAAGCAAAAATTAATCAATTTAGGAGGTCCGGGCTTCCTCCAAGCAGGGCGCGGGGCACAGCAGGCTGCAAACGAGGCCTGGGGCCGCTTCTGTCCATGCGGGGGTCCTGTCCGTAATATGTAATTAATAAAAATACATTTAAACAGCTAGTTATTTGCAACATCAGATAAAGCTCCAAGTAAAATATAATCTAATCCAGAATTAAAGAAGACAGTTGCATGAAATTTTAAAAAGTTTATACAATTGTTTTTCAAATAAACTTGTATAACTCAGTTAATTAGATTTTAATTATTTTTGGAAAACTTAAAAACTGTTACTCACTATATTGACTTCAGAAGACAAAGACTACACAAACTACTTAAAATTCATTAACTACATAATTTTTTTAAGACTTTATTTATTTATTCATGAGAGACACAGAGAGGCAGAGACACAGGCAGAGGGAGAAGCAGGCTCCATGCAGGGAGCCTGACGTGGACTAGATCCAGAGTCTCCAGATCACGCCCTGGGCTGAAGGCGGTGCTAAACCGCTGCGCCACCAGGGCTGCCCCATTAACTACATTATTAAAGAGCTCCCACAAAATACTTTCTTCCAGATGGCTTCACAAAAGGAATTATATCAAAACTTCAAAGATATGACGGAGGTACCTGGGTGGTGCAGTCTGTTGAGCACCCAACACTTGAGTTTGGCACAGAGCATGATGCTGGGGTCATGGGCTTGAACCCTGTATCAGGCTGCATGCCCAGGGTGGAGTCTGTTTAAAACTTTCTCTCCCTCTCTCTCTGCCCCTCACCACCACATGCACACACTCTCTCTTTCTCAAATCAATAAATAAATCTTAAAAAAAAAAAAAAAAAAAAAAAAGATACAACAGGGCAGCCCAGGTTGCTCAGTGGTTTAGCGCCCAACCTTCAGCTCAGGGCCTGATCCTGTAGACCCATCAAGTCCCACATTGGGCTCCCTGCATGGAGGCTGCTTCTCCCTCTGCCTGTGTCTCTGCCTCTCTCTGTCTCTTGTGAATAAATAAATAGAATCTTAAAAGATACGATGATTTCAGTACAACTTAAACTCTTTCAGAGTATAATGAAAACTTACAAAATTATTTCATGAAGCACATTAAATATGGATTCCTAAAACCTAAAAAATATTGTCACAAAAAACACAATATTACAGATCAATTTTACATATAAATAATGATTTAAAATTGCCAATATAGATTTTGTTAGAAATGCACGTAAAAAAAGAAATACATGTGTAATATATGAAAATCCACATAGACATCATAGTATTGATAGAAATAAGTATTGGAGTCATGAGGGAACTTGAGAAAATTCAATACCCATTATACATTTTAAAAAGTTCCTTACAGGCGCACCTGGGTGGCTCAGAGATTGATTTTCTGCCTTCAGCTCAGGGCATGACCCCAGGGTCCAGGATCCAGTCTCACATTAGGCTCCCTGCAGGGAGCCTGCTTCTCTTTCTGCCTGTGTCTCTGCCTCTCTTTGTGTCTCTCATGAATAAATACAGAAAATATTTTTAAAAAGAAAATAAATTTAAAAAGTTCCTTACAAATGAATTGCTAGATATTTTTAAATACATGTATTATAATAATATGCATGTGTGTACGTCATCACAGAAAGCAGCAACTTATTAAATAAGGAATTTAAGGTCATTACAAGCATACAAAATATTTTAACCACTTTGCAATATTTGGGTCACATTATTAGCCAATGCAGTTTTACATGAATAAGTGATTATAATAAAATACACAAAATAGATAAAAAAATATTTCTATTATAGAAGTCACATGTTTGGGATCCCTGGGTGGCGCAGCGGTTTGGCGCCTGCCTTTGGCCCAGGGCGCGATCCTGGAGACCCGGGATCGAATCCCACGTCGGGCTCCCGGTGCATGGAGCCTGCTTCTCCCTCTGCCTGTGTCTCTGCCTCTCTCTCTCTCACTGTGTGCCTATCATAAATTAAAAAAAAAAAAAAAAAAAAAAAAAAAAAGAAGTCACATGTTTGACAAACTCAAATAATCAGTAGAAAACTTCTAAAAACAATGAACACATTTTGAAAAATAGTATGATACAAAATTAACGTTTAAGACTAAGTTTCCCTTATAGTATATGAAATACATTGGAGAAATGATACTTAACATGGAATTATTGAATGTTGGCACTTTGAAAGTAGGAACAAATCAAGAATGCTTTCTGTCACCATTTATATTTAAAATTATGCTACAGATAGTAGTAATTAAAGTAAAAATATGTTGCAGAAATAGATTTCAGAAAGATAAGAAAAATGGGTCTATTTGTAGATCATGTGTCTATCTGTAGAAAAACATAATCATTCTTCCCAAAATATTTTTAAAAATATCTGAATTTTGCAAGATTGCAGAAGCCCAAAGTTAATAAGCATATATTATATATATATATATAATATGCATATATATGTATTAGCAAGAAACCATTTGAAAATTTGTTTCCACTTATAATACTGATAAAATATAAAATTCTTAGAAATAACTTATCAAAAGTCATGTAGACTTATTACTGAACATTATAAAAATGCTTATTGTTATTAAAGGATACTTAAATGAATGGAGATTTCCAAGGATTGGAAATAATGATGTATAGTTAAAATAGCAATTTTCCTTTATAAATTGATTATACATTTTATGTGAAAATACAGATGACTTAGAATAACCCAAACCAATTTTAACAACCTCACAGGTTTTTTTGTGAAAATACAGTGTCTGATTTCAAGGTTGACTTAGTTATCAAGACAATAGTTGTGGTCATGAGGTTTAACATTTTGATCAATAAAATTTTAAAAAGTGGTCCAAAACAGATGGACACAAATTTATTGAGTCAATTCAATAAGGACAAAAAGTGTTTTCAACAAACGGTGCAGGAACAACTGTATAGTCTTATAAACAAAAATAAAATTAAAAAATGCTTGCACTATATAGAAAATTTAACTTGAAATATGCCTGAAGGTGAAATTTAAAAATGTAAATCTCCAAGAAGAAAATATATGATTAAATGGTTTTCATGATCAGATATATCATGATTTTATAAATATCAATACAAAAATTGATAAATTATACTTTCATATTATTTTATAATACATAGTTATGAAAATAAAAAGGTAATCCATAGTCAGTAAAAACACCTGCAACACTTATGTCTGGCAAAGTTTTAGATCCAGAATATGGCAGGAACTATTATGACTTAAAAAGAAAATAACAAATAGCCACCCCACTTCCCCACCAAACAGAGGAGACATCTGAACACATATTTCACAAAATGAGATACATGAATGGATAAACACACATGAAAATATTACTTATAAAAATAAAAATTAAAACGATAAGATCATATTTAATAACTTCATATGTATCAAATTAATTGACAATATTATGTGTTAACGATGCTGAAGAACAACTGTAACTTTCATAACTGTGTAGGTGGGGTAGGGATGTAAGCACTGCCTCTTTGGAAATTTATTTAAATATTTAAATCTTAATATTTATTTTTTTAAGATTTTATTTATTTATTCATGAGGGACACAGAGAGAGAGAGACAAAGACAGAGGTGGACGGAGAAGCAGGCTCCACGCAGGGAGCCTGACATGGGACTCAATCCCAGGTCTCCAGGATCACACCCTGGGCTGAAGGCGGCACTAAACTGCTGAGCCATCCAGGCTGCCCCTTAAATCTCAATATATAAAGATTAATCTACCTTCAAATTTTGACATCCTACTCCAAATTATTCAGCTAACGACAGATGAAAAAATACAGTCATGCAAAGATTTATAGATAAATATTTGTAGCAACTTGATTACAACAGACAAAACCTTTAAATGAGTCACACACATACACACACATTCAGCAATTAAAAATAAAATAAAACCACCAACACATGACAGCATGGAAGATTTTTAGAATCATTATGCTGAGAGAAACTATACACAAAACAGTACACACTGTATTATTCCATTTTTATAAAATTCTAGGAACTGCAACCCACTTGGTAATGATATTTTTTTTAATATATCAGTGGCTTCCTGCAGTTAGGGAAGGATAAAGCTCAGAGAAACAAGGAAACGCCCATTCTCAGGTAATCACATAAAACCATTACTTCTGTTAAGTCAAGGGATATTTAAGGCATCATCTTCCTTAAATAATGAACAAATTCAGGCATCAAATCAGTTCAAAATACCTAGAATATTGCAATGATCCTATGTCACTGTGAAAATTCCCTTGAAGGCAACTTAAAAATTATAAACTTTCATAAGGATTGACAAAGATCCACTCTTCCAATTGGTGGATAATATAGTTGGAGAAAAATGCCCAGGTTTGACTTCCCAAAGAAATTCATAAATAACTAAAACCTCAGAAGACAATTAGGCAAGTGATATTGTTATTGAGAATGTGAGACTCCATGAAATACAGCATCTGGGTTGAGAGAGTAGAGTTTTAAAACCAATATGTTTGAGGTAGAAGAACTTTGGGTGATTAGAAGATCTTTTGGGGGATTATTGTAAATATAACTAAAAAGGGAGTATGGATGAAAACTGTTCAAGTGAAGAAGAACTGAAATTAATCCACCTAATTTTGGAAATGCCTCGTTTCAGTTAAGGTTGAAATCTCTCAGGACTATTGAAATATTTGGAGTGGAAAAAAAAAAAAGAGGTTTGGATGGAACAATAAGGAAACCAAAATAATGTTTAACCAGGGTCAAGAATTACCAAAATAAATTAAAATTAATTATTAAATTAAATTAAATTAAATTAAAAAGGGCTTTATTTTCAAAAGGAGGAAAAACAAAAACAAACAAAGAGAAGGCTGAAATAGTAACATTCTGAAAGCAAGAGTGATAAATAGTCATAGCTGTTTCATAGCCACGTTGAGCATGACATATGGTTGAATGTGTAATTTCCAGGGAGGTAAACTGCAAGCAAATTGAATGTATCTTCAGAAAAGTTCTATGATTCAGTAAGGAACCGATAAATAAAGTAAAAATAAATTAGATATATTAGGTGAAAATAGTACATGGATTATATTTATAATCACATAAAATTCACAGTGGCTATGTGATGGTGGATTTTATATAAAAATCTCCTATATATCATAAACCAATTATTTTTTGTTCTTCCCAAAGAAGAAACACATTTCTTACATAAGCCGGTGTTTCTGCTTGTTTGCTTGCTTGTTTTTTGTTTATTGTATGTTCCATAGAAAAAGTTCATGCCAGGAGATAGGGATAGAGATTTGGGGTTTTTATTGGAGAGAAAAGTCATGTTTCCAATCATGCTGTAAAGTGAACATCATTCCTTCAAATACATGTTACTTGTCTCTCCCATGTAAATGTCTGTTTCCAATTTTAAGAGTGTAACTATAGCTTCAAGTCCTGCCTCGAAATAACTTTCACATTTCTCCATAACGCTCCTTATTATTTTACTATGTGAACCTACACAAAACTAACCATGGGGCAATCCAACAATTTCAGCTTTGGAATCTCTCCCCCGGATGCTGTGTACAACCATATGGATCCATAGGCTGCAGCCCCATGTCCCAGTACCAGTAGGACAGGGGGTAGAGACCACAGCGAACACTCCACATTTCCACACCAAAGCCTAACACCACCACGTCGGCACCTTATTCTGTCTTTCATGTACTCCTCTTTTCACAGATCGAAGATGAATCAGTTAAGAAACCCCATCATTTTTATAGACCCAGGATCGATTCTCCCAAAGTAATTCCGTTCCATGAGGTCTCCGTTTTATGTAGTCTATTCAGTAAGCAACAAGGAGGAGCCAATATTTTGCTACCTTGAGGAATGAAGAGTTCTTGGAAGATCGCCTAGTCACTAGAATAAAGACAGATTGTTGAGAAAAAAGAATAGCAACAATGAAATCACTTAAATTTGATGTCTGTAGTTCAAAAACATGAACAGAATGGCCTATCCAAACACTTTTAGGGACACAAAGGAAACATTGAATTTAAAAGATTCAGTCTACACATTGGAAGAAGAAGGTATAGGGAGCAAATCATTAGAATAACCACAAGGCACACTGGTATGTTGCTGAGATGCCCAACATCCCTGTGCTCTCTAAATAGTTGACTATTTAGTGCCCAGACAAGCCACTGGGCAGAGAGAGAGATCGTTTTATCCCAACTTGAAGGTATATATGGTGTATGTATTAATGGCAACACTATTACAGGTAATTTTATGTTAGAATTGTGCATTGATTTGAAAAATTCTATAATAGATATAATAAATTTGAAAAAAATTCTAGGGATCCCTGAGTGGCGCAGCGGTTTGGCGCCTGCCTTTGGCCCAGGGCGCGATCCTGGAGACCCGGGATCGAATCCCACATCGGGCTTCCGGTGCATGGAGCCTGCTTCTCCCTCTGCCTGTGTCTCTGCCTCTCTCTCTCTCTCTCTCTGTGACTATCATAAATAAATAAAAATTAAAAAAAAAATTCTACATTTAGGTGACAGAAATCTGTGTCTTTAAAAATATGCTTTTATTGTGTCCATTATTTTCCATAACTTAGGTTTTCACATAGTGGGCTATGTCATATTTGCTTTCTGAATTTAGGGAAATGGTATTATCTCTGAAGAACTTTTGTACATTGCTTTTTTTCACACAGAAAAGAGGATTTGGTCACTTTTATTGGCTGAATTTCTCTCACTTCTATCTGATTGTTTTACAAAAATGAAAAAAAAGAAAGGATTTTTTTTTCCATTCCATTGATTTCTGAGAGCTATGCCCAAAAGCAATTACATGTCTATAAATATTTCTAGATAGCAACTATTTTCTTCCTTTGTATACACTATACTTTGTAGTCTAAGCATTTTTCTCTCTGAATACCACATTGATGGCCCTAGGAAAGGAGATAATGAGGATCAACACAAGAAAGTCCATAGGAATAGTTAGTTTGGGGCTTCTGACTTTTATAATCTTAAATTTTTCACTCAAAGGTAAAAGATACAGAAAAAGCATGTTTACGTAAGTTATTTTCTGCCCAAGTCCAGATGCAACTAGAAAAATATGCAGGGAAGAGGCAAGAAGCTATAGTATTGGTGGATTTGCAGACAATATCCTGTGACAGAACTAGGTAAGTAGACATCTCAAGAACAGAGTATGTGTTGCCTGAACTCTTGAGTAAATCTGGGGAATATCCGAGTTCCTTGTAGCGGCACAACAGATTGAATGTCTACATGATTTGCCTGGCCAGAGATGCCTGAGATATTTTCCAGTAGCCCCAAAGAGAAAGGCCCTTTAGAATACTTTTAATGTAATTAGACGAGCAGAGATAAGGCACAGAGACCACAGGTGTAAGAAGAAGAGAGAATATCAGCAGCGCCCCGCATGGACAAGTGAATAACCATGAGTGCAGAAGAAGCAGGTATGAGAAGAAAAATAAATGTCATGAAGACAGATTAGATTGTTTCTGTATTTGAGAACCATTTGGTCTCCAGAACTCCTACAGAAAACCAAAGATACATGATGAGACACTAAACTAATTCATATCAAATGGCTCAGGATGTGGTAAATGGTCTCTGGAATTGAGTTTAAGTTTGGATACACAATCCATTTCTGCAGACCAAGTATATTGGAGAAGATCCATGCCCTCTACACTGTTAGTTAAAAATTAGAGGCACATATTCATGAAACCATTAGATTTTTAAGTCAGCTTTCTGCTTTAGAAATATTCTTCAGACATGAAGTGTTTGACAAGATTAGCCTTAGGAAATATTTATGAGTCTTTTCCTCCCCTCCTTTTGTTTTCTAAACTCTTAGAGGAAGTCAGTGCTTATGCTCAGTACTATTAGCTATCACAGCTCACTCTCCTAGGAGATTCTTTGTATTGGAAATGAAAGAGCACATTTGTTCACACTACCATGTAAATCATTTGTCACAATTGGCGTTTTAATTTCCACGTTCAGGGACATGCATACAGTGGCATCAAAGACACTCAGAAGCACCCTGTGTTGGTTCCTTTTCCCTTCATTCTTTCCCAACTCATCAATCCAGTGCCGAATATTCTGGAAAATGGTGATCTCCCAGGAAGTGAAAGAAGGGAAATAAAAACAATCGAGATAGCTAAGTGTAGTGTTTTTTTGTTTTGTTTTGTTTTGTTTGTTTGTTTGTTTGTTTTACTGTTCGTGGAGTTCATTCTATTTAAAAAAATATATTGCCCTATAAAAGATGAATGGCAAAATCCTTGCTAACAAATTTAAACACTGTTTTCTTTACTTATGATGGCATTAACTTGCAAATAAAAAATCTCCATTAGCACTGAGAGACTATGTAAGAAATATATTTTTGTACCTTTAATGCCATTTTTTTCTTGATGTTTTCCTACTTTTTGAAGGAGCTTCAAGTTTTCATTTTACACAGGGCCTTACAAATTACAATACTTAGCCTGAATTACCATGTAGTCACATTTTTAAAACTTGAAAGAAATTGTACACATTCAAAATAATATACTTCTAATTGAGAGAAGTTTCAGCAAACTAAAAATCAGTTGATTTTATAATGCAATTACAAAATAGCTAAGCACAGAACTTCCCTAGGGTTGCCTAGAAAGCACAAGAGGTATTGCTTTAAAAAAATTTCCATGCCTAAAAGGGAAAAAAAAAGCCCAATTAAATTATATTTTATTAATACCCTCTCCAAATGAGATTCCAACATGTCACTTGCATTGGGAAAACATATCTAAGTTACAAATTGAATCTGGAATATTTGAATAGCATTCAGATAAGTCTGTCCATATATGTCAACAATGAAAAATAAGATGAATAAGCAACCTGTGTTTACCATCTTATGATTATATCACATTAATAGATGTGGCCCTTATCATCTTAGTTAGGGTGACAATACAAAAAGTATTCTTTGCGTGCCAAGGCTTCATTGCCCAGAGAGCTAATATCTTGGTATTGTTCTTATATTTTAGCCAAAAGATAAACAATTTTCTCATGTTCTGACTAAAAATATGTGTAGTTATCTAAGTAAGAGACTTCTATTCTAGATTCAAAAAGAAAGATGATCTTTTTCTCTCACCTTAACACCCAACAAATAGTAAAAGTTTATCTAAGGATGCCACCATTAAGTATATGACAATAACCAACCCTGTTTCAAAGTTTAATGGTTTTGTTACCTTATGTGATAAGATTATTAGAGAAGTGATAAGATTTTTTTGGTAGACTAAAGATTTAGGGAAAATATGCATTTACCTTCAAAGAATCTTACTCCCTGTCCTTTATTGTGTGAATATCTTCAGAAAGAATCTTAAAGACAAGAAGAACAGTGACACTTCTTGCAGATATAGAAGATTTTTAAATTAGCTGGCAAGTCATGCAAGCCGTGGAGTATCTCGCAGCTAACAATGAGAAGAGGTCATTATCTCAGATACCTAATTAAAGTGACCACACTTCTGAACTGGCCAGGCTTAATTAGTTAGGGAAACATATTTTTAAACCAGTTGGGTCAAATTTTAAAGAAAGAAGATCATCGAATTAGGTCCTTATCAGCCACAACAATGTTTTTGAGGACAGTTTAAGAAATTAACTGATAAACGTAAAATTGGATAAATCCTGCAGGTTTTATCATGGATGAATAGCAGAATAATACAGTTATACTTGGAAATTGTCACAAGGGGAAAAATGAGTGATATTTGATTAGGGACATAAGTGATATAATTTGTGTTTTCATGTTTTGTTTTATTTTACATATATATTCTCTAAAACAGATCAATGATTATTTAAGATTTGCAAAGGTATAGCTTTATGTATTCTCCCTAATATGGAATCTATGTACTGATCCTGCCTACTCTTCCAAAGGCAATGTGAGGTTAGAAAAATTAAGGAAAAAAAAAAAAAAAAAACAGGGATGTGAACAAATAACTAAAGGAGAGAAAGAAAGGAAAGGAAATTATGAAAACACATATTTAAGGGAATACGGAGTAGAACATGTTGGTGGTTGATCTGGGAATACAGATATGTAATTTACTTCAATTTACTCCTCATATCTGGATGAGTAATGACCACCATAGAGCCTGCTTTAAAAAATGCACAGGATTTTGTTTTCATTGACTTAGGTTGAAGCAAAAAAGGTGATGAAAATTTTTGTGATCATCCAATGATCATTGACTATAATAATGCACACGTGTGGCAGAGAAGTCATCACAGCGTTCTCTTGAGAACACAGAAAAATCACATTCCCAAGCCTCTTTCGAAGTCAGTTTGCAGGCCATGTAACTAAGTTTTGGGAAATGGAATATGAAAAATATCAAGCCGGCCACTTCCTGGTGGGCCTTTAGAAAATATCCTGTGTGCTGCTCCTGCTCCCTTTTCCCCTTCCACATTTCCTTGAAGCACTGGATTAGGTGGCACACCATTGGAAATATTCATTTAACAGAAAGAAGTTGTGTAAAAAAATGAGGTGGTCAATAAATAAAACTTGAATGAAGTAAGACACTGGGATTTGGCAGGGTGGGAAAGTCTATCAGTAAAAATTCTGATCTATATAAATTTATACATAGGAAAATAAAAAAAAAATTAAAAAAATATACATAGGCAGGGTGTCACACAACTAAAAACTTAAAATACATCTCAAAGCATTATTTCTCATGATCAGACAGCAAGGTAATAAGTACAATAAAACACATGTAAGAGTCTTAAAATCTAAAAGCCACCTGCTGTAAATTTGAAGGTAGACTTTATACTTAACAAGACTTAGAGAATTAACGAAGACAGATATGCTTGTAGCCATTGGAAAGTTTTTTTTTTTTAAAGATCTGAGAAGATGGAGAAGAGATACCCTAGAATTTCAAGGCTTTCCAAGAGTGGGATAGAATGTTTCTGAAATAGAATTTTATGAGTTTTATGGAAAGAGACCAGCAAAAGAATTTTGATTTAAAAACATGGCCCAGAAAAAAAATCAAATTAAAGATGCCCTCTCCCATTTTGTTCCCCCCAAATAGCTGCTAGTGTTTTTCCAGAGGCTAGGCAGGGAATGAAAAGGTCAAGGGGCCAGAGCACAGGAAAGCAAATATGCTTGATATCTGTGGCAAGGAAGAACTTTTAGACATCAGGAAGAAATCAGAAGTTTATTAAGTTTTTGCAGGTTTTCCTAAATAAATAAATAAATAAATAAATAAATAAATAAATAAAACAATTAAAAAAAACCCATAACTCATCCAGAAGATAAATCTTCAAGATTTTTTTTTTTTTTTTAAAGCACTGGGTCTCAACATTCTTTTAGGGGACGAAAGGCTCATTATATACTCTTCAAAGTGTCCATGGATCTCCATTCCCCAGATCAGATATGACCAAGAAGAATAACGAGCAAGGAGTTTTTAGAGGTCAGCGACAGAGTTCACCGAATACAGTGGACAACAGGTTCCTTTCAGCGCAGAATCAGAGTTTTATCAAGGTGACTCCTTCACCCCCAGTGTGTATGCCAGGAAACTTTATTAAAATCTCTTCCCAGTGAGATTTAAATTGTTGCTTTCCAGTTGATACTGTAGGTCTCCTATTCTTTGCCTTTCCACCAGATGGGAGCAATTATTGTGTGTGTACTGTGCCTATTCCATCTCCGCGTATTGGGTGTTGTGCTGGAGGGGGAAAGATAATTTGCCTTTTAAATTTGTAGGTCTATAGACTAAAGGGAGTCACATCTGGATCTGACTGCACCTAGAGACATAGACTCTGAGCAATAATCAGTGACCAGATGGGACTTTATAGGTCTCTCCAAGGGAAGGTTGAGAATGCTCTATGTGTGAAAGTAGAATAAAATGCTTTGGTAACTCAATGCCCTGTCAAAGCGAATAAGATGGATTTAAACTACTATCTTTTTTGGACACACAGAAATCTGACCTACCAAATCTTTCTTGCAATTAGGCTGGAGACCATTTGATTGAATTCTGACTAGTAGAAAGTAGGCATATATGATATAAAACACTTCTAGGTTTGGCCCGTAAGCACTGGTCCCTTGCACACTATTTCCCTGTCTCTATTTGCCCTTCAGCAGGGACTTTGGAGTCTGGGTGTTCCAGATCTACAGCTACAGAATGGAAGGCCCTGGTTCCCAAATCATCAAGGAGGAAAGGGCTGCCCTGCCTCCACTGTGGTATGAATAGGAAATAATACTTTGTGTGCTAATCCACTGACATTTGAAAGCATGTCTGTTATGATATAGCCTATTCTATCTTCTCTAGTGAAATTATAAAATATATTGATGACACAAAAAACAAAACAATACTAAACAAACAAAAATAGCGGTAAATCCTAATGAGAATATAGCATTAAAACAAATACGGCCCCCAAGGATCCATGCAATTGTCTTCTGTTGTCACCGAAACCAAAAATAGTATTTTTTTCCTATCTGTGTCTGCTTTAGTGAGTGAGAAGAGAAGAGCAGCTTCTGGTTACATGTTGGCGACAGGAGGATATAAATATCAAATTGCCTCTAGCATTGGCAAAGGCTCAGAAGTCCACCCTGAATTGAGGGATTATCCAGCACTCTTTTATAGAATAGAATAAATCCTTGCACAGTACTTTCAATTCAATAACTGGAAAAATGTAGAGAGCAAATCCAACAATTTATACTACCAACTGCCCAGCTGAGCCTACTTTCCAAAGCTATCAGAACACAGAAAAGTAGAAAAACAGACACAGGTAACTCTCCTGAAAAACGAAGGACTGATGGGAAGAGATACAGTGAACCATAATGAGTGGAATGTGAGATAAGAAAGACAGGAAGAACAGCATGCTCAAAGAATATGAATATTCTACCAAAGGTAGGATATAAAGGATGTATCAAAAATAACATTCCAAGAAAAGAAGAATAAAACAACACAATGGCGTTATCAAATACATGTATTAAATAATTTTTAATGAGATATATCCATTTTGTAGAATTAAAAAGCAATTTGGTATTTAGATATTCCATAAGTGCATGTAGAAGAAAGTAGAAGGATAAGTAAAAGTAAACCAGGAAAATTCAAGTATCAGTATAGAGAGCTGGGTTATTAATTTCAAGTAATGTTAACTTAAGGAGACAACATTTTAATATAAAACATTCAAATTTGTAAATGCTATGTAATTGATTTTATGCAGATATAACTGAATGTGATGTTTATATACTAAACAATTGTAATAAGAGCAAAATACATACAAAAAATTTAAATGTTCAAATAAAAGGAAAATAATGAATACAAATCTCAGTAAGTGACTATATCAGAACACTAAAATAAAATAATGGAAGGAGGAAAAAAAGAAACAGATAATGTATGAAATGTCTCTAAGCAAATATATACACTTTAAATTATTCCATAACTAAAATAAAACATATCTTTTTAAGGATTAATATACTAAAATTAATCAGCTTCTCTAAACATTACCCCTTAAAACAAGTACCAATATTCCCCCATCATATTTTCTGAACAAAAAGTAATAAACCTTTTATGTACTAAAAAAAAAAAAAAATCAAGTGTTTTGTGGTTCATATGTTCTACCCTGGGAATTTATATCTTCAAGTAATTTACATAGAGTTTTATATATAATTTGCTATCAACTAACATGGACTATTCTACATATAGGGCATTATATGTGAGCCTCGTAGTAACCACATACCAAAACAACAAAAACAAAAGCAAAAAAAAAAAAAAAGAAAAGAAAAGAAAAACAATAACAGCAAAACGCTTATGTAGATACGCAAAAGATAGTAAGAAAGATAGCTAAACATAACACTATAGAAAATCATCAAATAACAAGAGAAAAAAGCCAGAGAAAAGTGAAAAGAACACAGAGAAATTTCAAAACAACCAGGTAGCAATAAGTACATACATGTCAATAATTACTTTATGCATAAATGAACTAAATTCTCCAATCAAAAATATAGAATAAGTGAATGGATAAAAAATTATAATAACTCATCAATTGGATGCCTATAAGAGACTCATTACACACACAGACTAAAAATAAAGAGATGGAAAAGATGTTTTATGTAAATGGAAACCAAAAGAAAGTTGAAATAGTTATATCAGACAAAACACAAATGGTACAAAAGACAAAGATGAGTGTTACATAATAATGGGGCCAATCCAATAAAGCACTGTTAAGTATTTATGTACTCAACATAAGAGCACCAAAATATATAAAGCAACTATTAACAGACCTACAGGAAGAAACTGATAACAATACAGTAATAGTAAGGAAAACCCCACTTACTGAAAGCACTATATCATTCAGACTGAAAATCAATAGGGAAACATTGGTCTTAAATGGTATATTAGACTAGATGGACTTAATGGATATACACAAAACAGTCTATCCACAGGCAGCAGATTGTGCATTTTCCTCAAGTAGACGTAGAACATTCTCTAGGATAGAGCATATGTTAGGTCACAAAAGAAATCTCAATAAATTTTAAAAGATCGAAATCATTTTAAAGACCTTTTATGACCAAAATGGTCAATTACAAGAACTAGAAAAATAACAAATAAACAGGAAATTAAGCAGCATGCTATTGAACAATGGGTCAATGAAGAAATCAAAGGAGAAATTGAAATATATCTTGAGACAAATGAAAGTGGAAATACAACAGACCCAAATCAATGGTGTGCAGCAAAAGCAATTCTAAGAGGGAAATTTATAGCAATGAAATCTACCTCAAGAAACAAGAAAATTTTCAAATAAATAATCTAACTTTACACTTACAATGACTAGAAAAAAGAGGAACAAATGAGGTCCAAAGTTAGTAAAAGGAAGGAAATAATAAAGGTCAGAACAGAAATAAATAAAAAAAACTAAAATAGCAATAGAAAAGATCAATAAAACTTAGAACTGCTTCTTTGAAAAAGTAAACAAAATTGACAAACCCTTAGACTAAGAAAAAGAGAGAGAGAGAGAGAAGGCTTAAATAAATAAAATCAGAAATAAAAAATAAATTATATCTGATATCAAAGACACATAAATAATCATAAAAAGATTACTACAATCAGCTACAAGCCAACAAGTTGGAGAACCTGGAAGAAATTGATAAATTTCTAGAAACATACAATCTTCCAAGAGTGAATCATGAAGAAATAATATATATATATTAGACAGATTTCTAGCAAGGAGATTACATCAGTAATTAAAAATCCCCAATTAACAAAACTCCAGAACCAGAGAGCTTCCCAGGTGAATTCTAGCAAACATTCAAAGCTTTAATACCTATCCCCCTCAAATTCTTCCAAAAAATTGAAAAAGAAATCAGAATGCTCCCCAAACCCATTTCATGAGACTTGCATTACCCTGATACCAAAACCACATTAAGATGCCAACAAAAAAAGGGACACCTGGATGGCTCAGTGGTCAAGCATTTGCCTTGGCTCAGGTTGTAATCCCAGGATCCTGGGATTGAGTCTCACATCGGGCTTCCCACAGGGAACCTGCTTCTCCCTCTGTCTTTGTCTCTGCCTCTCTCTGTCTCTCATGAATAAATAAATTAAATCTTAAAAAAAAAAAAAAGATGCCAATAAATAAATAAATAAATAAATAAAATTTTTTTGAAGAGGTGCCATGAAAAGAAAATTACGGGTTAATATCCCTTATAAACATAGATACAAAAATCCTCCACAAAATATTAACATACTGAATTCCACAAAAAGATTCATTCACCATGATCAAGTGGGATTTATTCCAAGGATGAAAGGACAGTTCAACACTTGCAAATCAATCACTGTGATACATCACATAAACAAAATGAAGGATAAAAACCAAATGATCATCTCAACTGATAGAGAAAAAAACATTTCAGAAATTTAGTATCTATTTATGATTAAAGGCTCTCAACAAAGTCTGTACACATGGAATGTACCTCAATATAATAAAGGCCACACCCATCATTACTCTGCTGAGAACGCATACAATCTATTGGGAGATGTATGACAAGAGCAACTGAATAAAAGGGTAGCATATGTCAAATAAATAGCTTATGTAGGAATTCAGAAAAATAAAATAATTCCCACTAGAATATAAACCTTTGAGTGAGGAAGCTATATTTGCCTTCATATCTTCAGGGCCTAGCATAATATCAAACAAATTTAGACATATCATAAATACATGATAAAATTAACAAAAGAGTGGTAAAACTATAGGTAAAAGATTGACTTTAATTTCCGCATTAATGGAAAATTAGAACACAGGTAGAGCAGCAGCCTTTATGCAATAGTAATTTTATTTATAGAGACTCACATTCAGAAAATAATTTCTAAGAATACATGGTAACCATGATTAGACAGCGTCTATAGTATGACAGTCATATTTATACTTGAATTTTAGATTTAGCCATGCTTTCAGTGTGAGAAAATAGTAAAATTCTATTTCGCTGTTTAAAAGCACCTGTTTTAAAACAAACCAACCAATTACATAAAAGATTACAAGATATATGATATTACTTATTAATGATTTCCATGTAGGGTTCGGGAAAAAGTGGATTTCGATTCTCCTCTTATTTCCTCATATAAAGGTAAATATTATAAACATCAATAGAAACATGTACTTTTCTCCCTGATATCAAAGATAAGAAAGCAACATGGTATAAATAAATGGAGCATAAGTAACTGTAAAAGCTAATCTGTTTTTAACATCGGAAAATTATAATTTTTTATAGATTTATTTATTTATTAGAGAGAAAGAGTGCATGTGAAAGAGGGAGAGAATCTTCAAGCAGACTCCCCACTGAGCCCAAAGCCCGATGTGGGGCTCCATCTCATACCCATGAGATCATGACTTGGGCAGAAACCGAGATCTGGATGCTTGACTGACTGAGCCACCCAGGTGCCCTTTGGAAAAATTACACATTAAAGTATATATTAAATATGTTTGCATTTGAAATAAAAAAAATGTTATTAAACTGGCTTTAAAATGTCATGCTATAGTAGAATGGACACTGAGTTGGGTGAATTATGGTACTAACTATTGGCATAAACTTTGGGAACTCTTACAAATGTTCCATGCCTCAAGATCCGAAGCTGTAAAAAAAAGGAGTGTGGGATAGACTATATTAAGGCTCTTAGGCTTTATGACCCAGATTCACTCAGTTCATAAACTGTTCTTCACTATTAAGAACAGCGTCTTTGGAAGCTGCATTAACTCTTTCTAGCTAATTAGTTTAATTTACGTTTAAGGCATAACTTTATATGCAGGGATATTTGGCTTCATTGAATTCCAATTATTTCCCCTTCTGCTAAACTAGTTAGCTTTCACTCATTTCTTGGCCTCCTTCGTTTTTGAGTCCAACGAACTAAACTCATCATGAAATTCACAGCAAATAAGATGAAACATTTATACTAAAACCGTTTGATGGGCACTAATCAAGGAGTCATTCTATAATCTACTATCTACATTTTAACTGCATTAGTTACTTTTTTCCAATTATTCTAGAAAGTAGAAATAGATTATTCCAGATATTTGGCTTCAGTTCTACACTTAATCCTCAACTTCTAATCCATGATTAGCCATGAAAAAAAAAAAAAAAAACCCAGTTACTTCCTTGTCTTCATTTTTGCATGACTTAATGATATTATGAAATCACTAATCACTTTAGAGGACTATCACATTCACTAATATATCAACAATATAACTTTGACTCTTAATTATTTTGGTATTTATATTCAGTATCTAATTCAACATTGTGGTTTTATTGAATATATATTTCCTTCTTTGTGCTTGTTTTTAAATTGCTCATGTTGAATTTTCTTTTTTTTTTAAGATTTTATATATTAATTCATGAGAGACATGGAGAGAGGCAGAGACACAGGGAGAGGGAGAAGCAGTTTCCCCATGGGGAGCCTGATGTGGGACTGATCTTGGGAGGATGCCCTGAGCCAAAGGCTGATGCTCAACCACTGAGCCACCCAGGGATCCCAATGTCTAGTTTTTTTTTTTTTTTTTTCAATGTCTAGTTTTCTAAAACAGAAATATATATTATAAATTTTAAGGGTTCTCCTTTTCAAAATAAGCATTAAGAACTATACACTTTCTCTTAGCATAGCTTTGGCTGCATGACATTAATTTTGATGTGGTATGGTCATAGTAGCACATACTTCAAAGTTTTACAAATGCCTCACAGTTACTTTTCTGACCATTAGTAGTTAGTTGATTTCCTAGGTCAGGGTTGTCAGTGAAGCAGCTCTGCTTCCATAGAGGGTAGACTTATTTCACAAAGAAGGATGGGGGCGCCTGGGTGCATCAGTCTGCTGAGCATCCAACACTTGGTTTCAGTTTGGGTTATGATCTCAGGGTCATAGGATTGAACACTGCGTAGTGGGCCTCCTATCCTTCTCCCTCTGCTCCTCCACAACATTCTCTCTCTCTCTCTCTCTACCTCTCTCTGGAATAAATAAATAAAATATTTCAAAAAGACAGAAAAAAGAGAGAAAGAAAGAAAAGCAAGAAAGGGAGAAAGAAAAGAAAGAAAGAAAGAAAGAAAGAAAGAAAGAAAGAAAGAAGAAGAACGAAAGAAAGAAGAGAAGAAGAGAAAGAAGCAGCCGAAACACAGAAAAGAAACAAGAAAAGAAAGAAACGAAACTCACCTAAAAGAAAGCCATACCATCACAGACCAGCCCATCCAGCCAACCCACAGAAAAGAAAAAAAGCAGAAAGACCAACAAGCGCCAAAAAACACCCTCAGAAAAAAAAAGAAAACCAACAACGCACGAACAGAAAAAAGACCAAGCAAGTACAAAAAGAAAAAAGAAATCTCACCCATGCCCAGTGGCACTGCTGGTAAAAGCAACAAACTTAGTTGGAATTTAAGGGAGAAAACTCAAAACCTTAAAAGCCTCAGTTTAGCGTTCTGGTCGGGAGAGCAGACCAACCAGAAATTTAATGGGAAATCCTGGAAATGAAAAGAAAGAGGAAAATTTTAAGAAGGCTCTCTACGCAACTCTGACCACCTGGAGAATCACAGGCACACACAGGGAAAACCGAGTGAGCAGAGGAAATCTAAATTTGAAACACAAGTTAGATCCCCCTTGAATGTTCTATAAAACCCACACTCAGCTCTACTGGCAGCGGTCACAGCCTTACACACTTGCCGTGTTCACACACAACATTGGCCCATTGGCTGACCACTAACCTAAGTAGATACATGAGCCTTGGAGAAAAGGCTAAAAAGACATAATAAAAATAACATAATAAAAATGAATTAATTAAAAATGGAGCAGAGATATCATTAACTCACAGAGGAGGGGAGATTTCTCATAGAATAAGTTCAGGGAAATTACAAACATGTAATAAAAATGAATCCAGAATCCAGAATTGCTGCCATATGCGACCTAAAATCCCCTAGAAAGAAGAAAGGGGAAAAGAGCCTAAACTGTCCTGTCTTTTACCTTAGTCAATGGTATTTTTCATCGTGAAGCAATGCTCTCTTTTCCTGTCATTTAATGTTTTATTATATTCCTTGTAGACTGCTCAGAAATAACAGCAGCGGATTCATCTGTGGGTTGGCGCGACTGAAAGCCCAGAGCTGTGCCCCCTTATAATGAGCACAGCAGGGCAGGGAATGGAGAAATGCACAGGAAACAATTTTCATGGAACAAGAGCATCCAGGTTCAGAACCAGTGCCGCTACCTCAGAAACTCCAGGTCAGGCACAGGCAAGCCCAGGAGTGGAGCTCCGCTTCGGAAGAGCAATATAAAGCCCTCAAAAGTTCCCAAGATTAGAAAAAGAAGGATGGGGCAAGAACAAAAACTTGCAGCTCCACCCTGGGGACTATGGAGGTGGAAAGTAAAGAAAATATTAAGAGGCCATCTATAATATTTTAATTTATTTAATATTTTGTCTATGGGCTGAGACAACAGATAATATAGAAAAAATACCTGTGTATACTAAAGTGAACTTGAAGGCATTATGCACATAAAACTTTGTTTTTCTTATTTTGAATTATCAATAAATTGTGAAGCTTCCCTCGTGTCATTAAGAGATTTCATATATATATTTCATATTTCATTGCATATATATATTTATATATTTATATTTATATTTATATAAATGATTGTGCTTTTTTAGGAGTTCACAAAATGTCATCAGATTCTTGGGTTTGTAGCTTCCCTGTCTCTGATATTTTGCTTATAGCAAACTTCATTGTTTTTAATTCATTCCTGGCTTACTAGAAGGACAGTAAGTTTACAGTAAGTAAACTTAATTTTAAATACGGGGCCGATACCCAAAATTTTGCTGTGCGTCGTGTAGTTAACAGTCAAGGGTAAGATATTCACCCCCTAGAACTGAAACGAGGCTCAGGAAAATTCTCGCCGGCCGAAATTTCTACTTGAGACCTGAGATGGAGAGAATGTTTCTCGGTTGCCCACTAGGTATTAGTCTTTAATCCAAATAAAATTTAGTTAGGTACGAATTGTTCATCTTCACCTGGTTGAAAAATCAAATATATGGTGATCATTTCAATTAGATTTGAAACATGGGCCACCTCACCATGCTTTCAAAAATTCTGAATTTTAGCATTATTTCTGTGGCTTTAGTGTACATCCCAATACAGATTAGAGAAAAAAAGAGGATCATTTGTTCCTAGAGTGCATTATGAGCATGCTTGCTCGCAAATTAGACTTTTATAAGATGTGCAAGCTTTCCACTTACTTTCATTTAAAATAGGAAACGGTATCAGATGAGCATATCTTATTTCAAGGCTACAACATTTTTCAACTACTCGGTTTCCTGACAGTTTCACCTTCCGAGGTAGCGTCAGAAGGTAGTTTTGTATGTGTCCTGTGATCTTTATCGCTATGTATTCTCCAATTTCTGGATCAGTCAGGCTGTTGGATGTAATGTGGATATTGAGAAACATTGAGAAAGAAACATTTCTTTCCACTGTGACCTTTCTGGTATTTCCCTTGAGAGGTAGTTAAAAGAAAATTGACCAGAATCTCTAGGCCTGGGGTTGCTTTGCCAAGTAAGAAACATACAGGACTTCCAATTTGTTCTAGGATGCCATGTATTACCAGAAGCAAATGCCATCATTCTCTTCTCACTGACTTCAGAAACCTTGACATTTCTGCTTTTGTATGTGGGCTTAAAAAATAAGTCTTAAATTCCATGTCGAAAATCATATTTCAAATCTCACCATCTATCAAGAAAACATGGACTATAGCTTTATAGTTCACAAAATAATCCCCAAATATTGAATTCATATCCACAGTGTTATTTAAAGCCTTTCACATAATGATTACTGATAAACTTTAGGGCACCATCATCAAAAAGGAAACTTGAAATAGAAGACTATCCCACGCCAGTTTTCTACAATAGAGTAACACTTCTCAGCCAATTTTTTTTTTTCAGACAAAATCTATTAGAGATGTTTAAACAATATTAAGAAAATGTTTGTAAAGCATGTCAAATCGATTGGAAGTAAGTTTGATGCCAACCAAATTGTACTAAGGAGTAAAACACAGGAGAGATTACACAGTGTCCATTTCTTTATTATTTTATCCTCATTAATCTGTGTACATACATTAACAATTCTACTATATCTCACTTTTCCTCTCTATAGAGGATTTGATGATTTTCTAATATTCTTTTAAAAATACTACTTCCTGAAACTAATATTACACTGTATGTTAACTAATTGGAATTTTAATACCTTTTTAAAAATTTAAAAATTAAAATTAAAAATTAAAATTAAAACAATGCAAGTTAATGATACTATAAATATATAGGAGGTGTTATTCTAGCATTGCTCATTGGAATAAAATAAACTATTAATAAAAAGTACTTAGTATTGTCAAGTTAATTATCATAAGAACTTTTGGTTACTTCCTTGGCTTCTAAAAATAAATACTACTAGGTTTTATTAAATATTATTTCGCTTCAAGTAAAAAAAACATGTCTTAACTAGAGAATGTTTTAATTTTATGAAAATAATTTGTGTTGGAGTTGAATTAGAAAATCTCACTTGGAGTTATTCAAGTTAAAATTATATCTATGGATAAAAATAGACGGTCTTATTGGATTTGTTTGAAGGAAAAAAGAAACCTCTAAGAAATTTTAAAAATCAAATTTTAATTTACGGGTCTATGTTTGCATCTTTTTGACTAAAATGACTTTTTTTTTCCTCTGCAAAATACATTATCTTTCACCTTATCCCATCTTTTTTGAAATGTATACATATAATCGTATAAATTATATTATTCAAAAGATATTTAATTATAAAACTTTAGCAACACAATAATTTTATCAAAGATACTTTCCATGAGCAGTCTTTGTCTACCAAAGCAGGTCCCAGAATTTATGGCACTATTACATAGCAAATTCTATAATGAAGATATATAAAAGGTGGTGGACAAACAGCATGCAGTACAGCTAAATTTTCCTGGTGGGATGGGAAATTATATATAGAATGTTAATTTTTCAACTTGAAGTATGTGAAGGTTTATACAAAGAGTAAATTTATTTCAGAAATAGAGAGCAAACCTTCTAAAGCATGGAGCTGTAAAGACCAATTACTTCAGGAAATGGCATATTCTATGTGACTTGAGTGGGAAATGAAGCCACAAAGACATTATGGAGTCGGGAGCTTTGAATGCCCACTAAGGAGATTTAATATGGAAAAATACTGATTTATTTACAGTACGAGTAAGGCAAGAGTGAATTCATTAGATATGGGCTGGTCTTTAGTTAAATAACTGTGGGGCAATATAAACAACAAAATATACATAAATATTTATATAATATTTATATATAAATATATATACAATATAAATAGTATTTTATATTGCATTTTTGCATCATACCAGCCTAATGAATCAGTTGAATTTATGTAGTCACCCTACCCCGGGGCTATAAGCCATACTGCACTACGCTGCACACCCTCCATAGACATGCACACATTGCCTGCGCACACACTCACATCACAGTCATCATCATCCACATAATCATCCTGCAACATAATTATCAGGGAAGAAAATATAAATTCTGGGCATATCTTCCTTTAAGACACTCTCACTTTACCCCATAAGAAAGAACCATTAGATGGTATTTGCAGTTGTGTTCAGTTTGAAAAATGGGTGAAAATAGAGTTCTGGACAACTCTCAGTGAAATCTAGAGGAATGGAAAAATAAGGAACATTGGGTGAGAGATGCAGGTCTGCAGGTGACAGGGTAGTCCACTAGACTCTAGTAAACTAATAGAATGGAGAGAAATAAATAATCACCCTTCCGCATTTACATGTCACTTCAGAACTGAACCCACTTTAATATCTGTTTGCTATAGAGAGTGCAATGTACATTTGGTCCCCATAACCACCCCAAGGTAGACAGGGGAAAAGCGACTTGATAAGAAACTGGATCTCATGTAAAAAAAAAAAAAATGCATTGTGCACCAAATTATAAAACTCCATTGAAATCCTTTACCTACTCTATTTTTTTTCCTTCTTTACACCTTTAAAATTTGATAATGGAGCCCATTTTTTACTCCACAGCCTTTTGTTCAGATAAGGGTTTGATTTTACCAATGAAATAGGTACAAGTAATTATAAAAATGAGATATGCCCACCATTAGATTAAATGTGGGCAATTTATTATATTAAATTGATTTTTAAAAAATTAATATAATTCAAATATAGTTCAGAGAGAATCTTTCATGTTATAGGGCCTTCCTATGATTGCTGTAACAAATTACCGCACACTTGGTGGCTCGAAACAATAAACAATGACTCTTTCATAGGTGAGGAGACCCAACGGTCGACATCAGTATCAGGGCTAAAATCAGAGTGTGTCGGCAGGGTCACGGTCCTCCTGAAATCTCGGAGCAGCGCCTGTCCCTTGCCTCTTCCAGCCTCCAATGCTCCTAGCACCCCTTGGCTTGTGCCACCCCATGTCCCCATGGTCACATCGTGTCTGTGTCTAGTCCTCTGCTCCTTTTTAGAGGGCTGTGTATGACTGCCTTTTGGCATCATCCAGTCAATCCTGGGTAATTATCTTATGACAACATGTTTATATTAGTTCTGTAAAGACCTTACAAAGGCCTTTGTTTCTCAAATATGGTAATGTGCAGATCATGGTATATGTTCAAGGGATTAGATCTTGGGCTTCCAAAGATTCATGTCCATGACACCCGCAAAATATATTTACTCCATCCCAACATCCCCAAAAGTCTCCACACGTTCAGTCATCGACACAAGTCTAAAAGGTCATGCAAATACCATCAGCTCAAAAATCCCAAATCTCATCATCTCAGACATTTAAATCAAGCGTGTATAAGACCCTGAGTATGATCCGTTCTGAGGCGAATTTTCCTCCCGTCGACATACCTTTGAAACCTAGAAAGATATTTGTTCCCGATATACAATCGTGGGACAGGCATAGCATATTTATAGACATTCCCATTTCAGAAGGGAGAAATGGAAGGAAGAAAGGATCATAAATTCAAGAAATTTTGAGATCAATTGGAATAGATTCCATAGGTTTTAAGGTGTGGGAATAATGCCTTGTGGCTCAAGACTCCAGCATGTCAACAGAGCCCGGACTTCTGTTGCTGTGCTCATGGCTTGCACCCCTTCTTCTGAGCCCATTGCTATGGCCCCTAGGCCCACGTCCCTGGCCTCAGAATCACCCTGCCTTTAACTTGAGGGGTAACACATGTGTTCTACTTAGTGGGTTTATCATACTATTTCCTGTCTGTAGAGATATTGTAGTTCAAGGCCTCTCTTCATTTTGTCCTCGGTCTATCCATTCCTGTCCAAGCCAGTAGTACTTATGACGCACAGTACTCCCTAAAGCCTTGTGGATTGCCCAGGAATATGGCAAGTTTCCATACCTCTGGATGAAGCACCTGCTACAGATCTTTTCTGGATAACCCGTCTCTATTCCAGGCTTCTGCTGAAATAGTGAAGGGCATCTCTTCAGCTCTATTAACAGGGTGCCTGGCCACACGCTTGGCCTTCTCTCTAAAGCAAGCTTCCTAACATTTACCCTAACTGTATCATATTTCGTCATCATCTGAATAGGCTGAGTTTCTCAAATTATCAAGTGCTGGATCCTTTTCATGTCACAGTTTCTTCCCTAATTCATCTCTGCCTGGTTGCATTTTGTTACAAGCAGGCTGCATCTTCAATGCTTCCCTTGGAAATAGCCTCAGCTAACTACCCAAATCCCTTGTTTGCAACTTCTGCTTCTCCAACCAGCTGTTAGACACAATTTAGCAAAGTTTTCTGCTGCTATATAACAAGAATGGCCTTCCTCCAGTCTGTTTTTGGTTATTATTATTATTATTATTATTATTATTTAGTTTTTATTTAAATTCTAGTTAGTTAACATGTAGTGTGATGTTGGTTTCAGGAGCAGAACTGAGTGATTGCTCATTTTCATATAACACCCAGTACTCATCACAGCTAGTGCCCATCACCCATTTAGCCCAACCCCGCACCCACCTCCCCTCCAAAACCACTCAGTTTGTTTCCTAGAGTTAAGAGCTTCTTATGGTTTGCCTCTTTCTCGCTCTTTTGTTTCCATTCCCGAGGTTCATCTGTTTTGTTTCCTAAATTCCACATATGGTATTTGTCTTTCTCTGACTTATTTCTCTCAGCGTAATATAATCTAGTTCCATCCATGTCATTGCAAATGGTAAGATTTCATTCTTCTTTATGGCTGAGTAAGATCCCATTGTATATATTACCACTTCTCTAGTCATTCATCAGTCAGTAAACATCTGGGCTCTTCCCATAACTCGGCTACTGTTGATATTTCTGCTATAAACATTGGTGTGCATGTGTCCTTTCGAATCAGATTTTTGCATCCTTTGGGTAAATACCCATTAGTGCAATTGCTGGGTCATAGGGTAGCTCTATTTTTAACTTTTTGAGGAACCAGAGTGGCTGCACCAGCTTGCATTCCCACCAACAGTGTGAGAGGCTTCCCTTTTCTCCACATACTCACTAATATCTGTTTTCTGCGTTGTTCATTTTAGTCCTTCTGACAGGTGTGAGGTGGGATCTCGTCATGGTTTTGATTTGTGTTTCCCTGATGATGAGAGATGTGGAGCATCTTTTCATATGTCTGTTAGTCATCTGTATGTCTTTTTTTTTTTTTTTTTTAGTTTCCAGTGACATATTCCTTATTTCCTTGTGAGTCCTTGCTGAAGTGCCTTTAATTTACATTTCCACCAACAATGTGTTTATGTAAATCTAAATATTTATGTATTTAGAAAAAGTGGGAATGGGGGAAGGGAAAAGGGAGAGGGAGAGAGAGAATCTCAAGCAAGCTCCACATCCAGCAAGGAGCCCAGTGCGGGGCTTGATCTCATGACCGGAGATCATAACCTGAGCTGAAACCAAGAGTGAGACACTAAACCAAATAAGCCACTCAGGTGCTCCTGAAAATGTAGGTATTTTCTATCTTGTGCTTCAAAATTCTTCCTTCCTTTATTCATTATTCAATTCCAAAGCCCTTCCACATTTTCATCCATTTATTGCATAACATCTCATATCCCTATATCAAAATCTATATTAGTTTCCCGTGGCTTGTACAACAAACCACTACTAATTTGGTGGCTTAGAATAACACAAATTTATTGTCTCATAGTTCTGGAGGCCAGAAGTCCAAAATCAGTGTTACTAAGCCAAAATTAAGGTATTGGCTGGGCTTTAATCCCTTCAAAGGCTCCAGGGGAAAAGCTGTTGCTTGCCTCTTCCAGGTTCTAGTGGCCGACAGCATTCCGTGGCTTGTGCCACGTTATTCCAGTCTCTCACTTTTATCTTAATTTCTTTTTCTCTGTGTATATTTCTTTTTTTTATTTTTTTTATTTTTTTATTTTTATTTTTTTATTTTTTATTTTTTTTCTGTGTATATTTCAAATCTCCTTCTGCTTCCCTCTTATAAGGACAAATGTGATTGTATTCAAGACCTACCACTCGAGAACCTTAACCACATGTGCAAAAAAAAAAAAAAAAGTTTTTTTTTTTTTTTCCCTAAATAGACACTTACAGGTCCTAGACATTAGGACATGATGTCCTCGAGGGACATTATACACTCTCCTACACGTCTACATACTATGGCTTTCCAAAAAGATGTTTAATTGTATTTAATTTCATAAAAAATTTGCTATTCCTACCCTGCAGATTTCAAAAGTTTCCCTTCCTATTAAAGTATGGTCTTATCTTAATTCTGAAAATAAAGAACATTCCGTTTTTCATAATTTTCAACTATCATTTATGGGATTATTAAAGCATGAATGATATTATTGTCTAATATTTCTATTTGTATGAACTATGTAGACTTCCTGTAGAATAATGGTGCTTTCTCATTGGGCCAACTATTAGACTTATTTTCATTCTATTTCCAGGCTTTCCATAAATGGTTTATCATGTGATTATCACTTAAGACCTAGATTATTAAATTATAAAATGAAACATTCTATTTATATTTTAAACACATGGCACTTCATTACCCTCTGGTAAAAGCCTCAGCTAGAACATCAATGAGTATATTTAATATTTTCTGTTAAGTAGCAGGTTGTTGCAAGACAACCTGCTGACTTGAAGCAATAAATAACACAAAAATGTTGCAATTATAGATATACTATACTGTAGGAATTGCCAGTCCCTTGTATTTCAGTTCATTAGACTACACATTTCTTCGTTTCTCCGAAGGACCAAATGAGTCTCCATTATTTGCTCCTAGGGAGTGAAACTGTTGTAATTTGATTTTTGGAATGATACTTCCAGAAATAGAAAACAGCGGTATGTATTTTGAAATGCGTATGCCTTCTTACGGATCGGCCTGGCCAAACTCTCTGCTTATCATAATTGAACATTCAGTACGAATCACTTAGGAAATCTGAACCAGCCGAAAGCAAGTTCCTTTCTGCTCGCTCATTAGTTAAATGCAAATGTAGTGAGTAATTAGGATCTTGTCTCAGGATATAAGATTATGTACATCTGAATTAAGAGGTGTCATAGCACAAGATAGAGTAGGACATAATAAGGCAGACGTTCGAACAACATTGCTTGAGGTGAACTCCATCTATGCCCCTGACTAGCTGTATGACCTTGATCAAATTATTTACCTTCTTTCAGTGAAACAGGAAAAGTTCCAGAGGTCAACTGTATTAATTCCTTCAAATTATTTCCTCTTTGCCACAAGAGATAAATAGAGTGCCCCCTACTGTCACAGTGCTTGCAGCACCCCTCTACAGGGAAGGAATACAAATCTTTACACCATTGACATCAGGATCGATAGGGTCAACTATCTTTAGCCAATAAAATGTGAATGGAGTGGCATGTACTACCACTCCGTAGCAGAAGTCTATGAAGATCATGAAATTTTGTCTTCAACTACCCCATTCTTGCATAAGGACACATCTCGATAGAAACTGACCCTTACGTCTGTGTCTCAGAATTAAGAAACTGTGATAGAGTCATAGACAGTACACAGCATGAACAAAATAGAAAACTCGCTGTTTGGTAAAGCCACTAAGATGCTGCATAATTGCACATAACTTAGCAAAAGATGGATAACAGTAGTACGTACTTCACATGCTTATTTTCTGTAAAATTCAGAGAAAGCAGTTAGCCACACGCCAGGTACACAGAACATGTGTACTACTAATCTTTGTTACTACTACTGTTACTCATTTAAAAGTCTAAGGAGTGATGGTATGAGAGATGATCATATGTTAGATTTTAAAAGTAGAAGAAAAAATTCCTGTTTAGCTAGTTCTCATGTCTTATATGGATTCTAAGACTGACGGGTATGTTTTCCAAGTTCTACTGAGGAGTAAGCAATAGAAACTGACCTTTTAAGGTGTGAGTTTTCAAATACTTGTGAAATTTTACTTATTCAAGAATATCAGGAAATCTCCCAAATCCTTCATATTTCCTAAAACTTCTCCACTGCCCCCAACCCTCTCCAAGCACAAACCTGGTGCATGCCTCATTTCAGGGGTTGTATTCATTCTTCAGACTCCCAAACACATTAAACAAGTTTTTGTTTGGAAGAGGATGAAAATAGCTTGCAATAGTGATTCATTAGTAGTCAAAGTTACTCTTAGAGGGACTAGATAGTAAAATGAAGGGCACAAGAAGATACAAAATTGCTCTAGAAAGTTATATTAATGCCCTGTTGTGGGATTAATTTTTATAATCCTACCCTTCCTATTAAATCACATGTATTCGAAATAGAAGTTGCCACATTCATCCTCTGAACTTCAAAAACTTCTAAATTTAAGCACAACTGATCATTCTTATCCTCCATTGCTTGTTTTATAGTTTTTCACATATATTCGTGAATATATATATATTACATATATTAAAAACTCATAAATACATACTCTAAGGAGATCATTAGATACTAATGAGCAAGAATTGATTTTTTTCTATGTGTCTACCATAAGCACTTGGTTCAACTTTGTCCAAATGTGAACACATTACTGGATACGGAAGGAATGCTCATATGGGGCAATTAAGAAGAAAATTATTTCATTTCCACATTCCTACATAATGTATGATTCATGGCTCTCCAAACTTCATCAGCCTAGCTCTCCTGTTGGTCTCCTTATGAAGGAGGGGTTTCTAGATTATCAAAGGCAGAAATTTACTTTTGGTAGCACTGCCCTTCCGTAGTGTTCATTAGATCTAAAATCCAGTGATAACTCAAATATTTGATTTGTAGAGGAGCACTTATTTAAATGTTTATTTATAATCAATGTAAAAGTAACTTCAGAGATGCAACTGATATGGTAATGTCAAATGCCCACTGAAATTTGAGATGCTCTAATAGCCATCTTGAAATTAGAATAAATCAATTGAACTTTACCGGGTCAGTTGTGCTTTTAAGAGATTTTTATTTATTATTAATATGTGTTGAGTACCAACGATACACAAAACATTATAGGAAAGCTAAGCTCATACATTACGACAATCTGATTATGAAGCTACACAAAAGAGACTGTAAAGTGGCTGTTAGTTAGTATCTATAACACGGCTCTTTTGTTCCGAATGTTAGGCGCATACATAACCAATGGAATGGCTTGATAGAGTAAATATTACAATTTTAGAGTTGATAAGTGATTAAAGAGCCTGAAGTAGCTTTTTGATCAAGGCTATGGAGCTAGGACATTGCAATCAAGAGAATACAGGTTTATATCATTGAAAAAAGGTTTAGATCCCTACAAATTCCAAGTTTTTGGATATTGTAATCATTTTTATGCAATTGTTTTTATTTATATAACATTGAGTCAGAAAAAGGCTTTGGCCTTCACTTGTCATACTGTTTAGGATGAAAGCAACATGTTCATACGAGAAACATTTGAAAAGAGTGGAATAGCATGAATGAACTAAAGAAAGAAAACATACAATGCCAATAGCTTATTTCCCTTGGACTTTTTTTTTCAATTGGATTTTATTTAAATTCAATTAATTAACATATAGTGTATTATTAGTTTCAGAGAGTTCAGGAATTCATCAGTTGCATATAACACCCAGTGCTCATTATATCACGTACTCTCCTTAACGCCCATCTCCCAGTTACCCTCCTCACTGCCTCCCCTCCAAGAACTCTCAGTTTGTTTTCTGAGTTAAGAGTCTCATGGTAGACTTTATTTTTCAATGCTTTTTTTTGTTGTTGTTATAATCAATGTCAACACACAACAATCTGTCATTGTATGTCAATGTTTTTACTTAAAATTGTGGCAAAAGTATTCTCTTGATTAACTATCCTCATAAAAGATTTGCTGATTTGATGCATAATAACTCCACCTTGTATTATACACAATAAATATCATTTTATGGTCACACTTAATGGTGTCCCTATTTTGAAAAAAAAGGAGAGTCATTGATATTGCAAGTGAGTGAGTTTTAGGAATCTGTCCTTTTTTTTTTTTTTTTTTTTCAGGATACCACATATGTTTACCATTTCAAAGGTTTTACATGGACTCGAATGACAAGTGTAGAAAAGGAACAAAAAAGAGGACCTTAGGTGCCTCGGATGGTTAAGTGTCTACCTTTGGCTCAGGTCATGATCCCAGCCCAGCATCAGGCTCCCTGCTCATTGGGGAGTCTGCTTCTCCTTCTCCTCTGCCCTTCCCCTGGTTGTGTTTTTTTTTTTTTTTTTTCTCTCTCTCTCTCTAATAAATAAAAGCTTAAAAAAAAAAAAAAAGGACACAAGAAATTCTAGCACATTCTATAGCATATTTCAAGTATCACAATTGCATTTAAAAATAAACTCCTAGGATGCCTGAGTGATTTAGTTGATTAAGCAACCAACTCTTGATTTTCACTCAGGTCATGATCTCGAGGTCATGAGACTGAGGCCGGACTCAGGCTCTGTGCTTGGTGTGTTGCCTGCTGGGATTCTCTCTCACTCTCTCTCTGTCTCTCTCTCTCTCTGTCTCTCTCCCCCTGCCCCTCCCCTCCTCCTCACATATACTCACTTGCTTTCTCTAAAAATAAAATAAATTCCCCTCCCCTGCAATGTACATATTCAGTATAAACCCAAAGTTAGTGTTTTCTCTTCCCTAGCCTTTACTCCTTTCCCGCATATTGCTTCCTGTAATCAAAATGTAAGACAAAACAATAGGAAGCCATTACAGATTCCTAAGCAAAGGGAAAATATATATTTAGAGAAAATAATGCCAATAGAGATATACACCAAGGACTGCCGAGGAGACTTTTCTGCAGTGATGGAAATGTTCATAAGTCTAGACTTTCCTATATGGTAGCCAGAAGCCACGTGTGGAATTGAAATTTGAGATGTGAGCAGTTATTTCCCTTAAATGTAAATGCCACCCCTTTTGGCTCCTGGCTATTGTGTAGGACAGAGCAGGTCTAAAATGTGGGAAAAATTAAACTAATGAAACTGGTTGGGGGACAGAGGGTAGTAACCAAGGTTAAACAGGCCGTGAAGGCTGCATGGTTTCAGCTCAGGTGGTGATCTCAGGGATGTGAAGTGGCGATCAAGGCCTCTGTGAGGCTTCCTCTCAGCACAGAGTCGGCCTAAGAGCCCCTCCCATGCATGCTTGCTCCCTAGCTTTTATCTCTCTCTCTCTCAAACAAATAAATGTTAAGAAAAAAAAAAAAAAAGTACAGTTGGAAGGATAGTTTGAAGACAAAACCCAGTGGAAATTAGTGACTAGAAGTAGGAATATGTACAGGAGGAATGGAGAGCCTAATACCACTCGTACATGGAAGGCTGAGGAAATGATTAAAAAATCAATTCATTACCAAAGAGCAGATCCTTTCCTGTTTATTTTCATTTGCCGCTAATCAAGTTTACATGCTCACTCTTTCCTAATAAAATGGGTAATGAGGTTAATTTTGTTTTCTAATGCATTTTGGGAAGAGATTTCATTAAAAAATGTTATGCAAAGTGAAATTCTACTGGATTTTATAATTCACAATCTAAATATATTATTAAGTTTACTTCTGCTAGACTGTAGTGTTTTGTTTTTTTCTGGTGTTTTTTTTTTTTTTTTTGCATTATATTAAAGGTTCTAAATCAAATTTTACAAGGTGATTCATAGGCACACTGATTATATGTCAGTCACTTTTTATGCCCCAGTCTTGTAATCAGGTCAATAATAACTCCCACGGGTTTCTACAGCATTTTTTAAACTATTATTCTTACAGCTAAATATGAAACATAAGCTGTACTTTCTGCCCATGTTAAACACATGTATTAAACTCTTAATTTTTGGATCATTGTTGATTTATTGATATGATTCTGACTATATTTTATAATCACTGTAAACAGTATAAAAAGTACTCAATTGTGACTTTATCTAAAATAAATATTTAATACATATTTAATGTGATACAGCGTTTCAACTTTATAGCTTCGTAACAGTAGTTTTACTTCTTGATATTATATATGTGTGTTTCTTAAGTATATATGTGTTTTATTAAATTATAGCTTTTTAATATTTGAATAATAATGATAATCACAAAATAGCCAGTTGTAAAGTAAAAAGACATTGGTTCCAGTTGATCTCTGTATTTAAGCATTTTAACAGGACAGGATGGATTCCTTTAAACCTCACTCAACAATCATACAGCCATACTTTTTACTGTAACTCTGTGATTTTTTATTCAACTGGTCATTTTCATGTCTTTTCGTTGACTTCTTTCCTTGCTGGTTAATACATTGACTTCAATGACTATATTCATTGTATTCCAGAACATATATATGTCATATTCTACTTAATTCCTACTTGACACATATTTAGGTTGTTTCATACTTCTAGATATTACAAGGAATTTCTCCTGGAAATTTCTGTTCCTATTTTTTTGCACACGTGTAATTTCTGTAGAATATATTCCTAAATGTAGAATGGCAGGTTGGAGTAACAGCTATACTTTCAACTTTCTTCTCAAATCTCGGTGCCATTTTAATTCTAAAGAGCTATATTGTCCATCTCATTTTCCCTTGGGGTCACAATGAATTCTAGAATATAATTTTTTTAAATGACAATCATAAATAATAACTTGGACTTTCCTTTTTCTGACTAAAGTGATGAATATTCACATATTCATGGAAAATTATGAAAAGTAATCCTGTTTACTTTTCAAATAATTTCAAGCCTACAAACTTGTAAGAAAAATATAGAAACATTAAAAATGGACCTGTAGACATTTTCTGCTTTAGCTGTCTTGACGTATGGCTTTGCCAACAGAGGGTGCCTGGTGCAGGAAGGACACTGTAAGACCAGAGAGGAAGCTAACACTTTTTTTTTTCTTTCCTTCTTGAAATGGGCTGTTTGCCTACAGCAACCAGAAACTCGGCCAGGATAGATGGGGACCTGGGTGGCTGTTTTTTGCAGGTAACTGTGGCCGGTGCCCACAAGCAAGGTTCTCCACCAGCTGGGGGGTGGGGGTGGGCAGCTCCTCAAACCCGCCGTGTTTCACAGCCTACAGCTTATGTCCATCATGAGGCAGTGAGCTTCCCTCCTAGACCAGCTGGGGCTTGCCCTTCTCAGATGGCTGAGTGTTGAGTTGGTTCCCCCACCTTGAATTTCACATCCTATCCTTCTTCACTCTCCATCACCTTAGAAATAGCAATTACCTTCTGAAATTCCAACTTCTATATTCCATAAAGTTCTCTGTCAAACATTTACATCTATATAAATATTTTAAACATATATATAAATATAAAAGTTTCCTATTCTCATGTGGTTTCTAACCCTCAGAAGGATGCCAGCTGATCAGATTTCTTTTTTTCCTTCTGACCTTCTAAATACATTTTCCTATTTGAAATGTTTCCCCAAGTAGTCGACACAGTTTTCAGCTACTATTATTGAATGTTCAAGTGTTTTTCCACTACATTGTAAAGACACTTTTCTTTCCACTTATCTCTTGGCTTGCATTTCATTTGCTAATTTGTCTCTTTGTGCACAACTTCAACATGGTTTTAATTATCTTTTCTTTACTTCATATGTTCATGTTCTTTAAAACAAGTCATCCTATCTTATCTGGTCTTCCACTGAAGATCTCAAGATTTTTTTCAGGGTAATTATTTTATTATTTTTAATTTTTTTCATAATTATCAATGTCTCCCTCCTTTAAATTTATTTTTTAAAATTTTTAAGGATTTTATTTGTATGAGAGAGAAAGCACAAGAAGGGGGATGGTCAGAGAAAGAGAGGGAGAAGCAGACTCCCTGCTGCTCAGGGAGCCAGCCAGACTGTGGGTTCTAACCCAGGACCCCAGGATCACGACCTGAGCCAAAGACAGACACTTAACTGACTGAGCGACCCAGGCACCCCAGAAATTTGTTTTAGAATAAACTTCATCTATGTTTTTTTTTTCCTTAGAATTACATAGAGTTAAAAAAAAAAGAATTACATAGAGTTTTATGTTCTTGTTATTGAATTGCAAGGGGAAATCACAAAATAGAGTTTTAGAACTTCAACAAAATTAAAAAAAAAAAAAAAAAGAATAGTGCTAAAAATTGCCTGTCTTACTCATCTCCCAGTTTCCTAATCTAGACAAAAGTTATCCTGGATGGTAATTTGTCTGGGCATATTAAACTCTCTTCTATACACATCCGTGGGGAGATATGAGAGTTAATCCATGTCATCCCTGTAGGGATAAACTCTTTCCTTGGGTAGAACCAACTTTGATGGAATTTGATTGAGTTTCCTCTGTAGAGTACTCATTTAGGTTCTTGGACATTTTTTTCTTCTTGGAGTGTATTGCTGAATTTCAACAAAATAGATAATTATTCTTCAAACTATTAACAGTAGTGGTCCGATCACAGTTATTTTGATAGCCTATTTGAGAAATGCTGTCAGTTTTTCAAACAGTATGTTATCTTAAGTTCAGTCACAAGGATGGGCTATATTTAGGCCATATATTTCTTAATCAGATCATATCTAATCTACTTCTAATTAGACACTCTTGTAGTAGCAGAGAACTATTTGTCAAACCCATAGAGGTTCTTCCATAAAAATTCTAAAAATGAAATATTTCTAAGGGGAATAGGATAGGGTCCCTAGTATATAACCCTCTTCATGCCTTTTTTTTTTCTCATCATGCCTATTAATGTATCATCTGAATAGGTAGAAATGATAAGTCTGCTGTCCTCTGGAGATGCTTCCTTTGTAACTAATAATCCTAGAGGTATTAAAAAGAGGCCAAACAAGTTAAAACATTATGCATCCATCATTAAAGGAATGTGTCACAAAATTATAGTGAATAATTGTCATAATTACTTGCCAATCATCTGAAATCTTTTCTTTTCCTGTTTGATGAATTTCTACCAAAAAAAAAAAAAAAAAAAGACTGATGAGGCTCACCTCACACTGTAGAAGAAAAATATCATAATTTAGTAGGTTTTATTAGCCCTTCCAATTATCTACTGCCTTCACTACGAAAGGATTTTACATCTTTGCCTTTTATCAAGTTATTTAAAAGCAATGCTTCTTTAAGGCAAGAGCTTAATTTCCTATTCCCCTTACGTCATACTTGGCCATACAGCTTCCTTCTATCAGGGAAATGTTAGAAGAAGTGATTATATGCCATGTCAGAGCATAAGATTTCATAGATGTCACACTGTTCCGCTCTTCAGCCTACGTCCTAAAAGGAAAAGAGATGAATGGAAACTCAGATAATATAAAACAGGTGTGTGAAATAAGATATATACCATCTTATTAAACTGGGGATACATATTTGTCATTGCAGCGTCATCTGAAGGAAAGTGTCCAACACACTTTGTCTCCCTTAGGGTATGGACCTGTCACATAACCCCAAACCACCGGAAAAACTTCATGGGTGTTTCCAATGAAGGAGGAACTAATGACAAAGATGTAGAATAAGTGGAAAACACGCTCTGTTGGCAGAGCCAGGTGAGTTAGCAATGTGCATTTTCCCGGGGAAAAAGCATCTACACCTTGATGTTGCCAAAGGAAGCAACAGGGAAAGCTGTTTGCTGCTTGTTTTTACAAGCAGAGTCTCTGCAGCTCCTGCTTCCAGGTAGCTTGTGTTCTTCTATACTAGGCCTCCTATGAATTCCTGTGAGCTAATCAACAGCTCGGTGCTTACATCACCTAGTCCTTTCCTGTGCTTTTCAAGTACATGCCAATGACTTCAGATATTGCCAATGGAAGGAACTGTGAGCAATCATTTAGGGAAACAGGAACAATCCATTATTGATTGGCCATGTTAAATACAGAAAACAGACTGGTGGTTGCAGGTGGGAGGTGGGAGGGGGGAAGGGGAAGGGTCTTGAAATGGGCGATGAGGGGCAAAAAAAAAAAAAAAATTCCAGTTATAAGTCCTAGAGATATGGCACCATGGCAAATATAGTAAATAATACTTTGTGACATAGTTCAAAGTGGCAAAGAGAAGTCTTAAAAAGTTCTAATCACAAGTGAAAAAAAAATTCTGTAAGATGAATGTTAACTGGACTTACTGTCGTGATCACATCACAATGTACATGAACATCAAACCACTTTGCTGTGTATCTGAAACTAACATAGTGTTATATGCCAATTAAGCCTCAATTTTTATAGTAAAAGGAAAAACGGTGAAGGTATTTTAAATTCTGCTAGTCTTCTTGGGTGATTTTCAAGCGTCCTGGTCTGCAGTAGAAAAAAAAGAATTATAATCCGTGATCACCTGGAGAAGGTGTAATGAAGCAATGATTTAAGAGACTAACTGACCACTCTCACAGACCAGTCTGCGGGACATTAAATATTTAAGGACTGTGGGGTGAAGGTATTGTTCCAGTAGTGTTGGACAGTTTACAAAAATAAAAGTAAATTTCCTAAATATATTCCTCAAGGTGATGGTTGAAACCTAGGTGCATTTAGAGCTGTACAAAAGCACTATTTATATTATATGGAGCAGTTGGGTTACAACAGTGAAATTGAGTGGAAAGTTGGAATTGGTTGAGTTGTCAAATTACAACTTCCATTACATTTACTATCTGACTAGGTAATTAGGCTTTTTGTTGATGTTTGGTTTTTCCCCATGTCGAGATTTGAACATTTCTTAACATTTTGGAAGAAAGGAAGGAATCTCCTTACAATATTCTTACAATGTAAAAAAAAAAAAAATCAAGAGGTATTTCTTACCTCTTAAATTTTAAAAGGTCACCTTCCAGTCTCTAAGAGTCTTTCCTGTTGTTTTTTCCCAATCAGATATATCCTTCCCAGAAATGGAATTAGAATTTACTGAAACCTCAAATATTCAGTATTCCTGTTCTCATCCATGTCAGATTCTTGGTAATGCCAATGATTACATTGAATACAGTGAATTCTGATTATGGTAATGATAGGGTTGCATATTGTGGGCTTATCTCTAAGAAATAAAAACTATGTGCGGATTGGTGATAGAAGATAGATACTGAAGGAAATATTACACACAAAAATGTAATGGTGCCATCTAAGTGAACCACTATCTCAGAGTTGAGTCAGAGACATGTGCCATCTAGCAAATTTTTAAAATTAGTATTGTCACCAGTTCCCTCTTGAGGAACTCTTCTTTCCTACGTTACATTACCCAAACCTCACAATTTCTATTTTCTCTGATAGCCTATGTTTCTGGGGCACCAGTCTGCTGCATGCTGGTTCCAATTGGAGATGGCTCCCCCACCATCTCTTGACATAACATATTTGATTCTTGTGCCCCCAGTGATGTTCCCACTGGCTATTGCTAGAGAATTGCTACTTCTACAAAACCAAGGTGTGTTTCTTCCTTATCCTCACACTTATTTCTACTATAATTGTAGAGCTGTCCTCAATAGATTTCTGAGCTGAAGCTGTAACAGACATTTCTGGAGCTTGAGTCTCAGATGTCCCAGGCATTGTGGAAATTAAAGGACTTCCTTTTCACCTTTTCTATCTGATCCAGGCATTTATTTTTCTAGAATTCTCTTGTACCTTTGATACTTTAGTACGTCTCGTCAAAGAGGCATGAAATCAAATCTTCATGCCACTCCCCGAAGCATCCATTATTTTAACAAATCTTGCCTACCGTTTTCTCTGTTAATGATTGCACCGATATAATGTTTTTCCATCGATCCTACCAGGCCTACATGTAATATTTAATTATCTTGCCTGAACCTCCTTTAGTATCTTTCATCTATTTTTACCTACTGAAGGGGCTTATTTACATAATTTCTCCAGTGTCATTCAGAGCCCAAGCAACCTATTAGTGTTGACAACTGCAGTAACTCTATCCCCTTGACAATACCTAATATTGCCTTAATTATTTTACACTAACCTGGATCTTAAACTTGTGTAGATTTTCCACAAGCACTCGGTCTAGCTATTACTAGCCTTTAAGTGTGATTTCCATATACTAACACAATCTGTCATTTCACCAATATTCACTTTAATAGAAGTTTGGCATGGAATGTTTTTTTTATTATTATTATTCTCTTAGCTTAGCATATATAATTTAAAAGTAAGAAACTGGGGATGCCTGGGTGGTGCAGCAGTTGAGCATCTGCCTTTGGCCCAGAGCAAGATTCTGGAGTCCCAGGATTGAGTCCCACATCGGGCTCCCTGCGTGAAGCCTGCTTCTCCCTCTGCCTGTGTCTCTGTCTCTCTCTGTGTGTCTCTCATGAATAAATAAAAATAAAATATTAATAAAATAAAAAAATAAAATATTAATAAAATAAATAAAATAAAAGTAAGAAACTCTCTTTTAACTCTTTAACACGAGAAAGTTAGCTGTTTTGCAATAGCATCAAATACTTTTAATAGCAGAACACTCTAATACAGCTGGTTTTTAAAGGAGTTTGCACTCTATGGAAACAGGGTTGTAAAATTGTATTCACTCCATTCAATACTTTAAAAATTATTCCAAGCCAGTTTTAAAATGCTGAATTAATAACATAGTTGTAGGATATAACAAGTCGACATTAAAGGCACAAGGTAAGTGAGCCGTAAGCCACACCACTTGGAGATAATGACATCAACACTTTCTGATCGATGGCATCTGAATCAGGAAGGTGGTGAGGATCTATTTACTGTGTCTATTGTACTGCTGATTCTTTTATTTTCTGTGTATTATGAAGGGTTCTGGATAGTGGATACTGCTAATGGTAAATACAGCAGGACATTAGCTAAAGTGACAAAAGCAGACTTTATTCAGTAACTACTGACAAAAGGAGAAAGAACTGAGCTCTATTTTGATTTGTGTGTAGAAGATTGGGATTTGTTAAAAAAAAAAAATCAATGAAACAGTAGAATAGTATTTACCAGGGCCTGGAGGGTAGAGGGATTGGGGAGATGTTTTTAAAAGGTACAAAGTTGGAACTAGAAGATTAATATGTACTGGGGATCTAAGGTACAGCTCGGTGTTAAAGTCAACAGTATTGGATCATATAATTCAAAATTTCCAAGAGACTAGATCTTAAAACTAAAGCTGGCATGGTTATCACAATTGCCATACAGATGTATGTCAAATCAACAGGCGGTACAATCTAAATTTACACAATGTCACATGACAATTGTAGAACAAACAAATAGAGAAGGAGTCAGTGGAGACAGGGGACAGGGGAGCTTTGATAGCGTCAGGGAAGGGGCTATTTCCCAGGACAGAGAAGGAGGGGTTGGTCCATGGCAAACGTACTTGGGTTTGCTAACTGGCAGTTTCTGAAATTAGTTCCCATTCATTCACAAATGTGAGACCGAGGTCATTGTCATCCGCTGTTGGCCCGGACATACAGTGCATATTTTTGGCAGGCTCCAGTTTTCTCAGAAAGGCTGGAGTCATTTCAGGGCTACCTACTTGAGCTGTCAGAAACCACACAAATGTTTAAGTCTACATAACCCAAGCTGAGACTCACTCAAGATGAGGCAGGGGAGCGTGACCAGAGTTGAGTCAAGGAGAGAATCCTTATAAGTACTTCTATATTGAAAGGTTTTGTGTTGCATTCTAAAAAGGGGGGAAGGGGGAACTTTCATGACTTGTTTTTTCCTCAAAGATTAAGATCATTCCATGATTAAATCAGAAGCATGTGATCATACAAATATGACCCTACTGTTCCTCTAATTTTCTAGGAGGTTATAAAATAAAATTCCTGGGGGGGGGGGTTCTCTTTTATAGTTATCACAGATTATTTACGTGATTGATTTCAATGCCTAATCACTCAAACCCAGTAAAAGATAAGAATCCTTAGCTCTCAAGGAATCATCCCACTATGTGCACATTTCTCTTTTTTATTGTAATTTATTCAATTAATTGGCTAATGACCCTAATTTGCATCACTGCTAATTAAAAGCTGACTGAAGGTAGGACACCTATGAATACCTAAAGTGATTTTTAAAAGTGAATCAAATCTAGATTTACCAACATATTTAGGAGAAGGTATTTGCCTCCTTTCTTTAATGTGGAAGACCACTGCCATCAGAGTTAGCCTACGACCATACCTAAAAAACAGCAAATTAGACATCAATAACAACCACAACTTCCCTCTTATATGTTTCCATTTACCCCTCAATCCAAAGCAGAGAAGACTGGTAACACAATCGTACCAACGTCGGGAAATTGACACAACTGAATGACTGGGGCATGTGTCAGCCTTGACTCTAAGTGAAGAAAATCTCCTGCTCCACCTTCCTCTAATAGTTCTTTCCCAAAAATAGAGTTTTCAGAAAAAAATAGCTTCCAAAATCCATCCATGCTCTGTGTTCCTCTGTGACCATTTTAACCTTTTCTTTCCTCTGGTGATTAAGGGTGAGCACTGCACACATAACGCTTGTGCCCCTTTACCCGACTTCTCCCTCACCAGCTCAACAGCATTCCAAATTAAATACACTTTGGTTCAATGAAAAGTAGAAAAGGAAGTTTATTAAAATGAACTTGCTGTATGGTTCACACTTTCTCTAGGTTTGAAATGACTTTTTAACCCTGACTACTCTTAGAGGGAAGAAAACCCAAGATACAGCTATATATTTTAACTCCATTACTTTAGAAGATAAAAGAGCTTTACTGGGTCTAACAGGCAGAAATGTCTTTACGTTCAAAGAGTCCCATGACTCCCATGTTAAATAGATTTGAATCTTGCAAAAAGAATAATGTTTGCCCTATCTCCTTGAAATGACATTAAAAATAATCATACATCCAATGAAACACATTCTAACTAACGTGGGTTATCGTTCCAATGAGAGATGAGCCAACTAGGGCACTTGAATTCTTGGATTACAATTCCAGCTGGGATCCAGATTACTCTTCTCCTTTTCCTTTATGCCATCACCTTACTTTCTTAGACTTTCTCTAGAATTTCTCCAGACTTATTCATGTTTGTCCTAAGTCTGAGCCACACGAAATATTGTTTATTGGCACAGAAGGCACTTAAGACATTTCTCCCCTGGTGTGTATGTGTGTGTGTGCATATGCACATGTAGACAGAAGTGCTTATTGTTGTTGCTATTCTGAGATTGAAAGTTATTTACCTTCCTTCCTTCCAAATTGAGAAATTGACACAAGTAGTCAATGAAGAGCAATGAATAGTATCTGGTAAACTATTATTGGTAAGCTATTAAGCTTGATAATTTAGGATGATGTATTCCCAAAGCAAATACGGTATTTACTTCTCAGACTTCTATCTCGATTGTGGGGGACACCGGAGGGAAAGACACAACTAATTTCAGAGACAACTGTAATTTGCAGGTGTTACCAGAAAGGAAGGCATCAGAAAAATAAATAAAATAGATCAGCCTAAAAGTTCACATTAATTCAGTAGATCCATCAGTTTGGCTGGCTCTTTTCTTCCCTGGGCACTCAGAACTGTGAGGGTAAGTAGAATGAATCAAGCATCCTTCCTAGAATATTCTTATAAGGTTGAATTACTACAAAATTTTTCTATTTTATGGGCTAATTCTTAAGTATGTTTCATGGCATGGCCTAGTAAGATATTTCCTAAAATCCATAGAAGAATGAGTTTTAATTAACAATTTCCACAAGAAAAACAATAAAAAAAAACAAATGAAAGACTATATTCTGAAATGGGAAGATCATTCTGTAGAGAAATCTCAATCATGATAATCAAACGTAGTTCTGGGAACAACATGATTACAAAAACAGAAAATACAAGGAAGCCTGTGGCTTTAAGGTATTAAAGCCAGTTTAAAAACATACTGTTGAAAATAATATTTTGGAAGTGTTTTTGCTTAGTAACCACTTGCCTATAAAAACAGCACTCTGCAGCCAGTTACATTTGTGCACTATTATTATTATCATCATCAACATGGTCCACTTATTCTTATTCCCTTGAGATTCTAATCGAGGAAAGTACACATTCCTCACAAATAGACCTCGCCTATATGTCAGGTTTGTTTATTTCAAATCAGCATAATGGGTTTTAGTCGGCATGCATATGCTTCTTTAGAACTTAAACTTTCCATTGTATTTCTGCAATGGCCATTTTGTTATAAAAGTAGCCGGGATTAAGACATCAGCAATTATTTAATTCAATCTTGATTAAATGAAAGAACCATTTCTTCAATTTTCTGGTTTATTTCCCTGTCTATGTCTTATTCTCACCTTGGTACCCTCTATCATTTCCTAAGTACCCTTCCCATGGATGTCTCAATAGGACACACTGTCATGACATATACTTCGATTCCTTCCGCTCCATTCTAGTATCACATATGCTATGTCCTTGCCATCAAATTTAAGGCTGTTTGCTTTTGTTACCCCAGTAAAACAAAACAGATTAAATTTCCTACAATGGAATCCTTACTTGTTGTGTTTATTTTGAACATTATGAATGAGTGTATAGGCTTTTCAAAGGTATTTGTGTGCCATGCGATCTTTTCTACTATTTCTCCCTGATTTAGTGGATATTTACCTCTTCATGATATATATTTTAAATGTTATCCTTCCACTCCAAACATTTTTTTAAAGATGTATTTATTTATTTACTTTTTTATTTATTTGAGAGAGAGAGAACATGAGTGAGAAGGAGAGAGAGTCTCAAGCAGACTCTGCTGAGTGCTGAGTCCAAGACGGAGATCCATCTCATGACCTTGAAATCAGGACCTGACAGGAAACCAAGAGTTGTACGCTCAACCAATTGCCCTACTGAGGGGCCCCTCCACTCCAAGATTTTTTTTTTCCATAAGTTTTAACAGACTAATGATCCTTCTGGTGAAAATGTTGTTTGACCATACATGTCAAAATAGTATTTTCCCATTATATTTGTAACCTAGAATTACTGGGTAAATATTTATATTCAGAAAATTATTAAGTAAATGAAAAAACTGGAAATTAAAAAAATCCACTAATTGCTTTGAGGAAACAATTAAAATAATGGCATTAATTAAACAAAATGGTTAAATCAAATATTGTGTTTAGCAATTTGCAAGAACTGATTAACCTCATGGTAGAAAAAGCAATAATCTAAACAATTTTATCTGCTATAATGTATGCACTGATGTTAAAGAACTATCATCTGCAGAGAATAAAAAGGGAAATTTATACTTCCTCAAAAAATAGGAGGAAATTATAAAGATAAGATGAATCCCTCATGAACATTTCATTATGTTAAAATATTTGCATATTTCAAGTAACACATTATGCCAAAACTCTAGACACATAAACAGTATAATTATTTAAACTTTTGAATAACTGTTTCTCAATCAATGCATTCAAATACACTTGTGTGTGGAATATAACAGTAAATAGTTGGGGTTTTTTTAAAGCCTACAATAAATTTGGGCCTGTCAAGTAAAATGTACACTACCATTGTTATTTGACAGATTTTGTTTAAGTGACTTTTGAGAGATTACTGACAGTCCTGAAATAACTAGTTTTAGGGAAAAAAAAGAAAAAAAATGATGTCTGAATATAATAACTAAAGTCTCCTTCTTTGAAAACAATGATTACCTGTGATTTTTGATATGCTTCACTTCTCTCTCTCTCTCTTTCTCTCCCACTCTATTTTTCAGTATAGCCAGCCAACTCTAGTTCAGGTACAGGTAAGAAGATTTCTAGCTAAAAATGAAAACCTTAACAATTCACCCTCATTAAATAACCTTCAAACTAGACTAAAACCTATTTCAGTTCTAATAATTAATTTTATGTTATTGTAGTTGCAATAAGAACCCAGGCATGAGCTCAATCATTTTTTTCCTTTTTTTTCTATTTAGCATAATAATATTTCTTGATCTTCTAACATTTCTGTTTTCTATTCACAAGAGGCAAAATTACAATTTCAGTATCTCCATCAGCTGTATTGGCATTTTGTATAAAAACTGCTTTCTTTAAAGAATATGCTTTTTATAAATAAAAATATTTTCAGATAAGGGAGAACAAGATGTGTTTATTATTCTTTAGTTCACTTTTATTTATATATTTAATGCATTATTTTATTATTAGTTTTTTTACTACAATGGGTAATAGGATTAGATATGGTATTAGGTTCCAGTGCTAAGCTTCCTGACAACAATTATTTTAAACAAGTCAGTCATCATATAACATCTCAATATAATTATATCTAAGGATTTTTCAAAGTAAAAGTTTACATTAAGAAAATCATCTATTAATATTTTCTTGCCTTTTAAGATAATACATTTAGAGGTGAGCATTGAGATTCATGTTAGAAAATGAAACATTGGCAAAGCTGATATTGTTTTCCCATGAACAAAATCAATCCTTGAGCTTCCATTTTTTGAAGTGTTTTTCTTTCTCAGAATACAAAATATGCACTCTTAAGTAAAAATAGTTGTTCTCAAAAAAAAAAAAATAGTTGTTCTCATACCTAATCACAAATGTTTGAATATTACACTAGTAAAGGCCTGAATTCAAGCAAAGTGATTTAATGTTTATAATGTTCTTAAAAATATATATATATAATGTTCTTAACTCTGAGGAGTTTAGGAAACCATTAAAGAAGCGGTGTGTCATTATATTTTACATTTTAGAATTCATAAATTCAAGGAAACTTGCCCATAATGGTAGTCCCTTTAAAACAAGCCTATTTTTTAAAAATCTTTGGCTTATGTGAACTGTGAAAATATGCAATCAGTTCCCAATTTAAAATAAGCTACAAAATATATGGCACACATGCAATTAATACTTTTGTTCTCATTAACTTCAGCTTTGTCCACTTAGACTCTCCCAATTCCGTAAAATGTCTATAAAGTGTGTAGGTGGAAAAGAAAGTTTTCTTCTCTCTTATAAGTCAAATAAATATTATTTTTTATTTGGAGGGACATATCAGTTAATTCCAACTCAGAAATCATTATTTTAAGTTGCGTACCTAGCCTCTGCTATTGAAAAACAAAATGAGGTTGGCTGTGTGGCTCAGTGGGTTAAATATCTGCCTTGGGCTCAGGCAATGATCCAGAGTCCTAGGATCTAACCCCCACAGGCTCCCTGCTCAGGGAGAGTCTGCTTCTCCCTCTCCTTCTGCCACCCACCCTACCCATGCTTTCTCTTTGTCTCTCTCTCTCAAAATAAAATATATATATATATATATATATATATATATATATTTTTTTTTTTTTAAAGAAAAAAAAAAGGACAAAACCAAAGAGAAGCCCACTTTATGCATGAGAGTCAAGCACACGGAGTTCATTGGCAGGGATGGAATTGGTCAACCTTGTGAAGATCCCTGCTCTGTGTTTGGCTGAGTGTTTATAAACCAGCAGGTACAATACAAAAGTTTGGATCTACTAAAACTGTTCGATAAGGCTCACCAAGTTCTTGGGCACTGTTCATCCTTCTGCTGAGTAGTCCTGACCATGACTTAAATCTATGAATGCAAAACCTCAGCAAACATGCCTCCCCTGTTCAGCTGATGGGCTGCTTTCTACGGAAGGTGGTGTTGTGCCTGCAACACCAACATGTAGAAACAGCCCTAAAACACCTCCCTGGAGTAACTGATCCATAGTCCTTTTCCTTCTCACCATCTACTTGGCCCATAACCCAAATTCCAGATTCCCTGGGTACATTTATGCCTTGCCTTCTATTCTAATACATTATTATAGCAAAAACACAATTTCCTGCTCCCCTTAGGCAATTTGCTATTTTAGAATTAAAAAACTGAACAGTCACTTTATATTTGCACTCAGTCATAGTGTTTTTAATTGTCAGAGTGGCAACACGTACTCTTATGTCTGACGTTCATTTTAAGGAGGGAAGGTAAAGAATGCTAGACAATGGTGTTTGAGAACTGTGTCTCCCCACACTTGTAGGATAGACATTAAAAGCTTAGAGTGTGGGATCCCTGGGTGGCTCAGTGGTTGAGCATCTGCCTTTGACTCAGGATGTGATCCTGGGGTCTCAGGATCGAGTCCCATATTGGGCTCCCTGCAGGGAGCTTCTCCCTCTGCCTGTGTCTCTGCTCCTCTCTGTGTCTCTCATGAATATATAAATAAAATCTTTAAAAAAAAAAAAAAGCAACTTAGAGCTTTGAAAACAAATTAGATGTAATATAGAGTCAGCATCAATTATCCTCTTTGAAAAGTGTATGAATCTTTTTTGTTTTTAATTCTCATGTCTTACTTCCCTTATTATTATTATTATTATTTTTGCATCTGCTATTAAAGTGGTTGTTTTTCTTCCATCTGCTCCCTATGGCACTCCATGCACCGACCTCTCCTGGCCTGCTCTGTATCTGATAGCCTGGCCCCTACTGACAGCATCTCCCAGGCTACTTGCAATGGGACAAATAATAGAAGGAGATATCAGAAGATAGGAGGGAAAATTTGAGTATTTTTCTCCCGCTTCTTCTCCATGTACTGGCACTGGTTTTTCAGGAGACTCCTCAATGATTTCACCTAACTGACTCTAAAGCTAAGGCATACTCTTTCTTCCTTTTGCTCTTTCAGCCATGGAGGTACTAATAGCACTTCACCATTCTTGATCTCTGAATATCCCAGGATTCCTCTTTGCTCCCTGAAGTCTGATTATGATTATGCTAATAGAACCCTCATTAATATGTCTTCAATTTTATCCTTTGTCTATAAAACTAGTTTTTGATTTTTCCTTTGAATGATTTATCTTATTGTCCCTTAGATCAACTAAATTAAGTCTTTTGCCATTCTTTTCAAGACTACCAATTTTTCAATCCCCAGATAATAATTCAATATTTTTTTGAAACATGGCTTCCTAATTTATTACCAATTGTCTTCTTCCATAATGTAAAGATAAATCACTTGGAGTTCTGTACCTAGCTCACTTATTATCTCTTCCTGTATTCATTTTCTTGGAGTGTGCTTCACAATATGTGGATTTATGCATTATCTCTATGCTGATGACTTTAGGATATAACAAATCACTTCAAAATGTTGTGGCAAAAAAAATGTGTTAATATCTCTCAACTCAGACTTGCTGACGGGACTCAGCTACGTTGTCATTTGAGGTCTTTCATGTAGTTCCAGTTAGCTGTCAATAGGACTGGCTGGTATCACCTGAAGGATTAAGTTTTCCATGCAAATGTCTTTTCCATTTATATATTAGAAATCTGGGATGGTATGGATGGAACATCTGGGGACTCTGCAAATATCCCCTTCCTTCCATGTGGCAACATTACATAAGACATAACAGTCTTAAGTTAGCCAAACTTCTTAGATGGCAATTGGCTTCCTCCACAGCAATTGCTATGAAAAATCTAAGTGGAAACTATAAGACTTTCCATCTAGGCTTGAAAGTCAAGCACCATCACGGTGGCCACATTGTATTGGATACAAATGAATCACAAAACCAGCCCAGATTCAAAAAGGTGAGACTATCCAGGAACATAAATACAAGGAGGTATGGCTCATAAAATAGGCATTATCTACCACAAACTTCAAATGTCCTTGTCTTAGTCATTGTTAAAGAAATAAAAGATCGCCTCAAAAGTCCTTACCCCCAATGTGATGGCATTTGGAAATAGGGAATTTGGGAGGTAAATTAGGTTAGGAAGCTGGAGCCCTCTTGATCAGACTCTAAGCAGAAACAGGAGAGAAAAGTCTCTCTCTGCCATGTGCGCACAGAACGAGAGAGCAGCGACCTAGAAGACAGGAAGAGGGCCTTCATCAAGAACTGATTGGTCAGTACCTCGGTCTTGGACTTCTAGCCTCCAGAAGGGTAAGAAATGCATGTCTGTTGTGTAAGCCTCCTAGTGTGTGGTATTTTGTTATAGTAGTCTAGGCCGAGACACTCATGAACTCTGTATTCACATATCCAGCTATTTACCTACAATGTCTGTCATGAAGATTCTGAGTTCAGTATGCTCCAGTGTGTTCTCCTGATGTTTCCTCCAAAATATTTTCTGCACACAACCTTCCCCATTTCAGCTGACAAGAGCTCCTTTGAACCTCTGGTCATTTAGTCTCAAAATCTTAGAGGCATTCTTCACTCCTCTTCTTCGCTCATAACATCTCAATCAATATTTTAGGAAATCATATTATGTCTACCTTCAAAATCATACTAAGACCCCCACCAGTGTTTACCTCTTTCACTCCATCCTCGTATGAGTGTCAAGTTTTATCACCTCTGGTGTGGATTATTTTACAGTGGTCTGCTAAATAATTCCACCCCTCTCAACCTTGTCCTTTGTTGCTTATCCTTCATACAAGAGGGATCTTGGGAAATCACAAATCAGACCTTATCTCTCCACTGCACAAAGCTCTGAATCCAGAAGTCAAAGTCTTTACAGTACCCCCAAGGCCCTGAGCATTTTAATCTCTCATTTCCTATCTGACATCATCTCTTCTATTCTCTTCCTCTATTCACTTCAGCTCACTGAGTCCCACCGACCTACTTGCTGTTTGTCACATACACCAAGTCTTAGCATCGGCTTTCCTTTCCATCTGGAAAGAAGATATCTGCCAGCAGACCACTCTCCAATCTTTCCATTTTGTGCTCAGGCTTTCTCGAAATATATGAGACCAACTTCTTTAAAATTATCAAGCCTCATAATTCTGATACCCTAGTCTACAGTTTCTGTCATGTGTATTATATTCTAACATACTTTATATTTTCCTTACTATGTTTATTTTCTATATATTTATTTTTCCATATATGTTTATATTCTATATATTATTTTCTATTCCTCTAAAATTCAAAATGCATCACGTGAAGTTTCTTTGATTAAAATCTTCAATGTTTTATTAAAATCACCTTCAACAGTGGCTAGCACATAGTATGCATTAAATACTTGTTCTGGTTTGTGACTGTTTTTTTTTCAAATATCCAGGAGGAACTGTGACACCCAGGGAAAGTTTGTATGGATGTAAGTGCATACATAAGGGTTTGAAATTAAGAGAGTAAAAACAAGTGTATGTGCAAGCATGTGGCTAGATGAGTAGCTTAGAAGAGTAAGAGCAGATATTACCATTTTGTGCACAGGAGGGATATTACACACACACACACACACACACACACAAGATTGTGTTTAATTCTAGGGAATAGAAGGGAATTGTATACAAAAGTGAAGACTCTGAATTTTAATGTTTTAGAAAATCTATTTCTTCTTGTTGGCAGGAGGTAGACTATAGGAGAAGGGATAGGTAGAAGAAAGTTCTAACAGCCAATGTTTTCTAGACACTAAGTATTGAGATGCAATTTATGGAAATCATACTGGTAATTCCCTTACATTTAAGAATTTAAGGCAATTTGAACATCAAGTTGATAGATTCCCATGGTAACCCCACCCCCATCTATTGGGAAAAACTGGGGTGGTACAAACTTTGCCTCAACTCAATTTAAGTAGACAAGAAATTCTGATTTTTGGCTTATGCAACAAAATCCTACTGACCAAAAGAAAAAAACAACTGTTATTTTGAATTATCAGAGTAAGAGCATAACTCTGGAAATACTTTACTAAAAAACTAAGAAGGCTAATTTTTCAGAAAAAAAAAGTTCAAATCTTACAATTCAAGAAGAGAATTTCATAAACTGAATATGAGAAATAGGAAAATCTGACAAAATCAAATGGCAGTGATAGAGATAAAAGGATAAATACCGAAATACCTATGAAAAAGAAAAAATAGAAATCTAACCTTCAAATTGTGCTTTCCAGAAGACACCAGGATAACTGGGACACAGGTTATTAAAAAATTTGGGTAAAACTTTACAGCCCCTTATCCAAGACTGAAAAATACAGACTCATTGCCTTTGTGGAAAAAATAACACTCATTCACTCTGACAATAATTTGTAAAAGTATTGATTATGAAAAATCCTACAGATATTGAAAGGGAAAAATGTTACAAAATAATGTTTTTAATAAAGTTACCAACAAATATAAGCAAATCATAAATTAAAACATCCTCCATGTTTGCTTCTGAAATGTTGCGATTTCATGTTTCCTAGATGCGAGTTACAGAAGCTGAGAGTAAACAGAACGGTTCTGAGGGAGAGAGCAGCAAAGCTGACCTGAAAAATCAACAACATAAAGATAATTTGGGGATATCAATATGAATCACCATGGCTGAAACACAAACTATGAAGAAAAGAAGGGTGACCTGAGTTGATGGTGCACTAGAGACTGTCTGCCAATGCCATTTCCTTATAGATAGACAATTTCCCAATTGTTAGCTAGATCTTTCGTTTACAACTTTTTCCCCTTGCTTTCATTCCATTTAGCTATAGGTTGGACACTACGTTTGGGGACATGAGATATGAGAGGCATGATGAGCAATTTCAGGTGATATCCTTAAACACAGAGTTGTTGGCCCTAGAATTCCTTTGCTTTGTTTTTCACAATCTGGAGTAGGAACATCTCTTGGGAACTTGCTTGAATTAGGCTGATAAGGGAACCTTTCGAGAAACATTTAAACAGAATGATGAATGAGGACCAAGTTCCCTGAAATAAAGGACAGGAAGAGAGCCAAAGTGAAATACGCTTCTAACCTTTTCAACCATTGTTTGTTTATTTGTTTGCTTGGTTTGGTTTGGGGGGGGGTCTATTTAATTTAGCATCATAGCCAGTGGCATAACTATTATTTTGACATGTCATTTCAGTTATTACACGCCATAAATATCATTATTGTAAGTGATGTGATTCTAGCAGAACCTGAGCTAAATTTGACAAAAGTACTAAAGAGATAATCAGAAGTAATATTATCAGATTTATACTTTAGAAAGACCTGACTATAGAGTGGGGATCCAATTAGATTGGATTACCAACAAAGGAAGCTGCTTTACTAATACAGGAAAAGCAGTTTTATAACCTAGTAAGTGAAGGGTGTGGATAGGATTACAAAAGGAATAGAGGAAGAATAAAAAGTGTGAGAGCAGCGTTTTGGGGTCAGTGGGAAATCTAAATTGTCCACAAATGCCATGGACATAGAGGTGCGGGATGTATAGGATCTATTTTGAGCATTTGCATGATATCAAATGTTCCTTATAATTGAAACATCAAAGAAAGTAAGATCACATAGCACAATGGCATAAAAACTGAGAACAAAACAGCCAAATTTGAGAAACAAGAAATATGAATGTTTATCATCCACATAAATCAAAGATCACAAAAAATATTAAAAATGAGTAATTACTACCTAAGAAGGAAGTCACAATAGAAAAAAAAAATGCGTTAGGAAGGATAATGTAATATATAATGTCAATATGCATGTTTATGTATTTTTTTAATAGCCAATGCAAATGACCCTTCTAGAGGGTTTCCTTGAAGTGAGTGCAACAGAGATTGCTGATGTCTGTAGGAGGATGGTCTCAGTGGAGAGGTAAGGTTGACTGTCAAATCACTGCAACGGGAAGACAAACTACTTGAGATTCCTGAACAAACAAAATGATGGTGCTTAGCTTCTAGCTTAACTTTCAAAATCCAGAAAAGAAATAAGAACAGAGGGTTGTGAACAAAAATAAAATTATGTAATTCATTGATAACACAGCAATGAAATAGATCAGGCTAAAATAACTTCCTCAATCAAGGGTCCTTATGTCTTCTCAGGAAATTAATATTCTGGAAGCCAAGAACTACCATATCACTCTTGCCCCAAATCTTCAAGTAATTTCCCATGGACTTTAGAGCAAAATGGAGACTCTACAGATTGGCCATCACAGCTCTCTGGTAGATCTTTCATCCATATAATTTTTGAATTATATTTCTAAACATTTCCACTTTCCTGTCTTAGGATTTTATTAGCCAAATTAAAACATGTAACTTCTAGTTTTTCTTTTGGAATTTTCTGTGATGTCTTCATAGTTTTACCTTTTTTGAAATATCCTACAGTTAGAACCATATAATGTACAACCTTTTCATATTGGTTTCTTTCACTTAGTAATATACACTTAAGATTCCTCTATGTCTTTCCATGTTTTGCTAACTCATTTATTTTTAGTGCTGAAGAAAATACTTAACATGATAGATATGTTAATGATGTTCCATTCAACTACAGCAGGAAAGCCCCATAAAACTATGATTAATCTTCCCAAATTTATTATAATTGCATATATTTGGCTCATTTTATTTCTAAATAATTAGAAAGTCAGGTATATCAATATTTTAATATTTAAATATTTATAAATATTGAAGTGCTCCTCTATTCTTACTTTCTAATTAGCTTAAATTAAAGGGGAAATGTTGGGAATATTGTTAGGAAGATAGTTGAACTAAGAAAAGTGTGTATTTTAGCTATGATTTTTTTCTAATAGCTTAAAATAAAACTTAAAAGTGGCACAGAAACAGTAAGAAAGCATTTTTTAAGAAATATCACTATTAAATGACATCTCAAATGGCCTATATTAGGTAATACAATGGGATATAGTTTTGCTTTTTATTTTATTAAGGAGGTTCAGAAAATCATAAGTTAATAGAAATCATAAGGCATTGTTGACTTTAATACTATTATTTCATACTATGATCCAAATTTTATCATTTGGGCAGTCATTAGAAGAATGGTGTACTTAAAAAAAAAAAATCCAAGTATTACACTGTGTCAACATTGAGCATAAAAATATAAAAAAATATGATTTTAACTATTTCTATTCTTTTTGGGGTCAATTTCCATATATATGTATATAGGGAAAATTTTCAAAGGAATGCAATCACTCTTTTACAGAAATATATAAACTTCTATTTGCATATATACATAAATATATATATTATCTATCTATCTATCTATCTATGTATATTTTCACTGAACAGGTGAAGCTGCCAATCTTCCAACATACCACTCACAAGTCAACAATGCAGTCTCAGTAATCAGCATAATGGAATGGCAAAGACTATCCCTTTTCTTCAGTTTTCTGTGCCATTCTAGAAACACAAATTAACTTCTAAATATATTTAAGTGGAATACTATAACACTGAATCAGAAAACCAATGAAATAACTAAATTAGAATATTAGGTGCATGGGTGGCTCAGCAGTTTAACGCCTGCCTTCTGCTCAGGTTGTGATCCGAGGGTCCCGGGATCAAGTCCCACATCGGGCTCCCTGCATGGAGCCTGCTTCTTCTGCCTGTGTCTCTGCCTCTCTCTTTGTGTCTCTCATGAATAAATAAATACAATCTTTAAAATAAATAAATAAATAAATACGAATATTAAAAAGCATTTGACACAAAAACTGATATACAAATAGAAATATGTATTTGTATCATTAAAGTGCAGCCTGTGTTTCCTGGAATTTGAAATTGGATTTTTTTCTTAAGTGGGCAGCATATATCATATTCCCAAATAATAAAACTATTATGTGATTCCAACATATCTAGAAGGGTAATTATTAAAAATGCAAAGAAACTTTTACAGTTTATCAATGATATTTGAATAGAATGGTGATGATGACAATACCAATCCTACTCTAGTAGATTCTCTATTTGTAGCTATTAACTAGAATGCTAGGATTCATAGTGTTCCAGGGCCATTCATTATGGGGTAAGGTGTGTTCACATTGAATGAATTTTAATCATAGCTTAAAAGTCTACAATTTGGGACGCCTGTGTGGCTCCACCTTGAGCATCTGCCTTTGGCTCAGGTAGTGATCCCAGGGTCCTGGGATCAGGTTCCGCATCGAGCTCCCTGCATGGAGCCTGCTTCTCCCTCTGCCTATGTATCTGCCTCTCTCTCCCTCTGCCTCTCATGAGTAAATAAAATCTTTGAAAAAAAAGTGTACAATTCCTTAATGGTGTCCTGCCATTTTACAAATCTCAGTTTAGAGGGCTGCAAACAAAAAATTGTTAGAAAACTGCTCTGGGACACACTATGTCGGACAATGTTCACAATCTCTTTTGATGAAGAATTTTACATTCTTGATAAAATGCTTAGGCAACTTTCTGATAAATTTAATGGGATGACTGGGTGGCACAGCCCATGAAATGTCCAACTCTTGGTTTTGGCTCAGGGTCATGAGATCAAGACGTGTGTCAGGCTCTACCCTCCACATGACATCTACTTAGGACTTTTTCTCCTTCTTGACACCCACCCTCAACTGCACAGGAGTTTATCTCTCTCTTTCTCTCAAATAAATAAATAAATAAATAGGCACCCCCCAAAAAATTTAATGGGATGAAACAGATTGGGGAGAATTTATTGCCATAGTAAACCCAAGTAATGTCAACCATCTGTGTTTTCTTTGTTTCTAATCTAAGTCATTATCTAAAGGTTTTTTGTAGATATTCTTATGAAGAATGGATCTTATAATTGGCCTCTAGAGTTCTCTTTTGCAATGTGTTTGAAATAAAGCATTTTTTTCTTTTAAAGATTATTCATTTATTTATTCATGAGAGACACAGAAAGAAACACACACACACAGAGCGACAGAGACATAGACACAGGCAGAGGGAGAAGCAGACCCCATGCAGGGAGCCCAACGTGGGACTCAATCCCGGGTCTCCAGGATCAGGCCCTGGGCTGAAGGCGGCACTAAACTACTGAGCCACCTGGGCTGCCCTAGAAATAAAGCTTTAACATTCTTTGTAACTATCCAAAATTTGCTTATTTTAAATAAGAGCAGTCGTCACTAAAATTTCAATGAACTATGACTAAAACTGGAACATACAGCAATCAGGAAAGAAATATTTGGAAATTTAAAAATGAATAATTACATTTTCCATTGAGACGATTATGTTACATTTTCTTCCCTAGTCAGTTGTGCAGCTTCTCCCAAATACTTTGAGAGCATTATATAGTAAAAGCTTAACTCATATTTAAAGAATATATTTAAAATGTTTTGGGTGATATGGTACTATATCCTCTCTGATACTATAGTTTTATTGTTTACTGTTGAAGTATTCATGTGTCAGTTTTCTTTGAAATATATATATATGTATATATATTATATTTATTTTATATGTATTTTTAAATATATATTATATATATATTTCTTTTAAATATATATATTTATATATTTAAATCCTGACTATATAGTTTTACTCCCAGAACAGAGAAAGGATTCTTAAACAGTATGTATAATAAATTGGGGAAAGTTGCATCCTCAGTAGAGGAAACATCACTATAGTTACAGACAGTAAGAGTGGATGTTGGTTGGGTTTTCAATTTTTACTGTCATTCTGGGAGGAAGACCTTGACTACATTTCCTTGATCTTCTAGACACTTCTTACATGTGTTTATTGCCTAAAGGGTTGCATTTTTTCACAAATAGCAAGTGGCTTCAAATATAATCACTTATTATTTAAACATAAAAGAAACCCAAACACTCTCTCAGTTTCTAATGGGTGTTTTTCATACCTTATGCATCAGAAATTACATCTTAGGAAAACACTTTCATGGCTGCATTTTTCCAAAATGTCTTCCTAATTTCTCCAAAGCTTTTAACTATCTTCTCTTCATAACTTAAAAGAAAACTTGCATAAAATGCCTAAAGACAACAACTATATATAGACTCACATTTGAGTGAAGGAAAATGGAGCCATCAATTTGAGACTTGACAATATCTTCTCTTAAACTCTTTGCTATCCAACAAAACCAGATTTTGTTATTCCAGATTTATTTACATAATTGGTTGAAAGGATGAAATAACCTGTTTTTCATCATAATCTGAGAATAACTGGAAAAAAGTATAGAGCGTAACTCAGATCCTCCTTTTCTCCCAAGATGTATGACACATGCTCTTGATGGAGAATAAATTAAAAGAAAACCTTCCACATGTGTTTTCCTAAACTTTTCATTTGTTTGGTTTTCTCATTAACTGTCTTTTCAGTCAGGCTCCTCCATCCACAGGGGAACTGTAGGCATCTATTATAATAAAAAATCCAAAAAGAGAATGAACTACTTACATTTTTAAAGGTTCCTAGCCAAATTTTTCTGTATGCTATTGTTTTATAGAAGTGGAAGGATTTTTTAGAAGGATACTTTTTTTTTCTTTATTCTAACTGCAATATTTGTAAAAAAAAAAAAAGTTAAGAATCTCCCCCTTTTGTATAAAAAAAAAGGATTATGCTGTGTACAAACAAGGGATGGATAGACAACTGCACAATACTTATTACATCTTGTTTTTCTTGAACTTTAACTTCCTTTATCAGGGCTGAGTTTTAAGGGAACCCAAGGAAAACAAAATTATAAATTTATTACATAAGATGACATTCACTAATACAGAAAAGCATTTTGTCAGTTTTATTTCCCAAAACAGTGTGTTTATATGACATTAAAAAGCTTAAAAATGAAATGAACTTGTTTTTAAAATTGAATACATGTTTTTCTTGGGATTTAGTATGACATATTGAATAAGAGAGAATTATATTCACTGTGGATCCTCTTTAAAAATCCATATATTTGTTGCCATCTTTAAGTTTATGATAGAAAAAAAAGTTAAAGACCTTTTCACAGCTTTCATAAAAATTGCCTTATAAAATTGTGGCCATAGGAGATATAAATGCCATGAAGAAAGTCAATCAGATCGTACAGTTTATAAATAGAACAAACAGCATCATACATTTATGGAATGTTACAAATCATCCAAATTTTAGAGTTCAATGACAAGAATCATTTTACTTTTTCAACTCAATATTACTCAATAATGTAGTTATGTTATATTTTAAAACTATGATCCTACTTGTACACTTGTCAGCTTTATTCAATATTTTCAAGAACAGAGTTAGTGCTTCTATCTGCAGAAGACAATCATGGTCAAAAACATTTTCATGGATGTGACATGAAAGTCATACCATTCCAACCATTAAAATTATCTGTCCTAATTATTTTCTATATATTTTCTATTTATTTTTTTAAAGTGGGTTGAAATTTTAAAAAAGAGTCATGAATGTTCTGTAGTTTTTAATGACATGGCTGCATTAAAACATATCTACCTTGTGTTGCTATGATTACACATTTTTTTTCCTCTCCTAGTAAATAATAAAATTCAGGCTAATTCTGGGATGACCAAGAGATCATGGCTCTTGGCTGTGGAAATTTCCAGTTCATGATGAGCAATAGAGAGAATATAATAAGAGAGAGAAAGTTGTCTTGGATGGTAGATGAGAGAAGGGGTTATGGCAGCATTAGATCTGAAAAACACTAAGTCAAGGTGCTTTGGGTTTGAATTCTAGATGAAAACGTCCCTCAAAACCTGTTTACATTTTCCTTTGGAAGCCATAAAGAAAATGGACAATAATCTGTGGCATGTTTGCTGAAATTGGTCTAATGCCACCAAAAGGATATGCATCATTATCTTCAGTGAAAAGTTTGATATTTCCTATTACTTGATTTAAAATAAAAATATTCATGCTAATAGATAGTCTATGATTATCAGCTTTCACTATTTGTTCTAATTATTTCAATGTTCTAAGTATTTTTCTCATTCTAATTTCATCAGTTTTGGGTATTAAATACTGTTCCACATAATACATTTTTGTTGTTAGGAATAGGAGTACAATAAACTTGAATTTAATTGAACTTTAGCCAAAAAGGACATCATGGAAAAAGTACCCTCAACCCTTGTGTGATAGAATTTTCTAAGTATTGTGTTGTAGTAGAATCACTTGGAATGTTTTTGGGTCCATTAAAATTATCTCCTTTGTCTTTACAACTTACAAAGGCCACATATAATGGTCATTGATTTTTTTATATTCTTAAGGCAGCTCCAATATCAATTAGTTGTAGAACATTGAAAAACCTGCATTAACTTTCAAAATGTATTTCTCCATATATTAAATGGAAATAATTTTGATATCTATCCCATAGTATCATTTTCAAATATGTTGAATCAGGTTTATCTTCAATGAGGTATTTGTCAAAATGTAAAAAAAAAAAAAAAAAAAAAAAAAAGCGCTATTATATTTTGATCATATTAGCAGTGTCTTTTTTTTCCCACCATATGTATTTAAGACTGTTGGAGTTACTAAATCCTAAGGGTGATAAAACAAAGTATCACTCTGCTTTATTTTCACTTGCTGATGCTCAACCTTACTACTCTCATCAAAAAACAACTTTCATGCTTTGGAGCCAAAATGTAATGCAAAGACGCAGTTTGGGATAAAGAGGAACAATAGCTTTATTGCGTTGACAGGGAAAGGAGGCTGCAGTAAGCTAAAGCCTTCAAAAACTGTAAGCCCTCCAAGAGGAAGGGGCTGGAGTGTTTTATAGGGAAATAAAGGATCTGGCTGGTATTGGCAGGAATTGTGCATGTGCAACTAGTCTCCTCTGTCATGTCTTCAGGGAGGTACCAGGTTCCTAATAGGCTGTGAAGGGAGGAGGGGAGGTTTGTGGGAAAGAACAAAAAGGTTACTTTAAGATCAAGCCTTAGGGGTGCCTGGGTGGCTCAGTGGGTTAAGCATCTGCCTTCAGCTCAGATCCTGATCCCAGGGTCCTGGGACTGAGCCTCCTGTAGGGCTCCTTGCTCAGAAGGGAGCCTGCTTCTCCCTCCCCCTCTACACCCCCCTCGTCCCCTTACCTGTGCTCTCTCTTAAATAAATAAATTAAATCTTAATAAAAATAAAATAAAATCAAGCTTCAATTAAGCATTATTGCAACCATCTTGATTCTTGTTCAACTTTTGCTTTTAAGTGGTTTCACTACTCATAGCATCCTCACCATTTCCTTTATTTTTAACAACCAAAAGAAGTGTTCTACATGGTTTTGGGTCTAGAAGTACATATATAGACCTACATACACACACATACAAAGTGCATTTATATTAATATTGTTTCTTCATTTCTTATTTACTAGTAAGAAAAATTAATTCTCAGTTCCAGTAATGGTAGACTAGAAATTGATTATATGGCTAGAGGGTATTTCTACTCCCACATGCTTTATCACTATACCAACAGGGATCCAGTATAGCAACAGTGGATTTTGGGGAAAAATGGCAAGTCATGGAATCTAAGAAGTTTTTAGATACCCAATCTAAGAAGTTTTAGACTCCCAAAGAAATAAGGGAGTCAGAATCTATGATACTAGAGGAAGTTGACACCACTGGCATCTACACGGTTGGTCAAACACAGACCAACTCTAGCTAGATTAGCATAAAACCTCCCACTAAAGCCCTATTCACTATAGTTCCAATTACCCAAAGCATAATATTTAGCTTTCAACTATAAACTAAAACAAAATTACCTGCCTTTAAAGAAAAAAAAAAAAAAAAAACATGCAACAGAACTAGATCTAGATATGAAAGAGAGTTTGGGATTATCAGACAGGAATTTAAATCTCTATGAATAATATGCTAAGAACTCTAATAGAAGAGAAACAAGACAATAAAGGTCAAGAAACGCTGTAAGACATGAAGCATACTTTTGATGGTTTCATCAGTAGATCAGTCATAGCCAACGAAAGAGTTAGTTAACTAGAAGGTATGTAAATAGATATCAAGGTATCAATAGAAACTTCCCATACTGAAGCAAAAAAAAAGAAAAAAAAAAAAAGAACTTTGAGACAAAATAGACAATCTGATATTAAGTTTTAATATTCACCTCCCCCTTTTTAGTAATTGGTAGATGCAGGCAGAAAAGCACTACAGATGTAGTTAACCAAATTATTCTAGTTGACATTTACAGAATTATCCATTCAACGACAGAATGCACAGTTTTCCTAAACCAAAATGAAATGTCATCAAGACAGACCACTTTCTGGGAAAAAAAAAAACGAAAACAAAAACAACAACAACAACAAAAAAAACCTAACAAACTTTAAAAAGTACAGATCATATTGATTTTTTTTAAAGATCTTATTTATTTATCCATGAGACACACAGAGAGAAAAAGGCGGAGACACAGGCACAGGGAGTAGCAGGCTCCATGCAGGGAGACCAATGTGGGACTTGATCCCACGCCCTGGGCCGAAGGCAGGCGCTCAACCACTGAGCCACCCAGGGATTCCATCATATTGATTTTTAATGGATCCTAATGGGACCCAAAGAGAAATCAATAAGGATTTTAATTGAAATCAAAATCTTGGGTATTGAAAAATGCCCATCTATTCAGAGATTAAATAATATATTGCAAAATATCATCTGTGCCAAAGATGAAATCTAAAGATAAATTAAAAACGTTTTTAACTAAATGAAACTGAAAATGCAATTATCTAAATTGTTGGGACAGAGTGAAAGCAGTACTTAGAGGGAAATTATTAGGTATTAAGTACACAGTTAAAAAAAAAAAAAAAAAGATCTAAAGTCCATAATCTAAACTTTCACATTCGGACATAGATGATAAACTTTAAGCCTTAAGTAATAGAAAAACAGCAATAGGGGATCCCTGGGGGACTCAGTGGTTTAGCACCTGTCTTTGGCCCAGGGCCTGATCCTGGAGACCCATGATCGAGTCCCACATCGGGCTCCCTGCATGGAGCCTGCTTCTCCCTCTGCCTGTGTCTCTGCCTCTCTCTCTGTGTCTCTCATGAATAAATAAATAAAATCTTTAAAAAAAAAAGGAAAAAGCAATAATAAACATAGTAGTAGGACCAAATGAAACAATAGAGAAAAAAAAATCAATGGAACTAGAAGATGGTTCTTCAATAAGATCAATACAATTGATAAACCTCTAAGCAAATTTAAAAAAATACATAAAATACTAACATGAAAACTGAAAGGAATCCTCATACAAATGTCGTGAATCAGTCTCACGAATATTAAAAGGATAATAAAGAGATGTTTGGACGTACAACAATGATGATGAGAAAAGAATGGAACAATCCCTTAGATACAAACCACCACAATTCAGAGGAGGAGAAAGATAATCTGGAGGGCCTGTATCTTTTGGAAAAAACAAATAAACAAACAAACCCATGAATAATTAATAAATTTATTCAGAAGGAAATCAGTCCTGGTTGGTTTCATAGGTGAATTCCACCAAGTAATTGAAGCATAATTGATACCAATTCTCACATAATAGAAAATACAAAAAAGCAGGAGCACTTCCTGAATTATCTGTTTCACTCTAATATCACAGATAAAGATATTACAAGAAAGGAGTATTACAGGCCAATATCTCTCACGAAAATAAATGTAAAAATTTTCAAAAAACATGAACAAATCAAATTCAACAATGTTTAAAAACTAACACAATCAAGTTACATTTATTCTAGATGTACAACACCAGTTTGATTTTTGAAAATTAAACAGTGTATTCACAATATCAATAGGCAAAAAAAAAAAACATGTAAAGTGATAGAAAACAAATAGGCTTGAACAAAATCCAACACCTGTTTATTGTGATAAATGTCAGAAAACTAGGAATAGAGTGGAATTATCTCAAGTTGGAAAATAACAGGCAGTAAAATCCTATAGTAATATCATACTCTTTCACCATTCCTATTTAACATCATTGAAATTGTCCTGTCCCATAGGAAGGACAATACTACAAGAAAAGCAAATGGAAGGTATATAAATTTTGAAGGAAGAAATGAAATTGTCTTCGTTCACAGATGACATGATTATCTATGTAGAAAATTCCAAATCGTAAACACACATATTTTCTGGAATACACAAGTTATAGGATACAAGGTGAATATAATTAGGATGAACAATTAGAATTTGAAATTAAATAAAAAAAAAAAACATTACTCTTTGTCACAGTGCCAAAAAGCTGAAATACTTTGGTATAAATTTGAATATAGGATTTCCAAATATGTATAGATTCTATGCAGAATACTACAAAATTATGAATAAAACCATAGATGTTAAAGAGATTCTGTGTCTGTAGATTGTAACATCTTAATAGCATTGGGCCTTACAATCTTACATAGAATGTTACATTAAAAATTATTTTAAAAATTATTAAAGAGAGAAAAAAAAGAAAAAAATATTGACAAAGTTTCCAATATGATCTAGAGATTCAGTATGATCCAAGCTCAACTCCTATAAGCTATTTTTTTTAGGGATCAAAAAGAACTGACTTGAAAAAAAATATATATATATATAAAATAAAGCACCTAGAATGGTTGACACAAAACTGAAGAAGAGGAAAAGAATTTCAAGATTCACACCGCTCAATTTTAAGAATTATTGCAAAGCTACAATATTCAAGGCAGCATGCTATTTGAGAAAGAATAAACATATACATCAAGAGACATAATAAAGAGTCCGGATTAGAGACACACAAATATTGTCAACTGATCTTTGACCAAAAAAAAAAGCAAAGACAATTCAATTAAGAATATTTTTCTCAACTAAAAATTAAAGCAAGAAGATACCACTAACCACCTATTAGAGTCACTAAAACAAACAGAATAACACAAACATTAAGAGGATATTATCAAACATGAGTGAGGATGTGATGTCATTGGAATTCTCATTTATTGCTTGTGGAGATGCCCAGTGGCACAGCCACTTCCGAAGACTGTTAGGCAGTTCCTTATAAACTGAACATAGCATAGCATGCAACCCAACAATCACGGTTCTAGGTATCCACTCAACTGTTTTGGAAACTTGTGTCCACACAAAAACCGGCATGTAAATATTTATATCAGCTTTCTTCAAAACTGGCACAAACTGGAAGCAACCAGAATATCATGCAATAGGTAAAGAGACAAACTGTGGTGCATCCAAACAATGGAATGTTATTTAGTGACAAAGAAATGATTTATGAAGCCATCTTAAATGCATATTGCTAGGTGAATTAAGTCCGTCCCCGAAGGCCACATACTGCATAATTCCAACCATAGGACGTTCTGAAAAAGGCAAAATTATAAAAGCCACTACCAAATCTAGTGGCTGTCAGGGTTTTGGCAAATGAGAGGGACAATTAGTAGCCAAAGAACAGAGAATTTTTAAGGCAATGAAACTATCTGTATGATTCTATACTTGTCCATATATGATACTATATGGTCAACACCAAGTTTCCAAGTTTGATATTACAAAGAGCGAACCTTGATACCATCAGGCGAGATCACTTCTAAAGCCCAGAGATTCCCAGTGTGTCTTGCAGACTATGATAAAAGAATATTTATTACAAGTACCAGAAACAACTTTATTGAAGGGTGTGGATTGAAACGTTATGTAAAGAATTTCAATTATCTTTGAATCTGAAGTTTAGATGTACTACAACGTCAATCACATTACTAAGGGGAGTTTTTTGAAAGTAGAACTTGAAACCCTTATTCAAAATAAATATGGAAATTTAAATTGACAAGACTAATGGAGACACACTTGAAGATTAAAGTGGAAGATTTTGCTGAAATTTCAAAAAGTGATCTGAAGTCATAGCAATATAAATTATTTTGACCTTAATTAAAACAAAAATAGCATATCAAATATGATGAGTGCAACCTAAATGGTAGAGTGAAATTTGTAGCACTGCATGGTCATACTTTATACAGAGAAGGGATTCAATAAATCAACTCCGTTTTCACCTTAAGAAACAAAGAAAGAATTAAGTCCCAAATAAGTAAAATAAAGGAAATATCAGAGCATAAATCAATGAAAGAGAAAACCAATAAAGAAAATCAATGAAACAAAAAATGACTTTTTAAAGTAAATCAATAAAACTGATAAATCTCTAGCCGCATTAATCAGGAAAAAAAAAAAAAAAAAGAAATTTACCAGTATCAGGAATTACAGGTTACTTTCCTACTAATTCTACAGATATTTTTAAAAAGTTTAGTAAGGAAATGGGAACAATTTACATCACTAAATTCAATAACTTGTATAAAATAGGTAACCTACTTGAGAGATTAAAAAAAAGACACAAATACAGAACGCCCTCAGTGACAAATAACCTTATAGCACCATATTTGCTTTTTTTTTTCTAATTGTAGTTAACATACAATTTTATATTAGTTTCAGTTGTACAGCATAGGAATTAGACAATTTTATGTATTGAATGATGTTCATAATGATAAATAAATAAGCAATGAAAAGTGCAGCATAGGGAATACGGTCAATAATATTGTAATAATATTATATGGTGACATATCTGCTTCAAAAAAATAAAACCCTGATGATCTTTCCCAAAAGAGATAAATTGTCTTGTCAGAATAAATCTACTAATTCGTTACCAGTTTGAAGACAATTTTAACACATGGGATTCTATGTGATTATAATAAGTCAATGATCATCCAACTTAGAGCAGTAGTAATGAGATTAATTTAAAAAAAAATAGGACTCCTAGAATATGCCCACATTTCTATTTCAGTAATGAAGAGCATGCCAGATTTTTTTGTCAAACTTTTTGGAGGATAATTCAACTCTAATCAAGAGGATCAAAAATAGGTAAGAGTGCCAGAAGTGTGAAGAGTTCTGACGCTAAAAATAGACTTGCTAGAAACAAGCGTCTTTCCCAGGAAGGATGTGGAGTTGGAAATATGAATTAAATGAGCAGAGATTTACCTTTGACTATTTATTCTCAGTATGTGAGGCTCTGAGCCACAAGGATGAATGAAAGCTCATGCTGAACGTGGGAAAGGCATAGGAAGACAAAGACTGGGTACTCATTATTCTTTCCAAGCTACAGATAAATTCCAATGTCTCCCCTTTAGAAAGGAACACAGTTACACATCGTTGAACCACGTAAGATCTGTGAAAGGCTCATCCAAATCTGACCAAGCTCGGGAAAAATACCCACCCCCTTGTAAACAGGGTAAAAGTTGAGTGCAGGAAACCCCCATGATATTAAAGGAATAGAACAGCATTAGAAGGTAATGACCCAACTTAGGCCTGAAGAGTATAGAGTTGAAAAAAAAAATTTGAAAGAAGAGTTAGCGAGTCAAAAGATGAGCAAGAAAGAAAATTGAAAGTTTTAAATTTGTTCAAATTTGAACAAATTTGTAAAAAGCTACCAATTTTAATCTGTCAAAGATAAAACCAAATATATATATGATTATATATATATATTTATATATATAATCTTCATCTAATCTACACTCGAAAATGTGTAAAAGGAGTGGAAATTATTTTAAATAAAAGGAATCTGGTTCAGATGTGACCCTCGATTTAATTGCATTGGGATGTCTTCAAGGCAGAGATAAAGGAGTAAAAGAAAAAAAAGAGTTCAATCAAACATTTGATGGAATTCAGAATAGAAAAAAAAGAAAGAAAGAAAAGGGAGGACAACTGGGAAATACATTATGCGCTTCCACAAGTTTTGAGTGTATTTATTAAAATTGATGTTTGCCTTTATTGGGTTTTATTACTTTTTTTTTCCTTTTTTTAATGAAGCAAATTGGTGAAAGAAAGGCTAGGGAGAGTGTATAGTTTTCCAAAGTACAAGGAGGAACTCAGCTAATTTTTATGCAAAACATATAAGGAATAACATTTTCCTTAAGTTACCTTTGGTACTGATAGCAAATGAAACATGTGGGCAACAGAAAATTCAGATAATGATATTAAATATTTAGCATATTCTGATGAGTTGACTTTGGTGTTTTAGATTCAGTTGTATGATACATGAGACTTGTATTACACATTTAACATTTTTAAAGAAAATACTGAAATGTATAATTATTGAAATTGCCATCTGTTATTCATATTTTACAAAATTTTATTCTACAAAGTTACTTTTTCTCATGTGGCTTACTACATAGGGATGAATTAAGAAATTTTTATCATATTGCACACATTTATACAAATACATGATTGTTCTTAAAAGGTTCATGCAATGAAGATAGACATGTTGCATTAAAAATTAATGCAATGATATCTTAACATATAACTGTTTATCCTACAGAATACAAATTCTGAAATTCAACTTTTTAAAATCATCATACATGAGGAATAAGAGTGAGAAATGCAGAGAGAGGAAGAGAAATAAAGAATATAAACATAAGAGTCACGTAGCTGCTCATATATTGGAGTTCCATGTAATTTAAAATGCATTTAAATGAAGAATGGCCTTCCAGACATCCTATTTATTCATAGTCGTGGGTCTTGAAACCTATCCTTTTGCAAGCCTCAGAATGAGCTGCAAATGTAGCATCCCAGGAAAAGGATCCTTCTACTGCCTCAGGATTCCACTGAAGACTGACATCAAACATAATTGGGTCCTTTCATCTCTAACTTAAGAAAGTGGTCAAATTTTCTCATATGTGCCTTGAGAGAAGTTGACCTGTCTTTATATATCTTTAATAGAAGAGTTACTTTGTACAAAATACTACCAGCCAACTTTATAACTAAGCACCTAAAGATTATGAAAGTTGTAATTAAGTGAATGCTACATACGATCAATTTTTGCTGTTGGAATTTCTTGTTTTTCAAACAAATTTTTATTTTATAATGATTTTCATCCCTAAAACAATGTATACAGCTTAATTTTTGGCAATAAAAATTCTATCTTTAATCCTATTCAGGATGAGTCTGAGACATGTCTATTAAGAAAAATTTCGAATTTAAAAACGAAGATGTCAAAAATTTTCTTTTATTTATTTCCCTACCAAGAGTAAGTGCTATATATATATATATATATACTTTTAATAATGTTTAGTTGTAAAATGCTGTATTTTCCAAAAGTATTATGATGAATATAAACTTTGTCAAAATTAATTATCTAAACCACAGGGAATGTATAAAACAAAGTGGTATTTTACTAAACAGCAATTTATAATATATAAATATGTATGACTTTTAAACCTCATTTAAAATATGTCTACGAGGCTTCCAGTTTCTGTTAAGAAACAAATGGAGATTAGCCTTGAAAATCCCCTGAGTATCCCAAACCAGTTTAGGCATACACAGAAAACTTAATTTAGCTTATTTTGCAAGACTAACTTGACCTGGGTCATTTCTTACTTATGCCTCTAGAAACCATAAGCAAAACTTAGACTGTTTTCCAAAATTGATATGAGGTGACCATTGACCAATTCCCTGTCATTTAATAAAATTCTAATATTATAATCAATCACTGTGAAAATTAGTCTCTCCATTATATAAATTTCTTTATAGAAATCGGTCTCTGAGCCTCATTCTATTTTTTTGTTTGCTTGTTAGTTTGAGTGCTGCTGGTTCATGAAACTTATTTGGTGTGTGCAAAACATACCTTTACTAATTCACTATTAAATGTCGGTGATTTGTTGGTATCACATCTGCTATTTCTGAACTTTTAACATTTTCCATTTCACATATAAGGACCCTGGAAGTCTTCAGTCCATCATAACAACAAAAAAGCTGACCAGGTGCAAAAGTCAACAACTCTTCTTGAATCCAAAATAGAGTGAAAGACACAGGACACACTTCTGCCCATGAGAATGGAGACAAAGACGGCAAATACAAGGAATGTCAATGTACCAGAGCAGAAATCACAACGGGAAACCAGAAACCACCTCAGGAACCAGTGAGGGACGTGAAAATCTGAACCGGAATCCACAAATGGCAGGATGCTCAGGTGTGGACAGGTCTGAGAGTTCAAACCTTCCAGCGGGGAGGAGGGCCCAGGGGCAGCATCCATAGGGTCCCCAGAGTATTATGAGATTTACCTCCAGGAGCACAACCAGGTTTCACAGTAATTGGAGAAAAATCCTTGCAGACTTTGGTGGGGGAAGGGGACAAATCAACCATTTTGAAATCAGTTCTATTCTTCTCAATAAGCCTTACCCTCGGGTGAAATTAAATAACCAGGGCCTCACCTGCTGAGGTATTATCAGAGCTTACCCCACCTGGGGAAAGAAAGCATGTATTTCAGCCTTCTCTAGCCATCCTCTCCCATTTAAGCAGAGAGAAAATAAAGGGAGACACTTGTGCAGTTCACCGTCCAGAGGACTAGGCTCATGAAATGCCTGAGACTTACAGGTTAGAGAACGAGAGTCCTTTCTTGCTCCCCACACCTCATATCGTATTACTCAAGACCTATGTCAGACAATGTCCTTACCCCATGTGTCGTGTCTTCCCATCAAGAAAAAATTACAAAGTATACCAAAAGGCAAAAGATGTGATTCGATGAGATAGAGGAAGCATCACAATCAGACACGGTGGCCCGAATAATTGTAATTCCTGGTCCAGGAATTTAAAACAGCAGAGGGTTCTAACGGAACAAGTAGGCCGCATGCAAGACAGAAGGGCAATGGAAGCGGAGAGATGGTAATTTAAAAGAACAAAAGGAAATGCTAGAAATCAAAAGCACTATAACAGACATAAAGAATGTCTTTTATGGTCTTATTGGTAATCTGGACACAGTCGACCTGAAAAACTCTGCACTAGACAAGGTAGCAGTAGAATCCTCAACAAGTGAAAAACAGAGAACAAGCTGAAGAAGAGAAAACAGAATATCCAAGGGCTATGAGAAAACTGGAGCATGTGTAATGGGAACACCCATAGGAGAAGAGAGGAAGAAGCAAAACAAATACAAAAAATAAAGACTGAGAATTTCCCCCAAATTAATGTCAGGCATCAAACCACAGATACAGTGGGCTCAGAGAACACCAAGCATAATAAAGGCAACACACACACACACACACACACACCACAGCATATCATCTTCAAAATAAAGAAGAAGCTAGAGGGGAAAATAAAACAAAACAAACAAAACATGTTACCTGTAGAGAAACAAAGGTAAGAATTACATCTGAATCTCCTCAGAAACAACACAAGCCAAAATAGAGGGGGGTAAAATATTTAAATGCTCAAAGAACATAATCACCAACCTAGAAACCTGTGCCCAGCGAAAACATGCTTCAGAAATGAGGGTGAAGTAAGGATACTTTGAGACAAATAAAAATTGAGGGATTTGTTGTCAGTAGATCTGCCTTGCAAAAATTGTTAAAAGAAGTTTTTTTGTAGAGAGAGGGAAAATATCATGGGCAAGAAACCAGTTATATGGAGTGTCAAGGAAGGAATAAGTAAAAGTCAAATAAAAATTTTATTTTCACCCTAAGTGACCTAACAGGTAACAATTTGTTCAAAATTATACCAACAGTACATCAATTATGTATATTTATCTATATATCATATGCATACGATGCTTATGTCTGCTTAGATATAAGTTAAGGGAATGGAGCCCTAACTAATATAAAGGAGAGGAGGGAAGAATTCAGATTATTTTTTTAATACAAGATACACTATCTGTGATGTGGTATAAAATTATTTGGAAGATGACTTGGATTAGCTGTAAATGTATATTGCAAACTCTAAGATAACTACTACAAAAAAAAAGTGAAGAAAAATGTATCCTATATGCTAAAAAAGGAGAGAAAATGTAATTTTAGAAAATATTAAGTAAACACCAGAAAGGCAGAGAAACAACAGAAGACGAAAACAGAAACAAAGGACAACAGATAGAAAACAGCGAGGAATCTGGAAGACCCGAATCCAGCTGTATCAACAACCACCGTGAATGTCAATAGGCTAAATGCACATTTTTTTTTTTAAAGTACCAATTAAGAGATATATTGTCTGAGTGGATCAAACAGGAAGACCTAACTTCATTTTGTCTATAGAAAACCCAATTTAAATATAAGGACACATACAGATTCGATGAAATGAAGAAATATATTTGATGAATGAAAAAAAATCTATTTGATGCCGGCGGTAATCAAAGGGAAGCAGGAGGAGCTGTATTATTTTTGGACATTTAGCAACACGAGTTCTCAGAACTAAAGAAGGCAATTCCATAAAGACAAAGGAGCCAATTCTCCAAGAACTGTACGTGCCTAGCAGCACAGTCTCAAATTACTCCTGTGTTTCTGACAGAGGACTAGGACATATTCCTAAGGTAACTTTTTCTCTATCGATACTTGATGTTCATTGTCATGAGCAATTGGATTGTGGTCAAGGATTAAGACTTTGTTACTAAAACTAGATGTATTGATTTGGACTTTTTCCTGCTAGGTGCTCATTTGGACAGAGAATAATAGCAGAAGCCCATCATCTCCTAGTCTCTATTGAAATCAGATGCCACTTATGCAGGATGTCAAGTGCGTCTGCAAGCTCAGCAGCACCGTCAGTGGGACGTAGGTGAAGCACCTCGGGGTGTGTGCTAGACCAAGATTACTGCCAGAGCATGGATATTCTGAGCACAGCTGGCAGGACCCTGTTAAAACGTTGTATTTGTTTTCTTTTTGGAAGCCCTGGGGCTGCAGAACGTGCCAGGCACCTTAATTTGCCCACCTTTAGTGCTGCCATCAATAATTATATGTGTCTTAATAAAGGTGGACGACTTCATTAGTATCAGGGAGTATATTTTGCAGAACACAGGACTGGATTTTCAATTTTTTTTTTTGAAAATTACTCAAACAGGTGCTGTCATGGTGTGAAAATATCTTGCTGTAAGTGATTTTTGTTTTTTTTTTTTTTGTTTTTTTTTTTTACCTAAATTCACATCTTCTGCTTTCAGATCCAAATTAAATTCTTAGTCGTGATTTTTTTTCTTCAAGTATATTTCAATTTAAATTAATACCATTCTCTTCATTTTACTGGTTACCTGTTACTGTGTAACAACAACTACAAAAACTATTAAAATTACTTTTTTTTTTTTTTACATCCTACACTTGTGTGCATCAATGATCTCACACAAAAAGATCAGATAATCAAATAAGACTCAAATCTAGGGGCTAATTTGAGTTTGGGATTATTACCTTTACTAATAATTCAGAAATGAAGAAAGAGCAAAGAGAAACACAGGGCATCAAGGACTGTTTTCCTGGTGTCTCAGTCCCACTGTGGACATGCACGTTCTAGTCAGAATAGATCTGCTTCCAGGTACTTGCTTGATTACCTCACACTCCAGAAGGAGCAGTTCAGTACTGTAGCATTCTAATTCCTATCTGGAGGATTCCATTCTTTTCCTCGACATTCTCTAGGGATCTGGGTCTCATAAATCCCTAGATCCTGAATTTATCTGCTATAAATAACCTGGATTATCCGTCCAAGAGTCTTCTACATGCAGCAATTGTCCTCGTATCAAATACCTTCTTTTCAAAACTGTGCATTGTCCTCCCAGCACTGGGAGTGGATGGATCACAGGGCAACTGCTTTAAGTCCTCTGCATTCAGGGAATCCTAGGCCTAGAATGGGCTTCAAGTCACTTCTGTCATTTTCTGTCCGTCAGAACGGTCACAGACCACTCAACACTCAAGGGAAGAAAAAATTGACCTTACAATTCAATGAGAGAAATGTTAATGAGTGACCTGAACTCACCATATTTATAATTAAAGCAGGATGGAATTAACGATTTAACTGACTTCTGATGAATAATTTTTGCTCTACTAAACCTTTCCTGGTATTTTAAGTACATGCAAATTTTGACCAATGTTGAATATGATATCTTTTAGGATGATTATCTTTACAAGTAGACATTTTAAATATGATAGCTTTTAGATTTCTTTTCAAGGAAGGCAAAATGTCTTTATCATATTCCATTTACCTGTTCATTTATTAAAAGAGTATTTCATGAGCACCTACTTTATAACAGGGATTTTGCTGGGCAGTGAAATACATCCTATAATGAACAAAACACTATACTTGTCTGACAGCCTATGATAGGGAAACTATGGAGCCAATGGCATTTGCAATATTATGTGATGTTTATTATAAAAGACAAGGACACAGAATTTTAAGGCCTCAGAAATGATATCTAACCCGGCTTGTTTGTTTGTTTGTTTGTTTGTTTGTTTGTTTCTTTCTTTTTTCTGGCTTGTTTCTTTAAAAAAGACTTTTCAATGGAGACTGGCTCAATTAACAGTTTTCCAAATTAAAGGGGCTGGAGCAACTAAAATAGAAGATGAAACGTTTATAACATACTTAATTCTGAACTGATTCAGAAAGACAGAAACACGCTAGGACCCAGGGGGATGCAGATACCTATCTGAAACTAGAGAGATAAAAGATGTCAAACCACAAAGTCACAATTCGTAGCAATTTTAAAGAAGTCTATGTAGTATTTCTGAGTAGACAAGGCCTCCTAGAGGCGCAGAAGCAGAGGAGTGCTTCATCCAAGCTCTGCTGTGCAAAACACCCCTTGAGCTTTAACTCGGAGAATGGATAGTTGTGAGAGACGAACTGAGGTAAAAATGAAACAGAGAGAGTTATAGATAATCCCTTATAATTCTAGTGAAAAGCATTAATTATCCGGATGGAGGTATTTCTTGAGAGATCCAGACATGACTCTCTAGGAGATATTTAAGAAGATAGGCTTGACAGGTGCAGAATGTTTCATTATTGATTAAGTGCAATGATGAGGGAGAAAGCGGTTTTGAGATTTTGTGTTGGGATTTTGGGGATTTTTTTGTGATGGCTCATTTCTTTTGGTATATCAGGCAGAATGTTTCACGAAATGTAACGAAATATCGTATATTTTGTAGTTATTGGCAGTGGAGTGCTATTATAATATCTAGTGAGACATTGTATAAATTATTTAGAATACAAGGCAAACACTTGGTTGGGGGGATACAGAAGAGCTATCAGCCGTACGGGAAGAAAAGAATCCACCCAAAGTGAAGTCAGAGAAGAAAACAACAGATGTTGAGGCCCGGAAAACACTGATAGTTTAGGGAATATGCTATCCCCAAAAAAGGGCACTAAGGAGGGTCTACAAGGGTAAGATGAGAAATGGAGCTATGTACCAAGGAAATAGAGGAAGAAATATTTCAAGTTTATTTTTCTTGTTTTCAATTGAAAAGTACTTAAAATGCTTAAATACTAACGGGAAAATTGATATCAGGAGTAAAAGGGCAAATTATATAAGTGGAAGAATTTTATTAATAGTTAAACCTTTGGAATGAAAAAGCAACATAAGCAAATATGTTAATGGGAAGAGCAGTTATTACCATGCTAATATCTATTTGTTGACAATATTGCATAGTTCATTAAAATGTTTTTAAGAATCTTGACTATAGGAATATTGCATTTGTAGCTTAAAAATGTAATATAGAACATGAACACGGAGGAAGAATTATTTCTGCAGCGGCAATGTCAGTTTCTGTATAATTTAAGCAACAGACACAGTCACACAAACCCATCCAAAACTCACTCTTTTGCCATATATACATTAATTCAATACAATCATTGAAATCTAAATATAAACATGCTTTTAGAAAATTGCTTTTGTTCAGTAAGGAAGGGATTATAGATATATTCTATATTTTATCTCTTTTTTGACTTAGCTAAAATATGAATGTAAAATCATCTACTCAGCCATTTTCCTACTGCTGAGAATATTCAAATTATCAGTTTTATAAATAAAATTGAACTGGTTAGTCTTATGTATACCTCTGCACATATGTGTGGGCACTATTACAGGGTAAATTCCTGACAGCAAAATTATGTGGTCAAATAGGAATAAAAGCATATACTTAATAAGCATACTAATATATTAAGTATATTAATAATAAAACTATCAGCACATCAATAGTGTGTCCGGTGTATATATTAAAAACTAATGTATATATTGAAAGATGGGGAACTCACTTATTGTATCTACTGTCACAAGAATAGAATGATAAGGACCAAGCTAGTTATACATGGTTCAGATTCAGAAGAGACATAGGAGTGGGGAGCGGGGAGGGGAAGGCACAGGTCTATGTCTTGAACTTCACCTGATTTGAGTCAAGGTACAGGAACTTGTCCAATCTTTGCTGTCACAAATAATCATGAAATGAGTAAACAATGACACGAATACAAAGAGAAAAAAAGTGAGATGATTTGGATATAATCATTCTTAAATAAAGCTATGAACTAAATCACAACTCAATTTAAGACACTGAGTAGAGAGCTTCTCCTTAGGCCAGAAGCATACCTTGTACTGCAATTTTGAACTAAATTATTTTCTACTCACCTCACAGCTAACAGAGTTGAAAATTAAGTGAATTTCAAGTGAAGTCAGGTGAAGTCATTCCATATTCATGATTCAATGTCTACCAGACAGAAATAGGATTATTTAAATTAGGATTTTGAAGAGCATAATGGAGAACTGTATTAATGATTTGTGAAAAGTGGTCCAACAGTCTGAAAATGACACGAGTAAATAATGTCTAGTCAAAATTTAGTTTTCATATAGATACTTCTATAGGAAATTATATTGACTTAAATTCTAATCTTTGCTTAAAGAAAAGATTCATCTAGTAGTGTAAGAAAAAGATAATTAACCCATACTAGCCAATTTATTTTAATTGCATTCATCTTTTCCAGTTTATAAATAAGCGCTTCTGAGATGTTTCTTTCATTTTAAATTAAAAGCATTGAGCATGCAGTCTTATAAGGCACCCACTTTGCATTATTAACAGCTCAGTGACTTTATTTAAATTTTTTCCTATTTTAATCTCATGTGCAGAAAGCATGAGACATTATACATGAAAAAAATCATGGGAATACATTTATTGAGAGCCCATCTCATATATGCATATGTATATATATATATATATATTATATATATATATCCCAAAGTAATTAAGTTTTAATAAGTTAAAGGTCAATAGCGTTAGTTCCAATATTTCATCAATCACCACTTCTCTTTTAATAGCAAACTGCAAAATTTAACTAATTTATTCCTGCTATATTAAAATGAATCTTAAAAATAATGCATCTCCTGGATTGACCTAATTTTATGTGTTACTCATTAAAATTTTAGTGCAGTAAAAAAAATGGATTCAACACTTCATGTAAAATTCCATATTTATATATTTTGTTTCATTCAATGAGGTCTTTATTAAGCCATTACTGAGAATTTGGAAAGTACAAATTAAGATAAATAAATGTTGTTAGTATTTCCATTATGCAACATCATTATGAAAATATCAGTTTGATGTTTTTCTTTCCAGTCCCTATTTCTGAGAGTTAATGTGTTTGTGTGGGCATGAAATTAATCACATGAAATTTCACTCATTTTGAGAAAATAATTTATACCCAATTGTATTATTCGGTATTATATTTATTGTATTTTTGCATACTTTCAAACATTGAAAACATTCTTTTAGTAATTGCATAGTATTTCAATACACATACATATCATAGAATATGGCATAACTAGATTATAAATATTTTAGTTGTTCAGAATAAGTTGTGATGGTCTAGATATTATGGGGGAAAAAATGGTATAGTTATAGAGAACCCAGATTACCATGGGTTTGTAGAATTACACTTCTGCCATTTAACGATTATTCAATTTTGAACATTTTGTTTTATCATTTTAAGGACAAATTATATTATTCAATGGTAATCTGTATGTCTATCTTCCATAAAATTATGTGAACCCTTAATGGTAGAGACCATGTCTGCATACAACATGTTTATTTCTTAATCCAGAGCAGAGGTTCAGCCCATACATACCATTTATTCAATGACTTTCCCCCCAGTTTTATTAAGATATAATTGACATGTAACACTGTGTATGTTTAAGGTGTACAACCTGTTGATTAAATACATCTAAATATTGCAATATGATTACCACTGTAGAATTAGCTAACACCTCCATTCACTTCTCATTATTACCATTTCATTTTTTGCATGTGTTTAGAACATTTAAGATCTATTCTTTTAGCTACTTGCAAGTTTATAACACAGTATCGTTAACTGTAATGATCATGCTCTACATGAGATCCCCCAAACGTATTTGCCTTACAACAGAAAGACTTACTAGAATTAATTGAACAATCTACAAATCAATGAGTGATTAAGATAAAAGACTGTCATCATGGGTACTCTTGATGCAACCTATGGGTAGTCTAACATGTATTTTGTATTACAATAAAAATATGAATGAATTTTATATCTGCATATAAATGGAAAATCTCATACAAATTCATGGTAGGTTGTTGGCAATTTCCAAGCAGGTCATATTCTATGCATTTTAAAAAATATTTTATTTATTTATTTATTATAGAGAAAAAGAGAGAGAGAGAGAGAGAGAATAGGATGAGAGGCAGGGAATCTCAAGCAGACTCTGTGTCTAACATGGAGCTTGATCTCCCAACCCTGATATCATGACCTGACTCAAAATCAAGCGTCAGACGCTTATCCAACTCAGCCACCCAGAGTCTTCTATTATGCTTTGTATAAGTCACATTCATTTGTATTTAATTATAAAATCAATTTTATAAGGCAAATCCAGTAACTGATGCAGAGTCTGTGATACAATATCACATTTTAAAAAGGTAAAAATCAAATAACTATCCTTTCTTCACATTTTGCCTCTTTATCCAGTCCTTCAAAAGCTGTGCCTTTACCCATAGGAGCATGATAATAATATTTATCTATTTTACTTCACAGGATTTTTCTGGGGATCAGATGAGAGAATATCAGTTATTATCATTATATATATATAATTTAGTATGTAACTGTGTTATTATATTTATCAAGTTCAGTGTTTAATGTAGTTTAGTGAAGAAGTAACATTAGAAGATGGACTTTAAACTCTGTAATTCTTAGCTTCACCAATAGAATTACATTAATTTTTCAAATAGAATGGATATGTTTTATTTTATTTTATTTTATTTTATTTTATTTTATTTTATATAACAGATACTGTTGTTACTTCTGCAAACATCATACTTGGGAAACAGGGCACTGAATATCTTGTATGGTTTATACTTACAAGGCTCAGAATTTTGATCCAAAATCATTACATTGGAAAAGCCTTGGGAATAGAAAGGTTTTTTTTTTTTGTTTTTTTTGTTTGTTTTGCTTTGTTGTTGTTATTGTTTTTATCTCTCCGTATGTTTGGTGCCCCAAACTATTTGAAGTGGCATGAGGGGCTGTTTAGTCTTAACATTCCTGCCAAGAGCAAATGCCTGTGCTAATTATTGACACTTAGTTTATTGTTTTTATTTTGCCTAATTATTCTGTGAAAATCTAAAAATTCAAAAAACTTTAAAAAAAGTATAAAAACGCCTGCATGTGTAAAGGCAGATGACAAAATGGTAGTTGTCAACATCCTTATATAAGAAATAGGTGAACAGGGGTGCCTGGTGGCTCAGTCGGTTAAGTGTCTGCCTTTGGCTCAGGTCCTGATCCTGGGGTCCTGGGATGGAGCCCGAAGTCAGGCTCGCTGCTCATGCTTCTCCGTCCCTCTCTCTCACTCGTTCTCTCTTTATTTATCTCTCAAAAGAAGAAATAGGTAAACAGTTTGTGCTGTTGAGCATTTCTAAGGTATCACATTGGATTATGCGAGATGTAGACATCACCAAGTACAGCTTGAGGAATCAGAGCAAAGTTACTGAAGTTTTATGTTGATAGCAATGACCAAGAACAAAGGAAAAATAAAGCAACGTTCAATGAGGCAGCAAATGAAAATCCTGACGCTTTTCAATGGAGAAGTGAAACATGTCACTTCAGTAGACAGTTTGTCATGAAATGGAATGTTAAACCATGATGGCTCACACTTTGAGTATTCTGGAGTCAGAATACAGAAACTTACATATAATCAAAGTGTATAAAAACAAAATTGAATGTGAAAAACTTTTGAGCATGAAGCAGCTGAAAATTACACTGAAAAAATTACCATCAAATGTTATTAAACAATCTTCATTAAATATATCATTAAAAACTTAGTCCTGGAAAAAAGAACTTATAACACTAGTGACATCACTCTGGCCTATGGTTGCGTTCTTCAAAAAATATAATTACTTCTGAACAAATATCACAAAATATTGAAGGGCACTAAAACACTATAATTGTTTTTTGCTGCAAGCACATAAATTAAAAAGTTGTAGTTCATGTAGGAAAAGCCAACACCTGATATATTTGAAAGATGCATGCAATTTAAATAGGTAATTTTATTGAAAAACAAATAGGGCAGCCCGGGTGGCTCAGCGTTTAGCACTGCCTTCAACTCAGGGCATGATCCTGGAGACCTGGGATCAAGTCCTACGTTGGGCTCCCTGCATGGAGCCTGTTTCTCCCTCTGCCTGTGTCTCTACCTCTGTGTGTGTGTGTGTGTGTGTGTGTGTGTGTGTGTGTCTCGTGAATAAATAAATAAAATCTAAAAAATAAAAATAAAAACACTAAACACGAAAGCACAGGTGACAAGTGAAATATTTTCTGACCTCTTCAGTAATTACTTTGCATCAGGAGCACAAACTATTTGCGGACAAGATGGGTGGGACTCAAAGTATAAAATTTTATTTTTCCCAGAAAAGCTGCCCCACACAATACCTTCAGGTACTGCAAAATGTGATCTTTTCAGCAGTTACTCCTCATCCATCCAATGTAAGTCTATTACACAATATTGGGAGCAAGGATTCTTATCCTCCATGAATAACACATATAATCATTGATTGATTGATCGATCGCTTTACTGTGTGCTGGTTACAATTAACAGATTTCTCAGACTCAAGACTTTGTGAAAGTCTTGTTAAGAATGCTTTTTACCCGCTTGCTAATAACAGTCTGATAAGACTCTGGCACACAATGGTGTTTGGAAGTGATCTTTAACATGAAGACTTTAAAAGGATTTGTGTTGCTAATGAGAAATTCACTCCCAACTCTGCTCTATATGTCAACATTTATCAACTGAAGGTATAAAATAAGTTAGAGAGAGCTGACATCCAAGACACGGTGCGCATTGACAGGGAGGCACTGCTTATGCATTTCTGGAGAGAAACCAAAATTGTTGAAATGGGGTTTAACATGGAAAAAATATGAGGAAAGCAGTGATGATGAGCATAACAACGTGAACTATTCGAAAAGAAATATCTCTTGCCATGACAAAAATAAGTGCCCATGCAGCGTTTGGTCTCAGGCTGCCTGGACAGAAATGTATGTTAACGAGGAAGATGGCGTTGGAAGAGGTCTTTATAAAGACCGGATACCCTACATCGCATCAGTGATTAAGGACCTTGTATCTTTGCCATCATCAAATGTTCAACTCTGACATGATTGTGATGACTACAGCGATTTACATTTTTCTCATAGATCTTCAAATGCCCAGAGTAATTGACACTTATTCCATGTGTCAGGTCTTTATCTTAGTAGATGACTTTCTCCATACTGTTCTCAGAAATAGCATAGCCCATCCTGATCATGGAACCAGGGACTGGCAGCCTTGCCAGGTTTGTAACCAGATTCCAGCTCGTTCTTTCTGCTGCACAGCAGGCCAATGAGTCAACAGGCAAGGTGTAGGGGCAATGAAGGTGGCCTCATTGGGAGACCAGTATACCTCAGAGATGGAGTGTTTGTGTGTTTGTTTTTGGCCTTGAGCATTTTTTTATTCTGCATTTTGGGGCCTCCTTGCCCCCACACTTCTGATAGAGGGCCTTGCCCACAGTAGTCAGCTACTGTGGTGACAAACTGGCTCACCAGGCTCTCTTCAGATGCAGGTATCTTGTCCAGAAGCATGAGGCCCACAGGTCCACCTGCACTGGGCAGCGGGTGCTTCCTACGTCCTGAAAGATTTGGGTCACAGCCCAGCCTGAGAGCTGCTGTCTGGCCCCAAGGACATAGGGTGGTGGACGTCCTGGCAAATCTGGTCTTCCCTGACCTGGATCTTGTCCTGTCCTGGCTCTGGGCCCTGCTCATCTCCCATGCCCCCCCCCCCCCCATACCTTCCTCCTCCAAGTAGCAGCTGAGCAAAGCCTCGGGCCTTGTGCTGCTCCCCTCAGGAGGCTGCTCCAAGCAGGGCCCGCAGCTGGGGGATAGCCTGTTGTATCAAAGAATCATCTCGTCTCGGCATGAAATCCAAACTTATTTTATGTTAGCACATGGGAGAAGTGAAAAGGGGTAAGAGTCAAAAGGTGACTGAGGTTTGTAGACATCCATGAAGGTGGTGTCACTTCTTTGTCCTTGGTCGATTGATCTTTGCCTGTAGGAATCCGGTCATGTTGTTCCTCTAAATCTTAAACACAGCGTAGTTATTTCTGTACACACTCCCTTATCTTCTCGAGTGAGGTAAGATTTCAGGCCAAGAGCAGCTTTTGCAAATCTTAGCTGTAATATGCCTCTAATAGGGATAAGAGGAAGTCTGTAAGCTATAGGTCACAGCAGGAGAAGCAACAGGGAGTCAGACATGCTGTTTCTCCCTATTATAATTATGGTCTAAAACTATCCTATAATTAAAAAGATGCATTTACTACTCTACAAATAGAGGTTAAATGAACTTTAATACTATTAATAGTCTTTTAAAAATCACATTAATTGTAAATATTAATGTGTTTGAAGCTGAATATTGCTCTAGACCTCACTTGAGCCATCGGTAATACATGAAAAATGAACTGTCTAAAATTGTTTGATTAAAAAATCTGAATTCTGTAAAACATCTGATTTCAAATAACTTGGATAAAGGATTGCAGACAGACTTTAGATATTTAATTATTTTATATGAATTAATAATTTAAAGTAATTTATATAAAGTAAAAATAAACATTTATATAATGTTTGCTCAATATTTAATGCAACACTCAACAATATGTATTTCACATGGCAAACATAAAAAAAGAATACTAATACCCTGAATTTTGTTAACTGATAACATAAAAATAAAATATTTTCCTAAATACTTTTATCATCAAATGTACTATGTATTATTTATTCTCTCATAAAGATATCTTCTTTCCTACATTATTCTGAAAACTTAGATTTTTTTAAGAAAACAATGCATTATGAAAGTTAAATTCCTATGATATACTCAATAGTAGAGTTTCAGTAGCATGGATAGTTGACTAAGAGTATTGGATTATATTTCTTTCTTCAACTTTTCTTAAAGATTTTATTTTTTTTATTCATGAGAGACACAGAGAGAGAGGCAGAGACACAGGCAGAGGGAGAAGCAGACTCCCTGTGGGGAACCTGATGTGAGACTCGAACCCAGGATCCCGGGGTCACGATCTGAGCCGAAGGCAGACACTCAACCGCTGAGCCACCCAGGCGTCCCTTCATTCTTCATCTTAAATACATCAGTCATTCTCTGATTTATACTTGCGTATTAAGGTCTTGAAATAGTAGAGAGGTATGTATAGAATTTAGTCATACTATAGGATCCGTAAGTCCAAATGCTGTAAAATCATATGAGAAGAAATGAATTAGGCCACTGGATGGCTCAGTTGGTTAAGATCCTGTCTTCAGCTCTGGTCATGATCTGAGGATCCTGAGATGGAGCCCCCATCGGCCTCCCTGCTCCGTGGGGAGTCTGCTTTTCCCTCAACCCCACTTGTGCTCTCTCTCTCTCTCTCTGTCAAATAGATAAAATCTTTGAAAAGTATGAATTATATGAGAATACATAAGAATAATACAAAATATACAAGAATATATACCATATTATACCATGAGAATGTATATTTTTAAGATTTTTATTATTTATTTGAGAGGGAGAGCACAAGCAGGGAGAGAAGCAGGGAGCTGGACACTGGGGTCTAACCCAGGACCCTGAGATCATGATGTGAGCTGAAGGCAGACTCTTAACAACTTCTTGTAACCAGAGCTCTTCATCCTTGCTTGGGAGTTCTGGTGATGTGTAGAAAGAAGTCTATCCTCCAACATCCACATTGAAAATCTCACAGAGAATAATATATTTTTTGTAAGATATTATGTCGTGCCATTTTTATTAATTGTGCAGCTTGTGATGCAAAAGGGCCCAATTATTATGCTTAAATTCCTGGCCTCAAGGATCTTATTAACCCTAGAAAAATACCTATAAGATTAACCATAAGGTGGTAAAAGTTTGGTGTTATAAAAATATCAGACAATATTTTGGGAAAATAATGACGATCTCTGGCTTGAGATGTGTATGCAAGGTGAAAAAAAAAAAAAAAGAAAGAAAGAAAAGGAAGGAAGAAGCTACCTCTCCTTGGTCCTTACATGAATTGTAGAGCTTCTTGTGTATCTAGGAGAACCCAAGATTTTGCACCTCACAATTCCAAGATTTCCTTTGAAACCCTCGAGAGACAGAGAAGCCTCTATGAACTCAAGTAAACTCATTTCAAGAAGGCATTTGAAAGGGAAAAGTGAAAATTGTCATTTGAAAACAGATTCAGATATGTTGTTGAAAAAAAAATAAAATCACCCTATTCAATTAGAATAAGTGTGACTAAAAAGAAGTTGTAAATTGGTCAAAAGAGTAAACATTAAATTATCTCTATGTTTCTGCATGTGTACTTATCTCTGCCTTTCTCTCTCTCCACCATCTTGATTTTTTAACTGATATAACGTGGAAATTCATAACAGCCATCCCCAAAAATGTATTTCACCGTGAAATCACATTAATGAATTATATTCTTAATTTACTTTGAAGTTTTGATTCTTGACATTATCTATAGATGTACCTAAACAAGTACAGAAAGAACGAATCATGGGTCGTTTCCCCAAACTCAGAAATACATTAATATTATAAAATCAATCTAATGAGGAAAGTATATGTGATTCAAATGGATATATTTATTCATTTATATATAGCATATAAATTATACACTTATAGGAAAAATATATATAAAATATGTAAATGAGTTCATTTAATTACTTATATTTCATTTTGCATTGCCCTAAGAAAGAAGACAATAATCCATTGGCCCATAGAAAATACGTGTCTAGATTTTTAAGTTGCTGGTATAAGATGATTGTGTCAATATCTGTTTTGAATTATACCTCTGTAGCATAGGCTGGTAAATGTTGTATATGTACTTGGCATCTTACAACAAATAAATTACCTAAAATTGTCTACTTTAGGCTTTATCAAAAATTGCTTCACTCATTTCATCCCCGATAACCATTGTTTGCAACCACACACAGACACACCGACACACAGACACAGACACATACACACACACTATTCTAATTATTTGCTTCCTCTAAATTATTTTTCCCAAAAAGTTTCCAATATGTTTCAAATTCAAATGGTCATCTATTTTACGTTCAAAATAATGCTATGGTGAACATTAGACACATATTAATTAGAATTAGCAAGTTTCAACTTTTCAAAATAGGAAGAAATCTCCTATTAATGTTTTTTGGTTTTCATATGAAATATATATATTTTCATTTGCTGCTTGAATATAATAAATGTGTTATAAATAATTTATTTTAAAGAGTTCAAGGAAGTTTTCATTATGTAATTTGAATTCCTGATGACATACCTCTTTATAGTCTGTATTCTCATTCAAACAAGGATGATATTATAGAAAATGCAAAAATATTATACATTTGTGAGTCATTTCGGCAAATCCTTATAGGATTAGGTGTTTTGCTAATCTTGAAAACAGTCTATGGCCATACCACCCTGAATGCGCCTGATCTTGTCTAATCTTGAAGACAAATGAGAATTTTATATGGAACGCTACCGAGATAGCACTGTTTTCTTTAAGATTTTGGTCATTTACCCCTGGAGGTCAAAAAGTGGTAGTTAGCCAATAATTTCTGTCACCAGCTATTTTAGTCATGTGACTATGAATACTTGTGACACATTCATCTAATATTGATTAGACGATGAAAAGTTATTATGAAATGGAGTTAACGATATATGTTTTTTTTAATCAAGAACCATTCAGAGATATTAAAGAAATAGAAGCACAATATTTGAAAGCAGTATATCTGCATTCAATGGGCATAATTTTGATCGTTTTTACTACATTTTCACATGTGTAGTGTTGAGAGTCTCTTTAATTAAAAATAAAAGTAAATAAATATTAAAACATATTTTATATAAAAAGCAATACAAAGATGTTTTCCTTGAGGAACATTAAGCATTTCCATTTTGCTGGACTGTGTGTGTGTGTGTGTGTGTGTGTGTGTGTGTGTGTATTTCAATGTCTTCAGTTTGAAATGAGAATAAAGTAATCTACTTGCATGTTATGCATCATATGCAGCAAGACCTCATAGGATTCTCATAATATTTCTAGAGCAAGAAAAACCATCTTGAGAGCTACATGGAAAATATATACAATGATTATGACAGTAGATGGGATTTTCAATTTTAAAAATCAACATAAGGTTATTGTTAAAATACTTAATATGAAAGTATTCATGTTGTCATAAAAAGCTAAGCAAATAAAAAAATGAAAAAAACAAACATGTATATATTTTTAAAATTACTGACTTACAGCATCCTATGCCTGGGATAAAACTTGCCATGCATTTCTTTATACAATTTCTATGTGAAAACGGTCAACCTTAAAAAATTTCTGGGGATATTTCTTTCTGACAATTCAGTTGGCTAGAGAGTTTGAAGAGACTTCACACTGCTAAGAAGAGTATGTTATATAAAGTATCATTACCTTTATTTGTAAATGTTTTGTAAGCTCACAGGAAATGAAAGAAAATTCCCAAAGGCAAAAGAAAAGCAACAAAAATAACTAAGAGACAAAAACAGATGGGTTAGAAAAATGTAGCATGAGGCTTCATCACATGATCCAAATATCCATCCTAGGCGTGTGATGAGTGTTACCGAGTATGCCGAGGGATGAAAATTTGGCTGTGAGCCACTCTAAGGGGGACCAGCCATTGAAATTGAGACATAAAGGTCATTTGTAAGAAAAACATTCTAAATAAGAGGGAAAGCTACAAAAAAAATCATGTTTTCAGAGAAAGACTTCAGGAATAAAAATCGTTTTTCTCTATTTTTTTAATGTGGGAGGAAAAGTCAATGACCCTATTTCCTGAGAAAACCGGAGATGAAAAATTAAAAGAATGACTCTCCAAATGTAGAGACAAATCATGGTTAGTCACATGATGGAATATTATATATCCACGAGCGAAAAACAGATTGTTCCACACAACAGTGTGATTGTGACAGAAATCCTAAAAGAACAGAAGGTTATGATTTGAATTATCCGGATTTAGAAATTTTGAGCAACATCAGACCAAATAAAGTAATTAGCAGTCAGAAGAAGGGTTATCTTGGAGGGAGATAATGATTGGAAAGCTTCTGGTATGCTAAAAATATTACATTTCTTGATGTGGATGTTGACTGCACAGGAAATTTTTATTTATGAAAATCCATCCATATATACACCTCCTTATGATCTGCACACATTTCAGCACACCTATTACCTATTACTGTTCTCTAAAGCCTTTGTTTAAAATGAAAAGGAAGACTGCAATATAAATTATGGAGTAAATGATTATATTTGGTCTGACACTAGTGGATCCATTGATCATGCTGTATTTCCATTCATGGAGCCCTATTTTCCATTCCGCTCAAGGGGCTGTAGAGGTCAGGTGTCGGATTCACAAGCAAACCCCCAACACAAAACAGGCATCTCCCTGCTTTAACTTGACTCTGTATGAAGAAAGAATTTATTTCAGTAAACGACGTAGCATTCAAAGCAACAGCATAACACAATTTTGAGACTCCCACGTACAAATTTCAACTCTCTGACTTAACAGTGAGACATGTGATGGTGATAAATGAGGTTGCACATTTGCTCACACTTATCAGCGATGGCTCGCCAATTTGCAGCTGGTCAAGGTGCCCCCACACGCAATACCTGAGCCAGCAGCTCACTGGATCACTCTCAACTTGATCAGACTTTCTTCCTCTGCCAAGGGGCACTGCAGGAGCTTGGCCAGTTTCCTTGAATATAGCTCCCTCTTGTGTTCTTATCTAAGTTAACAAGTCCTTATCATTCCCAAGGTGAACCTCCAGAAAAACCCTTTCCACTTCCATTCAATACTAAACCCAGCTCCCAAAGCCCCAAGAACATCCTACATTGGCACCGGTGATAGCTGGCTTGTCAAAAATGCCAAGCGTGCCTGCTGATGGTGAAATTTCATCACAGTGGTGTGTCACGTGAGCAATCGTTAACAGGTCACATTCAGAAATAGGTCTCAGGATGCATTTCAGTCAATATGCAAAAAAACGACTTCCCCTAATTGTCTTTTCTGAAGTTCCAGAAGCAAATCATCACTGATCTGTAGCCATTGCATCACATCAATATTCATCTTTGGGGACATTATCCTGATTCCTCCAACAGCCACTGGTGTAAGGGTCCATCTATACTCACAGGTAGTCTAAGAACAATCTGGAAGAGGCAGGGACGATGCATTTGTCCTTGTTTCCATGCAGTTGTCTAAAAGAGATGTCATCCTGGCTCATAGCCATAGAGCGTGACCGCTGCTCACTGACAGTCGTAAACCACACAGGCTAACTCTAAAATAGTATTCCTTTTAAGCTTATAAAATAACCTAATAAACACATTCCCCCAAAATATGTGACAGAAATGGTCAATTCACCTGCTGTTAATCAGAAGAATCCCTAAGAAATCCTGGTTGATGTCTTTTCTCCATATGATGTAAGTGGTTTGGGGTAAATCTTGTGATTTAGCTTCAGGTAGTTACTCCTTTTCAATGAAAAAGAAACCTGGGACCTCGCTCACCTTTGAACATGACTCAGTACCACGTCATCTAAAAGAAATGGCCAAGAAAACCATTATCTTGCTTTGTGAAATTAAGATAAAGGATGATCATCTCCATTTCTGGGTTTCTTAACCATCTGTGTGCACCTGCTCAGCCCACTGCCCCGCCCCAATGTACTGTATGTTAAGTCAGATTCCATATTCCTGATGATGATACTGAAAACTCCTGGGGACAACCTTAGCATATCTGCCATTCTGGATATTTCCAGGGGGAGGAAAAAGTTTTAAAACATAATGGATTTCAGAATTAAAAAAAAAATTATCAACATTTTTTATTTTAAAGATGTGTTGTACTGGATGTGTTTTCTTTTAGAGTTATGAAGGAGGGGGAGGAGAGAGAGAGATGGAGACAGACGAGGAGATAAAGAAACCCAAATACAGTACAGCGTTCCCATACACCCCACAGCCAGATTCTCCAATTACTGTCTTACGTTAGAATAGTACACTTGTCACCATTAATTGACCACTATTGATGAATTATTATTACTGAAATTCATATTTTACTCAGATTTACTTAGTTTTTACTTAGTGAACTTTTTCAATTCTAAGAGCTAGCCCTGGATACCCTATTGAATTTAATAGCTCTCCCTGGGATCCTTTCAGCTATGATGGTGATAGAGACATTTTTGTTTTCATTGACCTTGATGGTTTCAAGAAAACTGGTCAGGAATTTGGTAGAATGGCCCTCTGCTGGCATTTTTCTGATATTTTTTTCTTCTCATAGATAGATTAGAGTTTGGGGTTTGGGGAAGGAAACTATAGAAATAAAATGCCATTGTTATTATATTATGTCAAGAGTACATATTAGAAATATGGCTTAAAAGAAAAGAAACCTGGCTTAATGCTGCTGACTTAACCCTGATAACCTAGTGTTTTTGTCATGTTTCTCTACTGTCATATTAATCTTTTTGCACGCATCCCCTTTCCATTCTATATGCTATGGAACAGAATCATTATGGACAGCCCACCTAAGGAATGGGGAGCTATGCTTCAACTCCTAAAGGGTAAATAATATACATAACTTACTTGGAAATTTTCTACATGTAAAATTCGTCTATTTTACACCATGTATTTATTTATTGAATCATTTAATGATGACACTATGGACTTCAGGATATATATTTTATATTAAGGATTACAATACAATACAATTTTATCTTGTTAAGATGTTCTAGTTTCTATTGGCTCTGTGTCTGTTGGACAGACTGCCATCATTGTGCCTTTTACCCCAATAGCAGTTCCTTACTTGGGCAATTCAAAGTGCTCCAAGCTCATCTTATTTATCTCCTGCCCAAACCCTAGAATTAGCCATTTCTCCAAAGGCACTTTCTGATTTATTTTATTGGAGAATGGTCCTAGAAACCAATATCTGTTTCTCCATGTGTTCCTTAAACCTGGGGTATCCCTACTTCAAGGTTTTCTTGGTCACTAGGGGGAGGGAAGACATGTATATGTACTAATCCATGTACATACATATTATGTCTATGAATTTGTATGTCGAAATATATGTGTGTATACATATGTACATGTACATATATATATTAGACATTCGGATACATAACAAAAATACAGATATAGATATCTAGATATATGGAGACAAATCCAGGCATAAATCTAATTAATATAAACATAAATTCATATGATGTCAACTTTATCGCTACATGGATTATTATAGCCTTCTATTCTTTTTTTTTTAATTTTAAGTTTTCGTTTTGATTCCTGTAGACTTCTATTCTTGCTGCTCTGAACACCTCATCTCCATGGAGAATAACTCTATTAACTAGAGAATAACTCTCTCATGTAGTTCCTTTTGGTTTTAGCAACACATATTTCACTGTTTTCCAAAATTACTTAGGTCAACAATTTTGTCCTCTACCACTTTCAGTAAAGTCGCTTTGTAGATTTGTCATTTAGTTAAGTTCTTTGGTCGTATTTTAGATTTGATCGTGTGATCACCTGGCCTCCTGAATGATTTTAACTATTTTGTGTATTTTTCTCTATGTTGTAAATTTTGATGCGCTTTGACAAATGCATCATATGTTTCCACCATCACAATATTATACAGAATAGTTTCACAGCCTTAAATAATCCCCCATGCATTCTCTTCTCCTACATATCCCTCCTCAAATCCTGTCAAGTGTCATTTATTTCTTGTCTTTATTGATTTTCCTTTTTCCTAAATGTCATATAAACAGAATCCTACAGTATGTAGACTTTCAGACTGGTTCATTTTCTTAGCAATACGCATTTAGAATTCATCCGTGTCTTTTTATGGCTTGATAGCTCATTTATTTTTATTGCTGAATAATATTCCATTTTATGGTTCCACCATAGTTTATTCATTCATCTATTGAAGGACATCTTTGTTGCTTCGAGTTTTTGTCAACTATGAATAAAGTTGCTATAATCATTTGCATACAGGTTTTTATGTGGACATAAGTTTTCAAATTAGTTAGTATATACCTAGGAGCACAATTTCCAGATAATCCAGCAAGACCATATTTTGTTTTGTTAAAATGTCCAAACTCATTTTGCATTTCCACCAGTAATTAATGAGTATGCCTCTTGTTCTACATTCTTACCATAAATGTTTATTGTCAGTTTTAGGGTTTTATGCATTCTAGTAGGGTATAGTATTATCTCATTGTCATTTTAATTTGCATTTCATCACAAGTAATGAGCATATTTTCATATGCTTAACTACCATCACTATATTTTCTTTGATGAAATATCTGTTCAGAATTTCCTCTAGCATTAACTGGAATGTTTGCTTCCTTATTATTGAATTTTACAGATCTTTGTATATTTTGGAGACAAATTGTTGTAAAATATGGATTTCAAAAATATTTTATCCTAGTCTATGGCCTGTTTATTCATTCTTTAATAGGGTCTGTTGTGAAGCAGAAGTTTTTAATTTAGTTCATTCCAAGTAAACAAAATTTTCATATACCTTGCTTTTGATATTGTATAACCAAAGATTCATCAGAAAGCTTAATGGTATGTAACACTCCATCTCTTCTTATAAAAGTTTATGATTTTGCCTTTTACATCTATTTCTTTGATCTATTTTGAGTTAAAATCTGTATAACTTGTAAGATCTCAATATAAGTTAATCTGCTTTGGATGTATAGTTGTTCAAATACCATTTGTTGAAAATCTTGGATAATTATCATCTAATTTCACACCATTAAGTATAATGTTAGCTGTAAGTGTTTACAGATGTATATACATATCTTTTTTTATCCAGTTATGGCAGTTCCTCTCTATTCCTATTTTGCTGAGAATTTTTATCATGAATGAATGTTGGATTTTGTTTTAAGATTTTTCTGCATTGATATATATAATCATTTTATTTTTATTCTTTATCTGTTAATATAGTTGATGATAGTGGGTGATTTTTAAACATTGAACCATCTCTCCATACCTAAAATAAAACCATGCTTTGCCAAGATGCATATTTTTTCAATAGATTGTTGCATTCTATTTTTTAATATTTTGTTAGTATATTTTTGGTCTGTTTCTCCGATAAGTATTGCTCTATGGGTTTCATTTCTTGGAATTGTCTTTACTAAAACGGTACTGGGTCAGAGTGGAGAAAGTGCATTAGACAAGATCCAGTATAAGAAGTTCTCTAGGGCACATGGGTGGTACAGTCAGTTAAGTGTCTGCCTTTTGCTCAGGTCATGATCTTAGGATTCTGGGATTGAATCCTACACAGGGCTCTCCATTCTGTGGGGAGTCTGCTTCTCCTTGTCCCTCTACTCCAACCTTCTGCTCATGCATTCTCTCACTCTCTCATTCTCTCTCTCTCAAATTTAAATAAAATCTAAAAAAGAAAAAAAGAAAAAAAAAGTTCTCTGAATGAAGATACCTATTGTCAGACTGTTTGGGATAATTTTGATCAAAATGTGCCTCAGACAGGTTAATCAATTATTTACAGCTCCTTAATATTTCATTCATTCGAGCCCATGATAGGTAGGCCATCTCATTCACTAAGGTCCCTGAAGGATAAGGATTGAATTTGAAGTGTCTGGTTTGGCCTCAGATCGGATGTGATCTGATTTACAGTCTGACAATGTCTGCCGAGAGGAGCAAAAATAGCTTGGATCAGGAAGAGATGTCCCATGGGTCAGTAGGAGCTTTTCTAGAACCCAAAAGACTTTCTGTCCAAGCTTCATAGTGGACTCTTGTACTTTGCCAATTTCATTGATCTGAATGTAACACTAGTAGCTTATAATCTAATAGATTGTCCCAGAATCATTTGTGAAAATTTAACAGGATGATGCTCCAGTTTCTCACCATTAAGTGTCTCAAGACTTAGATTCCTATTCAGCCATTGGACCTTGGGGCCTGTGTTTCTGCCATATTAATGAACCATCTTCATCTACTAATATGTGCCTTTATAATTTTAATCTCTCTTGACTTATTTCTCTGAGAAGAAATACATCACAATATCTTCACTATAATGAATTGGTTTTATTTTGATAGTGACTAAATTGAAATTTGGCTTCTGGATTCAATGTTCTTGAAAATCCAGATATCTTACTTACCAGAATGGTGATGGTGATGTATATTACAACATTCTCTATAACAACGTGGATTTTGCTTTGTTTGCTCTCAATGTTAAAATGAAATAGGGGACATTCACCAGATCTCTGGGATTTCCTGAACAGCTTTCATCATGTCTGATAGTGTGGAAGATAACATGTATGAGTTTCTTCTAGCCACATACTAAAGGTGAGATTTCTTATCTTTGCAAACTGTGGTGCTACTTAATATTCCAATGCAGTGGAGTTTGGGAAATTGTAAGTGTCCTCACCTTACATAACCAATTAAAACTGGGCAAAGCACACACTTACCCAAGATCCAACCATAGGCAGTAAATAGCAAAGCCCTGTACACCTCACACTCCTCTGATCATATGTTTCTGAGGAAGTGATGCCACTCTAGGGGCTATTTTATTTCTCATTTTCCATGTTGTTATTTCAGGGTAGCCCTGGTATCTTCCACTGAAGTATCATTTTATACTTTGCCCGCCAATATCTATATTTGGCTTGCTGAGAGCCCCTTCACATTCTCCAGAAGAACAACAAACACAATAAAAAAAGGCAACTCTGTTCTGTTGAAAAATGTTTTTCTGACATTTGAACATCTGGAGGAGAAACATGGTGTCCACAACCCTCCTTATTTCCAACTCCATCTTTCTCTCAGCTTTGTCCCTCAGCCATTTTCTTCTCAATTGGTCTGTAGAACTTTTCCAATTAGGCTTCAATTTAATCAGAATTCAATGTTTTTTTCCCTTTTTAGATTCCTTTTATAAGAATACTTTCCCCCTCCTCTGCCACCTTCCTGAGCTACCTTAAACAGGACTTTTAGGTTTTAAGAATAATTTTAAACACCTCCCTAGGGGAAAGTTTCATGATAAACTTTATTTAGGTATCCTATTGTCTATTCTTATGATAGACTGTACACAAATTTTTCACACTGATCAAAACTGTTATTATTTATTCAATATTTGTCTTTTTGCCCTGGGTAGGTATTAAAATTTATCATTCAGACATGATGTCCTTCTTGTTCATTGCTTTTATATTATAAAAAATTTGGTGAACAGTGTCTTCAAAAGTATGTTAAATAAATGTATAAATTATTATTTTTAATAATAGCTTTATTTTTTTTTCATCTGGTGTATTAGTTTGCTAGGACTTCCACGATAAAATTCCACAGACTGGGGCAGCCCTGGTGGCTCAGCGGTTTAGCGCCTTCAGCCCAGGGCATGATCCCAGAGACCTGAGGTCGAGTCCCACATCAGGCTCCCTGCATGGAGCCTGCTTCTCCGTCTGCCTGTGTCTCTGACTCTCTCTCTGTCTCATGAATAAATAAATAAAATCTTAAAAAAAAAAAAAATCCACAGACTGGGTGCTGTAAACAACAAAAATCATTTTACTCACAATTTTAGAGACTGTAGGCCCAAGATCAGGGTGTTAGAAGGTTTGTTTTCTCTTAAAGCCATTCTTGGCTTGCAGGTAGGTGCCTTCTTGTTTTGTCCTCTGCATGTGCATCTCTAGTGTCCCTTTTATATCCGCATTTCCTCTCCTGTCTCCCTCCCCCGTAAATTTCCTCTTCTTATCAGGACACCAGTCAGACTGGATTTGGGCCCATCTGAGCAGCCTTAATTTAAACTTCTCCCTAGAAGATATGCAAATGGCTAACAGACACATGAAAAAAAATGCTCAATATCACTCAGCAACAGGGAAATACGAGTCAAAACTGCATTGACATACCACCTCACACCAGTCAGAATGGCTAAAATCAAGAAGTCAGGAAATGACAGATGTTGGCAAGGGCTCTCTTACACTGTTGGTAGGAATGCAAGCTGGTGCAGCCACTCTAGAAAACAGTGCGGAGGTTCCTCAAAAAGTTGAAAATAGAGCTACTCTATGACCCAGAAATTGTACTCCTCAGTATTTACAACTATAGTGATCTGTACAGGCATCCACACCCCAAAGTTCACAGCAGCAATATCCACAATAGCCAAACTATGGAAAGAACCCAGATGTCCATCGACAGATGAATGGATAAAGAGGTGGTGTATACACAATGGAATACTACTCAGCTACCAAAAAAATGAAATCTTGCCATTTGCAAAGATGTGGAGGGAACTGGAGGTTACTATGCTAAGTGAAATAATTTCATCAGAAAAAGGGAATTATCATATGATCTAACTCATATGTGGAATTTAAGAAACAAAACAGGATCATAAGGGAAGAGGAGAAACAATAAAACAAGACAAAATCAGAGAGGGAGACAAACCATAAGAGACTCTTGATCCTAGGAAATAAACTGAAGGTCACTGGAGGGAAAGCAGATGGAGGGATTGGGTAACTCAGTATCAGACATTAAGGAAGGCACTTGACGTAATGAGCACTGGGTATTATATGACTGATGAATCACTGACCTCTACCTCTGAAACCAATAATACATTCTATGTTAATTAAATGAATTTAAATATTTTAAAAAATAAAGAAAAAATAATTAATTGATCACCTTTTAAAGGCTTTATCACCGAATTCCAAATACAGTCACATTCTGAGATACTCAGTGTTAGGATTTCATCATATGAGTTGGTGAGGTGGAGTGGGCAAAATGTAGTCTATAATGTCTAGGAAATGGAATCAAATATAGATGGCGAAATTCACATAGTTTGTTGTTGCTATTGTAATTTTTGTCTTACTATTTCTCTTGACAGTGAGTTCTTGAGGACAAGGATAGTGACTTACTCTTCTCTCCATCTAATAGGCTGGCACTTAGTAAAGAATGGAATGGAAAAAAAATAAGTGTTTGCTAAATTTAATTGCATTAAATTGAATTAAATGCAAGGACACAAAATGAACTAATTTACCACTGAACAATAGAAATTCATTTAGCATATATAAATTCTTAATGCATTAATTATGTAAAATTCTCATAGAACCTGAGAGAGAAACCAGCATCCTCTCTGTGATTGTCCTTGGAGTCTTTAAAATTTCCCATTCATCTTCTTACACAACTTTAGTGTGTTAATGAATCTATAACCATTCCAAATTATCCTATCTGGATATTTTCAATTCTGTACTTTTAAATTTTCTAGCTTGGATGCTGCTGAGAAGTAATGAGGACAAGTGAAAAACCACCAGAATTGTCACAGAGAATAATCAAACCGACTTTATTTATTTTTTTAGGATTAATCAAATCTTGGGTAATTCATTGTATGCTTGCTTGGCAATACTAAGCTTGAAATTCTTTTTAGCATAAACAGATCATTTTATTATTTCTTTAAAGTCATGAATATATATTTATACCAAACTATTTCCACTGTGTGGAAAATAGTTAAAATATGCCTTACATGTGTGGGTTTTATTAGTACTCTGTACACAACTTCAAGATGTTTAAGTCGTAGCTACACATACAGGATGAAATTAAATCAGGCTTTCTAGAACATTTACATCTCCCAGAAGTGGAAGGGTATTTGATCATTTTTGGAATATAAAATTATGATGAAAGTTGATGTGATATGGTTTTATAAAAGTATTTATAGCATGAATAAATGAACTCAAAATATTTGCTCTTCCATTTAAATCAGTCAACAAATATCTTTCATGATGAATTTTTTCATTAAATTTAAAATATTGCTGCATGTATTTTTCAATTTAAAACCTTGAAGTGAAAACACCAGATTTATTTTTTCTCAAAATATTTGTATATGTGTCTTTCATAATAATCGAGAAACAATGAATATTTATGGGATGAGTACTAATTTGTGTGTGGAGGGTGAGGGTGCCGAGATTGGATGAAAGTTTGTGACTGCTTTAGTATTGCTTTTTAACCAACATTTTTTTTTTTTTTGAGCCAAGGTAGATGCACTGATATCTCTCAATGTAAATGATGAAAAGATGCCCAAACTCGACTAGAAGGAAAGATCAATGTCACATAGGGAATACCAATTGTCAGCAGTGTTATAAAAGGACAGATAAAGGATTCTCTGGAAACACATAAAAGGTTATTAGATACAAAAGCAACCATCAGAATAAGAAGAAATAGAAAGTCTTAGGCTAGTGAGGCTCCCCTGCTCTATATGAATCTCAGCTCCTGGCTCCTTAGTGGAAAACCTGTCATAAGCCATGAGCCCTGGGTATCTCTTCATGAATTTTGCTTCTCTCAGGCATTATAGTCTTGTGGTACCTGTCACTCACTGACAAGAAACTGTTACTTAATGTGTATTATTCAGTTTTATATTATTTATGGTGGTAGGGCTAGTCTGGTACCATTTACTTCATCTTTACTGGAGTTAGACATTTTATTTCATTTTATTTATAAATATGCTTAAAATACATTTACCTAATGAACAACGATGCTCAGCAACTTTTTATCTTATATCCAAATACCCACCTTTGACATTTACCTATTTAAGTTTTTATCATTCTTTCAAATAACAGTTTAAATCATGAGGTGGTCATTTTTCCACTTTCAACTCTAAGATACCAGCATTTTCTCACTTGACTTGAACTCCTCATTCAAACTCTACTAGTCAAACCTGTGGCCACTCACTCTGCCAGTCTTGTCTCCTACTTCAGTGATAATTCAGCTAACTGTCTGCTGTCGTGTGTTATGCACTACAAATTCCCTATCCAAAAGGGTTGGAATCATCTTTGTTTACAAACTACAACCAGTTCAGATAAGCAATCTCAGATTTCCAGTTCCAAGGACCTGTTACCTAACTTTACTGTGAAATATTTTGTTAATCAGTCTTCAATCCAGGGAAAATGAACCAGTCTAAATATTCTTATCAGAAAATAGAAGAATTTAGGTTAACAGTCTTAGCAATGGCTGTATATTAGTTTGCTAGAGATGCCACAATACAGAGATGCAGGGGCTTAAACAACAGAGATTTATTTTCTCATAGTTCCCCAGGCTAGAAGTCAAAGATCAAAGTTCTGGCAGGATTGGTTCCCTCTGAGGCCTCTCTCCTTGGCTTATCAATGGCAACCCTGCTTCTGCCTTTTCACATGGCTGTCCCCCTGGGCACGTGTACCCCTGGTGCATCCCATTATGTAATAATCTCCTCTTCCTATGGGGACATCAGTTAGATTGCTTTGGGGCCCAAGCTAATGTTCTCATTTTAAATTCATTATCCCTTTAAAAACTCTATCTGCAAATACAGTCACACGGAGTACTGGGGGACAGGACTTTAACATATAAATTTGGAGGGGAGGCAATTCAGCCTGTAACAGGTAGGACACACCAGCTGTAGGTTGTTATTCCAAAAATGACTTCCAAAGCACCACGCAACGGATTCTCTGGGGATATTATTGCCTCTGCTACCATCTGGAAGACTGGGAACAGGAAGGCACAAACAAAACCACAGAATCCAAACACACTGTCAAAACTGGCACCAAGGGATCAGGAAATAACTGAGAAATGCTCTGCAATTTTTGTCTGATATCCTACTTCAAAATGATTAAAATACTTTAAATCATCCTGTCTTCATTAAATGCTTTTATATTTGTAGCCTAATTCAAATTTTGATAGCTTCCATTTTCTTGATTCTTTGGGTACAGATAGACAGGTATTATACTTTGGTTTCGTTTAAATATTGTCATTAATTGTGTACACATCTATCTCAATACATTACCATTTTTCTCATTGACAGTCACATTCAGTCCTCCATTGTTAGATTTTACCTTTCAAATGTTCACTTTGCAATCATATTTAACGAGCATGTTAAAAACTGTGCATTTGTAAAACAAATTTCCCATCTAGATATAAAGTGGTTTTGGTTCAGAACATTTTCACGTTGTTTGTTATATAGACATTTTGAAATCTGTAATCAAGTTTGATTTTGGTTTTATAATACTCCTCAGATTCACTGTCATTCATTCTGCAAGATAAACGTCTCAGTTGGAATATTTGTGAGAGACACATCCAAGTGGGAGTTTAAATGTAAGAGAGGTGAGAGATGGAAACTGTAAAGCACATCTTAGAACAGATTAACATAAGGATGGAAAAACCATGGAAATTCAGGAGTGTAATTTCCATTTATGGATGATCCTTTCCATCTTTTTAAAAATGGATTTTACTATAAATAATTGTTTATATATAAATAATTCCAAAAGTTATGAAAAATAGAGGATTTAACTTACAGTATTTTTCTAAAAACACTTTTTATTGGTTTAGGTTATTTACCTGATTGGATCTCATATTAATTATATTTCTCGTTACTATGTTGGTCAAGAGTAAGTAGGAAAAAGAGATGAACAGTGGATTTAAAAAAGCTAAACGACCTCTGCATAGCTGATTGTGATATTAAAAACTTTGGTCCAACAGATATCTCTCTGTGGCTCTTTTCCTTGTCTTTTCATTACACCTGCCATCCAGAAAGAGGCAAGGACCACTTAATGAGCAGGTTCCCAGTCTTGCTTTGATCACATTTCTTATGGCTCAATTCTCTATGTTGAAAGGTCAAGAGTTTTCTTTTGTTCCTTCGTCTTCTTTATGCTTTTTCAAGCAGATAGATATAAAATATAAGCTCATTCCTGGGCTTTATGGCAAATTGATATTTTGTTTACTTCTTTCTATTTTTCTCATATTTTACTTCCTTTTTTTTTTCCCTTACGATGTTATGTACTTGGAGTCTCTTCATTTGTGTTTAGTTGATCAATAAAGATTGGAGAGAATAGGAACTTAAGAAGGAAGACGGGGTCTTGACTGAAACCTTTACAAAGCTTAACATTGATACCTGAAGAAAGACACATAATAGATGCCTTTCAGATAATAATTAAACATTTATTGTGCCTTCAAGCATCTTACAGAAGGACAGGTTATGCTCCAGGAAAAATTTCTTTAAGTTTTTATTTTAATTCCCAGTTACCTAACATATAGTGTGATATTGGTTTCAGGTGTACAACATAGTGTTTCAACACTTCCATACATCACCGTGTGCTCATCACAACAAGTATTCTCCTTAATCTCCATCACCTATTTAACTCATTCCCATCCCCCATCCCCTCTGGTAACCATCAGTTTTTCTAATTTCTGTATTTCTTATCAAATTCATTTTGAAACACAATCATATATTTGTACACACATATACTTGAAGGTCAACGCAGAAAAATGACTATGTAACAGGATAGGAATTTGGGGATTCACATATCATTTGGAGATAACTGGCTCTAGAATTGCTAAAATATCTTCCCTAATAATTAGAAGTTATCATTATGTCACAGAAATGAATAGGAAAATGTATGTAATTATTGTATCTAGATAAGAAACTGGGTATCAAAAAGTGATGAACTATATTTGAAATAATATGTTCTTACTTTTAGAGCATTATACAAAAACTATGCAAAAAAGAAAAAAAAAAACTATACAAAAGGAGCACCTGAACTTCTTAGGAGCAGGGTTGCATAATATAGTTGACATTTGCTGTATTTATTCAAAACCAGAACTCTCTCCCTTTTTTAGCATGTCCTCCATGTTTCAGGTCTTGGTGAAATCTAAAAGGAGGAAGTCTTTCTTTCAATTGTAGTATCTAGTTTTCAACAACAGCCATGAAAAATCACATCTCCAAATATATACATCTTGTTATGGTGTCCTCACATACTGAATTAGGGCAGGCTCTGAGATTGATTTTAACCAAATGTGGCCAAGGCATTGCTGTGCCTGTCCTATGATATGGCATATGAAGCCATAAGAGTTTCTACTTTTGCACTCTCAGAGAGTCTGAGCTATTAAGCAAAAATTACAGCAGATTTCCAGTGAGAACACAGAGAAAGAACTCATGAAGAGGCCATATGAACACAGGGACCAGGCTTGAGACAGACCCAGGCCTTCAGTGTTTTGCTGAGCCCCATCAACCAGCTCCCCAACAGAGTCTCAGATACATCAGTGAAGCCATTTTGAAACAACCATCTGAGGGCAGGTACCTAGGAGACTCAATAGTGAAGAGCATAAGGACACCCAGCTGGGCCCCAGTCAAACCATAGAATTATAAGAAAAAAATGTAATCATAGTCTTAATTAAACCACTAGGCAAATTTCCAGGGAAATAAAGAGCACAATAACAGGTAACTGAAAAGCCGCATACATGGAGCTAAGGCATAGGCACATGACCACACAATTCTTTGTTGTGCCTTTTGAGAGAAATCTGTCCTTGTTTAACTGGATTAATTGAATCTGACAGCAGTGAATATCTAGTTCATATTTAGGTATCGGACTCCAGGAGCCCACAATAAACAATGCCAAAGGAAATATTTGTATTATTACTTGAATTCATTTGAAATGCTATACCAGGCAAGCTTATAAAAGCAAGTTTTTGCAGATATATTTTTCACTTTCACCTGAAGGACAGTGGAAATTCAAGATTTATGGGTGTAAGGGGGATTCACTGAGTGAATTAAAAAAAAAAAAAAAAAACAAAAACAAAAAAAGCCTCAAAGCACAAAGCTTTCCCACCAAAAAGAATGAAAGTAATTAAATAAATAATACTGATAGTAGAGATCTGAAAAATGTGTGGTGTTAGACTCTATTAACAGAGTCCAGGGGTGTTTCACTAAAAAAAAAAAAAAAAAAAAAAGACTATATGTGAAAGAACTTATTTAATATGTGTAGACATCAAGATATAGTGCAGAGGTCTAACAGCTGTGAATGGTTTTAATTAGTTCTTAGGCTAATTGCCTAGGAGGTGACCTAGATAGCTCCACATACTATATTGAGTGCCAATGTGAGAAATTCTTTGGTGTAATTTAGATAAAGAAATCGTAAAGCTTTTGGGGATATTACTTCTAGAGTGACATTTTCTTGTATTATATGTAGCCAATATTACTACTCAAAAGGCACCTTCTGCTGAGAAAGTTCACAGGCTGGAGGAACCTAAGATATGATAATGAAATGCAATGTGTAAGTAGAGGTCATCTTGGAACAGAAAAATAAAAAAAAAAAAGAGGTTATTAGCAAAAAATTAATGACATACAAAAAAAGTAAGGATTCCAGCCAGTAATAACGATGTGCGGGTATTGGTTTATCATTTGTCAGAAATGTACCATATTAATGTAAGGTAGTCACAACAGAGGAAGCTGGGTATAGAATACTGAATAAAGCACATGCTAGATTTCCTTGAAGAAAACTATACAAATATTAGAAGCATTGATTTTAATCTTCCTTTTAGCTTCCTCTCAAGTGCATTTCAGGCCATTGTGTCTTTGCACTTAAACAAAAGGATGTGATCAGACCATGGAATTATAGGGAAATGTTTCTGAAGTAAGAGTAACTCCTGTGGATTTAGTAAGCCTCTTGATACCCTGGGGGAGGGGTGGGGTTTATAGTAGACGAACTGCGTAGACAGTTTTGTTAGGAGTATGGGGTCTGGTTCCTTTGCTGACAAACCCCAATAAATATATAAAAAAAGAAGGAAAAAATTGTTATGGAAAGTAACCCTAAATAAGATGAAGCACATGAGAAAACAAACACTACTGGAAATGGAGTGAAGTGAGAAGACGGAGAAACAGAAAGTTCTGTTTGTAAACATCAAGAAGTAAGAGCAATTGAGGTTATAAATTGATCAGGCTCTACATGTTTGTCTAAACTAGATCAGACCATGGGAAGCCTGGGTGGCGCAGCCCCTGAGCATCTGCCTTTGGCCCAGGGCGTGATCCTGGGGACCCGGGATTGAGTCCCACATCAGGCTCCCTGCATGGAGCCTGCTTCTCCCTCTGCCTGTGTCTCTGCCTCTCTCTCTCTGTGTCTCATGAATAAATAAATAAATAAACTAGATCAGACCCAATTTATAATAGATGCTGACATTGGCTACATACATGTACACATACATACATAGATGTATACATAAATACATATAAATGCATATATATAATAGTAATTACAAAGCAACATTTTACCATGCAATATTTGGAGAGAGTGAGTGTAATTTCAATTGGCCAGAGCCTGGGATTATGTGTGAAGTCCCAAAGCAGTGAGTGGCTAACCTTAAAGTAAGAGTGAGTAAGTCTAAGGGAGAAACCACCTGAACCATGTGGAAGATACACTCAGGGTATTAATTACATGTTCTGAATCCCATCTCTCTCACTCAGTTGGTTTAAGATGGGAGTCTTTGGGATTGATAACATCTTCCTAATAATTGCTATCATCAGACTATGTTATTTTTTTCTAAGATTTTATTTATTCACGAGAGACCCAGAGAGAGAGAGGCAGAGACATAGGCAGAGGGAGAAGCAGGCTCCCTGAGAGAAACCTGATGCAGGACTCGATCCCAGGATGACCCCGGGATCACGCCCTGGGCTGAAGGTAGATGCGCAACCACTGAGCCATTTAGGTGTCCCAGACCATATTTTTTTATTACAAAACAGCAAAGTGAAAAATCAATAAAACAAAACAAACTTAAAAAAAAAAACTTTAAAAATTGAAGAATACTGCAAATTTGGAAATTAATAAAAATATTTTGATAATGGAGGAGACAATTGAATCATAATGAAGATTTGAAAATCTATGGAACTAAGCAATAGTGAAACTCTAGGCATAAAAATTCTGTAGAATTAAGTCAAGTACATTCATTTATATTCAATCTTACATTTCTGCCTTAGTGTAATGAAAACAAGTTTAATATCAAATTTATAACTTAGGAAAAAAGCAGATTATAGCTAAATTTACTTAAAAGGGAAGATATAGAGTTGAAATATCAATCAGTAAATAAGAGAAAGACCTTTTAAAATTGTGAAGTTAAGCCTGTTGTAAATTGCTTTGTGTGAAATAATTAACAAATCTCGTAAAGAAAAAAAATACAAAAAGTGTAAACAACTCTTAAAAATGTAAAGAAAAGGGAATCCCTGGGTGGCTCAGTGGTTTAGTGCCTGCCTTTGGCCTAGGGTGTGATCCTGGAGCCCTGGAATCGAGTCCCATGTTGGTCTCCTGGCATGGAGCCTGCTTCTCCCTCTGCCTGTGTCTCTGCCTCTCTCTCTCTCTATTTATCATGAATAAATGAATAAAATCTTAAAAAAATGTAAAGAAAATCAAAAAGACATTTATGTCAGCAATTAACATATGAGAGAAAATTATGAATTAATTATAATCTTATAGATTTGAAAATGTATTTGAAATAATCAATTTAGATAAATTTCTAGAAAAATATCACATTAATTTTGACCTACTAACATCAGTTAAACTTGAGTATTCCTAGGAAATATTTTAAAAATGTAATTAGCAGAGGTGCCTGGGTGGCTCAGTAGTTTAAGTGGCGACAAGTGATTTGGCTCAGGTCACGATCTCAGGGTCCTGGGATGGAACCCCACATTGGGCTCTGGACTCAGTGGGGAGTCTGCTTGAGATTCTCTCTCCCTCTCCCTTTGCCCCTCCCTCTGTTTGTCTCTCTCTCAAATAAATAAAAAATCTTAAAAAAAAATGTAATTAACAATAGTAAGTTCCGTTAAATCAACACACTTAACCCAGATAGTGTTACAGGCATATTTTATAACACAGATAATTCTGGACTTTATTTTCTGTATTTTTCATTTTGAATTAGTGTTGTGTAAAATCGGTAACAAAAATCATCTATAAACAATTCACAGAATATGAAGAATTATATGTTTTCATTTTTATGACTTTCTGGAATAGGACTCACCTGTGGTTAAAAAAAAAAAAAAAAAGTTGCCTTTGGGGAAGTAGGACCACAAAGTTACTATGACAGGGCTTGGTGGAGCTTTCTGGGGAGATGGTAATGATTTACCTTTAGTAGAAGTTTCTGTTATAAAATAGATGTGTTACTCAAAAGTCTCATGAATGGTGCATCCATGATTTGCACATATCACTGCATATAAGCTTTACTGGAAAAAAAATCATGTAAATCAATATTGAACTCTAGCTGCCAACATATTTGCTGAACTCTTTAAGGGTGAAGTAGATTCATGTCTGCAATGTATTTTGAAATGCATGAGGAAAAATAGATTGGCAAAGGAATAAAAGTATGACAAGATAGATAGATACGCATTGGAAAAAGTGATCTGTTAATTCTAGAATCCAGAATCTGGAACCTACAATCTGGGTACATGGGTATATCCTTTTATCTGTATCGTTGAAATTTTTCCTAGTAAAATACTATAAAACTGAAATGGCATGTGTTATCTTTCTACCTACTATTAGAATTAGACTGTTTATAAGGAAGAGTGATCCTTCCAATGCTTGATCTTCTATACGTATCTACAGCACCAATTTTACACAATATAGATTCGAAATGCAAAGGATTATGTTTCACATTGCTCATGTTGGAGACCATTTTAAGTTCACCAAACTTTAGAAGAACTTAGTAGGAAACTATATTTCTAGCCAGTTACCTAGCTACCTACTGAGAGACAAGCAGCTCCTTCCCCTTGTCCCCCACTTTGGGAAATAGTTACTTGTGAGATCAGATATCAATCAAAATACATAAACGTATTTTTTAAAAACCAGAAATGTAAAAAAAAAAAAAAAAAAACTAGCTGCTTTTCATTAAGAGGTCATGGGCTACTTTAACTTTTAGAGGTTTTTCAAGACTAAAAGATATCCTTCCCCGCTACCATGCCTTTCATTGACAATGTCTAATCAAGTTTTATTTACTTATCTGTTGTTTCCATCTTCACCATTAGAGATATGCACCACCGTAACTTGTTTTCTTTTCCATAGGCATGAATGAAAAATTATCTGATTAATCTACTAGTAGATTTATCCCTGTAATTTGTAACCTCTTTTCATTACTCCTTCCTCTCTTGCTTTTTAAATGAAATTGGAAAAATAAGGCGGGATTGATAGAGTAAATATAACACTGGGTTAACATAAGTGAGGAAGAACAACTCAGAAAACCCTCGATGGTAGACATGAAATCACATATTTGATCCAGGAGTTTGTGGAAAGAAAAATTAAATGAGTCCCAATTAAACCTAGCACCAGGCTTAGAAGACCTAGTGTTTATTTTTTTATTAGAAATTGGAAGAGCACACTCCTGGGAGTAGTGTCTTAAAGGAAAATTCTTGGCTTCGTGTTAATTAAAAATCAGAACTAACCTCTCAGACTGAGTAAAGAAATAGCAATTGCTTTTTTTTTTTTTCTTTTTAGCTTGAGCAAGGCACCAGAAAGAGGTTCATGGCATTTAATTGCTCTGTGTGAACTTGAAGTTAATAGTATTTCATTCTAATAATTTATCACTTTCCGGTAAAAAAAAAAAAAAAAAAAAAAAAAAAGCCTCATCAGTATTTGTTGCTTCCTGGGTTTGAGTGTTAATTTTTTTTTCAGGTGATAGATTTCTTTTATTCTTTTGTGTTTCCCTTACTAATTTTAAATAAAATAATAGAGCACATTTTCCTAAGCATGAAGGTTCCAACTTGTATAAACAAGTTCTTTCCAAAATTGTAAATTGCTGTATGTTAAATTATTTTTTCAAACTGAAATCTTTCTCACTGAAATAATAAAATCCATTTTCAAGTAGGTATTAGTAAAATAATTTTGATGTATGCTTTAATCAAAATAACGTGGTTGCATTGCAAACTTTGAAAAAAGGAAAATACAACTTCAGTATAAAAATATTTTGTTATATAATTTTTCAATAATTTTGTAAGAATCATCTAAGTAAACGGTGTAGAGAACAAACACATTTCCAATCCAAAATCAGAATGTTTACAAAACTTTGATCTAATGCATGTTAATGTACTAAATATTTTAAATATATAGTCAAATATTTTTAAAAATTGCTACACACATGCACAATTTTCAAAATGGAAATGTATCTATATTAAGGGAGAAAAGCAATGGTTGAATGAAACTAAATCATTTCTAGTATCTAATTGCCTGTTTCGGAAACAAAACACAACAATTTCAAAGTAGCAAACTGAAGTAAATTATATATAAAAAAAAATCCCCCCAAAATAAATGACTTTTCTGGCTAGAGGTTTAAAATACTAGACTTACTACAGATGTCATACTTGCTGAAGTATTAATTTAATTAAATAAATCATATAGAAAACAGGTATCAAAGTACATGACTATTAGAATAGTTAGGATAAAGCCCTAAATGATGTCTCAGATTTTAAAGGCTAATGTATTAAAATGTGACTATGCTTCAAAACACCAAAATTTGAAAAGTATTTGGATTGCTTTTCAGAGAACTAGTAAAATTTGGAGTTTCTATGCACAACAATATGATTGAGTTACAAATGCTAAAATAAAAGTTATTGTTATCATGAATGTATGATACAATCACTACATCAATTTATACAATACCAAAGAACATGTGGAAAAAAAAAAAAAACACAAATCCCCAAGGGCTAGGGAAAAGTGTAAAAATTGCAAAGCATTCTAAAGATTCCAATGGTGCTCCTTTCTGAGAAGCAAGAAAGAACAAGAAAGAGTTAAGATATGATCATCATCTACAGAGTGCATGCCTTTCAACAAAATGCACCTAAATTATTGAAATTCAATTTTTGTAATATAATTTTACCACATATGATGCAGGTCAAATTTCAGTGTGGTGCCATTTGGTATACTCTAAATTTAAAATGAATATGAAGGACCAACAGCCCGGAAGTATATGGGCTCATATATGCACAATAGCTCACAGACAAATATATATGATCACATTTTTATATGCGAAATCTTATAAAACTGGAACTATCAACCACAACTACCGTGAGGTATCTTTTCACAATGTACTGGGTGGCAAAACCTGTACATTTCAAAACTGTCTATTGTGATGAGGTTGTAAAGAAATAGCCAATTATTGTTGACAATACAAATGATTCCATTTCCACGGAAGAAAAAATAATTCCTATTTTGTCAAATGACTGACTTTCCAATTTGGGATTTTCACAAAATAATTCTTGAAGCAACAATGAAACGCTGATTCTCGTTTGGCAAAGATGCACCCAGGACACTGAGAATAAGGAGAAAAGAGAGAAAGGGTGGAGAGAGAAAGAGAAGGAAAGAGATCACTGCAACTCTGGGGGAGACTCTCCCTGTGTGGAGTCATGAAGAGCCCCACACTCTAGGCTGTTCAGCGTGGTAGGACGTCTTCTTCCATTTATCCTCATCAGCTATACTTCAAATAAGTCCACAAGTGGTGGAAAAAAGAAGGGGTTTATCAACGGGGGACATTTCCTCTCTCCTGATTCCCATGGGCACAGACTCATCCTCCACCAGAGTAACTTTCCTGCCATTTGAAGTCATTATTTAATCCCTTTGTGCAACAAGCCATGTCAGCTCTGCCTCCTTTAGCATTTCCTTCAGAAAACAGAAACTCCGAGGCACTTGCTGGCTATCCTGGGCTGCAGGTAAGACACAGAGGTCAATGCAAGTGGCCAACCAGAGTCCATCAACTATGAAATCAGCTAAGGCAGAGCATGAAGCCAAAGGTTTAAGGGAGGAACTGCGAATCTGAAGAGGCACATTGAAAATTGTTGATAATACATACTACTTGCCCCACTCGGGTCCCTACTGTTGGTCTACATTATAACTAGCTCCCACTGGAAAACATAAGGTCATTATTTTTTTTTCTTTCTTTTTAGGTACAAAATATACTCAGTCTTTCCAGAGAGGATAGATATGCATTCAATTGATCACAGAATCTCTTTCGAGGTGATTGTAATTCATGATCCCCTGGAAAATTTAAGGGTCAATGGGAAGCAAGAGGCAGTCTCTCCTGCTCATTGAGTCCTAAGGTTATAAAGGATATTCCTCATCCTTCCTCCACCAAATGATTCTAAATCTCCCTCACCTGTTACCAATACTTTGGCTGGTTTAGTTCGTTGTTTGGTGGAGACACTGTGGCTTTCAATCTCCAAAGGGTCTAAACTCTTTAATCCCTACCATTGTCTTAGACTTTTCTTTATAATACCCAGTGACACTGTGTTACTTGACTAGGAAACACTGAAAGACCTAATTCTCCAGGTTCCAGAGTAATCCTTCTTGCTCTTGTGACATGATAGTAACCTTGGTTCTCCATGACTATGAAGACCGAGTACTGTAGCCAGTAAACTATGTTTTTTTCTTTGCCTGCTTTAGTTCACTATCACATGGAACCCAAAATAGCCAAATGAATGTTGCTTGTCTTCCAGATTAATGAATCACTTACTGTGTCTTCTTATGAAGTGGCCTCTACCTGCCATGAACAGTTTTTGTGTCCCTGCAGATCCCAAGTTTTTTTTAAGAATGGGAAGCCCAAATGCCACAAATGGATAACTGGGTTTGACAGTGTAAGCGGATCCATCTTACATGGTTTGGTTCTGAGAAACCATGTATAATAGCTATTGGAAACACAATATAATATATTGGTTTCTAATGCAATGCATCTACAGTACCGAGTAATATTCCAACATGGATGTACCACAATTTATTTATCCATTCATCTATTGAAGGACATTTTGGCTGCTTCTAAACTATGACAATTACAGATAAAAGTGCTACAAACATTCAAGTGCAGTATTTTTTTTTCCCATGGACATTAGTTTTCAACCCCTTTAGATAAATACTAAGGAGAATGATTGCTAGATTGCATGGTAAGACTATTTTAGTTTTGTAAGAAACTATAAAAATGCCCAACAAAGTGGCTGATTTCCATCTTGAATTCCCACCATTTTGAATTCCCAGTGGCCATAATGAGAGTTCCTGTTGTTTCCTATCCTCAACTGAACTTGGCACCATTGGTGTTCTGGACTTAGGTCATTCTAATAGGTGTGTGGCGCTATCTTATTGTTCTTCTAATTTACATTTCCATGATGACATGTGATATGCAACATCTCACATTTTTTTTTGAAGATTCTATTTATTTATTTATGAGAGACACAGAGAGAGGCAGAGACACAGGCAGAGGAAGAAGCAGGCTCCCTGTGGGGAATATATGGGACTCGATCCCAGGACCTCAGGATCATGTCCTGAGCTGAAGGCAAATTCTCAACTACTGAGCCACCCAGGCATTCCACATCTCAGATATTTTAAAGATACAATAAAATGTAACAGAAATGAGATTTCAGTGTTTTTTTTTTTTTTCAGGACTATTTTTGGGAAAAAAATTTAATTGACTAAAAACCCATAAGTTTTAATGGGTTCATGAAATGGATCTTAGACCTATATTCAACAACAAATAACACACTAAATCTACAAAATAAACTCACAATTGTTGGCAGCCCTGGTAGCTTACAAAAAGGGTTGATCCTTGGGAAACATGAGTGGCTCAGTTGGTTAAGCATCTGACTCTTGATTTTTGCTTAGGTCATGATCTCAGACTCCTGAGATCAAGCCCCATGGAGGGCTTTGCCCTAGGCATGGAATCTGTTTAAGATTCTCTCTCTCAAAAAAAAAAAAAAAAAAAAAAAAAAGATTCTCTCTCTCCCTCTCCCTCTGCCCTTCTACCTCACTCTCTCCCTATCTCTCTCTCAAAAAAAAAAAAAAAAAAAAGGAGTGGACCCTTTTCTTATGAGGGAGGAAGGACCTATATAAATCATATGAAAATCAATTAAAATAAAGCCACTTAACTGTATTTCAAGCCAGGGACTGATACTTGTGAGATGGTTTGATTCATAAAAGTTATTAAAAGTGCTACTAGAATGTTTACATCCAGAATGTTTACTGGATCCAGGTATAAAGACATTGTTTTTTTAATTTTAACATTGTGAATATAAATATCAATTACAGCATAAGCTTTAGCACATAAAAATTACTTTTAGCTTATTACAGAATTATCTATATGAAATAAAAAAATATGTGATGGTACAGACAAATAAAAAATACCTATGGTTGATTCAAAATGGTATTGATAAAAAAGGATATTAAACAAAAATAAGTGAATTTAATTTCACACACCATAAGAATGTTTAAAAACAACATCGTTAATGATTTTATAATTTAGGATTGTTGCTTAAATACTAGAACTGAAATCCCCATCGATCAAGATTTAAATTCTTTTTTTGTTATGCATGGGTTTCAAGTGAAAATATCTCAAATATTCGAGGGCATTCAATCAGTACAGGAATGTGCATAAGTCTTTCTCAGGAGATAAATTTAAAATTAATTTATGGCAACTCAAAAGAGAGACTACACAAAATCAAAATGAATCGGGAAACACTGCTGATCCAAAATGATAGATTATAATACATCCAGCTGACAGTGCAGAATCCAAGTCATCATGAATAAATATATTATAAGGAGAGCCTTGAACAGCTTAATAAAACCCTGTAAATCACTCCTCAACTCGATCTACTGTGTCAGCAACAGCACAGATACACACATTGGTAAATGTGATCGAGCTTAAATTCTCATGATGAGGAAAAGATTAAATACGATTTGAAACCATAGAACTTAGATTTCCTTGTGAACAATTCCGGAGCCACATTCATATGTAGAAATAATCATTACTTCTCTTCATAATTTTCACATTCAGATGTTAATTAATTTGAAGTTATTTTCATCAGAATTTCTAAATATATATGTGCGTGTATATGCACAATCTGTGGTTGACTTCTATCTTTATTTACATATGAATTTGATGAGATAATTTATGATTAGTTTGGAGGCCCAGAGAATATCCCCTAAGAAGGAAGCACTGGGGGTGATAGCGATGTGTCAAGGGGGGGTTCCATCAGTTGTAACACATTATGTGGATGATGGCACTTCTTTCAGACCACTAATCTTCTTCTTACTTTTTTTTTTCTTTTTTTAGATTTGTTTTATTTATTTGAGAGAGAGAAAGCACACATGAGAGAGAGAGCATGAGCGGGAAGGGGGAGAGGGAGAGGGAGAAGCAGACTCCCTGCTGAACAATGTGGACTCGATTCCACGAACCTGGGATCATGACCTAAGCCCAAAGCCAGAGGCTTAACCAACTGAGCCACTCGGACACCCCCACACACATCATCTTCTATAACAGCTTCAAGCTTGGACAAAGCAGGACCTGCAGTTCATCCCTGCTCAGCACTCAGCCTGTAGAGCTGCCCTTGAACAGGGTGAGAAGTGAACCTCCTGTCCCATCTCTCTGCAGCGGTGGCTACAGGATCCCTCTTGTGCTCCTGGGGGGTCAGGGCTGGGGCCCTGGATGCTTCCTTTTGTGGTTCCACTAAAGAATCAGTACTACTTGATGACTCATCACCCCAGAGTGGTGTTACATTGATAAGGCGGTACACAGTGCATGCCTCCCTACCATGGGTATATACAGAGTCTCTATATTTTACTCTCGATTTTGTTGTGAACCTAAAATTTTTTAAGTCGTAAAGGCTACTGAAAATAACAATCCAAAATGTTTCCTTTATTAAAAAGTATCAAATGGATTTTGAATTTACTTTTGGTCCATATATTATTACCCATTTCCCCATTTATTGTCTCCTTATTCTAGATTTATTCTAGGTATAGGCCCCTCTGCTACTTTTTATTTTATTTTTTTTTCCTCTGCTACTTTTTAGAGTAAACTTTACTTAATAGACTATATATATATATATATATATAGACTTAATAGACTTAATAGACTATATATATATATATATATATATATATATACAAATATATATATATATTTGTTATCTTATCTTGGAAACTTCAGTAGATCATTTTTAAAGTAAGTAATTACAGGGCCCCTGGGTGGCTTGGTGGTTGAGTATCACTCAGGTTGTGACCCTGGGGTCCTGGGATCAAGTCCCACATTGGGCTTCCCATGGGGAGCCAGCTTCTCCCTCTGCCTGTGTCTCTGCCTCTCTCTCTGTGTCTCTCATGAATAAATAAATAAAATCTTTTCTAAAAAAAAAAAAGAAAGAGTATTTACTTTCAGGAAACCTCTGGCAAAATATATGCTTACATTTCTAATACTCATTTTATTAACAGATGGTTTATATGGTTTGTTTTGTTTTGTTTTTTGTCTTGGGATAAGATAATAGTTCCAGACTTTTTTTTTTTTTACTTCCAGACATATTTCACATACTTCCCCCACCTCTGCTCATTGTATATTTCAGACATAATTTGCATCGTTCTTCAGCTCTCCTCATTGCATACGTAGGTGAATTTCAGTTTTGTTTTAATCAGATTTAGATACTGAGTGAATGTGGTTTTCTCTCCTGCAGGCCAGTATCTCTACCCATCACAAATATTAGTGTTCCACAGACCTCAGTCACCTGAGGTCCCCTTATCTTTTCAGCTGCGATGTCATCCCAGACTGATCCCATCTGCCCTCGTTTTGTTTCAATGCTTCCTCTGAGCTGATAAAATACACCTGTATTTCTAATCGATTCTTTTATTTTTCTGATTCTAAAATCACATCTAATTGCCTAAATACATCTCATTTGGGACATCTTATAAGCACAACAATTCAGCCTGCCAAAAATTAACATCATTCTCCATCTAACTATAAACTTTTTTCACATTTGATGTCTTGTGAGAAGTTAATTAATATTTCAGGTATGAACTGGAAAAAAATTACCACTTCTTACTGAAACTACCATGAATTCCTGACTTTGCCTTAGATCTTTTGACTATGCGACCCATTTTCAAATCTCTGGAAACTGATGTTTCGAAGTCGGAATAACTTCTCAGTTGTTAACATGCTTTCCTAAAGGGATGTTAAGTTCTCCTGAATGTAATTCAGCGTTCCTGGATTCATTCTACAAGTGTTGCCCTTCACTGTTATCAATCCCCAAACGCTACACAACTGTATCTTCACCAACTGCTCCTATCATAGGAAATGCCTCAATGTTCTCCCCCTGTCATTTTCTCTGTAAGCGGCACTTTTACTTTCTGACTTTTCTTTACATTTACCCAATGTTAAAGTCTTCCTTCTTTTGGAAATATTTTCTCACTCTTCTCTTTCTCTCCAATGTCCTGTCTCATATAAAAGAGATAAAATAGCACCAGGAGAACACTAATTTATTTCACATTTTTTTTAAAGATTTTACTCATTTATTCATGAGAGACACAAAGAGAGAGGCAGAGACACAGGCAGAGAGAGAAGCAGGGTCCTCACAGGGAGCCCGAGGCAGGGCTCCATCCCCGGGCTGGGATCAGGCCCTGAGCCAAAGGCAGATGCTCAACCCCTGAGCCACCCAGGCATCCCGATATCTCAGATTTATAATAAGTGAGTTTAATAATTGAATATATACAATTCTAATATGTTAATAATAAGCAGATAATATTAGCCAACAATTAATAAGCTATTTTATACTATATTTTTTTACATTTTAAGATTAAAATGTGGGCAATGCAGGTGGCTCAGTGATTTAGCGCCGCCTTCAGCCCAGGGCGTGACCCTGGAGTCCCGGAATCAAGTCCCACATTGGGCTCCCTGCATGGAGCCTGCTTCTCCCTCTGCCTGTGTCTCTGCCTCTCTCTCTCTCTTTCATGAATAAATAAATAAAATCTTTTAAAAAATAAGATAAACATGTGAAGCATATAGATTGTAGAATTTGTATTAAAACATTCAGATGGCCCCACATTTCCACCTTCAAAAACTCATCTCCCCTAAACAAACAAATTAGGTCTTGTGAACAGATAGTGTGTTCTGGCTCAAAAATTAAAGCAAATCATAATTTTATATAGAGATAATTAAAAGGATCAAGCTAGAATATATGGTTTTATATTTAACTTGTTTTAATAAGATATAATTATTTCATCAGTAGGAAATCAGATTTTTTTTCTGGGTTCTGCTTGCATTATAGAAGGAAATAAACCATTGAGACTGAAGCTTGCAACTCTTACAAATGATATAAAAGTCTTCAGTGAGCAGCTGGTTATGACTTTATTCTATAATATTAATGTGGCTAGCAAATAAACAGGATTCCTGAAATAAGGTTGCATGAGCTGGGATTGCATTCATCAAAATGATGATAACTGAGTCCAAATATTACTTTTTTGGCTCTTAGAATGGAGAAGATTGTAGATTATCTTTGATATAGGGAAGCTTGGGAGAATAATAAAAATTATATAGAGAGAGCAGGGTGTGAGCATTTCAAGTGGGCAAACTGAGTGATAGAAATCGATACAAAATATTTTTTATCCAATCACTTGTTGATTAGTTCTAGGTTCAGTTGAAGTGGGTGGGAGATTTAAGGAAAAATTGGAGACATCGTGAATTTTTATACAATATCTATAAAGAACAAGACTCTAACAGATGTTCACACTTACAACAATATTAGTGTTTTAGTGTTTATTGAGTATATACATATTCAATATATTAAAAGGATACTTGAGATGCACCATATTTTTTATGAATACATTTTAAAAACCTATAATTCAGATATTTTCTTCTTTTTTTTTAGATATTTTCTTCTTAAGTTTAAAACATTTTTCGCATATTATTGTACCAAACAGTTTTAAAAATTGGTATAAAAAGTCTATCTGGTGGTCACATTTCTGCATCTTAAAAAGACAGCAAATCTGTATTGCTCTTTTCTCTGTTTCACCATCTCAAGTTTGGAGATGCCACAGAAACCACAGGACAACTAAAATGGGAGCCTAATTTTAGAAAGAAAAATGTTAGAAAGGAAGAAGGAAGCTGAGAGAAAGTGTCAGATCCTATTATATGATTTTGTGATTTGTCCCTTACAGTGCCAAAAAAGATAATTGCAGGAATAAGGGATAAAGGCATATATTATAGTTATATATATATATATATATTTTTTTTTTCCTACATTGTGCTTGTGCCCCATTACTATTGAAAGGCAGAAAGGCGGCAGCAACAGTGTCTAAAAGAGTGGAACAGTCACTTTGAGCCAACAGCAGAGCCTGGCATGCATGGGAGACCCACTGATCAGTTCACATGCATTTTCTCCTGACCTCTAGGATATTTCAGTTCAAAAAAAAAAAAGTTTTAGAAAGATCAGTTCCTTTCCAGTGTGCAAGGAGAGTGTATTCTGGTATTCACAGGTGTGAATCGAGCCAGACTATAACATCAGAGCACCTAAACCTAGGGTGACACCCTTCATGAAAACATTCTCTGAGCTGTGAGAAGGTGCACCAACTGGGACCTGAGCTCTAGTCCTTCTAAAGAAACAACTGAGAGAGTATATATAGCACCAGAGAAATAGGAATTTAATGGATAAAGATACCAAACAACCATATGATTTCACTCATAGGTGGAATTTAAGCAACAAAAACAAATGAGTATGGGGCAGGGGGAAGAGTGAGGCAAACCAAGAAGAAGACTCCTAGCTCTAGAGAACAAACTGATGGTTACCAGAGAAGTGAGTAAGGGATGGGTGAAATAGGTGATGCGCATTAAGGGGCGCACTTGTGATGAGCATCAGTTGATGTTTGGAAGTGTTGAATCACTAAATTGTACACCTGAAGCTAATACTGTATATTAACTAACTGGAATTTAAGTAAAAACTTAAAAAAATATACAGCAACTCAATTGACCTAAAAGAAACACCAGAAACTCAACAACCTAGAGCAAACAACGCAGAATCATATATCTGGGAGAAGTGAAAAATCAAAATAAAATTTTATATATCCTCATAGCATTTACATAAATTATAAAACAGAATCAGAAATCCAAAAAAATGAAGCAGGAGAAAGTACAGGGTGAGAAAATATAATGGTGAAATCAGAGACTAGTGAAACCAGGTAATAGGTTTAATATCGGAATTGACACAAAGGATGAATGAGGGAAGTAAAAGGAATAAGCCAAGGATAAGGGAGAGAAAAGAGATGTAATGTGCCTAAGAATACGTGGTGACACGGAGTGTAGATTTAATATCTATATAATAAAAGGCCAAAAAGACTTTGCAAAATATTAATGGCAGAGAGGAAATAATTGAAGAAATGACCAGAAATTGCCCATACTTAGAGAAAATATATTAGCCCTCAAAATGGAAGAGCTAATGCATTTCCAGTCATAATAATGAAAACATCACTAAGCCATACTACAGTTAGAATTATAATAATAAAAAGAAAAAAAAAACTGGGAGAAAAGTCATTAAGCTTCTGAACAAAAATCAGGTTATCCAAAGTAAATAGAATCAGACTGAAATAAGATTAATCAACAGCAATGAAGGATAGGGCAATGGATTATTCTTCTCAAAAGTAATGAAGGAAAATAACTTCAATTTTATAGCAAGCTAAATAATTATTTGAATCTGAAAATAATATAAAAATGTCCTAAGTCACACAAAATCCTCTCTTACAAAAAGCTGGAAGGGACACCTGAATGGCTCAATGGGTTAAACGTCCAACTCCTGATCTCAGTTCAGGTCTTGATCTCGGGGTGGTGAGTTCAAGGCCCCACATTGGGCTCCACGCGGTGCACGGGACCTCCTTAAAACAAAACGAAAAATTTGGAGAAAATCAGTCCTAAAGAAAATGCAATTACAAGAATGTAGTTATGGGGAAAGTAAATAAGTAAGTCAGTTCATAAAAGTAAATTTAAATAAAAAGAATATTTACAGAGAGAGATAAATTAAGACATTTAAAGAACAAATCTTCACAAATCTAGCCTCACCTCCCCCTTATTAAAAGAATCCTGAGGGCAGCCCGGGTGGCTCAGCAGTTTAGCGCCTGCCTTCAGCCCAGGCCCTGATCCTGGAGACCTGGGATCGAGTCCCACGTCGGGCTCCCTGCATGGAGCCTGCTTCTCCCTCTGCCTGTGTCTCTGTGTCTCTCATGAATAAATAAATACAATTAAAAAAAAAAAAAAAGAACCCTGACATAAAATACAGATAACTGAAGCTACTCAGCTATGCAGACTTCCCTGTCTGGGGGTAACCTGGAAAGCATGCCTACCCACTGAGATGAGAGGTAAGGATTATTCGGATAATCTTTATTTCTCTGACATGGTAACCCCTGTCTTATTCAATTTCTACTTTCACCTGAAGGGTGGACAAATCAAGAGAGTTATCACAAGTCATAATGAGCATATGGAGCAAGGATTACTGAACTAAGATGTATCCAGAAGGACAGCATCGTTGAAACATGGAAGGTGTCTGGCCTGATATTGTCACTGAGCTACTGTTTTATTTACTTCACTTTTACTACTCTGTGTATACTACATTCCAGGATATTGTTTTTCATTTTAAGCTGTTTTTATCATGCGCACACGCGTGCACACATCACACACACACACACACACACACACACACACACACATCAAAATACCAATGTTATCTAGTGAAGGCCAGAAAATAAGAAAGATAAGTAATATTTTAAAAATAAACAGAAAATATGAAACAAAATAACAGACATACCCTCTAATCACAATACTGAACACAGTAATAAATGTGCTTCGTTGACACAAACACACACACACACACACAAAGGCACAAGATCTATAATTGACAAATATAAATAAAAACAAAAAAAAAAATACTTTTCAACACCCCGAAACATGATCCAACAAAGTGTTTAATGCTCACTTGTGGAAACAAAGAAGGGTGACAAGTTTAAGAGAACTGGCAAATGACACAGCAGATAAATATGACTGGAGGGAAAGGAAGAGAACAATTTTATTACTAGAAAATAAAATTTAAAGCAAATCGTCTTAATTTACAAAGGTATTTATAGATATATTCAAACATTCATTCAACTTTTAATTTTTTTTTAAGATTTTATTTATTTATTCATGAGAGACACAGAGAGACGCAGAGACACAGGCAGAAGGAGAAGCAGGCTCCACGTAGGAAGCCCGATGCGGGACTCGATCCCAGGACCCCGGGGTCACACCCTGGGCCCAAGGCAGATGCTCAACCGCTGAGCCACCCGGGCATCCCTCTTCCTCATTTCCTAGTCATGACAGAAACACCACGAAGTCCTGGTGCCCGTACCCAATGATGAGGCAACCCTCGGAATCAATCCCTCCCTCTGTCTCTTAGGGAATTTCCGAAGTGAAGAGGCCTGAAGGCTAAACAGCTCATACCCAAGATCCCCTTGTGATGAAGGCCTCAGACCCCAACTAGCTGCGTCATTTGAGATTTGGAAGCAGCACTGGGAAAAGAGTGTGTCTTCTGGCATTTTTAGCTACTGCTGTCAGGCAAGCAGAGTCACAGGAACCTCGGTGGCTCTGACCCCAGGGCTCCTCTGCCGTTGTCTTAGTGCATTGATACAGAAGCAAATGGAAGGGTAGCCTTGCGGCTGGACCTCGCCTTCCTGAGTCTGGAGATAAGCTCAGAGGCTGTTAGGTAATGACTGATGAGGTAGTGGTTGCTTTCTCGCCATTAGATTTCGGCAATTTCTAGGTCAGTGGTGCCAGTGAAGGATTTGTGGATTCCCCCTATCGATTAGGGAGGCAGCCGGGTAGGATGTCCACCTCAAATACCTCAAGTAGGCAATCTTCAATGGATTGCCAACAGAGGTGTGGACAGGGGGGAGAGATCACAGAAGGGATGTTGAGGCACCCAGCTGGGGATACCATCCCTAGGGCTGAGGCAGCAAAGCACATAATGATACTGGAGGCCAGAGAGAGCTCTAACTGGAGGGAAGCCTGCTGGGCCAGAGTTGGCCTGTTGGAGGGACGCGGTTTCTGCTGGCTCTTGATGTTTTCCTATCTAGTTATTGCTGTTGAATCCATTTAGTCTTAGAAGAGGTGTGTGTTCTTTCTGTTTCCTATAACAAAATACTAACCCCAGAATGGTGAAGTTGCTGTCCTGACTCCATGTTCTCACTCTGCCATCGTCATACAATTCTTCATTGAAATGGAGAAAAAAGGATTAACCACCTCATCTCCATTTCTTCTCTAGTTTTGTTTGTTTGTTTTGAGAGATAGAGACAGAGAGATGGGGGGGGGGGGCAATAAGAGAGGGAGAGAGAGAATCCTAAGCAGGCTCCACACCCAGCCTGTTTCCAGGGGAGGGGCTCAGTCTCACAACCCCAAGATCATGACCTGAGCTGAAATCAAGAGGTGGACGCTTCACCAGCTGAGCCACCCCGGTGCCCCTCTTCTCTCGTTTTCTATTTGACTCATTCCACAGAGGCTTTGGCCCCACCGTTTCAGATCATGGTTTTGTGGAAGTCACTAGTGGCTTTCATTTTGCCAGATGCAGTGACCGATTGTCATTTCTCTTGACCATTTATTTTCTTCGCTTGTCACAACACTCTTCCTCCTCCAACACCGGTGACCTCACAGAATCCATTACTACTTCACCTCCCTTGTTCCGAATGCTACATAACTGAGATAGTCCCACTTTCAGTTCTCAGACTTCTTCTCTTCCTTCTTTTTGCTTGCTCTGCAGCTGATCTCATTTGACCTCCTGGTTTTAAACACAATCTCTACTCCAATGACCCAGAGATGTATTTCTCCAACCCTCCTTTCTTTTATATTTCAGTCTCCTAGAGAAAGTTCCCCTTAACGTGAGTAGGATTATAGTTCATGTTTATTTCAAATGCAACAGACTTGATGCAACTGAATCTTTCTATAGTTTTACTGAGTAGCATTTCTAACATTCCAAGTGTTCAGGCAAAAATATTTGGAGTCAACTTTAACCTCTTTTTCTCTTGCACTTAAGAGCACATCTGTCAAGAAATGGTGCTGTTTCTGTTTAAATGCATCCGGAAGCTCTTCATATCTCACTATATCTACTGCTAGCTTTGACCCAAGTCATAAGAACTTTGCTTAATTGCCAGGATAGTTTCTTATAGTGTCTTTTTGTATTTTAGAAATTTTACTGTCACTCTATTTTCCATACAACATTCAGAATGATCCTTTAAAGGCGTAGGTTAGGTCATGCCATTCCTGCACAACACTCTAGGTGTCTTCATATCTTGCTCAGAAGAGCTTCTAAACTCATAACACAGGCTAAAGGCCTACAAGATACAGCCAACTGTTTTTCCTTATTTTCCTCTCACTTACCCTGCCCCAGCCAAGAGGTCCTCTTCCTCAACCATGAAACTTGCACTATTTCAGGGATTTCATGCTTGCTATTTTCTTTACTGGAATATTCTCCCTCTGGAAATCTGTTTGGCTTGCTTTTCCCCTTTTTCCTCAATATCCTGTATATCCTTTGATCTCTATTCCTTACATTGGCCACATGATCACCATGAATATGCATGTTGTTTGTGAGTACGTGTAGATGTATATTCCTTTGATATCTCTTCCAATACTAGAACGTGAACTCCATGAGAATAGACATTTTATCTAATTCAGTGCTTATGGTAGGGAGATCTCTAAAGTGGCTCCCATTGATTTCCATCTTTGTGTTTTCCTGGCTTTGTGCAGTTCCCTTTCCTTTAGTGTAAATTGGACCTAGTGACTTGTTTTTAATGAATAGCATATGACAAAAGTGATAGGATGTTATGTCCAAGATCAGGTTAGAAACCATCATGACTTCCATATTGCTGGTCTTTCTCTCCTCTCTCTCTCTCTCTCTCTTTCTCCCTCTCTTTCAGATCCTTGGGTCCTTGTTCTGATGAAGCCAGATGGAGAGGCCCATGTGACAAATATTGATAATAGACAGAATAGACTCTGGATAATCACTAGTAAAGAACTGAGGGCTTTAGTCTAACAACTATTGAGGAATTGAGTCCTGAATCCCATTCGTGAGTTTACAATTGGAACCTTTTCCAGTCGTGTCTCCAGAGAAGACCAAAGTCTGACTATTATTTCAAATGTAGCCAGTGACAGACACTGAAGCAGAGGACCTAGCTAAGTCAGCCTAGATTTCTTGACCCTCAGGAAGTGAGAGATACTAAATATTGTTTTGATTCACTAAGTTTGGAAGTAGTCATTACACAGAAGATAAATAATTTAGTGCTTTATCCCCTCCTTAGAGGAAGCACTCAACAAATATTAAGATAACTATATGAGATTGTTATTTCCCATATCTTGAGAAAGCTGAATAACAAAGAAAGCACCCAAGTATTTTGCATAAGTACATTTGAAGCCTAAATTATCTTTTTATAATACAACCTAGTTTTTAGCATTAATCATTTATAATTTTATTTGAAATATTTTTGTAGAATCAAGAGAACACTATTAAGAGACATTTAATCAATCATATTTAAGGTAAATATTTCCAGATAGTATCATACTTCAAAAGGAAAATGATAATCTTAGTTTTGAACCAAAGTCATATATTTAGGTCCAGAACTAGAACTTTAAGTAACAGCTTCTATAAAATATTCAAAAGCTAGGAGATATTTGTCTTGAATGTCAAGGAAGAGGTGCATATTTTAGAAGGAAATCTTGGTGATTTATGTCTGATTTTTTTTCTTTTTTTAATTCAGATACATTACTAAGTTAAAACTTTTACAAATAATGAAGGAAATGGCTGAAGAAGAGAGGAAATCTCTTTATATTTTTGAAAGCTATGAAAGATATTTTCATGACAGTTATCCAAGTAGGAAAAAAACCTAAAAGTTTGGAGAATATTTCAATATGTAAGAAAACATAGGAAATAGGCATGCACAATTTATTATAACATTTTATTTGAGGAGGAGCTACATGAATTAACTGCCAACATTCACAACTTTTTGTTTAAACAGTTTGTTTTCCATTATGAATATTTATAAAGCATGTTTTTCATTTTAAAATACATTTGAAATTTCAAAGTATTATGTTCAAATTGGATGATTCCAGATACATCTTTTGGTTTCAGCAGACATCTAGCTATTTAAAATATACAGATAGTTTCACATAAAGAATGTTATTATGAAATTGAGTGCATATTGTGAAGCATGAACTAAGTATATTAGTGTAATATTGAGAAGGCTAACATATCAAGAATGGAAACAAAATATTAATAAAATTTGTACATAGAAGAATCATCATAGAATGGTAAAAAATACCAGCATTATGGACTTTAACATCTTTGTCATTTCTTGTTTTATATAACTATAAAAAACTTGAAGCTGTCAATGAAATTTACATTTTCATTTCTGAAATATTAGGTTGATTGTTAATAATAAAATATAATTCCACTGCAATATGTCTTGTTTTTTACCTCTGAATTTAGTAAAATTGAATCAATTTATTTATTGCAATAATTTTTCTTATACAGTACTCTGTAAATTATGATAGTAATACATGCTTATTAATTAAAATTAAAAAATATGGAAAAATAGAAAGAGTCTGAAATTCACAATATTCATAAAATCTCCAAACCTTCAATACAGTACTCGCTGAATATTCTGGGACTTTTTTAAAAGCTACTCTTTACCTACTGTATTGATAGCAATAATCAGTTTTGGGAGTTCAGAATTGTGGTCCCAGAAATTCAAGTAGACTCCAAAGGAACCAACGAACTATATAGTAGAGGAACCAAATACCAAATATATAAAAATATATGTATCTACTTTTCTTATTTTTTAGATATATATATGTATTTATAAATGTATGTGTATTTATATTTATATACACATGACTTGGGGCTTCTCCATAGACTTGAGATATGAGATATCTTGGGATCCATTCATATAGGCACAACCAAAATTACAGAAGAGATAATTTCCCAAAGGATGAACACTTGACAAATGGGAATTTGAGACAAGTAAATTAATTATTCCCATTTTTTTCCTCTGAAAGACTGTCCTGGGAAGCAATCGTTCATAAGCCCTATTGTAAAATGATTTTACAAACCTGTTACAAAATCCTGGAAAGCTCAGTGATGCACTATGTGTTCCCTCTCTCACCTCCCTTTTTGACATTGCTTTTCTTTTCTTTCTTTCTTTCTTTTCTTTCCTTCACTCCATCCCTGGGATTATAGTTCATTATAGAATGGTAGTACATATACAGTCTCTTGACTGGATATCTGCTTTTGGGGGAACATAGCTCATGATAGTTGGTTCCAGAAGTATTCCTGAAACCAGACTCCCAGAATAGCATTTTAGAAGTAGATACTCAGTATCCTGAAGACAATCAATTCATTTTAGTTAACCCCTGGCATACAATGGCATCATGATGATTATCTTTCTCACCTATTATTAACTGGAATCAGGTATATCTGGCAAGTGATATGTTGATATTTGCAGTAACTGTGGGGCTTGAAGATTATGCAGTCAATGATAATTACAAGGAATATTATAAAAAACCTTGCCCAAAGCAGCATCACAAAGATTTTCTCCTATTTATCCCCCTGGGGATTTTATATGTTTGTCTCCTATATTCAGAAATATGATTCATTTTGAGTTTTGTTTGTTTTATGATGTGATTAAAGACTGGTATTCATTGTTTTCCCATTAAGTTGCTATAGCAAAGACCCATTTAATTATCTTTCTTATGTGGCCAACTGCCTATTAGCCAATAAAATATGTTAGACAATATGAAATAAAATCAGGAGATAATTGTGTGATATATATGATATGTATATTATATGTAATACTTATGTATGTTTTTAAAGCTAAATCATTTCTGATGTTGTAAAATATTTTTCCTATAAAATGAAACACCACTTACTTTTTAGAGTCATTAAATTCAAATATACTCTAATGAAATATTTTGAACTTTGCTATAACCCATATAATCTGATTGTAAACCACCATTTAATTTTTAATGTATACTCTTTCAAAAACATGTGCTAGTTCATATTTCTTTGTAAGTTTTGTTCTCCTAACATGCATATTAACTATTCTTAAAGAGTATGCTTGGATACTCAGATTAGGTTATAAATTTGTCAAAAGAAAAGATTCCTTTCTTTACAAATTTGGAATTACCTCATGGTATCTAGCACTGAATTAGGCAAAAAAAAAAAAAAAAAAAAAAAAATGCAACTTTGCAATTCTCTTTCATTTTTAATTGTTTGAAATTTAATTACTCAACAAAATATGAAATATTTAGTGGCAGACATGGGCAAAGTAGGTGAGTCTAATAATTATTAACCTTACAATTCAGAAAGAAAATAGAAAAAGTGGCCACAATTCTCATAAAAAAATAATAATAATAAGTGTAAAGTGTCTATTAGTGAATGCTTCTACAGGACAAGCATTTGCTAAAGCTCCCATGTCTTACAAGAAACATTTATATAACATTCTTTCTCAACGTTCTAGGGTGTGAGTTAAAGTGCACCCATATTTGAGATGTGTCATACTTTTGGCAGAGAAAACATGCATGAACGTTAGCAAAAATATGCAATGGGTTAAATAGTTTGTTCAGAATGGTCACGTGTGATTCCTGCTCAAAGCTCGTTGGTCAAAGTAAGTTCCTGTCTAAGCTCCTCCTCCAAAGAACAAATCCTCATATGTCAATAGATAAGGGAGTATAATCCTGCTTCACAATAGGTGGCACATGATAAGTGGGAAAAATCAACACTGTATTGAGAGAAAAAAGGAAGAAAACAAAGAATAGAATCAAGTTTGTACTTTTAGAAGAACAGATACAGCTTACTTTTGTGTATGTGTGGTAAGAATATGAAACATCTTCTCTCAGCAAATTTTAAGTATGCAGTATAGTATTATTACCCAGAGTTGCCATGCTTTGCATTAATTAGATTCCTCAGAAATTATTCATTTTATATCTGAAAGTTTGTACCGTTTGTTAGTTGTATGTCAATAAAAGTGGGGAAAACAAACAAACAACAGGTGTAGCCCTAGAGTTGAACAGTAATATTTTTATCTTTTAAACACTATTTATTTAATTCAAAAGATAAGTATGTCATTCAAACTCCACTCCCAGCCCCTCAAAAAAAAAAAAAAAAAGAGGTTTTCATTAGGACCTGAAATAATTGTCTAAATTCTCTTCCCTGAATTATGTTGAGAAGTGTGTGGTTTGAACACTTACAGAATGTAGATCTTACAGGAGTGAAAAATTTAAACTAATGTAAGATGACTGGGACATAAAAGTGGACTGGAAAAAATCTTACTTATCTTTAATTTTATCTCCTAAGGTTGGGATTGTTAGGATTCCACAGCTTTCCCGTGGAGAGAGCCGACAGCTGTCATCCCCAAATATTGAAATTTGTAGCTCATATTTTATGTCTTTTTTCTTTCAAGATTCTGTCATGGGAGATCAGTAGAGTCATCAGCTTTCATTGTGTACAATATAAACATGACAGTGGGATATCTAATAGTAAATTGTTTCAATATTCTGCAAATATGAATAGAGTAAATTCAGAAAACAACATCCAGATGGTATTGTTAGTACCTCTTTGTTAAACTAATATGCCAGTAGAGCTACACATTGTATCTATATAGAAATTCACTTGTAAAAAAAAAAAAAAAAAGAAATTCACTTGTATGACCAATTACTAAATTCAAGTCATAGATTACATGATTATAAATTAATTCCTAGTAGGAATGCTCTTATTTTTTAATGTTATGATCTATAATTTTTTCTTCAGAGCAAATATTGGTTTTCTCAACAGTGATACTAAGTGCAGCAGAAAATCCAGAATTAAAGTGTTAATGTACAAGCAACCAAATTTCAAACCCCAAAACTAAGGTTTAGTGACATTGCTGGAGATTTCACTATTTTCCCTTATGTCACTGTCGTTTATTAATTTTAGGACGTGCTCACAATTTTATTGAAAGAATTTGAAATAGTATTTTAAAGAAAAAAAGCCTTATATTTTACATTTTAAGTAATACTTTTGAAGGGCATCTGTCACTGTTTGAACAGTAAGGAGGCTATGAAAATGCTCTACTCAGATCTCTTGTTGTGGGTCCGAGCTTCTGGTAGCATCACTATACCCAGGGCAATGGCATCCTTCCCAGACTGCTTACAACCAATGACTGAAGATGTTAGAGCAAAGCCAAGTCTCCTGACTTTAAAGGCATGGCTTGAGATTGCCATAGGCTTGGCCAAAGTGTCCTCGGATCCAAACAGAGTCTGAGTCATTTCCTGTTCAATGGTCCTCATTATTCTGTCTCATTTCTGTCTCATTTCATCCCTGCATACGATGAAAAATTGTAGTCTGAAGCCTCTCCTTGCCTATTCCTGCTGTGCCTCCTTCATCTTTCCCTGAATAAGACCCTCACACCCAGCTCCCTAGGAGGGAACAGAACTCACTCAGGTGAAAGGAGTGGCTCAAGAAGATAAGGTAGTACGTGGTATTTGGGGATAAATATACTTACTGCTCATCACGTAAAGGAGATGTCATCCCATCCTCAGTGGTAACTGGGATATGAATTGTCGCTAGCACAAGATGGGGTCCCAATTGCTCATGATCTCCTTATGTTGACAGAGAAAATGGTCTGGTGAAGGGGACTACCATTGCAGTTGCAATGATCCAGGATTTTGAAAGATTTGAGGGGAATCAATGCCTTCAAGGAGTGAAGTGTTAACTGGTCCTTGATGAGCTGGATTGATGCCCTGCAGAGAGATGATAAGAAACTTGGGTCATTGTTGGTAAACTCTGGGACTCTGATAGATGGGATGAGAACAACTAGAGAGATGATCTAAATAGATGCTTCTGAAGTTGTCTCTGCTGGTTTCTCTGAATCCTCAGAGTTCATAGAGGTAATTCACCTCCCCTCGCCAGTGGAAGCTAGCATATTATCCATGCTAGAAGACACCTTAGTGTCCTTTCCCACAAGGGCAACAGGTGACTACCATCCCTCCAGAATTCCATTTCTTCTCCCTTAGGTCACAGGCTGATAATTAGCATTATATTACAACAGAGTTCAACTGGAAGGCATTGAGCCTAATAGCTGAACAGGAAGCGAGCATCAACTAAAATAATTGTAAAAATTAGTTAACTAGTACTGGCAGGAGTCGTCCAGGGAACAACCTAGGAATTGCAATTGGGAGGTACTTGATAATAGGTTAGAATATAAGACTGGATAAGGAAAAATATCTTCTGAGGGTGTAGGGAATTGACACTAGGACAAGGATCCCAGGCAATCTCACTGCTCTGGAAGAATGAAGAAATTAATGTCCCATGTTGAGGAAGTCAGACAAAGCTGAGTGGCTATGACAGGGTAAAGAAGCTTCAGGAAGGGATGCCTCAGTGGCTCAGTGGTTAAGCATCTGCCTTCGGCTTAGGGCGTGATCCTGGAGTCCCAGGATCGAGTCCCACATCAGGGTCCCTGCATGGAGCTTACTTCTCCTTCCTCTGCCTGTGTCTCTGCCTCTCTCTGTGTGTCTCTCGTGAATAAATAAGTAAAATAAAATCTTTAACAAAAAAAAAAAAAAAATGCTTCAGGAAGAAAGAATGCTTCCACCAGAGGAGCCACAGTGTACACCATTCAGCAAGGCCATCAGCAATGCATCGATGAGGGACACCAGCAACACACAAAGTTAAGTGGAGGCTGTCCTCCATGAGGCTGGTTGATGGCAGGAAATGCAGGAGCAAAGCTGGCATAGCTAACGTCTATGTGATGGAGGCAACTCAAAATAATGGGAATGAGCACCCACGTCAGAAAGACAGCTCCTGTGAATGGTCTGAAAGTAGTGGTAGAGACCGCTGAGGGTAGTATTCCTACAGGCAAAGGTGACAGGCAGACAAGGAAGGTACTGTTCAATATCTACCATGAGAAAATGGCAAGAATGGAGGCACCTGGGTGGCTCATTGGTTAAATGTCTGCCTTCGGTTCAGGTTATGATCTCAGGGTCCTGGAATCAAGCCCCATATTGGGCTCCTTCTCTCTCTCCCTTTGTGCCCCACTCCCTCCCGCTTATGCTCACTCTCACTCTTTCTCTCTCTCAAATAAATAAATAAAATCTTTAAGGAAATGGCAAGAATGGAAGAGCAGGATGATGAGGGTGCTCATCTCAATAAGGAGTCGTGACGCCTCGCTCGGTTCCCTAGAACTTGGCCAATGTTCAGATCTGTTGTCCATTTCCTAGTGGGATAGGAACTCCCTTTTCCTTCTGGGAGATCAGTAGTGTGCCATGAAGGCCTTTGACTCATTGGGTGTGGCCCACCCATTTACAGAGAATAATCTGCTTTCCACAGCCTAGTGATTTAAATGTTGATCTCATCTAAAAAATACCTTCACAGGAAACATCTAGAATATTATCCAACCAAATATCTGGTTACCATGGCCTAGCCAAGTTGACACATAAAATTAATAATCACCTCATGTAACATTTTCTTCATTTTCTCCTTCCTTTTCTCATCTTTCTCCTCCTCTTTCTCTTTTCCCTTAATATCGCTATACCTTTGGAAAGGAAATTAAGAGGCAAAAACCAGGAGAGCTACATGCAAACACTAAACAACTGCATTCCTCTTCTTTTTTTTTATTTATTTATTTATTTATTTATTTATTTATTTATTTATTTATTCATGAGAGACACAGAGAGAGAGGCAGAGACACAGGCAGAGGGAGATTCCCTGCGGGGAGCCCCATGTGGGACTCGATCCCAGGACCCCTGGGATCACAACCTGAACCAAAGGCAGATGCTCAACCACTGAGGCACCCAGGTGCTCCCCAACTGTATTCTTTTAATAATTAATAAAAATCAGAGAAAACTGAGAAATCATGATTGCTGTAAACCAGAGCCATTAATCATGATACAGAGGTTTTGTGTGACGTGAACATTTGATTTTGTATTTCTCACTTGCTAATTCCTAATTTACCTCCCAATTCACTTACGACTTCAGTTTTTACTGGCAACAATGATAAAAAAGAAAAAAGAGCCTTAATCTTAGCTTTCATGACAGCAATATGCAAGAAAAATGCTTTGTCTGATAAGTCTAAAACTTATTTAAAAGACAACAATCTTTACTTCTGTGATCTATGTTAAATGTCAACTGTGTTTGACCATTTACTCAGAGCTAAAATTAATACTCAATTAATGTGATAAGATACAACTCACAGTCTATTTTTCAAGATGATCTGTGGGAGATAGAGGTAATGTCACCAAAGCAAGCTGTGCTTTTCATCATAGGGTTTCACATCCTGAGAACTGTTTCTTATGAAAAAAAAAACATTAATCTATGATTCTTTTTATTTATTTTTCTTGTTATCTAAATATGTAGCAGTGTTCTGGAGAGGGCTAATTTCTGCTTTATGCATTTTGAAAAAAAGTCAAACTTAATTGGCATAATTCACCACTGGGCAAACGTTGATATATTAATTTAATCAATGACTTTTTATCGTATGTGTCCATCATACCAGGCACCGTACTAGACACTGTGATTACTATGGGAAATGCAAGGTATCCTTCCTACTTTCTCTTCGAGCTTATAGACTGTGGAAAGGGTTAGAAATAAAATTGTACAACCAGTGATTGTAGAAGGTGTGCTATGACCTGGGTCCCTTAAGAGTCAGGAGCTTGATTTATTCTGGTATAATGGAATATTTGGAAGATAGGGAAAAAAATACTCATGTATTACTGGAAAAGAAGTCACTGGTATTTGAGTGTACAGGGGGAGATGCAAAGGGCCTTTTGAATAACATTTCTTTTTCAGGCTTTTTCATAGTCTGGCCCCTTCTCGGTGGCTTATGGAGGATTAGGCTTTTTTTTTTAGCACTAAGGAAAGATACAACAGACTTGTAGATGAACAAAGTCTACTCTTTCAGAGACCCTTTGTCCAATGAAAGGGTTGCGATGACATAAATAGAGAGTATTGCACTGGGTGGAAGACGCTTCTTTTGGGGGAGGGCAGGTATCACAGATCAGCACCCAGATATCTTTTCTTTGGAGGAGAAACATGATGAGAACTTTTCTCATGGAATTAGAAGTTCATTCACATTAAAGGTTCCAAGGACCTCAGACAGGCACTCACAAGTAAGAAAGGGGACGTTTTGATTTAAGATCCAAAAATATCTTCAGGATCTGTAGGTTTATGTAGACTATTTGAATGTGGTTAAGTGTTGGGGTCCTTGCAGGACCAGCCAGCCAGGCCCAGGGACAGGATAGTGCAGCATAGCACCTAGATGTGAGTGTGCATAAGCGTTCTAACCTGGGGCAATAAGCATGGGCCTTAAAGGGAACCTAGAGCATCTCTCTAATAATCGGGCTGACCAGAAGGATCGTCAAAACAAAACAAGAATCACTACAGTTAGACTTTTTTTTTTTTTTTCAGTTAAGGTTTATTTGGAGCTCTGTGGTCTAATCTACAATGCCCAAGTCTCCCAGCAGTCAAGGAAAGGTGTGGCTGACAATTTTGTAATCTGGAGCTTCTGGGAAAGGGAGACAGCCTCCATCTGGAGGTGACCCTTGGGATTCTGGGCTTCCTGGGGACTTAACCAGTCTGGCATAACTAATAGGTACGTGGCTTTTGGGTTTTATTCGTTTGTGTTTCGTTTTGTTCACTGTTAACCTTTATTTTTAACAGTGGTAGGTTATATCTCATGTAGAATCAGATACTAGAAAATTTTTCCCATTTATCGGATAGATCTCTGCCAGGAATTTGCAAGCCAGAAATGGTTCCTTTGGCCTGTCTTCTCAGCTCAGTTCCTGAAAATTTGTTTGGAGGTTATTGTAGAAACCACCAAATCACTAAATCCCTTCTCATTTTTGAGAACACAGAGAGACTCCATTTGCCAGCCACGTTCGTGTTGATGTTCAGTGTGGCCTCGTGGCCAAATTCTCTCAAATAAAAAGAGGTGCATCTGCCATGTTTTTTAATCCAGGTTGGGCATTAACAACATCCCATGTGGCTTTTTTTCAAAGCCTTTTCATTTCGGCTGGCTGACTTCCACTGGCTCTGAAGACAGCAGAACCATTGGTAGAATAAGGTCCATGTGGAAAAAGGGAAACACACCAAACAGGCATCATTCTATAGCGTAAGAGTGATTATTTTTGAACTTATTTTTAAGTACTTGAGTCCAAAGTCAGGGTTACATGGTTAAAATGCTAAAGGAAAATGGTTTCTAGAAAACAAATGTTATTTTCTTGCTGCTAAAGCTGAGAGGGGTCCTGATTAAATATTCAAAAAATTACATATATATATTTTTTTAATCTAAAGGGGTGAGAAAATTCAAAATTATTGCCCAATAATTGATTCAAATCAAAGCACATTTAAAATATATTTAACTAAACAACAACAAAAAAAAATCCCCACAAACGTTTGATTTTTCAAAATAGCTATCCACTCACAAACACACACATACATATCTACACATGTAGCTAATACTTAAGGTCATTTGTAACTTTGCTGTGCAAAAAAAAAAAAAATAAATAAATAAAATAAAATAAAATAAAATAAAATAAAACTTTGCTTTGCACATTTTATGCCACAGAAATTGAATTTTTATCACACTCTCTGCTCTTTTATTAATTGTAATAACATCACCCTTTTGCTTAAACTTGTTTTCAAAATGAAACCAAATTGTTTGGGGTACGGTGGTTCAGCTAGTTAATCATCTACCTTGGGCTCAGGTCATAATCCCAGAGTCTTGGGATCAAGCCCTGACCCTGGCTCCTTGCTCTTGCTCAGCAGGGAGTCTGCTTGTCCCTCTCCCCCTCCCCTTCTCATTCTCACTCTGTCTCTCTCAAAACAATAAAATAAAAAGTAAAAAAAAAGAAAATCTTTAAAAACATTGAATAAAACTACTGAGACTGCTGAAATCAATGGCTTCTTCTTTGAATTTTAAAATGAATTAAAACTTGCCATGATATAAATTCTCTATAAGAGTGACTTTAAAAAAAAGAGTCAGTGACTTAAAGAAATGCATGTAACATGTTTTCTTTAATATAAATCAATATTCTCAGCATCTTTGCTTAATTTTTCCCAAAATGATTACTTCTTAATTTTGACAGTGGGAAATATGCACTCAAGTACTTAATGATAAAAGAACTTATAAAACTTTTTTTTGCTGTAATTGCATATTCAATATTTTATAAAAATATGACAAAATGTATCTCTTAAATTAAGCAGAATGATAAACTTGATTATATATCTTAGAAATATGATATTTAATGGAGACCAGGAAGACAAGATGTTAACATTATATGTAGCTAGAAACAGCACGTCATAGAAATCACAAGCATTTCTGAGTGTTTTAAGAAGGTAAGATCCAACTGGGATGGAGATATACACTATCCTTTGGGTGAGAAAAAGCACTTTAAGATTACTTTTAATATGGGACTCCTGGGCATCCCCAGATGCCTCCACAAGGATCTGCCTCCAGCTCAGGTCATGATCCCAGGGTCCAGGATTGAGTCCCACATCCGCCTCCCTGCAGGGAGCCTACTTCTCCCTCTGCCTATGTCTCTGCCTCTGTGTCTCTATCTCTTATGAATAAATACATAAAATCTTAAAAAAAGAGAGAGAGATTACTTTTAATAGATAGGCACATATATGTTAATAATTCATTTGGGGGATCCCTGGGTGGCGCAGCGGTTTGGCGCCTGCCTTTGGCCCAGGGCGCGATCCTGGAGACCCAGGATCGAATCCCACATCAGGCTCCCGGTGCATGGAGCCTGCTTCTCCCTCTGCCTGTGTCTCTGCCTCTCTCTCTCTCTCTCTCTCTCTCTGTGACTATCATAAATAAATTAAAAAAAAAATAAATAATTCATTTGGGAGAGATCTGACTTTTTTTTTTTTTTTTTGGCGCTACCTTCCAAATACTTGTCAATACCTTCCAAATACCTTCCAAAAGTGATTTGCTCAGTGGTCTGTTTACAATTGTAACTTGGGTTTTTCAAACATTATAATGTCCTGTAAATATTTTCCCTATGCCTGGATTTTGAATGTGTTATTTTTGAAAAATAATTATACATGAGTAAATCTGTGCGTTTAGGTTTTCTGAACAATTGATTAGAGTGGATCTATTTGGACATTAATGTAATCTTTGGGAGAATGGTAAACTGGCCTTACATTTCCTTTTTCGTTTTTTTGTTTACATTTTTTAAATTTAAATTCAATTTACCAACATGTAGTGTTATCACTCAGTGCTCATCCCGACGTGTGCCCTCCTCAGTGCCTGTTACCCAGTTACCCCAATACCCCCCCACCTCTCCTTCCACAACCCTTTGTTTGTTCCCCAGAGTCAGGAGTCTCTCATGGCTTGGCTCCATCTCTAATTTTTCCCACTCAGTTCCCCTCCTTTCCCTTATAATACCTCCCATGAATATAACAAATAGTGAAGTGGCCTCACTTTTCCAATTCATGTCAAAAAATAAAATAAAATAAAATATTATTAATAATGGTACAAAAATTCTGATCACAATTTACATTTTATAAATAAACACAGTTATAAAATCAAAAATCTTTTTAAAATTTTTGGCATTTTTTTTTTTGCTTTTTGCTCTTTTTTTTTTTAATATTTGAATCTATATACAAGGACAGCAACAAATGTGTCATCCTTGTATTTAATCAGTTTATTGTGATAGAGATGAATTTTACAGGATAGTTACTTACCTTACCTCTGTTAGATTCACCAGTTATTTTATAATAGGTTTGGTTCAGCTCAGCATCTAAATTCTAAGGAATTAGTACTGCTCATTTCCATTTAGATGAGTACATGATTAAAGTACAATGGCACTCTGACTTCTTAATATAAACCTTTATATTTTTAGATAGGAGAGAGTAATCTTTTTACACAGTTTAACAGACTGAAATTTGGATGCCACTCAAATACTAAATATTTGCTTTAGTCCACATTCTCATTGTGATGTTCTTAAGTTCTCCAGTCTGTGTAAGTGTATAATGATTTCTAGCAACATTTTTTTTTATCAAAACAGTATTTTAATTATTATAGAGAACTTAAAAATGGATAGTTGACATCTGACAAGAAACATGTGAGGGATAAAGTGGTGAATAAAACAATAAAAGATCCTAATTAAGATTGTGATCTAAAATATTGAGGCTTGCTCATCCTCTGAATAATTTTTCAACTTCCTTGGGTGTATGCATAGTTTCTCATTCATCCCAAGCATTAGAAGGGATTTCCGTAAAAAAAAAAAAAAAAAAAAAAAAAAGTCTGGAAGTGCTCTTGTTATTCTCCATTAGTGACCCCTGTGGAAGAAATGGCTCCTTTGGTTGCTTGTTCTTTTTTTCTGTTTCATTGTTCTCTTGCTGTGTATTAGATCATGACATCAACATTCTAAAGTGCTTCGGAATTCCTCACCTTAAATAGAAAATAAAAAGAGAGGGTAAGGGAGAAGGAGGACATTCAAAGGATTAGCTAGGGCTCTATCTAAAAGCCTGTGGTCTAGAAGATAACCTGATACGCATTTTGACACAGATATAACCCTCTAAAATGTAGGGAAATGTATTTCTTTTTTCTTTCCTTCTTCCCTCCTCTCTTCTCCCTCTTTCTTTCTTTTCTTCCTTCCTTCCTTTCTCCCTGCCCCCAGGCAATTAGTAGGGATTATCTTCTTATTAATGGCTATTAAATCTCTCCTACCCAACACCCTACAATTCCTCACTGGATTTACATTCTGCCAACTCCCATCCTAAAATGCTGATACAGCGATTCTTTTAAACCTTTAATTTGATTTTATACAAAGTAAGGATAATAGCTGTAGTAGACAGAGTGGTTGTCTACCCAACTTTTAATTTCCTTATTAGGTCATCAGTTTTGTCATGATTTTAATTCTCTCTCATCTGACTCACTGTTAAATCCTGCTTAAGTATACGCCCATGACTAAAATCTCATTCTCCCTGCCAGTAATAGATGTAGGAAAGATTATGAGACCTTGATCCTGAATGAAGATAAGAATATATATTAGTCATCCTATTGATATTCTTATTTTTTCATATTTTGAGAACTCTGAAGGAAGGTTTCTGGGCACGAAGAAAGGAAATTCACGCAAGAAGAGTTACCTATCCTCCACTACGTGTCCTCATGTTTACACAGTCATGACCATTTTACTCTCATGAGGGGAGGAAGCCTGAGAACAAAGCTGCTGAGAAGTGCAGAAAATAAAAAAAATCTGGGGTTTTAATGACATCATTCAGTCACTGAATTAAACAACCCTGGGGGTGCCTGACCTCTAGAGTCATTGCTTTATGAGATAATAAATTTTCCTTATACAATTGAAATATCTTATTTTTTTTTTCCAGGCAAAAGAACTGTATCTAGTGCAGCACTTACCCACAATCCTAGTAGGATGATTTAATAATTTAATTCACATTCAGCACATAGCCAAAATCTTGGGACATAAAACACTTTTAAAATAGAAATTATTAGTATCAGATTTCTTCTATTATTATTATTGTTGTTGTTGTTGCCATAAGTATTAATTTTACTACTTAGTATGGTCTAAGTAAATTGGATTTCCATGATAGCGTTATCATGCATTTTTATGAAAGAAAACAGGAAACAATAATAAATAATTAGATAACTCTTAAGAGATAAACATAAGTTATTTTATGTAGTTTAAGAAACATCTTCTGCCTTAGAAATTTTTAAATGTAGAGGATTTTAAACGCCTGCTCCATTTTGCACAGGTCATCCATGACCTAGATACATTCTTTGCCGTTATGCTTCATGAATATTTTCAGGTAGGCTCATATCTCTTCTTCAGGGCTGGGGCATTTTACTTAATAATGACAGATAGTAATATAAAATTTAAGCAAATAATAAATGTGACAATAGGATATTATTTCAAATTTATGTGTCTCACTCAGAAAGGCATGAGCTTTATCAAATAATAGGGAACCAGATGGAAGATAAGTAATATTCAAAAGCAAATCTATGTTATTTCAGCTGGAATATGCAAAGGCAACAATGGATATTTGTCTCCAAAGTGAGTTAAAGCACCTTACTCATTCTCATAAATTTTCAAACTTAAGTAATTGTTGTTTAAACCATGAATAAATTTTGATTGATTTGAATGGCAGTACTATGATGAGAGTGGTCAAGATTTCATATAATATTTAGTGAAATCCACCATGTATGCAGCAAATCTATGGCGAAGATCATTAAACTAAATATAAGGTCTGTAAACTTTAAATAACACAAAGTTAGTGAAAATGACCTAAGCAATATAAAATACTGAAGTAATTGTTGCTTCAGTCTTATTTTAAACTAAATACAAATATCATTGACGGGTAAATGTTTTCATGTGGATTGAGATGGGTAAAGTCATATGAAATTTAATAACACAAAGGTCTTTTAAAACCAAAAAGCAAACAATTAAATGCATAATTACATTTGAGTCTAAGTAATTTTGTTGTTGTGACAATAGTTGACTATTCTCAACATTATGCAAATTATTGCCTATGATTTTCTTTGTTATGAATGGATGTTTCCAGTAAAAATTTGACATAAATTTTGTTCATCAGATCATTAGACAACACTAGCATCAGGTTGGAAAATCATCTGTTTCAAGGCCTTTTGCACTGAGAGATATTTAGACATCATCCCTTAGATTAACTGAGCTCCCATTAAAACTGGTTTTCTATAATTCATACTTCAAAATACAGATAAAAATAAGATGGATAGTTCACAAACTGGCCAAATGTACTATGCAATTTGTAATGAAATTTATTTATATTAATTGCTAAGAAATGTATAAAGCAATGAATATATTTTAATGGTGCCACTTATTCTCCTAACTAAAAAAACAAAAAAAAAAAAGAAAATCATTATTGATATTGGGATCTAAACATCTCTCTGTTTTTAAAAAAATTATCTGAAAGCTTTTATTTTTTTATTTTTTTGAAAGCTTTTAAAAAAGGAAGTGAATTATTATTATTGCTCTTCATTGTTGACCTCACATTTCTTAAGCTAATAAAGTTGTACTTCTACTAAATACAAATACAATTTGGAAAATCAGGAAAGAAATACACTATCATTTTATTCTCCTTTCTGAGTCGAAAGTGTGCGAATTGGTACAACTTTTTTTTTTCATTTATTGTTAATTGGTGTTTTCTATATATTTTTTGTCAGTCTTGCTGAGAGTTTCTCTTAGTTTCCCATTGCTGCTGTAACAAATTAGCACAATCTTGGTGGCTTAGAACATCACAAATTTATTATTTTACAGTCCTGGAGGTCAAAAGTTCAAAATGGGTGCAGTTGACTAAAGTTAAAATGTTTGTAGGGCCACATGCGTTCTGCACATTCTGGGGGAAAAAAAAAAATCCATTTTCTTGTCTTTCGCAGCTTCCAGAGGTTCACCAACCCTTGGCTAATGTCCCCCTTTCACGATCAAAGCTGGAAATAAAATCATTCTGACTTTGCTTCCATTGTCACATCTCTTTCTGGCTGACCTTTCTGCCTCCCTCTCTGTTCTCTCAGCAAGGAACCCCATGATTATGCTGGACTCACTGGGGTAATCCAGATATTTTATCTCAAAATTCTGAACGTAATCACTACTACAATGTCTCTTTTGCCCCATAAGGTAATATATTCACAAGTTCTGGAAATTTGCATATGTACATCTTGAGCAGAAATATTTTTCAGCTACTACAGAGCTGATCAATTTTATTAAACTTTGGAAGATTAATACTTGTGACTTGGTTATTTTTCTCTTTTTCTCTATATCTTTGATCTCTCATCATTAAAATGTCCATCCTTCTTCCTCTGGGTTTAATTTCCTTTTCCCTTTTCAGAATCTTGAGATACAGATGTAATTTATTTATTTGTGAAATTTTATGATGAATTATAAATTTTACCCAAAGACTTGCCTGAATTATATAAATTTGGATATAATACATTTCTATTTCCATCCTGTTCCAGTATATTTTTAATCCCTATTGCATTTTATTTTAACAAGTGTTCTTCTTTAGATACATACTGCTAATTCTTAAATACACAAAGATTTTCTCATTATTCTTTGTTTTTCAAGTTGTTTGATTTGTATTATGGTCACAGAACACACAATCCTTTGTGATTTCTTGAGACTTCCTCTGATCTACATGTGTATTCTTAGGCCAATAGCAGCCTTTTTGGATTACTGTAGCTATATAGTCAGTCTTAAGGTCCTAAGCTAGGAATACTACAACTTCGTTTTTAATCTTCCATCATTGTTTTGGCTTTTCTAGGTCTTTCTCCTTTCCACAGTAGCTTTATATTAGCTGGTCAAAATCTGGAAAACAGCTTGCTGGAATTTTGATTGGGATTGCATGAAATATATAGATCCAATTAAAAAGAGTAGACATATTAATGATATTGATTCTTTCAAACCATAAACAGAATTACCCCGATGTATTTATTTTTTATTTATTTTACTAGTATTTTATAATTTCTACATATGAATCCTATACATATGTTATTAGATTTATACTTAAGTACTTAATTTTTATGGCACCAAGTTAGTGATATTTTATTTCAAATATAATTTTATATATATAATATATATATATATATATATATTCAGACATTTCTCTCTCTGAGAGAAAGAAGAAAGTGAGATACAAGAGTATATTATACAAAATATATATGCTAACCTGTATAGCTGTGATTGTGTTATCGTCTTTTTTTATTTCTAGGGTTTTCTAAAATTGTTTTTGGTTTTTTCTTTTTCTTTTTCTTTTTTTTTTTTTTTGGTTTTGGTTTTGGTTTTCTACATAGGCAATCTTGCATGTGAACAAAGACAGCTTTATTTATCCTTTCAATTCATAAACAATTTAACTTTTTTTTTAATTTATTTTTTATTGGTGTTCAATTTACCAACATACAGAATAACCCCCAGTGCCCGTCAGCCATTCACTCCCACCCCCCACCCTCCTCTCCTTCCACCACCCCTAGTTCGTTTCCCAGAGTTAGCAGTCTTTACGTTCTGTCTCCCTTTCTGATATTTCCCACACATTTCTTCTCCCTTCCCTTATATTCCCTTTCACTATTATTTATATTCCCCAAATGAATGAGACCATATGATGTTTGTCCTTCTCCGACTGACTTACTTCACTCAGCATAATACCCTCCAGTTCCATCCACGTTGAAGCAAATGGTGGGTATTTGTCGTTCCTAATGGCTGAAGAATATTCCATTGTATACATAAACCACATCTTCTTTATCCATTCATCTTTCGTTGAAGAATATTCCATTGTATACATAAACCACATCTTCTTTATCCATTCATCTTTCGTTGGACACCGAGGCTCCCTCCACAGTTTGGCTATTGTGGACATTGCTGCTAGAACATCGGGGTGCAGGTGTCCCAGCGTTTCACTGCATTTGTATCTTTGGGGTAAATCCCCAACAGTGCAATTGCTGGGTCGTAGGGCAGGTCTATTTTTAACTCTTTGAGGAACCTCCACACAGTTTTCCAGAGTGGCTGCACCAGTTCACATTCCTACCAACAGTGTAAGAGGGTTCCCCTTTCTCCACATCCTCTCCAACATTTGTGGTTTCCTGCCTTGTTAATTTTCCCCATTCTCACCGGTGTGAGGTGGTATCTCATTGTGGTTTTGATTTGTATTTCCCTGATGGCAAGTGATGCAGAGCATTTTCTCATGTGCATGTTGACCATGTCTGTGTCTTCCTCTGTGAGATTTCTGTTCATGTCTTTGCCCATTTCATGATTGGATTGTTTGTTTCTTTGGTGTTGAGTTTAATAAGGTCTTTATAGATCTTGGAAACTAGCCCTTTATCTGATACGTCATTTGCAAATATCTTCTCCCATTCTGTAGGTTGTCTTTTAGTTTTGTTGACTGTATCCTTTGCTGTGCAAAAGCTTCTTATCTTGATGAAGTCCCAATAGTTCATGTTTGCTTTTGTTTCTTTTGCCTTCGTGGATGTATCTTGCAAGAAGTTACTGTGTCAGTGTTACCCAGGGCAATATACACGTTTAATGCAATCCCTATCAAAATACCATGGACTTTCTTCAGAGAGTTAGAACAAATTATTTTAAGATTTGTGTGGAATCAGAAAAGACCCCAAATAGCCAGGGGAATTTTAAAAAGAAAACCATATCTGGGGGCATCACAATGCCAGATTTCAGGTTGTACTTCAAAGCTGTGATCATCAAGACAGTGTGGTCCTGGCACAAAAACAGACACATAGATCAGTGGAACAGAATAGAGAATCCAGAAGTGGACCCTGAACTTTATGGTCAACTAATATTCGATAAAGGAGGAAAGACTATCCACTGGAAGAAAGACAGTCTCTTCAATAAATGGTGCTGGGAAAATTGGACATCCACATGCAGAAGAATGAAACTAGACCACTCTCTTGCACCTTACACAAAGATAAACTCAAAATGGATGAAAGATCTAAATGTGAGACAAGATTCCATCAAAATCCTAGAGAAGAACACAGGCAACACCCTTTTTGAACTCAGCCACAGTAATTTCTTGCAAGATACATCCACGAAGGCAAAAGAAATTTAACAATTTTAATACACTAGCTAAAAACCCAATTATAAAGGAGAATGGAACGAAGGATATTTTTCTTTTATTTTGTATTTAGTGGAAAAACATACAATAACTCAATATTGAACATAAATAATTTCCTTGTGATGCTATTATCTGATTTTGACATCATGGTAATGCTAACATCGCAAAGTGAGTTCCCTCTCTTGCTATTTTCTGGAAGAGATGGTGATCAGTAGTATCATTTCTTCTTCAAATATTTGGTGAAATTCACCAGTAAAATTATTTGGTTTGGAAGTTTCCTTTTTGAAAGGTTGTCAATTATTGGTTCAATTTCTTTAATTGACATGGTCCTAGTCAGATTATCGATTTCTCCGTATGTGAGTTTTAACCATCTGTGTCAGTCAAGGGATGTTCCATTTCATCTAAGTCATCATAAAGTTGTTCTCGGTGTTTTTTATGACCCTTTTAACATCCCATGGGATAGGTAATGATGAGCTCTCCTTCATTTTTGATATTGGTAATTCATCTTTTCTTTTGTTTTCTTTCCCTTCCCTTCCCTTCCCTTCCCTTCCCTTCCCTTCCCTTCCCTTCCCTTCCCTTTCCTTTCTTCTTCTTCTTCTTTTTTTTTTTATTTATTTGTTAGCCTGGCTAAAGATTTATCAATTTTGCCCATCTTTTCAGAACACAATTTTTTACTTTCACTGATTTTTCTCTATTGCTTTTCTGTTTTCAATTTCAATAACTTCACATTTTCATTGTTTCTTTTATTTCTGTTTAAAGTAATCTCAAATTCCATTTCACTCTTTAGTTTCCTGAAGTGGAGTTTAGACTATTGATTACAGATCTTTCTTCTTTCCTAATATACGCACTTACCATTACAAATTTTTCTCAACACTGTTTCTCTGCATCTACACATTTTGATGTTTATTTTTAAATTTTACATAATTTATTTTTTAAGGCCCTCTTGAGACTCTTCTTTGAACCAAGAATTATACAGGGCTGTTTGATCTCCTAATATTTGGACAATTTTCCAGCTATCTTTTGTTATTTATTTCTAGTTGAGTTCCATCGTAATATGAGAACATAGTTTGGGTTATTTTTCTTTTAAATTTGATAAGTATGTTTTGTGACCAAGGATGTGGTTTTACTAGTGAAAGATCCATGTGGGCTTGTGCTATTAGATGAAATATTCTACAAATGTTGGTTATATTAGATTGATATTGTTGTTCAGGTCAACAATGTCCTTTTGTTTTTTTTTTGTTTGTTTGTTTGTTTTTATGTGTGCTGAATCAATCAGTTTTGGATTCATGTATGTTGACATTCTAGAGTTAGATTTTACACGTTTAGGACTACAATGTCTTTTTGGAAAATTGACACATTTATTAGTATGTAGTTCCCCCCATTTTTTTTTCTTGGTAATTTTCTTTATTCTGAATTTGACTTGGTCAAAATTAATATTCTTTTGATTGATGCTATCTTGATATATCTTTCTCCTTCTGTTTACTTTTTTAGCTACTAGACTTTATGTATAAGGCACTTTTAAGTTTACAGAGAAATTAAGCAGTATTCAGAGTTCACATATATTCTCTGTACCTACTCCTTCAGTTTTCCCTATTACTAACATTTTGCCTTGGCATGATATATTTGTTGGAATTGATGAACTTACACTGACATATTGTTAAAACCAAAGTCTGTACTTTATGGGTTCATTTTCTTTGTGATTCTATGGGCTTTCCAGATGCATAATATTATGCATCCATCATTACCATATTATGAAGAATAGTTTCACTGTCCTAAAAATTTCCTCTCCTGCAACTATTCATCCCTTTCCTCTCTCCTCCCCAACTCATGGCAATCACAGATCACATCATTTTTCATTGTAAATATAACAAATTACAGATTTTTTCCAAACTTAAAATGGCAGATTGTACTCTAACACATGGAGGTCAAGTATCATTTAATAATTTTTTTCAAATATAATCACACTCAGTTTATGGCCCTCTTGAAACATTGATAATAATGAATTATCTTGTCTCTGAGCCTGCTTTTCTGTGTTTAAATCAAGTAAGAACCTTTGAAAGAGACTACCAGTCTTCCAACTCTTATTCTGGAGAGAGCCATTCTTTCCTCTAAAGTTACTTCTTTTCCGATAGCTTTTTTTTTCTTTTTTTTTTTTTAAAGATTTTATTTATTTATTCATGAGAGACACAGAGAGAGAGGCAGTGACATAGGCAAAGGGAGATCAGGACAGATGCAGGACTAGATCCCAGGACCCCAGAATCACAACCTGAGCCAAAGACAGTTGTTCAACCGCTGAGCCACCCAGGGGCCCTGTCTTTTCCTATTGTTCTTGTGACTCGTGCTCTGTGCCACTAAGTGATACCAATGTTGAGAGCTCATTCCTTAAGCATCCTCCGCTTATCACCACTGACTGCTCCATGCTACGAGGCAGTATCTGTTACACACTCTTTACTGGTGTCACAGGAAGGTTGCTCTTCATAGCCATTCACTCTGGCTAAGTGAGGTTCTTGAGTGCATCATAGGGGCCCTTTAGCCACAGTGCCCGATGTTTTAGACTTACTGGTATTACTACCAGAGGTTTTGTGGAAATCTTGTTATCTAGAAGTGCTAAAGTGTTTGCTTGTTTGTTCATTTGTTTGTTTGAAATTTGAGTAGCATGAAAATTTTATGTCTCTGCTTAATCCCCAAAGATTGACATGTGGAAGGGTCAATTTGTCCTTTTAGTATGTTCAATATACTAATACATCAACATGTTTGTTTTCCTTAGTAGTCCTTGATGTCTCCATTTAGTAGCTACATGGCAGGAAAGATGTTCTATGAGTTTATCGCAAACTTTATCCGAGAGAGGTTTAAAAAAAGTCACATGCTAGAACTATCCATAATGTCAACTACTAGTATGGGGCTATAGATACAGATACAATGTACATATGCATATCTCTCTCTACTCATTTATCTAATTAATAAGATTATTTTATAGTGAAATGTTCAGATTTCAAATATTTTTTTCCATATTAGAATTTCCTAATGTTCCCTCAAATATCCATTTAATCATAAAGGGAATAAATAATCAAATTTCCTAAACATTTATATCAATATTGATGTTAAATTCCAAGTCTTCATTGATCACCAGAGTATAAATAATAACATGTGTGTGTGTGAAATTGTATAATTCTAGTAATAGCTTTAGATATAGATATTGAAATCTACATGCAGAAAAATGGATGCAAGACAATAGAAAAAGAAGCTAAAAATCAAAGTGACAAATTCAGAATCAAATCACAATGTGAAAGAGCTGTTTATATTGAATTAAGTTAAATTTTACTCACTAAAATATGTACATCAAAGATCTCTAGTTTCTTTTAATTGGATTGAATTGATCAGAGACTAGTATCATTGGTAACGATTTTGTAGAAAGATGCCTTTAATTATTCTGCAAAGTACTGCTATAAAGCAGGTAAATTCAATCAATTTGATGTAATCTGGCTCTTTGTAAATAACCTTCAAGCCTGAGAGAAAGGAGTTTTTTTTAAATAATTTTAAATGGTCTAAATGTCTCTTGTCAAGTATGTAAAATTAATCCACACCATTTAACATGAAAATTCATTTAGTTAACAGGAATTTTTCTGACCCATTGAAATCCAAGACCATTATAGTGCTATTGATGCTTTGTGAAAGTGAGACGTTAAGAAGTGAATTATTTAACAGAAAATCTAGATGACAATGAGATTGTGTTACTAACAATTGAATACATTAATTCTAAAAGCAAAATAAGTAATACCTCTGGCTATCATTCCTTATAGTTTAAAACATAAGATAGACGTAGTTTCTTTCTCAATAATTAAATTTACATATATTAAGAAAATTCCTGTGTTATATAGCAAAGCTGCTTATCTCCTTAACATTAGTTCTTGAACAGTATTCTTGGATGTATATTTGCTAATAAATTTCTGAATCACAACACCAAATTTCATTTCCTCCAACAGAGGAATATTTTAATTTCCGAATGAGACTGTTTAAATATTTTTGAGCCCAGTGAGAAATTGTACTGGGATCTGGAGAAGTTTTCACCATCAGTTGAGCCTGCCTATTTGTGTAAATACCACATCCACATCTGGGCATGTTTTTTTTTGTGTGTGTGTTTCTTATTTTCACTTACTCAAAAAACAAGGCCTTGATTCCTCCCTCAGTTTAGAGAGGCAGTTATATTTTTTTCCATGTTGATAAAAGTTTTCGGCAACCTCTTAGGCAGACTTCTAAATGATCCTTGGTTTCTGCCTCACTCTCACCTCCATGCCCTTTGATGACTGCTACACCAAATTTATTAATCTTTCTGGAGTTCACTTACACAAGTCAGAATTCTTCCCAGATCATTCCAGGAATAATTATAAATGTTCATGAATTTTCTAAATCAGTTATAACTTGTCTATTCCCTTTCCAGACTTACTCCTTCTGTTGCTGTTACTTTGTTTGTTTTTCTAATTTTTTGTTGGTTTATTTATTTTTTAAGATTTTATAACTTTATTGTTATTATAGTGACTCTTAAGGGGTAATGGAGGTAAACACATATGTTCAATCCAACTGTCTTTTCCAGATGTCTTTTATTGTTTTTTTTTAATATATTCAGTTTCAAATTACTTTGTATATCTCTACAAAATTAATGTTCCATTACTTTATCCATGTCTTGCTTAATGAATTTTAAAGCACCACTAGGATCTACAAGACGAGATGCAAATAACTTTCTTCTGGAACCACTTTCTGCCACAGTGCTTGATTCTGATTTTTGCAGATGTGACATTGACTACTTTCATCCACACACTGGCTAGTGCCTTAACCACCATCCAGACCACTCTTATTTTTTTTCTTGCGATTGTCTGGACATATGCGCTACTCCATTTACAGGGTGGGTTTCTGAAAGGCTTAACTTATTGGCCCAACGTCAAATCACACTAAGTGCAAAGTATATATTTATACCTAAAAGCACTCATTTCAAAATACAAGTTATTTGTGTTACACCGCAGTGTTCTATAACTGAATGTTCAAGTCTGAAATCCTCTGGATTGCACCTCTGATACATTAAGACATTGTTCAACAGATATGTTATCAACTTGAGTTACACTCAACTAAAAACTCTCTGCCTTCCTTCTTTGCAAGTAAAGTTATATATAAGAGAGATAAAAATGGAGGGAGAGAAACTGGCATGCCAAATAATTCTTTAGGCAGAAAAAAAAATACAGCAATAACAACAACAAAACTCTTCTGCTTATTCTTACTATAGATTTGTGTCCCTCTTCATGACAGGAATTTTATTGTAAGAAAAACTAAGTAATCGGATTTTTTATATAACTATCTATTTGGTTACAAATAAATTATATTAATTGAATATAATAACATTGGTTTTACCGATCTTTCTGTGATGTAAGCAAATGTCTAACAGTTCTACTGTTGACACTAAGGATGAAATTTTATAGATAGAAATATTCAAAATTTTCTGTGACTTGAGTAGTTGAACTTTTTTCAGTTAAGTAAACCCCTAAAAATACTTTTTTTTTGAGACTTAAGGATTGTTTTTAAGCAAATTGTGTCTCTAGCACATTAAATTAAAGAATGAAAATTTGTTTATTTTTCTGGATTTAAACTAAAGGTCAGACAACATAGTTTTCTACTCAGGAAATCATGCACACGATATTTAAACCAGCTGGGCCACTCAGGTTTGGGGTACTGCACATTGTATGGGAAATTTCTGAGAATATTGGGCTGTGAGAAGAGTAAATATAGAAAGTTATATATATTATCAAATTGTAAAACACAAAAGTGCAACAGTAAAATATACAAAAAGTCAAATACAGTGTGAAAGGCCTTAAATGTTTACTTCAAAGTTTGTGTTCTTATTGAATATATGTCTATAGCGAAAATAATCCTAGCATTTTTACAAACTATTTTGTCAAAGTTATATTTCCATAAATTCTCAAATATGTAATGATGGCTAACTCATTTTGTTATTTAATATATCTATATGTACTCAGATATATAAAGAACATCCTTCAACTATGATTTGCTTGCTGTCTCTTGGAAGAAATCAGTTTGCAATTGTACTATTATGGATCTGTATGGTTCAACATCCTACTTTGGAGAGAGGTATATATCTTAACATTCTGAGATAGAAATAATTCATTGCATTATCAAGGGACTTCAGAAAATATTTCAAAAGAGCCAAAACAACACCTGTCAATTGTTTAACACTTCTTAAACTAAGAAAATATTTCCTATATAATAATGTCCATTGGGGGGCACCTGGGTAGCTCAGTGGTTAAGTGTCTGCCTTTGGCTCAGGGCATGATCCCAGAGTCCTGGGTTCGAGTTCCACACCAGGCTCCCCATGAGGAGCCTCCTTCTTCCTCTGCCTGTATCTCTGTCAGTGTCTTTCATTAATAAATAAATAAAATCTTTAAAAAAAGTCCATTGTGTATAACTCTAAATGCTCTCATTATAATCCTCAACAGAAAGAAAATTAGGAAGACACAATTTTAAATATAATATTCACTGCTACCTATGGTCTGTCATTGATTATTTAATAATTATGTATCTTTGCTAGTATTTGGTTTGTCATTGTTCCTGAGTTCCTGCAAATAGTTGGAGTAGGGAATTTATTTGACAGTATTTTGCATTGTAGTCTACATGTTCCCCCTTGTTTTTTTATTATCTTTTGTGTCATTTGGCTTTGTTTAGTTTACTCACTAGCCAACATATTTTGTTGTAATTAATATTTCATTATTTTGAGAAAATTGAGTAACAGCAAACAATGTAAATCCACTCCAAGACACAACTGCATCCTCCATTCTATTATGTGGTTTTTATGACGTGGATCATGTTTTGATATATTTTTCTTACATGCACAAAAAAATCATGTTTTAACGATCAACAAGGCAGAGCCACATCATCTTTCTCAATTAAGAAATCTGATATATTTGTTAGATGACATGTAAGTAAAAGTCAAAGTAAAGGGATCCCTGGGTGGCTCAGTGGTTTAGTGCTGCCTTTAGCCCAGGATGTGATCCTGGAGACCCAGGATCAAGTCCCACGTCGGGTTCCCTGCATGGAGCCTGTTTCTTCTTCTGCCTCTCTCTGTCTTTCATGAATAAATAAATAAAATCTTTAAAAAAAGTCAAAGTAAAAACCTTAAAGTTACCTCTTATTAAAATCAATTATAGACTTATAATGAACCAAGATAATATCTCAAAGTCAAAGTTATTACAAAAACCTATTTTTATAGAAATGATGTCCTCAATATGAAGTAGTATTTTTTGCCCCAAATTTTTGGACTGTGCACTGGACATATTTTATCTCAGATAGCTGGTCTGCTCACATAATACCAACTTTTATTACAGTAGAATATTTGCCTTAGTTCGATTCCTTATTATATTACACCATATTTTCCATCCCATCTTTTTATGGTAACAAATACCCCCCCCCCCCCCCGTGTGTGTGGTTTCCAATATTTGCTCTTGGCTTACACAGTAAATAAAAAGAGTGTCCAGTTGAGAATCTGCCAGTGACATTCAAATGAGCCATATGTCATTAGCAGGCATTATTTACTCATAAATTCCATATTTATTGGGAGCTTTTGGAATTCCAGAAGGTGATCATAAAGTCATCTTGGCTATGTTTTGGAACAGTAGCAAACAGGAATTGCTATCATGATATCATTAGACTGAAGCTCTGTCTGATGGCCTGAAATAGATATACTCATATTGAAAACATCAAAGAGTATGGCGCTTTACAAGCTAGTGGCCACAAGATGCAAATTTGGAAGGTGACTAAGCACTCTGTCAAAAATTTGTATGGATTTTACAAGTTATAAGAACACTTGGATTGTTTTAGTTGCTTCAAAATGGCCTCTGATAATTTTACATCCAGGTCATATTTCCAGTATGGTATTCTTTGTTATTCCAAAGTCACTTGATAAAAACAGATGCATCTCCTTTAGAACCATCTTTTATAGATTTTGAAGCTAAGTTTCTAAAAATCTCACTCCTGCCAAACAGAGAGAGAGAAATAATAATACACACATTTCTCAAAGTATTGAAATGTTAAAGTATTAAATTAGAGCCATCTGTAAAATGGCCCATTTTACAAGTGGGAGTATAACCTATTTTTTTTTTAAGTTTTTTTATTTATTTATGATAGTCACAGAGAGAGGGAGAGAGGCAGAGATACAGGCAGAGGGAGAAGCAGGCTCCATGCACCAGGAGCCTGATGTGGGATTCGATCCCGGGTCTCCAGGATCGCACCCTGGGCCAAAGGCAGGCGCCAAACCACTGCGCCACCCAGGGATCCCGGGAGTATAACCTATTATAGGCAATGCAATATAATATTGCAAAGCAAGTGGGGATATAATATATTAAATATGTATTTTGAAAATCATTTGAAGTACATATGTTGACTTGTCAAGGGACTTAAACAAAACCATTAAATCAATCATTCCTTTCCTCTTCTGAAATCTGTTTAGGTAAGACATTTTTTTTTTTTTTATTTAGGTAAGACATTATTAAAATATATTTGTTACAAAGAAAATTTATTGCAGTGCTACCTACAGTAAATATAAACTAGAAATATGATTGTAATAATAAGTTATTAAAATGTATTGAGTTCTTATATGGTTGACCCTTGCTTATACCCTACCTTAATTAAACTTATCAACAACCTAGTACATTAGGTCCAACTATTATGTGTGGTTCAAAAATGAAATAACTAAGCCTCGGAAGACTAGTGTAAACTAAGCAAGTCTAACATATGATACACAATTTGAACAGAAATCTGATGTTTTTGATATTCATGAGCTAGAGAATGCTATCAGTAAACCACATTGCAAAAGTCTTTAATAATAAAGTTTACTGGAAAAGAACTGAGTATGTCTGCTTGTATTTGGTATGAATCTTGTTTTATAACTACAAGTGCAAGAAATATTCATCGTGCTATTGGAATCAGCCAGTTCTCAGTCTGCAGCTTCAACAAACAGTGCGTATAATGGATTTATCTCAAGTCATTCTTGAAATTTCTGCTAGCCATAACCAGGTCTAGAATGATGGGGGAGCCACAGAGTAAGTGTGTGGGGCCCACTCTCAGAGCAGCTGGCACTTGAAGGTTAATACTCTGCGGTCACGGCCTTGAAATTCTTAGGAATGTTATTTTTGAATTTGTCTTTTGTAAGTGAATCCTGATACAATAATGGAACATATGTTGGGATCTTGAAGACTCAATTCTCAGGGTCCCACCACTTATTTCTTCATGACCTGGGGTTCTGCACCCCACAGGGTTCAGCCTCCCTGCCCTCACCCTGTGGTCTCTGCCCTCCTCCACTCCCTGTGTGTGTCCACATCTGGGGTAGGATATGGTGATGGCAGCCTTTGCCCCGTGCTAGCATCACCAAGGTAGGTTTGGTGGGTAACTCAGCCAAACCAAGCCTCTTCCCAGGCCTGATCTAGGTCCTGAGTGCAGGGAAGCCTGGAGTCCTTGGCTATTGTGATGCAAGAATATGTACTTGTGGATGGTGGAGACAACTGGAAATACCCCGGCAGGGGTCCATGTTTCTCTAATTGAACTAAGGTATGAAATCACCATGGAAGAAGCATCCCACACAGTGAAAATAAAGTGTCCCAAATGCTAACGAGGCTAACAAAATGGAGTCAGAGTGTTGTGCCTTGCAGCAAGCTGCCCCAGCCATTTCATAAGACTGGCCCCTCTGCGCCATTTCATCATCCAAAAATGAGATTTCTCTCTCCAACATTTCATGTTCCTTTCAGTTTTCTTGCTCTGTGATTATGGTGTTAAGACATGATACTATGAGGAGAGAATGAATTTAAGTTCAGTCTGCCTTTTCTGAAAATGTATATATATGTGTATAATATATACATACATGTGTTTTCATACATATACACACACACATATATATACACATATACACAAAGAAAAGGTGCTTAACCTTTCCTATTTATTTTTATGCTTCATATACTCTCTCATGCTTATTATAGCAAAATTTGTTTGTGCAGTACTTACCACAAAGTCTTGCTCTGTGGTCAAAAAAGACTTGTCAACTTTTAACTTTTTTTCAAAGTAACATTAATACATTAGTCTCTCTCTTTCTCTTCCTTTTCTCTACAATAAAATTCCTAGTATTTATTTAATTATTTCTCCCAGGGACGCCTGGGTGTCTCAGCAGTTACGCATCTGTCTTCAGCTCGGGGCGTGATCCCTGGTCCAGGGATCCTGCTTCTCCCTCTGTCTATGTCTCAGCCTCTCTCTGTGTCTCTCATGAATAAATAAATAAAAATCTTTAAAAATAATAATTGTTTCTCCCAATTAAGATTTTATTGTTATTCCTTTCTTTTTTTTTCTACTTACATGCATAATCCTCATGCTTTGTCATTTACACATTTTTGTTCCAAACACTGAGTTTTTAATACACTGGAGAAGGGTTAAGAAGGAGAGAAGGCTGGCAGAGGCTGGAGTAAGGTGAATATGTCTGTTAAATATTAAGTGGAAAAGAACAATTGGTTAGATTTTGTTTTTTAAAACTGATATTTAGGGAAGGAAGTGGAGTTAAAGAAAGGCATGAGAGTCCTCAGAAGACACTTTCTGAGACCTCAGAGTTTAGATGATATTTTTCTGGGGAGAACATATAGAGGAGGGGGAAGAGGTGGGAGCATAGGACAGAGCCCTGTGGTACCCACAGCTAAGGACATCGAAGGACACTGTGAAAACATATCGAGTGTTGTAGTGGGGTACGAGGGGCAAGCAAACAGAAACCACAGTAACAACAATGCTAAGAAGAACTACCAAAAAAAACAAAAACAGAAAACATAGGTAAATATCAGTGAAAACTGGGGGAAAAAGTTCCAAGAAAAATGGACTGATCGGCTATGTCAAATGTTACCACGAAGTCAAGAATAAAAGTGACAGAGTAATAGTTACAGGTGGTAGCAAAATGCTAATTATATGTGAGTTGGATAAAAATTATTTCAATGCTTGGTGGAGCCAAATTTGTTGGGACAAAGAGTAGGGGGTATGGCTAGGTACAGAGACAGGACATTTATAGTTTTTACTCTGAGTTTTGTTGTGGAGATTAGCTGGAAAACGAGGCAGAAGCTAGGGATTTGTATACATTCAAGAGACTGCAGTTAATTTTTATTTTGCTATTTAGGATGGGGGATGTTACATATGTATACATGATGATGACTAAAGGAGGCAATGACTGCAAAAGCAGGGTCCATAAAGGGAAGAAGGAATGAGTCCCAATGCACCAGTTGGGTGGCTGGGCTAAATGGGGGTGGCTACTTTTCCCAAGTAATAGCAGATGCGGCAAGTATGTAGATTCGGGTCCTTGTAGACTCGCTGCATGTACAGTAGTCTCTCTTCATCTGTGCTTTCACCTTCCAAAGAGTCAGTTATTCACAGTCATTGCAGTGAGGAAACGGATGATCCTCCTCCTGAGACCTGGTCAAGAGGTCAGTGGTAGCCTAACGCTGTATCATACACCACCTCGCTTCGTCTCATCCAGAGGCATTTTATCATCTTACATCTTCATAAAAGGAAGAGCACAGGGCAACCAGATATTCTGAGGGATAGAAGGAGGGGGAGACCACATCCACCTAACTTTCACTATGTTGTATTGTTATAAGTATTTTATTTTATTATTAGTTATTTTTGTCCATTTTTCCCTGTGCCAAATTTGTAGATTAAAATTCATCATAGATGTGTGTGTATAAACATAGCTGGAATTGTCAAGGAGTCATCTGGGTTTATGGAATTCAGATTTAGGAACGTTGTCATAAATTCAAAATGAGTCCAGTCATCACAGAGTCCCTGGCAATAATCACCTACTTGGATATAAGTTCATAAAATGGATAGCTGGGTTTACCCGAGGGCCATGTTTTGCCAGAGAAAAATAACAGATAAAAGAAGAAACTGAGAGGAATAAAAAGCAAATAAAATCAGTGTTTAGAGGGATGTTCCATGCAACCTAAACCAAGTAAGAAGGTCAAAATGTACGGGTGTTGAGGCTCCATCTCATATCTCAATTCTAATGTAACCCACAGGCGCAGTAAGCACATCACATGCTTATTGATGGTTTCCTTCTCCAAATACCATTTTTTTATAAATTTATTTTTTATTGGTGTCCAATTTGCCAACACATAGAATAACATCCAGTGCTCATCCCATCAAGTGCCCCCCTCAGTGCCCGTCACTCAGTCACCCTCACCCCCGCCCACTTCCCCTTCCACCACCCATAGTTTGTTTCCCAGAGTTAGGAGTCTCTCATGTTCTGTCTCCTTTATAATATTTCCCACTCATTTTTTTCTCCTTTCCCCTTTATTCCCTTTCACTATTTTTTATATTCCCCAAATGAATGAGACCATATAATGTTTATCCTTCTCCGATTGACTTATTTCACTCAGCATAATACCCTCCAGTTCCATCCACATTGAAGCAAATGGTGGGTATTTGTCGTTTCTAATGCCTGAGGAATGTTCCATTGTATACATATGCCATTTGTTTGCAGCTCATTCACCTCAAGCCTTCTCTAATACTGAAGAAGAAGTTTTCTCAGTTTATCTTCAGTACTGTCTGACATCAAGTAACAAGAATTGAGCCACCCAGTGCAAACCTTAACCAGTGAATATATGGAGTCAATGGGTAAATTCACCAACTTCTACATCTCTCTATGAAAATCTTCTGAAGTGTGCCTTATGCAGTTTCACACATGGTCCCTCATAAAATTGTAAGCAGCTCATTGCTGCATAGTCTATTGGCTCTTCTCCCTTCCTTGGTTGACATTCCCAACATCTTTATTTTTTTTTAAAGATTTATTTATTTATTCAGAAAGAGAAAGAGAGAGAGCAGGAGAGGGGGAAGGACAGAGGGAGAAGGAAAGAGAAACCCAAGTAAACTCTATGCTGAGCACAGAGCCCATTGCAGGACTCAATCTCATGACCCTGAGAACATGACCTGAGCTGAAAGTGAGAGTCGGCCGCTCAAGTGACTGACTGAGCCATGCAGGTGGTGTCCCTATTCCCAGCATCTTTAATTGTTCTTCCTGGGATCGCTTCCCAAATGATCCACATAAACGCAAGCCCTTGTCTCAATGTCTCCTTTAATGGAGGCCAAAGCAAGAGAGCATGGAGGCAAAAAGTGGAGTGTTAAGGACAGGGAATGAGAAAGATTGCTGGGGTAGAGAATCAATTAAGTTGTCACACTAAAGTATATAAGCTGGGAAAGTGGGAAGTAATGCTTGGAGAATGAGAGGTAGGAAAAGGAGATTTCAGAGGCAGTGAGACTCCGAAGTTTTACCTCCAGAGAAGATTTGGAATATAAAGAGATGAACATTTTTCCAGGATGTGGCTGAAATATTTGGGTAAGAGATATTGGTCGGATTATCAATATGAATGCTGAAGCTACTAAGGATGTAGCAGGTGTTTGGTGGTTGGAATGTGGAGCTAAAAGTATGACTAAAGATGGAGATAACAAGGAGGTTGGTAGAAAATTTAGGTTGATGGCATTTGCTTCATAGACAATAGGACCTAGGAAGTAGGAAGGAAGACAAAGTGTTTGAAAGCTACAAGAGAGAACAAGAGGAACATTCGACCCAGTGTGTAGCACTAAATTATTTGGAGATGGGTTTGAAAAAAAAATGCTTCCACTATGAATGTTGCAAGAAATCCACATCCTCTAGAGACAGGAGAATTCTTAGAGCAATGGGCTATTTAGGACACTCAAGCACTATTACTCGCCTCCAATGAGGGGCTGACCCACAGCTCACTGCTGGGAATGAAGGCCTGGCGTGGTGCTCTAGCGGGGGCTTGGTGGATAGCTGAACACGAGATACGATGTGAAGAGTCCAAGGCCACCGGTCTTTTCAATGGGAATGAACAGAAACTCTGGACAAAACTATAGGAAATACACATTGCAAAGTGTTTACAGTAACAATATGGCTTCGGGTCCATTTTAGCAGAAGATATTCCGAGGTCAAAAATAATAACCTTTACTGTGTTATTCATGTGTTGTGACCCTGGGCTAGATTCTTAATCTTTATTTGTCCTGCTTTAGTTTCTTCAACTTGTAAAATGTAGATGAGATAACATTGTGTGAGTTAATTAGTGTTTCTAAAAAAAATAGATCATTATTAAATGTAGTAGGAGCACTAATTACTCATGTTGACAAAAGGGCAAGTTTGGGGCCAGAGGACACTGTGTTCGTGATGAGAGTCACAAGTGCTCTTCAGCTTCTAAATTTCATATAAGTATCTTGTTTTTGTTATCAAAGATGAATCTTGTTTTGATACCCATAAATTAAACCTATCCTTCTAGTTCATGAATGTTGGCCTTAGCCAAATAGATATTTTGTTCATGTTCTCCATATTACCTAATATAATTAATCCCATGATGATAGACGAAGTGATGTAGCAAATAGTGCTTATGATCTTGGGTTCAAAATAAATCTGTGTAGTGTTCCCTAATTATGTGCCCTTGTGTTAGTCACTCACATACTCTGAAATTCAAATTATAATGGGTGAAATATGCATAGTTATAAGGCTTTGGCGATATCCTAAAATATTTTAAAATATTTTTTGGATCACAAGTAACAAACAAACATTATCACTGTCTACCGGCTCTAAGTCATCCAGTCAAGCACGAGAAGCAGATTGTTGTGCTGGTCCCTTCTCTCTGTGCACCCTACTTTCCTAAATATTTCGTTGTGGTAGAAGGACTCACAAAAAAAAAAAAAAAAAAAAGGACTCCTTTATAAATGCACATGTGCATTCACTCAATGATCAAGTTAAATGTTTCAAAATGTTAATAATTGGTCATGGGGTAGAGAAAAAAAATAGCGTACTTAAATATGCTATTTAAGAGAGGAAAGGGCAAGAAACATTTTTTTTTTAAGATCTTATTTATTTATTCATGAAAGACACAGAGACAGCTAGAGACACAGGCAGAGGGAGAAGCAGGTTCCCTGCAGGGGGCCCAAAGTGGGACTCGATCCCAGGACCCTCGGGTCATGGAAGGCAGATGCTCAACCACTGAGCCACCTCGGTGCCCCAAGGGCAAGAAAATTTATTTAAGAATGCTATGTTAGCGTTTTGCATAAAAAATTGGTGTGTAACAAATTTCCACAATCTCGGTAGCTTAAAAATACAAACATATTATCTCATAATTTTCTGTAACTCGGGGCATGGTTTAGCTGATTCTTTTTCTGTCAGCCTCACAAACTTGCAACCCAAGTATGGGCCAGGCTGCATTCACAGCTGAATGGGGACAATATAATTCTAAACTCATTCAGATTATTGGCAGCATTTATTTACTGATGAAGGTCCTGAATTTTTTTCTGGTTGGACATTGTCCACAAAAATTCCCTTCCTAGAGGTCACTTGTAACTCCTTATCACTTAGGTTTTTTACAATACGGCCGCTTACTTCATTAAGACACCAAGGAGATTTGGCACCTTCGAGAAGGCCCCGTCTCTCTCTTAGGAACTTAACCTGATATGCCAGGCCCACCTAAGATGATCACCTTTTTGATTCACTCAAAAGCAGTTGATTCGTAAGCTTAATGACATTTGCAAAATCTCTTCATGTCTCACCTATTGGCTGGAAGCAAATCAAGTCCTGCCCAGAGCAATGGTAGAGGATTCCATAGTATGTGAGCACGCTGGGAATCTCCCCTGGGATCCAGCGACCACCACCATGGAAGAGTCTGAGCATTAAAAATAAATAAATAAATAAATAAATAAATATAATCAAGTAAACTTAATAAAAGTAATTAACCTCATGAGTCCTTACATTTGCAAAGATAGAGGCTAAAATAAACAATTCAATGTTAAGTTAGAGTCACTGAATCTATATCATAATATGAAGTGTTACAGTGTAAAAAATAGAGCAGGGAGTTGACAAGAAATAGTGTGAGGGAGGGAAGGTCTTGTTCTGCACAGAGAGATCAGGGGAAGCCTCTCCGACACCGTAGGTCCAGGCAGAGACCTTAAGGAAGCCGTGCACCCTAGGTTGAGTAGCACGCTTGAGATGTCAGCTCATGAGTGAGGAGGTGTATAATCGTGGAAGGGGTAGGAGATTCTGTGACATGGGGTGGGTCTCTTGGGCTTGCAGGTCATAATTATGTCTGAATTTTACTCTGGGAGGAATAGGAAAGCGCTGGGGATGACCATTTATGAAGGATGGTTCCAATGTCATCATATATCAAAGGGGCTGAGGAAGCAGGATGCTCAGTTCAGAGGCTACCACGGAGAGCTCTACGAAAGCTCAGGGCAATATTGGGGATCGCCTATGTGTTGATGAGGGCTTAAATCCTAGATATATGTTCAACGTAGAGCTGGCAAGATTTGTGGATGAATCGGACGTGGATTATAATTCCAAGAACTTTGACCAGAGCTACTGGAAGAATGGAGTTACCATTTACCGAGGTGGGGAAATCTGTGACAGGGACACCGTATGAGACATTCATTTACAAGCCTTGATTTCTAGAGCACCACAGTCTTAAGAAAGCAGAAAACTCAGGGGGACGGCCAGGGGAAACTGAGTCGAAATGAGTACTACTTAGTCTTAGAGATGGCCAAAGTGGAATCCCAGAAACCAATAAAGAAAATGTTTATAGGGACGCCTGGGTGGCTCAGCGGTTGAGCATCTGCCTTTGGCCCAGGGAGTGATCCTGAAACCCGGGATCAAGCCCCACATTGGGCTCCCTGCATGAGGCCTGCTTCTCCCTCTATGTCTCTGCCTTTCTCTGTGTCTCTCATAAATAAATACATAAATTTAAAAAATAAATACATAAAAATTAAAAATGTTTATAAATCAGAGTAATTTATAAATCTCAACCCCCCGCACCCCCCCCCAACTAGCTTCAGATGTTAGAATAGTTTGTGGAAGTGTGGGGATTAATCAGGGTTGAGGACCTTCAGGTAATCAGTATGGAGAGATACGCGATAAGAGCAAAGAGTTTGAGGAGGTGCACAGAAGAGTGATTATTACGAGCCATGGGTTACAGTTTGCAAAGAAAGGAAGGGAGAGGGGATCCCTGGGTGGCGCAGCGGTTTGGCGCCTGCCTTTGGCCCAGGGCGCGATCCTGGAGACCCGGGATCAAATCCCACGTCGGGCTCCCGGTGCATGGAGCCTGCTTCTCCCTCTGCCTGTGTCTCTGCCTCTCTCTCTTTCTCTCTCTGTGACTATCATAAATAAATAAAAAAAATTTAAAAAAAAAAAAAAAAAGAAAGGAAGGGAGAACAGAGGTTGGGGAGAAGGAGCAGTGAAGGACAAAGGTTAGGATGTGCTGTAGGGTCCCAACGGAGAGAGCTGGAAGGATAAAGAGATGGGAGATTGGAGGGTGGATATGAAAATACTAAGAATGGAGAAGTATGACTTAAGCCCAGTCATGACTGGGCCTCACACTCGGGCTCCGGCACAAGGCAGGGTTTACATGCTTCCATGGCATCACCGTGTCAGGAGGACAGACCCCCAGCAGTTCTGTTTCTTTGGGGCCGTGCTGGGGAGTCCAGCTATCTCTGCTCTTGTGCACGGATCCAGCCTCCACCTGTCCAATCCAATCCTTTCCCATCAAGCCCAAGCCCACCCTCCCCTGACACCCCAGCAAACTGGTGGAGGCCGTCCTAGGTCTCCCTGTCCTTCCGACTTATTTTCAGCCTTGGGGAAACCAACCACTTGTTGACTTGCCTTGCGCGGAGTTGTAATCCCCTTTGTTTCTAATCTGAAACATCTGTTTCTTTACTCGGTTCAGGATTTTATAAAATATTAAAAGAGTCTTTGGCTTTAAGCAGCTTCTTTCTGCTTTCTTGCAACAAATATCCTTTAAGCAAGAACACAGAAAACCAGTATCTGCTGGAAATTGTAGGAGCGGATATACGTAAAAATATATCTCATTACCACCCCATTTGGGTGTGTATTTCTGATCAGAGAAATTCTGTATTTGGGGATGAAGCAGCATGGTGATATTCCATATCCTCCAAGAGGTCTTCAAGAAAAGACCTTTGAATGTCTTGACAAAACTGACTGCATCTTCACTACTAATTGTTCTTGCTTTGGGGTAACATGGAGTCCCTACCGAAATGCAAACATTCTCGGAGAAAATAGCACTGATATTACCAGTTTCTATGCCTTAATGTAAATTAATTTGTCAACTCGGCGACTATGACCACTGACAGCTCATTAAGGTTGGATGCAAAGTAGTCTTTAGCTGGAGGGTGGGAAAGAGGAAGTGTCTGAGCCTAATTGATATTCTTAGCCTGATTCACCGGGTAGTCCTTCTGGGGAGCTGTCCCTGTGTTTAGAATAGAAGGAGCCAGACTGTGAAAAACCGCAGGAACACTTACCCTCCCCGTTTCCTTTTTAGTTCTAGATATATCTCAATTTTTGAACATAAAAGGCCCCACGCTCTATTCTGACTTTAACTTTGTTAACAAGGATCAGTAACAGATTAATTAAATCAAATTAAAAGTTAACCTGTCACAAAGGGGGCAATCGTTTGTCTGGAATTAGGGAACAGCCTGGCTTTTAATGTAAAATGTTTTTATACAAGAGAATCATGCTGAACTGCACTCAGGGTAATTAGGTTTTCAGATGCAATAGCTTCAAAATATTTACGTTTCTTGAAAATATATTAGTTTCAAGTAGTCTGTTGCAATGCTTTGCGCCAAGGCCCAGGTGCTACGGGCATTGCAGAGGTAGCGGTTGCTATTCAGCAGGGCGATGCTTTACACTCTCTGTCCTTTCAACAGCTCCTGGCTGGACATTCGAGGGCGCAGAATTATAGGAAATTTAGAACTGCTTCGCTTTGAACATCATCACAGGGCAGCTGTTAAGCCTCCAAGAGTCTAGCCTATAAGCTGTGGGAGGCAGGCCGAGAGTTTGAACCCACATTACGAAATCTCTTAGTTCTATCCTCTCCACAATATCAAGCAGACCATTTATTTGCCTAGGTTTAGAGACAGCCATTTAGTAAAGTGAAATAGATATCCTCTGGTAACAATTTAATAAATGTCTATTATAGCCTGGGGCATCGAGGTACTAACTTGGAGCTCTTCTCTCTCGGTGTCTTGTGTTCGAGTTAGTGTCGTGCAGATCTATTCACAGCTCTCATCCCAATACCTCGTAACGTCCTCAAAATTGAGGGTAGGACTTAATGAGACTTTTTTTTTTCAAGGAGCAGACATTCAGAATAGGAGTGCTGATTATATTTTGTAGCTGAGTTATTCTTTCTGTGTCCCTCTGTAGCTTTCGTACTAAGAAGACAAGATTCACAGGTAAATATTTGGCAAATAATCCCCCTTCCTGATGACAAGTTTACTTGAATATTACTTTTTAACTGTTATTACAGTGAACAATTACAATTGGGCTTTTTGTTTTGTTGTGTTTAGTTTTGGGGTTTGGTTTAGTTTTTCTAGATATTTTATTTATTTATTTATGAGAGACACAGAGAGAGAGGCAGAGACACAGGCAGAGGGAGAAGCAGGCTCCCTGTGGGGAGCCCGATGCGGGACTTGAGCCCAGGACCCGGGGTCACGCCCTGGGCCGAAGGAGACACTCAACCCCTGAGCCACCCGGGTGTCCCTGGGCTTTGTTTTTTTTAACATGTGCAACAGAGAAAAGGTGCTTCTAGCAAAGGATGCTGACAGTGAAGGAAATGCAAGAGGCACTTCAGGATGGGTAGTGTTAGCGGTGACACTGAGAAGGCTCTGCATTCCAGGAATGTTAGGTGTTGTTTTGTTTTTCTTCTTCAAAACTCGTGTCAGAGCAGCAGTCCTCTGATTGGTTAAGTATTAATGATTAATTATCCACTAATGATGGGTAATTATTAACTAATGCAACATCCGTATATATTTTATAAACATTTATTTACGTTTTATGAAATATCTCATTGATTAGTTAATAAAACACTAATTAGATTATTTCATATTATCTACTATCTATTTTCAATTAGATTATTTTGTAATCTTGTAAAAAATATTACCAGGGGTTTGAATGGTGATCTCTTTTTTTGTTGTTGTTTTTTGTTTTTTTTTGTTTTGTTTTGTTTTGTTTTGTTTTGTTTTGTTTGTTTTTTGTTTTTTTAGCAAATATATCCTGGACTTTTGGGGAAAAGAACCATTTTAATGTTTGCAATTTTCCTGAATTGTGGATCTGGGAATCTGTATGAAAATACCAGGCTTTCCAGACTTGTTCTACTTATAAACATATACTAGTTTAGATGTTGAATAATGGTTCGATATGGTAATGGTACTGACTGGGACCATTGCTAGACGGATTAGGGGAGAATGGCTAGTTATCTAAATACTAAATTTTTCTAAAGGGATCTAAAAGGCAGTCCTTTTTAAACATCACATGCCCCCAAGTGACATAAAAAAAGGTGTGGTATTTTTCGAATCTCATTTGAGAAAACAATCAACTCTGGAATCATCTGTGAGCTCTACCTGACCATTGCTTGTTTCTCAGCCTATTGGGCCTGACTTGGAGAAAGATCTTTTGGAAGGACATGAGGAAAAGAAGTTTGCTTATGACTAAGCTCTGCCTCAGTTCTTCTCTTTAATTCTACTGTGTCCTGGGATAGCATATTTCAAAGTATTTCATAGACTCCGCATACCAGATAATTCACACTGAAATGTGGTTATTGTATTAAAAATATCTTGCCCAAAGCCATTCTCTGCAGAAGAGGAGTGAATGCGTGCTGTCAAACTTATAACTTACAGTAATGAACTTTTAAAATCCTTTGAATATTGGATGTGACCAGTGTGTAAACGAGATAGTCTCCAATTCAAAGACGCTTCGGGGTATTTCCCCAAATAGGTGTACTTATTTGTAGTCTCAGTATTTTCTATCATCCCATGTCTGAATTACAACAGTAGCTTCGTAATTAGCTGACCCGATTTGACTCTTGTCCATCTCCCATGACTTCTCTACACAGCAGCCAGATTATCACCAAAAAACAGAAGTTCAGTCTTTCACTTTTGCTCAAAACTTTAAATTAGGTCCGCATTTCACTCTGAGTATAATCCAAACTCTTTACAATGACTTCACACCGTACGTGATTCACCCTCTTTAGTGTTCAGACATCTGAAATGACCATCCCCCTGTTCACTCTCTCTCCCTCCACAACAGCCTCGGAGCTCCCTCCCAGTGAACCAGGCAAATTCCACCTTTAGGATTTTGCTCTGACTCTAACTGGGCCAATTTTCTCAATTGTCTTCATGGCGAAATCCCTTAACCCTTCAAATCTTTGGTCAAATATCACCAAAAGGAGGCCTTTTTATTTCAGCCTAAATAAAAATGTAACCCACTCCCAGCCCCCACATTTAATCACACATCCTTTCTTGTCCTACTTTACCTTTAAGTCCATAAAGACATCATCTTTTAATATAAAATATCATTTATATGTTTATACTTATCACTATGTTTCCCCATCACCTCCAGAAGGCAGCTGCCTTTGATTCACTGAAGTATTTTGGAAAATAGGATATGGATCATTGTAAAACATCAATGTTTATTTTTAAGTTGAATTAGATTAAAAGAGAGGAAAACATAGCATCCTTTCACCTAAATATAAATGGTGATATTAAACTCTCAGTTGCCCTTGGAAACAATAGGACAAAAGTTAGACAATCGTTCGTTCTTTCTTTCTTTTTTCTTTCTTTCTTTCTTTCTTTCTTTCTTTCTTTCTTTCTTTCTTTCTTTCTTTCTTCTTTCTTCTTTCTTTCTTTCTTTCTTTCTTTCTTTCTTTCATTTTCTTTCTTTCTTTCTTTCTTTCTTTCTTTCTTTCTTTCTTTCTTTCTTTCTATTTTGCTTTCATAAGCAAATTGTATAGAATTGAGGATTCACCTTTGGACAATTTAAGTCCCATGTGTTGTCTGAATTCTGATGAAACAGTGCCTTTCTTTAAGTTCACCAAATCACTCAAGCAAGTAAATCTAAGAGTCTAGAGCCAGACTTCTTTACGAAGTATATATTAAATGATCATTGAAATTAAGCATTAATGATGATGAACAATGAAGTAAGTTTCAAATACCATATATTGGAAAGACCTTCATAAGGAAAAAAAACGTCATTTGACTCATTTCAATAAGCATTACTATGTTCAACAAATCAAGAGATAATAGTTAATTTTTCATATTAACGGCTTCCCAGTTTCATCTAGTTTAATGTTCACAGGCATTCGTAATTTTTGTTCACTCAGTATCTTTTAATTACACATTTATATTGTAACATTTTGCCCTTAAAATCTTCCTTGTATTTTGCAAATAAAAGTTACATGCTACAATATTCAAAGAACATATATTATGCATCTGCTCCATCAACGTATCAACAGATTTGCTATGGAAACGGTAGGTGTTGGTCTGTTGGTTGTGTCTCAAACCTTACTGAATATTACATACAAAAAATTGCACGTAGTGACTTGATACCCTCTCACCTTCCTTTCCCTGTCCTTTGCATTTCATTAAAACGAGGAATTGAAACATAACTCTGAGCAACAAGCCCACTGCAAAATCATTCCTTTCCCTTTTGAGTAATGGTCTTCTGAGAGTGAAAATATGAAATGATGAAAAGGTTAGAATATGCTTTAACTCATTCTTACAGAGATTATAATTGCATCATTATTTGGGTCAAAATCAAATCAATGCTTTCATTCTTCATGTTAGCCAGATTAATGTCAAATAAATGTGATACAATATTTGTCTCAGCACTTAATGATGATATGTTATGGTAAACCTTTAATATAATGAGTTTCAAATTTACCTCATGCTTGAATATTTATTTCTTTAAATGTCATCCTATCCTTTAAAGTATTGCCCATGTAAAATGAAAAGCAGACTATCTGATCTCAGGAGATGTGACTCATATGACTATTTAAACATTGTAATCAGGATAAAAAGGGTTTGAAAATCAACTACATGCTTTCAGAATGTAATCTGCAGCACTTGATTGGAAGAGGTATCAACCCACAGCATAGAAAAAGGAAATCATGCCAATAACCTAAGTGATGTTTCATGGTATTTTGCATTTCAATACCAACAGGTATCTAAGAAATATTGCTGTTAGTCTTAAATGATTCAGCCTTTACATGATTCTTTTTCAAAATATTTTCAATTCAATTAAAGTCAGTAAGGATTATCATCATAGTAAATTGTTATCGATATGAATAGACAAATACACCTACGTCTCGTACCCCTGGGACAATTCCTCTTTGTCTATAGGTTTGTGTCATTCTTTCTGAAATCTTTCAGTGGCATACTGTACTATATGCTTGAGACATAGACAATTCAAGTTTACTGTCAAAATATGACTGTAAAAAGATACTTAATCTTTTGAAAATGTAAAAAAAGATTAAGTCTAATAATTGTATGAAGAAACTAAAATTCACATGATATGCCAATTAAAATTTCCCATTCTAAACATAATATGTGCAGTCGTGCCAAAATGATACATTTCAATTAAATTTTTATTTGTTTTCAATTAATTTTTTTCATTGTGTAAATTTGAGAAATTTAAATCATTTAATTTCTTGAATGGCTATTAAGTTCTACATACTTAAAACTTAAATGTTGTCAACTCACAGTCCTATTAATAAAACACCATGGGTCCTTTTATTTTTCTTTATTTTTTATTTTTAGAAATATTTTATTTATTTATTCATGAGACACAGAAAGAGAGAGAGAGAGAGAGAGGCAGAGACACAGGCAGAGGGAGAAGCAGGCTCCATGCGGGGAGCCTGACATGGGACTCCATCCTGGGACTCCAGGATCACACCCTGGGCTGAGGGCGGCACTAAACTGCTGAGTCACCTGGACTGCCCACTATGGGTCCTTTTAAACCGCAAGTGATTTTTAACTTTTAAAAGCTAATTAATTGAAAATTATGATGATGATGATGATGATGATGATGATGATGAAGATTTACCCTGGAGGGATCTTTTAGAAACTGACCAAATCTCAGAGAATCTCTCTATATTTCTAGGTATTTATATATCTCACCATACATAAGAATAAATAAATAAGTAAATGTGGATATAACAACCTAAAGTAATTTTCAGTGCCCTTTAATTTAGATGTTTTTCCAGGTCTGTTTATTTAGTACAATTTTTAAATCCTATTTTTATATTTAGTCTCTCTTCCCACAAAAACATTAACTTCCATGTGATTTCTCAATATAGGAAAAAGAAATTTTGGGATCCTTGATTTCTTTCATAAAAACAAAACAAAAATAAGTCCTACTGGGTAGTTTTCTTTTACCCAAATAGGACTAAATATCTTATAACAAATTACTACTATATAATATTCTAGTGAGGGATTTTTTTTAGCATATAATATGTAAAATATTATTTTTAACTAATGTCTTTCAGTGAGTTAAGTTAGATGAAGAAAAGAAGATATATGCATTTTCTGGGAAAAAAAATATATTTAAAAAATCCAGATCCTAAAGGGAAGTTAACATTTGGAAACAAGGAAAAACACAAGGTGAAAGGTGAGTGTCTCATTTATTTTGTATTTAGCTTTTAGCCTGAGACAAGTTCAGAGTTAAATATGACAGGGCAGCTAAACCTTCAGTAGAAAAACTTATAGCCTCATTTTTTGACAAAGCAGAAGACAGAGTTCATAGGAATCATAGATATTGAAAAGCAAAGGGAGAAATCTCAGAAAATAAAAAGCTGAGGAAGGGAAGTTCCGAATTCTGTGTATATATTATCTCCAAGTATATGGCTGACCTCTGAATCAGAGAAACACAGGATTGAGTTCAAAAGGCCAGCTAAAGCTAAAAAAAAATAAGATGAAAATTTGAGCTACCAAGAAGAGTTTTTTAATTAAATTGTCAATTTAATCGCTCACTAAAGCAGGAAATATTATCATTTTTAGGAAGACTATACCAGAACTCAGATTTTCTACCTCATAGCATTCAAAACGTCCAGGATCCAATTCAAAATTACTAAATATATCAAGAAATAGGACAGTATTATCAATTCTCAAGAGGAAAAAAATAATCAGAAAGGTCAAAAATCTAGATAATATAGATAGATGTTGACATTAGAAGATAAGGAATCCAAAACAACTATTTTGATTATTCATCTTATAAAATCTTCCTCTTTTCTCAAAATCAAGTTTTGAGGCTGAGCAGAAGAGTCTGAGAAAGGAACCGTTCACACTACTATGTTCGTGTTGAAAGGAAGGAAAAATATTACATAAACGTGGTCAGATCGCCCAATGGCTTACTATAAGCCTATGGCTTGCTGATACTCACCTACTCTCTGTATCCTAGGTACTAATAGGAACGATTCAAGGTTTCCTCTTGCGGTATGATTTTTATATTCCATTTTCTTGAAATTCCAAAACTCTTACATCAGAAACGAATATTTTCTCCATGGCCTTGCAGAGGCTAGCTCAACTGGATCATGTGATGACGAATGTCTCCTAAATGGGCTAGCTCAACACCCAAGTGGAAACTCACGTCTTGATAACCTATCAGATCTTATCAGAAGAGATTTTGCATCTTAAAAGTAGGTTTTCAGGTATTTTTTAAAACATACTCAGATCAACTAGTTTTTTTTTTAATTTAATAAATGTGAGCCTTTTTGTAACATCATTCATAATTTTTTAAATTTAAACTCCAAAGGCTTTGGCGATAGCATCTCTCTGCAAAGAAATTAATTTGTCAGGAAAAAAGAGAATTTGTGCTATTCTGTAAGATGTGCTATTCTATAGTTTAGTGCTTTTTTTTTTTTTTCTTTTTACTGGAGCCATTGCCACATTTACAAGTTGTAAATGCCTCACTGCTTTTCCCTCCAGACTTGTTTCCAACATAATTCAATAATTTGAATTATCTACACATGTAGGGATGCTTGGTTAGCTCATATCAGTGTTTGAGCATCTGACTTTGACTCAGGGTGTGATCCCAGAGTCCTGGGATCAAGTCCCATGCCGGGCTCCCTGTGTGGAGCCTGCTTCTCCCTCTGCCCATGTCTCTGTCTCTCTCTGTGTCTCTCATGAATAAATAAATAAAATCTTAAAAAAAAGACTCATGCAAAACTTATTGATAAGAAGATTTCACTGGAAAGACTAATTTCAAGGGAAATCCTTATTCACAGGGGCAGCAAAATGACTTATAAGTCTGTACTTCTTCATTAGTAAGCACCTCAGATATATCTGTAGGCCTAAACACAGAATCCTCCTGTTGACCCAATACTTGACTTTAAAGAAGACAAAACCATATTCTCAGACATGTTTGCAAAACATACACACTTATTGAATATAAAAAAGAAGAGCACAAAAAATAACAACATTTTTAAAAATCCCCAAACACGAAGGCTTCCCAATGTAATTCACTTTCAATCCATATAATTTCTTGACTTGCAGTGTTAACAACAATACCAAACTTCATGGGGGAGGGTAGTAGTTGAGAGAGGAGCAAAGTGCGTAAAAATTCCTTCTTTAGAACCAAAATTGTTCTACAATTTTTTGTTACACTAATAAAGTCCCTTCAGCCTTGTGAGTTAGTAGGAAGTGCATAGGGAAGACTGGGAGATGTAATTCAGGAGGGAGAGGCCGATTACATCAGCTTCCTCTCCTCTCCCCTTAGCAACACATCCTTCAGACATTGAGACTATTCCATGGAAGCAAAACAATCTCACCAGCAGTTGCCCACTGGGGATGAAATATCTGTAACAAAATTGCTAGTGGTGTTGCTTGGCATCTCTCTATCGTTATTCATATTTTCTAATTTAGGGTATCATTCCATATGTCTATATTGTTAGGGCTCCTGTTCTCTTCTCCCACCTTCAGTGCCTTACTTGTTCTAAATGGCCTATCAAAATATGTTCCACAGTTTCTTTCCTGAGAATAATTCTGATGTTAGCTGTGAGAGTGATAATACACCCATCAGCCTACCTTACACAAGTTACATTAACTTCTCTGTAATACGTGAGGCCTGTCAGGGCACATAACACTCAAATGTCAGTATGGGGAGAAGGTTTGCGACAGAAAAAAAGCCAAAATGTGAAACTTCCTGAACTCATCACATGGACCCAATGTTCACAGTTGTTCCTGTTTTCATAAAACCAAGCAAAGCATTTCTCCTCAAAACATACAATTATAGAAAAACAGACTGAAAGCAAGCCAGTGTTTATATAAAAATACATCACTGGAGATAATATTTGGAATGATGAAAATGAGTATATTTAGACATGTTGATACGTAATACAAACCACAGACGGCTGAAATATCTGTATAATATATGTTATATGCGTATATTTACATATATATGTGATACAGGAGAGGGTAGTTCTTGTCTCACAGAGTCAAAGAATGAATCTCACGGACAAAGGAGAGTGAGTAAAGGGATAGAAGTTTATTAAGCAAAGATCCAGAGAAAGCTCTCCAGAGAGGGATCCCAACAGGGTTGCCACTGGGGGCTTGTAGGGTTGGTCTTTTATTGAAAGCCAGTCAGGGAACCTAAATCCTTTTAACCTCTCCATTGATATCACCATTGAGTAAGGACTAGTGATAACATCTTTAATGGCTTACTTCTTCTTTGGGGTCTGGTTATTCTTCATAGGTCACAGATGACTATCTTAAAAAAGACACCCTCCTACACCTAGGGCAGGGTAGTCTGGCCTGTTCCTTTATCTTTGGTTTCCTTATACCTCAGCATTTTGGGGATTTTTTGTGAACCTGACTCCCAGGCCCCCTACCTATCTCTCCCTACCTACTCTCACCTGTCCCTTACTCACATGTATACTGTGTGTGTGTGTGTGTGTGTGTGTGTGCGCGCGTGTGTGCGTGTACAGAGACAGAGGGGAAAGAATATATTTGTTTTCTGTTCCTGCTTTAACTAATTACTACAAACTTAGTGACTTAAAACAATAGAAATTATTTAATTATCTTATAGTTCTGGAGATCTGAAACCTCACTGAACTAAAAGCAGCAAAACTATATACCTTTTGGATTCTGTGGGGGAAAATCCTTTTCCTTGACATTTCAAGCATTTTGAGAGAGCATTTATAGAGCTCTGGATCCCTTCCTCCATTTTCAAAGCCAGCAATAGAGGGCTAAGTCCTTCTGACATCACATCAGTCTGAAATTACTTCTGTCATCACATTTCTTTTCCTCTCACCTTACACCTACCCCTTCTATTTTTTTTAGGAGTGTTGTGATTATACTGGGACCATACAGGTTAATGCAGAATAATCTCCCATTTTAAGGTCAGCTGGTTAGCAAACAATTCTATAGTCACCCTTAGCTTCTGTGTGCCATGTAACCTCACTTATTCACACATTCTGAACATAAAAACATGAACATCTTTGAAGGTCCAGCCTTTGGATTGCCACAGCACATATTCTACATTGGGGGAAACCAATCTATAAGTTTTCTCCTATTGAAATTCTAAAAAGATAGGGGAATTATTGTACATACTTCAGCAGGATGCTGACGTTTATCCTTATTCTAGCAAATATTGTCCTAAACTTGCATAGTATTAAAAACTAGAGAGAAATCAATGGATTGAAAGAGTATGTGAATTATAAGAGGAAATGTCCCTAAAGCTTATGCTGAGCTTAACCATGGGATTCAGTAATTTCATTACTGGATATGTACCCAAGGAATATGAAAACATTGATTTGAAAAGATATCTGCACTTCTATGTTTATTGCAGCATTATTTACAATACCCAAGATCTGGAAACAACCCAAGTGTCCATCCATAGAAGAATGGATAAAGAAGCTCATAGGAACCGAATCCTATATTTCCACAAAGCAATAGTTTAGTGTTGGCTAATTTCATGTTTATAGTGGCTTTATAAAACATAATTATTGCAAATAATGTGATAAATGTATCACATTACACGTCTATATCTATGTTGATTTTTTTTTTTTTTTTTTTGTAATGGGGAAGCTCGGTACAAAGTGCATGGGGACTCTATATTGTCTTCACTTTTTTAAGTAAAACTGAAACCATTCTTAAAGTTTATTTTAAAAAATAGCATTACTTGCAACCAGTGCTTTTCAAACATTAGTGGACATGCTCATCCCCTGGGGATCTTGGTAAAGGAAGCCTGATTGCAGTGGGTCTGGGGCAGGGCCTGAGACTCCATACTTCTAGTGAGTTCCCAGGTGAGCCCAATGTCGTTGGTCCAAGATCCGGTGTGAGTGACGAGGTTCTCAATTTAGTGCAGGGTTTCTCAGCCATTGCATGATTAAGATTTTTGGTTGGATAATTGTCCGTTATCCAGTACGTTACAGAATATTCAGCAGTAGCTTTGGGCTCTATTCATGAGAGGACAATAGAATCTCTTTCTCCAAGTTATAACAACCAAATTATAGTATTGAATAAATACTATAATTAAAGCCTTAAAATTTGGTAACATGATGGGTACCCTCAATTTTCTAAGACAAATATAAAATGCAGCTAATCACCAAGCATATGAAATAATAAAAGGTCAGGAAATTAAGGATGGGGCCAGTAAGTCTATTGGCAGTGGTGAGAGAAGAACGGATCAGAACAGTAGATGGCAAAATTTTATATCAAATATAATTAAGAGGAACATTCCACAATACATGTATCCTAAAAGAATAATCCCTGTTTTTCTGGTTTTAATAACACATTTATTTCTTAAGAAAAGCATATGTAGTCATTGTTAATAGTATAAAAAGGAGACACAATCTTCAAAACCTCATGTCCCCTTTTAATTTCAATGATAACTTACTTTGTGCTATGAATAATTCACATTTGACAAGGGAAAGCAACAGAAAAAAATAAATGCTAAAATGTAATTAATATTTAATCTGTTTAACCCCATAACTCAGAAATCAATTGCTAAATATGTTTAGAATTCTTATTTATATTTAAATTGCATTCCCATGGTCTTTGAATTGAAAGTAAATTTTAACAGTGAAAACTGCCTTATATTAAGAGGAGTTTACTTCCGTGTATGCCACCACTTGAGGAAAAACAAACGTTAAACAAAACAATATTGATTCTCATTATTAGAGATTTCATAGGAAGTTAAGAGGTAAATTAAAGAAAATATGCAGACATAAATTCTGTTTCATTTTGTTTTTTTCTTCCTTGGGCTTCCAATTCCATTTCAGAGTGAGTTTGATGATTTTATTTAAGAAAAAAAAAAAAAAGAGCTTTAGAACCAATTTAATATCTAGTTTGGGAACTTACTCCAGCCTGAGGAAACAAAGCAATTTAAAGTTAATTCAAGTAAGGTAGGTGTCTATCTCCTTAGGGAATGAGTTTATTGTTTTGTTTTGGTTAGATTTAGTTTTTCCCCAAGATAGAATTCACCAAATTTTTTAAAAACTTGCATTACTTATTTTCTCATAAAAATTTTGATGAAATATTATTTCCCAAATTTAAAAGTATCTATACAATTATGTGATCACCCAAAATCACATGATTCTAACTTAGTATGCTAGCAACAAGGGTGCCAGAGACCTCTTCACTCATTGAAGGTGACCCATGAATTATCTTTTTTTTTTTTTTTTTTTTTTAATTTATTTTTTTATTGGTGTTCAATTTACTATCATACAGAATAACACCCAGTGCCCGTCACCCATTCACTCCCACCCCCCACCCTCCTCCCCTTCTACCACCCCTAGTTCGTTTCCCAGAGTTAGCAGTCTTTACGTTCTGTCTCCCTTTCTGATATTTCCCACACATTTCTTCTCCCTTCCCTTATTTTCCCTTTCACTATTATTTATATTCCCCAAATGAATGAGAACATATAATGTTTGTCCTTCTCCGACTGACTTACTTCACTCAGCATAATACCCTCCAGTTCCATCCACGTTGAAGCAAATGGTGGGTATTTGTCATTTCTAATAGCTGAGTAATATTCCATTGTATACATAAACCACATCTTCTTTATCCATTCATCTTTCGTTGGACACCGAGGCTCCTTCCACAGTTTGGCTATCGTGGCCATTGCTGCTAGAAACATCGGGGTGCAGGTGTCCCGGCGTTTCATTGCATTTGTATCTTTGGGGTAAATCCCCAACAGTGCAATTGCTGGGTCGTAGGGCAGGTATATTTTTAACTGTTTGAGGAACCTCCACACAGTTTTCCAGAGTGGCTGCACCAGTTCACATTCCCACCAACAGTGTAAGAGGGTTCCCTTTTCTCCGCATCCTCTCCAACATTTGTTGTTTCCTGCCTTGTTAATTTTCCCCATTCTCACTGGTGTGAGGTGGTATCTCATTGTAGTTTTGATTTGTATTTCCCTGATGGCAAGTGATGCAGCAATAAATGGTGCTGAATTATCTTTTGAATAGTCTGAAAAGGGAATGCGTGAGGGCATATAGTTCATTATCTGTCCATGGCAATATATAAATTCTCAGATGTGAGAACAAATGATTTATGTATAAGAATGAACTTTCCCAAAGGACAGCATGGTAAGTAATGGTTTTGTTGACAGAGCAATTGATAGCACAATTGTCCCAAATAAGAAATGATTAATTGAAATTATGCTTACAAAATAAACATTGTTTCTGGGGAAAAAAAATAAAGACTGCCTTGGAGGCCTAGGGAAAAGAATAAAGTGAATATTTTACATTTAAAGTGGTTCTGTTCTTGAGTGGAATAATAACAGGCTGTACATAGAGCTGCAGAATGTTCATTGTCTAATTTAGTTTGGCCAATCCAATTTTATTGAACACTTAATTCTTTGTTGGTCGCTGAAAAGCTCCTAAGTTGTGATGACAGACACTGAATTCTGTGAGAAAGATATGCAAGTGGAACTAGTGAAGCACAATGTGATAACATTGATTGACTTCAAATTTCAGACATGGCTTCAAGGAAGATACAGCATCTCTTGTGGCTTGAGAGATGAGCAGAGACAATGCTGAGGAGAGTTGAAAAAGCTACTCCACGGGAGCAAGGGAACACAGGCTGAAAGGAAACTATCAATTGTCAAATTTATAGAAAAGATAAAATAAAATAAGGATGTAGTCAGAAACAGTAAAAAAAAAAATGTAAGGGATTGTTTTCTAGATGAGAATAGAGGCTTTCCCTGCCAACCCTAGTCTGACCATCAAAGTGGTAAGTTCATTACAATAAGATATATTTTTTTAAATATGTGATTTTTATATTTAATTTGTTAGCTGATAATCCAAGTGAAGTAGGATATAGGGAGAGCTGAAATTTTTAATTTGGGAAACATGAATCTACAAATGATAGCTGACATGATATCTAATTAAGACTTTAAGAGGAAAAAAGAACATATACATAGTTCAAGAAACTGTAGGAAGCAGTCATGATGTGCCATCTGACACAAGCAGATAGCATTTGGAACTGGCAGAAATTATTAAAATCAGGTTAAAATTAAAATGTGAAATGATGCATTTTATTCAAAAGTGCATACATCTACTTAACTTTCAGTTTTCATAAATGTTTATGTAAACCTCTAAATTAAACAAAATCACTTCTTTCATTTTCTACAAGCTTGAACTACAGTTAAGTTTTCCATCCATTTGATCATAAAATTCTCATAAAGGAGATTCTGAATAAATGTAATGAAATATATGATTCAGGCATATTTGAAAAGCAAAGAATCAGATACATCATCTTCTAATTCCACTTTAATCCATTCTGTCTACCTAAATTTCAGACAAGTGGTTAAAAATCACAGAGGTCGTAGCAATAAAGTAATGAAAAAAGAGAAATGAAAGTAATCAAATCTCAATTTTTGCACGAACAATTCCTAAAGGTAATTAGTTCCAACAAACTGCTCTCCTGTTCCTATACGGTCATTAGTCATAACCTTGATTTTTCCAAATCCTTAAAATGTATGCAATGTTTTAAAAGAAAAGTTTTAATAGGCAACTCATCATATAATTAAATAAACTGGTCTTGTTCATTGTGTCATTTTGAGCCATTCTTTGATAATTTAGAAAGGAAGTAATAATTCTCATTTACATATAGCAAATTAATATTTTCTCAAATATGTTAAATAGTAAAAATATTAATGACAAAAGATATTTTATTTGTGATACAAATATTGATGGTGTTACCATTTTTATCTTACATCTCTATTTCTTTTACTTTTAAATTAACTACCTTTCGGTTGCACTTCAGTTATTTGGTAAGATTTGACACTCTTAGGTTTTGTGTTTATTTGATTTATTTTGGGGGGAGGGAAACAGAAATTATGTCAATGCGAGTCACATGCATTTACTTAAAAAAGACAATTAAGAAAGCATCCACAATTCTAACAGTTCTGTGTCTTTATTTTACCATAGATATGACATAAATAATCAGTTAAAAAACCTGTCAACATTCTTACATGTACCATGTTAAATTATATAGCCCACATTAAAATCAGCAATCTACCATTACAATTAATTTGTATTTTGATCACTTTTGAAATAATAAAATCAAATTCTCACATTCATCAACTGTATCAAATAACTACACATGCACATTAATATTTATAGTAAATATATGGAAATAAATCAGAAAATGAGACATGTACTTGTGAAATAAAACTTGTGCCCATAAAGAACTTTTCTGAACCCAAATATCCTTTTCACTTTATCGTATCATTCACTGAGAAAATAGGTTTTAGTGGTTTTGTATTCATCCAGCTATAATGCTTTAAAACAAGTGTTACTCTCTGAGCACATTTTTAAAAAGATTTTTACTTATTTATTGGAGAGAGAGAAAGCGCACACACTCACATGCATGAGTGACCTGGAAAGCTGGGGAGGGGCAGAGAGAGAGGGAATCTCAAGCAGACTCTAGCTGAGCTTCGAGCCGGATGCAGAGCTCTATCTCAGGACCCTGAGATCATGACCTGAACCAAAACCAAGTCAGATGCTTAACAGACAGGGCTACCCAGGTGCTCTGGGCATATATTTTTATGCTCCCTTACCATAATGTGATTTTATAAAACCTTTCTTTGTTCTTTTAGGGTACAGGCTACATGTTCATTAGACATACTTCGACATCTATGTCTCTCTCTCTCTCTCTCTCTCTCTCTTTTTTTTTTTTTTTTTGCACAACAGGAAAGCTAGCACACTTTAGATGATTGTGAAGTTATCATTAATGGATGGATTCATTGCCATTATATGTTCAATTGTTCAATTTTGCTCTATACAATATTAGGAGAAAATGGCTGAACAGGAGGAGAATTCAGAAGATAATACACAGAATAATATGCACTGTGTTAAAATACATAAACATTCAGAATGGATTCCAAAGCAAAAATAATGCAAGCCTAGCCTGAGCGATTCTAGCAAACTATGTCATTAGAAATAATATCAAGTATGATGTTGTCGGGAAATATTCAATGACAATTTAACATCTTTGGTTATTCGTTTGATTACATTTCAGAAGTTTTATTTAAAAAAGTTTATTTAAAAAAAAGAGTTTTACTTAGGTTATGAGAAATATGACTGTTAAAACATGGAGTCAACAGGCCAATATTTAAGTCACTTTATGTGTTTCTTTTTTTGTTTTGTTTTGTTTAAAGATTTATTTATTTATTCATTAGAGACACACACAGAGAGAGAGAGAGGCAGAGACACAGACGAGGGAGAAGCAGGCTCCTTGCAGGGACTTTGATGTAGGACTTGATCCCAGGACCCTAGGATCACGCCCTGAGCCAAAGGGAGATGCTCAACTGCTGAGCCACCCAAGTGCCCCAAAATTTTAATAATATTGTCACACATTTTTAAAAGAGGGATAAAACAAACAAAATGCATTCACTAGATAATATTCTAATCTCACAGTTTTATATTCACTGTCCATGTAGAGAAGGGAGTGGGGGAGTGACCATATAAAAATACAGGAGTTTTAAAGATTTATCTATATATATATATAATAAAATATATAATTATATATATAGATGGATATATAATTTAAAACATACAAGTTAGTAGCCATTCAATTTATTTAACATAACCAACTGCTTTGTACCATACATATATAAAAACAAAGCAAAAATTGGAAAGTCATAGCAAAAACAGAAATATGTGAAAATAACTTAATAAACCTGGATGTCCATTCCAAACTATGGCCATAATGAGTACTTACAATGATTATATTGCAGCCTCAGAGAAATTATTTCAGTGGCTTGTATTTTGAGAACACTTGAAACATGGTAATGGGTTACCAGGACAAAATGTGAAACATGGCTTAATATTCAGAACATTCAGGAAGCACTGCAGAAACAATTCACAAATAGGGGAATGGTGTATAGATTTACCAAAAATTCAAAGTTTTTCTTTTTTCAGGCTAGAGAATTTATAATTTTAAGAAAAAATAAGTACTTTGTAAGTCATCCTCACACACAAAAAAAGCATAACATGCAATCCAAGTATACAATAGATCAAAAGTAACATAAAAATCAACCAAACAAACAAAGAGAAGTGTTTTGTGTCTCCTTTTTCCTAATAAAAATGATTTGAGTTGGAGCTCATGATTCTACACGATAGACTATGGGACAATATGAACAGAGCAATACTTTTCTAAGTGTCTTGGAAAGATCCAAAATGGGTGTCATGGGCTGGGAAATAGTTGGAAAGTTTTCTTTAACAAGGTTTCCCTATATCAATACTTGAGAAAGTAGAGACTAAAGCTAGGTCAAATTCCCTCCCTTCCATCATGGCAACAAATAGCCATAACCACCCTTGTAATCAAAGGCACATTCCTTAAATAAAACATAATTGAAAACACACAGAATTTTGTGTTACTGATGTATTATTCAATCCATAAAATGGACATTGAGGAATGGTTTTAATATTCCATCTATGGTATCAAAATGATTTAATTAATATTTTGACAGAAAATAAAGAACATACAAATGGAAACAGTGCTAAGTGTCTAACAAGGGCAAATCTAATAAACAAGAAAGCAAAGGTTATTACATGTGTTCAGATGGATTTCTATTGCTTACTTTGAAAATCTCTTTTACTGGGATGCCTGGTTAACGGTTGAGTGTCTGCCTTCAACTCAGGGAGTGATCCCCGGGTCCTGGGATCAAGTCCCACATGGGGCTCCTTGCAGGGAGCCTACTTCTCCCTCTTCCTGTGTCTCTGCCTCTCTCTCTTTGTATCTATGATGAATAAATAAATAAAATCTTTAAAAAAAAAAAAAAGAAAATCTCTGTTACTGCCATCACAGCTACTATACACAGCACTATCAAAATAAATGGTAATTAAGCTTTGGTTTCTATATGTATGAAGTCAATATGTTAAAGAAATGCAATAGTTTCACTTACGCTTTTCCAATGTAACATATCCTTGAAATTCCTAGAAAAAGTTTGCTATTGAAGAATTTAGTCTCACTGGAAAATCAGGGTCTGAGGATATATTGAACTCAATATATGCATTTTATTTATTTATATAAAATGAAGGGAAAGTGATATTTGTCAACAATATTAGGCAGTGAATATTGTAACCTTGATTCAGACATTGCATTTTTAAATATTACATTACAAAAGAGTGAAATCCTTTTCCTTTTTTAGTTTTTGTAAAGACATAGCATGTACTTCAATTTCCACAAAAATAAATCATTTAATGAGTATCCACTATTTAACAAGAACATCTTCTAGAAATAGAAACACTAATAATGTACAAAAAGGTCACTAGTTTTCTTTCTTTCTTTCTTTCTTTCTTTCTTTCTTTCTTTCTTTCTTTCTTTTTTTGGTTTGAGAGGTAGACTTGTAATTTAAAAAAAGAAGAAGAAAGAAAGAAAAGAGCAATGCTTAGGTTTTCCACACATAATATAAACATTTACAAGGTATAGAATTAGGAAGAAGGGAATAAAGTTTCTTTTTTTCCATTATTTTTAGATTCTAGTTAGTTAATGTATATGCCAAAATTGGTTTCTGGTGTAGAGTTTAGTGATTCGTCACTTATATATAACTTCCAGTGCTCATCACGAGTGCCCTCCTTAATACCCACCACCCATTTAGCTCATTCCCCGCTCACATCCCTCCATCAATCCTCAGTTTGTTCTTAAAAATTAAGAGTCACTTATGGTTTGAAAAGAGTTTCTAACTCTATAGAAAATTCAAGTAAGGGACAATTAAATAAGTGATACCTGTTAAGTGGTTGTTGTAATGTTAATGTACTTTCCCCAAAGGGAAAGAGAAAGTGTATATACAGAACTTGAAATTGGTATTTATATGAAAAAGTAAAGTCGTGAAAATCATGAATGATGAAAATAAAACCTGCACATAATATTCAGGAACTGGTATAGTTTTTGGAAGTATTGAATGACATTAAATAGGGAAATATGGGTAGAATAGATAATATATTTTGTAGGAAATGCATTTTGGAACATTGAAACAGTTGAGGTTTTTTTTTTTTTTTTTGTTTTTTGTTTTTTTGTTTTTGTTTTTTTTTTTCCCCCTCTGAGATCTTTCAAGATTTTTCTTGAACATTGTAACTTGAAAATATAGGTCACGGTGTAATGTTATTTGGTTGTCGGTTGGTTTACACTTATCCTACTTGGTGTTCTCTGAGCTTACTGGATCTGTGGTTTGGTGTCTGACATCAATTTGGGGGAATTCTAAGCCACATTATTTCAAATACATCTTCTGTTCCTTTCTTCTCATTCTAGTATTCCCATTACATGTATGTTACACTTTTTATAATGGTCTCGTAATTCTTACATATTCTGTTCCTTTTTTTTTTTACTATTTTTTTCTCTGCTCAAGAGAGAGAAGCTCAGAGATTCTTTGTTCAATTGTATCCAGTCTAAAATATTAACATCAAAACTATTCACTTCTATTATAGTGTTTTTGATTTCCAGCATTTCTTTTGGTTCTTAGAATGTCTGTATCTCTGCTTACGTTGTTCATCAGTTCTTTCATGCTGTTTACTTTATATGTTAAAGACCTTAGCATGTTAATCATGGTTATTTTAAATTCCTGGTCTGATTAATCCAAAAATCCCTGTCATATCTGAGTCTCATTCTGATGCTTGCCCTGTGCTTTTTGCATTTACTGTATCTTGTAATTTTCTCTTGATTGTCTGACATGATGTATTAGGTCAAGGAGCTACATAAATAGTCCTTTAGCAATGTAGTAGTAAGCTGTGGGGAGTGGGGAAGCATTCTTTACTGCTATTATTAGGTCTCAACATTCTAGTGAGCCTCTGTCTCTGGACTGTGCACTTCATTAATGCATCTCAGTATTACCTACCCACACACAACTCAGCTGGGACAATGGTGGGCTGGAGTCATTTATTTCCCTTCTGTCACATGAGAACCTAGGGGGAAAAAAATGCCTAGGTTGGGTATTTCCCTTCCCCTGAGTCAGTTCAGCTCTAATGCAATGTCAACAGGCTAAGCCCTGGTGAAATAGTTTCTCCTGAGAGCAGACCTTGTTTAGGAGAATAGAATGCTGTGGCTTATCGCAAAATAGTTTCTTTCTCCTCCCTCTGCCAGAAGCATGAGCAGATTTTTCTCTGATATTGGGTGTGAGACCCAGTTGAGTTCCACAAGGTAAAAACTCATCAAAGTGTGTCCCCTCCCCATGACTGGATGTGTATCTACATGTTGTTTTTCCTGAAGTTTTATCTCTCAGACTTCACACAGACACTCCAGCAGTTAATCAATTATGATTTGGGTTATCCTACCTTGGCAGTGGTTCCCATGGAGGTTACTGATAGTGGGTTTCTGTTTTAGTAACGTATAATTCTCTGTATCCCCCTGTTGGTCTCTCTGAGTTGGGGGGCAGCAGTTTGCCTTGAGACCTAATTTCTTTTACAGAGCAAAGAAGAATTGATGATTTTTCAGTCTGTTCAGTTTTTTATGTGTTGTTAGGACAGAGTGGTGACTTCCAAGCTCTTTACATGCTGAATCAGAAACTGGAAGTCTGGGACTTTATGTCATCCCTGAAAGTGCCCACATTGAGAAATAAATCTGATTGAATGACTCTATGCACTAGTTGTGGCAGGAGAGCTGAGTCATCTGGCCACCAAAGGGAAGCGAGTGAATTTGAGAAATGGTTCATTATGCAGTGTTATTATGGCAAAAACTAAAACATTAAGTAATGGGAAGTGTATTCTGTTTCCATTTTTACACATGCACAAAAACAATAATAGTGAAAAGTAATCTTGATAAATAGTATTTAGAAAGCTAGAGATAGATCTAAAAGAAAAGAGAAAAATAGTGTAGTCTCTTACGCTATGGATAAAAGAGACTTCAGTTAATGAAAGTAGATGGAGGAAGACAAAATAAATGAGCAGGAAAGGACTCAAAGAATTCTGAGGCTGAAGGAGTCTTGGAGAAAATTCATTTCAACTTTTTAATTTCTCACAGATGGAAATTAATAACCAGAGTTGTTTGTTCTAATTATTGCTATTTAATGTCATGCCTGACCTCACCATACATATTATCTGACTTTTATCCAAGTACTTATTTTAATATATTATACTTTTTCTTAAAAGAAAACCCAGTGTCATTCATTATTTTTCCTTATATTAAGTCACATCTTATGGAGCTATAATTAGTTGAAGCTTAGTGTTATTTTAATATGATGTTGGTTTTAATAAATGATGATACAAATATTAAACCACTCCGTGAGTGTCATGCCAATTAAACAAAAGATCAGTCCAATAAATCTCTATCTCTTCTTTATGTTGAAAATTTAAATTAAAATTTTAGTTATAGAACAAGACAACTTTGAGAGAGTAGATATAGCTTGCTTATTCTGAAAAATAAGAAAGGACATAATATTAACCAATCAGACAAACATCCTCCTCTCTCAAGAATATAATTTAAATTTTATTTAATTTTAAGTGATATAATGATTTAATAAGCCATGAATATATTGCAGAAATTTATAATATTGAAATGAACTTTGGAAACAATCAAAAAAAGTGAAAACAATGCATCTCATGAGTAAATGGACATGCAAACAAAAAGTGCTAATGATTTTAGAATACCTTTGTGATAATATCTACCCCTATGGCAACTCAGTTCAGCAGAAAAATGCAGAGTTAAAAATCACTAATGATTTTTAAATATGAAGATGGAACATGACTTCTCCATTGACATGGTTCGTGAGATCAAAATGATTGGTGGAATTTATGAGATATCTAAAAAAATGTAAATAGCAGTACTTTTCTATCCTGGCAAATATTGACATCCAGGAATTCTTAAACTGAACTGAGATAAAAGATCATAAATCATGAGTCTGTCTGTCACTCGTTCTCCCACTGTCTCCTTTCCTCATAGTCCTCTCTCTCCCTCCCACCCAATAATCTCATGAGTCTTGGTCCTATATATAAGTACTTCCATAGGATATCCTTATTATTTGCCAATATATATTTGACCACATTATTCTTTTTTTGGTCTGATCTTTTTTTCCTTCATTCTACTACTAAATTGTATTACTTTTCTCAATCTTGCTACTCTGATTAATATTGTTGACTTACATTTACATGTCTATTCCACTAATGGATCAAATATTTTACCCTCCATCCTGGATGCCAAGAATTCCCATTGACATAAATAGCACATATAATTAATCAAGGAAATAGTCATCAATAAAATAAATCATTAAGCAGAAAACAACCAAAAAAAATCAACACATATACAATCAACTAAATGTAAATGAAGAATGACTAGCTCATATTTACATACGTCAGCCTAGGCTTCCTTCCAACCATTGTAACTGCTTTATTTTTACGTCTAGCTATTGCTACTTCTTAGTCATCTAAAACGTAGTCATCTAAAAACTCAGGATCATTTTAAAGCAGAAAAAGCAATTTTATTTTATTTATTTATCTATTCCTATCTATTGTTTCCTTTCCTTCCCTTCTGAAATAATTTGATCCAAAAACTACTATTTGCAGTTGGGAAAGGTAGGCAGATACCTGCATGAAGGGGTATAGTGAAGATCTCTAGCGGCCTTGTGGGAGTTTAGAGGACATGGTAAGGGAGGAGGACTTCTAAATGGAAGATTGACTTAGTGGATGGGATGCTGTAGGTCATAGGTCATAGAGGGAAGGGGAGGTGTCCCAGAGGTGGAAAGGGCAAAGTTGCATACAGGGGTGTTAGAGCAAGAATGGGGACAACAGGGAATTTGTATGGAGTAGATTGCAGATGTTAGCTACAAGACAAGATTGGTGAAATACATCAGGATTGGTGAAATAAGTCAATTTATCAACATATGTGATTTTGGGTGGGGTAATTTTCACATATCCAGTGGATCAAAGTTTCTTTTTATTTACAAACATCTTGCAGTCATATGTCTATTGGGTTGAATAATCTTAGCTGCCATTTGGGACTTCCTGCTCTTCTCCACCTCCTGTAAGGAAATGAATTTTACCCAGACTTGCCAGGATCTTGCACCCATATGAAAATGGTGCAAGATCCTCTCCCAGAAACACTGCAGCTGGATATTAGGAGGGGGAAGGGTCACTCACTGCTCCCCAGTGAAAAAAGCCCTTGGGTATGTTTCAAGTAGATCATATCCTAGTCACAGAACGGCTGAGCAAGAGCAAACATGTCACAGTGTACTATATCAGTGTTGAGAAATTGAAGAAACCACCATACAGGTAAAAAATTTGAGAGTCAAAAACTTTCAGTTAAAAAAAATGGTTTCTCAATACTTTCAGTAGAAAAGAATAATAACCTTTTAAAAGCTCTTCTCAATAACCTGCTATGCAACATCGCACAAACTCAACCTATGAAGACTCAGGGTCACTACTTTCGTCTTACCATCCATCTCATCTTTATCACTTTATTGACTTTCTCCTTTCAAATGTCTTAAATATTGAATTCCAATTTCCTCCTTAAAGACGAATTTCTCATAAAGATGCACAAACAGTTACACAATGGTTGTCTGGGAAGAATTCATTATAGTCCATTATTGAATTCACAAGGTGGGTACAAGCAGTTTTGGATCAGACAAGAAAGTCTATCGAGCAAGTTGCTGCCATAGCTTCTATGTGAGAGTTTCTAAATAAAAGTTGTATTTCTGGGTAGCATGTTTTGGTATGACATATTTAAAAGCTTCCCACTATTTTCTCATAGTGCCTTTGTATTTTATCATACATACGTGAAATGTATTTTATACAATGCATAATGTTCACATCTGAAAAACAGAGGATTGGGTGGCTTTGGGAGGGAAGAGTGCAAGTAAGTATGTTTTCTTTCAATTAAAAAAAAAAAAGCCCGTGTTCAGCTCTATTGAAAAATGCGCATTACATAGTGCATGACATTTATGCTGAAATCAGGTATGAGTAATGTAAGAACGAAGACTGAGTTTTGACAGAAGATTTTGCATTTATTACTTCTTTCTAAAGAAAGGTAATGAAGCAAGAAATGGTCACAAATAATAAGAAGCAGTTGAATACACAATCTCCACTATCCTCTAAACTTTCAACCTCTATAGGGAAATATGCAGTTCTTTCAATCTTGTGTAAATATATGTAAAGCAGTCTCTATTTTTTGAAGATTCTTTCTTATATGACCTTCAAATGTCAGATGTTTTCTGGAACTTCAGATGATGCATATAATTTGAGCTTTGACTTACTATTTGATGTTAATTCAGACTCTGCTCTCATAAATGATTCATTCACTTTTACATTTCCAAAAAAAAAAAAATACAGTTTCTTTAATTCAAAAACTACATTGAAATGAGCTGATAGGAAATTCAATCCCAGTTATGACTGAGACTGTTTAAGGACTGTACAAAAATACTAGACTCTTACACTTATCTCCAAAGTACCTTGATGCATTTTTGATCACAGTGATCAATCCATGCTGACTACCACCGGGAAATGTATTGGTCCATTTGGAAGTTCCCATCATGTTCTGGGAATCTTCTATTTTAGTGTAATTCATGGAACAAGGGAAACTTGATGATGCTAGGAAACACCTGAGGTCCAATTGTTTATGTTGCTGTCTGGTAGAAAGACACAGAGATTTCTATCCCCTTCCAAGTCAGGAAAGAACAAACCTCACTTCATATTGTCTTAAAGGCCCTTAACACTCTCCCATCACTCCATGTCTAATACATACTATTTGTTATATTTGGATTTTTTTTTAATGTAGCAACCACTAATCTAATCAAGTTCATTTGCTTTGTATATCCCCGGAGTGAAGATTATGAAAAGTCTGGAACCTGCTTGGGCTAGAAGAAGGGAAATAATAGGGAGAAAGAAAAACAAAATGCATCACTCAATAAATTACATTGAAATAATAAAAAATTGATAGGAGGGAGTTAGGAGAGTCTTCATTACTTGAACAACAATATCACTGGTTATTTATATGAACCTCCCCCCCTAAAAAAAAACAAATAATACAAGACTGTAATTAAAGAAATGCATAATTATGTTATTTTTCACAGAAGAAATTTAAAATTTCATTAATGCTGCAGAAGGCAGTGCATATAATTGCTGCTTATTTATTTTTTCTTAAATCAATCCTTAGACAGTGGCAATAATTGGAAGACTTAAGTGGAATAAGAAATAAAAAGTCATAAAATAGTCTTAGTAATATTTCTGTAATGAATATGATTGAACAAAGCCAATCTTTAGGGGAAAAACAGGAAATAGACATGGTCTCTGTGAACCTGTTTTTACTTATTATTCAATAAGCTCTTCTGAGGACAGTATTTCAGAAAGTAAAATTAACTTCTCTTAAGACAATTTAATATGTTAAAACTGTAGGTCACAAAGATCTTACATTCTTGTGGGAGAAGACAAACTTTGAATGCATGGCAGATAAGACACTGTCTGAGTGAATGACACACTCCTAAGAAAGGAAAGGGAAAGCTTAGTGATGCCTGTGATTCAAAATATTTGGGAGAGAGATGTGATGTATCCAGGAGGACTAGCAAAAGCTTTTTTGAAAGGAAACTTTTGAGCAGTGTCTTCATTGATGAGAAAGAACCATCTATGAAAACATTCAAAATCAAAGTAATAAATGTAAACGGATTGATAAAGACCTAGAAGATAGGGTATTAGATTCCTACGGATGCTACGACAAATGACTACAAAACCACAGAACAGGATTCTTCCCCAGTTCTGGAAGCTAAAAGTCCGAAGTCGCAGGGTTAAAATCAAGGAGTCAGCTGGGCTGCGCTATCTCCAGAGGCTCCAAGTGAGAATACATTCCTTGGCCTTGGCCTTGAGTCTTCCAGTCATGCTTGCCATCATGCCTTAGTGTGTAGCCCTAGCACTCCAGATTGTCTCCAAGGTTATATGACCTTCCTCTGTCCTGTGATCTAATCTGCATCTGCCTCCTCTTTATAAAGACATGTGTGATTGCCCTTATGGCTCATTGAGGTAATCCAGAATAATCACTTTATCTGAAGGACCTTAACTTAATTACAGCCACAGAGTTCTGTTTTCCATGTAAGGTAACATCCACAGGTTATGGGAATTAGGACATACACATGGAATTTAGAGGCCATCACTCACATTATCACAGCAAGGGTTCTTGAGACAGAGGGACAGAAAGAAAAAGACTGGAAACTGACTGGAAATACATAGTGATTGCATCCAATTATTTTGTTAAGTCAGGGTAAGAGATTTGCATTGTATTGTGATATCAATTGCAAACTACTAGTGGATTAATGATGTCAGTAGATGTTAATCAAAAAGAGACAGAGTCACATGTGTTACTTGGAAAACTCAATCTGAACTATAAAATACCAGCCTGGTTACAAAAACATAAGTTAGGAATTTGTTGCCATATCCAGACACAAGTTTACTGTGGTTCAGGAGAGATTTTACCAGTAGAGATGAGGACATGTCCTCTGACCTGGAACATAATGTAGATGTGCCTGGAAGATGTATTGAAGGACTGGAGGTTAGATATAAAAAACATAAAAGCAAGCAAGTAACCCAAATCAACATATTACTTTTCAATTTGTAGTTTGAGCAACTGAGCATAAGGTGAAGCTATTTATTTAATAGAAGACTGGTAAGATAGATGGGTTTGTGGAGGATGATTCTAAATTCTGATTGGGTATTTTAAGTTTGATTTGCTGATTATATACCTAAGCAGATATTATAGAAAATACAGTTAGATGTTCAATTTTCAACCAAGAGGCCATAGGTTGGTGATACAAATATGGAAGCATCTGTAAGGATAGGAAGAGACTAGATAAAAAAAATTAATAATAATAATAATAATAATAATAATAATAATAATGTGACTGGGTATAAAAAGGATAGGAGATGGACAAGGCAAGAGGACCTCAACATCTCTGGCTTGGAAATTGGATGGATTTTGGTACTATTTATTGAAATAGATACTAGAGGGACAGGGGAATGGCTCTTGATCTGATAACAAAAACTTGGGCTTACTATGAATAGGTAAGACTTCCAAAAGATAGAGTAAAACTGAAGATAAAACTCCTTAAATGTGGAATCAGGGTTGAAAATATATATTTGGGATTTATTACCTCTATTTTTTCCTGCATCATACAGATGTTAAATGGCAAAACAAGAGGCTAGAGAATGATTAGATATGATTAGATATGAATAATTAAATGCGAAGACTATAAGGAGACATAAAGGAAGATCATAAGTCCCATTAAGGATGCACACTTACTCATTATTAGTCATAAATACACGATATTCTTAGATAACAGAAACTAGTAAGATCCCAATGAGACATAGAAGAGAATAGAAAAATGGCTTGGTGGAAACAATACTACATATTTCCTAAAGCTTTGTCATAATTCATTCTTATTCAAATATAAGTAAAGTGTAATTTTCTGATTTATCAAGTTTTACATTATGATTTTTACAGAGTAGAAATTTTCTTATCGGCTCCTCCCATTACCCTTGGCATTTTCTCTCATCTTTTTGCCTTTGTTTTTTTGACTTTTCAGAACATTATATTAATATTGTGATATATTAATGTCACAACACAGGCATCACAATAGACAGGCATGGAAGCTGTCACAGGGCTGGATCTTATAACCCCATCACGACCTGAGCTAAAATCACGAGTCAGACGCTTACCACATGAACCACCCAGGCACCTGTGATATATATTAATAATTTAAACATATATAGCCAGTTTAGTCAATATGCTTCTTTCCTACCCTAGCTCCAGATGTATTTCATCAGTCCTAGAGGGAAAAGGAGACAGTATTTCATAAACAATTATATTTGAGCATTTTTTCTGACTCCTGAAATATCTGATATAATGGACTTAAAGTGATTAAAAATGTATTTAGTACAAGTAAATGGTAACATATGTTCTAATATAACAGCTAATTTTTAAACACTTATGTTAACACATTTAGACTTCTTATTGATCTAATCTTTGCTTTGTTTATGAAATCATTGACTCTCAGTGTTGCTTTAGAGCCTCTCTTCAACATACCAGGTGATATATAATCCTTGGCTAATGCAGTTTCCGCTACTTTACAATTAACTCACTGTATGCAGTTCTGGAGATTTCATCTAAGATGGATATTCTTTATTTTCTACCTTCTGTCTGTGATGTTCAGATTCTAGTAGATGAAAGCTTAGGAGATTCTCTGCATCGATCGCTTCTTTTACTTCTTGTGGTGAGTGGACTCTTAGATGACCCTAATGATTGCTGCATCCTAATATTCATGCCCTGTGGAATCCCCTTTTTGAGCATGGGTGAGACCTTTGGCTTGTTTCCACCAAAAATGCATGTCAAATGTGATGGGATGCCACTCTTTATTTATGTTATGTTGTAAAAATGACAACTTGTTTAGCAGAATATTTCTATCGCCTTCTTGGCTTATGGTCTTTCATGAAGCAAGCAGCCAAGTTGCAAGAATCACAGGGCAACTGTGAGGCAACTGAGGGCAACTTCCTCCCAACAGGTGGTTTGGCATCACGAGTGGCCTCCAGCTGACAGCCCACAAGAACCTGAAGCCATCAATCCAAACCCCCCCACACACACACACACAAAAAAAAAAAAACCACCTGAATTTGGCCAACAACAGTATGAGCTTAGAAGCAGATTCTTTTCAAGTTAAGCTTCAGATAAGAACCCTGACCAAAACCTATGATTTTACCTTTATGAGAGACCCTGAAGCATGGACCAGGTAAGCTGTGTTGCCCCCCACCAACACACAGAAACTGTGAGATAATAAATTGTGTTGTTTTTAGCCACTAAGTTTTCTGGAATGTGTCATGCAGTAATAAATAACCAATATATTTCTGAACAAATTTTCTTACCTCTGCTCTGACAAATTTCACTCATGTCCTTGATTTCGTGTTGGTTGTGTATACATAAACCTCCCTAACCCTATTCTGTCCTCTCTGCTGTAGTCCTTTTAGAATTACAGGCATATAAATCTTTAAGACAGAAAACAATAGTAATCCAAATATTTCTTCACCCTAAGCACATAATTCTTACAAAAAGACAGTCTTCTTAAATGTTTAATGAGTAATGAGGTCCTCAAATTTTTAAATGTATAGAAAAGGCACTACTGACATTTGAGCCAGAAATTTCTTTGGTTTCGGGGGCTGTCCTCCAACAACAAGGAAATACACACACATATATGTACATAGATATAATACACAGCAAACTTATATATAATGCATATAATATATAATACACAGCTATATATATATATGTGGATAACATAGTAGTTAACACATTTATACCTACACAAACATGAATCTGTGTATATATATTTTATACATACAGACATACCTATTTATATATATGCATATTTATATCTGTGTGTTTATATATAATCCTACTAGATAAAATTATATATTCATGAAGATGCATGCTAAAATTATGCTATATTAAAATGAAAACTATAGGCATGATTATTTTCTTAAAATTATTTAGCATCGCAAATGCCAACAGAAGTCACCATTACTGGACATTTTGTCATCCATGCCCAAAAAGAAAATTACGTTTCTATTTTAAGTCTGACATATGGTACTAGCCTTTGTGTGACAATCTTGCTCACATTCAGCATTTGTGACACCAGATTGCTGCTTTCTCTGGAATTTGAGATGACGTGAATAGTAATTTTGAATTAAATATAAGTCAGTGGGCTGTCAATCCTGAGTAGGCCTTCTATTCACCTGCTTCAAAGTCCAGATGTCAATGCCATGATGTTTAATCCTTTTTTTGTAGACTAGGATGGAAACTATTTTTTATTTTTCTTTTCCTTCTCTCCTTTTCAAATTTTAATAACTCTATGGAAGCGCGGAGGCTGTAATTCATGAGTTCCATGGAGTGTTTCAGTGAAGAGCTCTGTCATTTTCAAGCTTCTAAAATAATTTTCTCCCCACTAAAGGCTAAAATAGGCATATGTATGATTTGGCCCATCCTCCTCTAGGGTTCAAAATATTAAAAGGAAGTAATGCTTAATTGTAAATATGTGTGTGTACGTGTGTGTATGAAAGCATTTTTTCCAGATTATGGTTGTGAGAATTTGAACAAATTAGAAAAAATCATTGGTGGGTTATTGCAAATATATGTTATATATTTGACCTGAGATATCAAAATGCAAGATTTTCAGTGAACTTGAGCATTCTCAAAATAACCATCTTAGGGATTCTATCAACAATCAGAAGGCGGGATCCCTGGGTGGCGCAGCGGTTTGGCGCCTGCCTTTGGCCCAGGGCGCGATCCTGGAGACCCGGGATCGAATCCCACGTCGGGCTCCTGGTGCGTGGAGCCTGCTTCTCCCTCTGCCTGTGTCTCTGCCTCTCTCTCTTTCTCTCTGTGTGACTATCATAAATAAATAAAAATTTAAAAAAAAAAAAAAAAAAAACAATCAGAAGGCAATAAATCTGGCATGTGTTTCTGCACAGCTTTGGTGGAAAAGATTTATGAAAATGTTAATGGCATTTTCAAGGGTTGAAAACTAACACAGTTAGCCTACATCTTATCCTCCAGCCATATTAAAAAAGTTTAACAATTTTCTGCATACACTTAATTATTTCTTATTAACCTATATGATCATTTGTTTTGCTATATCATCTGAAAATAAAGAATAGTTTGGTAGAGGGGATGGGGGAGTGATGGCCAAATGGGTAAAAGGGAGGGAGGGATGTAGGCTTCCAGTTATGGAATAAATAAGTCATGGAAATAAAAGGCGCAGCATAGAGAACACAGTCAATGGTATCATCATAGCATTTAATGGTGACAGTTGGTAGCTACATCTGTGGTGAGCATAGCGGAATGTATAAAGTTGTTGAATCGTCATGTTATATACCTGAAACTAATGTAACACCATATGTCAACTGGTTTCAAAAAAAATAAATTATAATAAAGAAACTGTACACAACCCCTGTTAAAATTAAATTTTCCCCAAATATGTAATTTTATATTTTCCCAAAAAATATTTAGCACATCCTAAATAAAACAGTCATCTACATAATGTCTGAATTATATATCACACCTCTAAAGTAAAAATTTTGTAGTGTCATTTAATATCCATTTAACAAAATAATAATAATATCCATTTAATACTTAAATTTTCCCAGTACCCACGAAATTCTCTTAAACTATTTTATTTTTCTCTGCCTTAAGATCTAGTTGAGACCTCCACATTATATTTAGTGATTGTGTCCTAATTTAATAAGCTGGCTATGAGAAGGGTCAACTGCCAATATCTGAAAACCCACTTGGACCAAAGATAGTTTATTAGGTTTATTGTGATAGTAAACCACCTCGATAGATTTTGGTATTGTTTTAAAAAGATAAAATTAAGGGAGGATATTTGGATTTTCAGGACCTCATTGAAAAATCAAGAAGTTGGATGGGAGTTCTCAGTTTATGACATGAATGCTTTTCTTTTTATTGAAGAATAATTGACGTATAGTATCTTATGAGTTTCAGGTATGCAATATAGTTATACAATATTTATATAAGTCACAAAATGGTCACCACAATAAGTCTAGTTACCACATGTCACCATACAAAACTGTTGGCAAATTGTTGACTATATTCCCTATGCCGTCCATTGCATCCCCACGTCTTATTTTATAACTGAGTCTACCTCTTAATCTCTTTCACCTATTTCACCTGTCTCCCTGCCCGCGTTCCCTCTGGCAACCGTCAGTTTATTCCCTGTATCTGTGAGACTGTTTCTGTTTTATTTGTTCATTTGTTTTATTTTGTTTTGCTGTTTTATATTCCAGATATAAGTAAAGTCATATGGTATTTGTCTCTTCTGACTGACTTATTTCACTTAAAATAATATCCTCTAGGTCCAAACATATTGTCACAAATGGCAAGATTTCATTCTTTTTTATGATGAATAATGTTCCTTCATAGATGTGTGTGTGTGTGAGTGTGTGTGTGCGTGTGTGTGTGTGTGTAGGGAACATCTTTATCCATTCATCTGTTGATAGATATTTAGGTTGTTTCCAGATTTGGGCTATTATGAATAATGCTGCAATGAGTGAACAGAGATGCCTGTCTTTTCAAACTAGTCTTTTTTCTTTTCTCCAGCTAAATACCTAGAAGTAGAATTGCTGAATTCTATGGTAGTTCTATTTTTAATATTTTGACATATCTTTATATTGTTTCCATAGTGGCTGCACCAACTTAGTGGCTCCACCAACAGCGCCCAAGTATTTTTTCTCCACATCCTCACCAACACGTGTTATTTCTTATCTTTGTTAATAGTAACCATTCCAACAGGTTAAAGGTGATTTGCATTTTTTCTGGAATGGTTAGGTACCAGAAAAAGGTGATGAAGTTCTTAGAGTGAGCCTTGGTGAGCAAATTGCTAGTCCTGAGAAGTAAGCTGTTTTAATTGGTTCATATTCCTATCTTCCAAGAGCTTTTATAACTAGAGCATACAGTTAAGCTGTTTTTTTTTTTCCTTCTTTTTTTTTTTTGCCTAGACCTAGAACAGTTTAGCACAGACATAGGAGAATGTGTTGGTCTCATTTCTTAGAAACTACTGATATAGTTTCAATGAATCTGGTACACAGATTCAAAAAATTCTTCCTAATAAAAGTTTTCACCAAATCTTTTCAAGCATATAAAAATATGGAATGGTGTAGTTATTACCCACCATATAAATTCAATTTTTAAAATATTGTTATATTTACATATTTTATCTACATGTCCTGAGAAAAAGCATATCTGTATATATTACAAAGATAATATCATATATAATAAAAATAACATAGCCTAAAATATAATCTATTATTGAGCATAAATTCACATTTTTCTCGGTAGTATAAAAATGAGTATGAGGCTTTGTTGAGCCTAGTTTATCCCAAACTAGGATATGATTTTAGTTCTTACATTATATTGGTTGTTTCAGCTTATATTCCTTTCTCTAGAACATTCTCTTAACTTCTGTGTACAATTTGCTATAAGTGTTACACTGAGGAATCATTTGAACTCATCCTTCTATACTGATATTCATGTGGAATCCTATGTAAGTACTAATTTCTTCTAAAGAATGTTTCTAGAGTAAGTGTTAAAATATGTTTTTGAATGTAGCATTATTGGATACACTGAAGAGTCATTTGAGGCTGTCCAAACCAGAATTTAATTGGTAACAAAAAATAATTAAGATCATTAGTACAGAGTTTACACTGTAATTTGTCTTTCCTAGGAGTACATGTTTTACTAAATATGAACACTTAATATATTTTAATGAAATTGTATTTCATATCCTAAGTGTTTGTAAAGCACCTAAAAACCATCTGGCATGTATTTAATTTCTTGTGGTAATACACCCATCAGAAATGTTCTAAGTTGTAGCTCATACGACTGAAAGAGATTATAAGGCCATCTCGGCAATTTCCAAGCAAATTTAAATAATTACATCTATAATATCTTTATTAAATGCCTGATGCAGAAGGGTCACTGTGAAGACAGGGGGAGGTCAAAGAGCAGCAGGTGATCTCTGTGGGTCTGGTCTGGGAAAAGTTTCCTGACCCTCTCCTAGTGGTGGAGTTTATTTGCATATTTATTTTCTTTTCCAGACTTCTGATCTACTAGGTCTTCCCCAGTATTTGGGAATACAGAGTTTACTGGTCTTCACCCAGAAGCTTAAAACATTCTTTGTTTTACTTTCTTCCTCCTCTCCCCCCTCCCCTCCCCTCCCCCCTCCCCTCTCCCCTCCCCTCTCCCCTCCCCTCTCCCCTCCCCTCCCCTCCCCTCTCCCCTCCCCTCTCCTCTCTTCTCCTCTACCTCTCCTCTCCTCTCTTCTCTCTTTTCTCTTCTTTCTCTTCTCTTCCCCAGTAAAGGAGAAGGATCCCTGGATGAAGCTCTGGCTATAACTCTCTACACCTGGGCCACTGGCCAAGGCTTTCTTTGCTTTGAATCTTTCTCAGGCCCATTGGAAGTCTGCTGTGATGAGCCTGAAAGCGGCTGCAGTCTGTTTCTGTGCCTGACGTGCCCAGGGCTTATATATCACCACCACTCTGCACTCAGCACTTAGCAATCATGTACAAAGTTGCATCCAAGCTGAAACCTTTACCTCGCCCTAGGGTTGGCCACCTTCCTTTCAGACTGAAAAGAGTCTTTCCTTGAAATTGCCTTTTCAGTTGAATTTCAGGTGGATTGGGAACTGGAACTCAGCTCTCTTCTGGGTGCAAGGAAAATTATAATTTTATAGATTGGCTACTTTTTAGTTTTTATTAGTGTGGAATCTTTGCTCTTTCTAGATTTCCATATTCTGGGCAGTAGCTGGAAGCTGTGTTTTAATCATGCTGCTTGCCTTCTTATGGAGTAAAGATAGTCATGTGTACAGTCTGGATACAAATCATTTATAAAGCCTATGGATTTGGAATATTTCCCAAATTTGGTATCTTATTTTATCATTTTCCTGAACTGTATCCTCCAAAGAGCAGAAGTTTTAAATTTCAATGAAGTGAACTTTTGTTTTTTTCTTTAATAATGTTTGCTTTTTCTATCCTATTAAAAAAAAACAAAAAACAAAAAAAGAACCTTTGCTTACTTCAAAGTAAACAAAGACTACATGGTATTACTTCTAGAACTTTTGTTACATATTCTTTAATGTTTAGGTTCATGATCCATTTGAAAAATTTTATTTATTGCTTATGAGGTAGGCATGACAATTTATATATATATCCAGCACCATGTGTTGAAATAACTATCTTTCACCACTGATTTCCCTTGATAAATCAATTCGCCATTGTATTAGTGTCCTGTGGTGGACAAACTGGATAGCTTAAACCATGGAAATATTGTCTCTCAGTTCTGGAGGAAATAAGTCTGAAATCAGAGTGTTGGAGCCATTGGTTCTTTCTAAGTGTTGTGAGAGAGAATCTGTTCCAAGTTTCCGGTAGCTTCTGGTAGCCTCAGGTACACTCGCTCTGTCCTTACATCGTCTCCCCTCTGTGTATGTCCACGCCTGGGTCTGTAGTATCTCTTTTTTCCACAATCATATGGGATTAAGACACATCATCTTAACATGGTTATCTGTAAAGAGTCTATTCCAAAATAAGATCACATTCTCAGGCACTGGGGGTTAGAACTTCAATATCTTCGGGGGACATACAATTGAACTCATAATAGCACACATGTGTTGACATATTTTTGGACTCCTTATTCAAGTTTCATTTATCTATACATTTATCAGCACAATATCTTCATTTCTGCAACTCCTCAATGAGGGCTGGTATTAGATATACATTTCAGAATCATTTGGTCAAATTCTTCTCACCCATACATATACTCACAACCCTGCTGGATTTTTATTAGGATTGTGTTTAGAGTATATATAGATTGAGGAGAATTGATATGTTTATAATATTTCTCAATATAAGCATATTTTATCTCTTCATTTTTTGGGGGGGAGGATTTTCTTTCATTTATTTCAAAATGTTTTGTATTTTCCAATACACAGATTGTGGTGGTTTTTACATCACCTGATACTGACCTGATACTATTCCCTTCAAAAGAGGAAACATAATTCTCTTCTCCTTGAATGTGTATTAGACTTTGAGACTTATGTAAATAAATAGACTGTGGCTAAAGGGATGTTGTGTGACATCTGAGGTCAGAAAGAGAATAGCCCTGTGTACGTCCCAATCTCTTGGATCACTCATTGTAGAGGGAGGTAGCTACCATGCCATTGCAATAATAGAGAAGCTCACGAGTGGAGGACGTAGGGCGTCTTACACCTACACCAATTAGTCAATCATGTAACACATGAATAAACAAATTATCACAGTACTTTATAGTTACTAAGATTTGAAGTGTTTGAATCTAATCTAATACACATGTCTTACAGATAGTTTGTTCAGAATGTGCCTACATTTCTATATTTTTGATACGAATGTAAATGAGATCCTGAATTTCAGTTTTCATGGTTCATATTTTGTTAAGTAGCTTTGTGTCTACGTATATGAGGAGTGTATTTTGGTAGATCTCTTTTTTATCCCTTAATGCAGCACATACTGAATTTGGCTTAATATAACAGAAGATGCAACACAAATATTACTTCATAACGCATAAAATAATTGCATTTGTACAATGGGAAGATATTTTATTTTTTGAAAACACAATGAAATCCTTTTTTTATAACAACAATATTGGCAGTATATATTAATATACTTTACTGTGTACTCAGTACTTACTCACTGAATTCTCACAAACACCCCATTCTTAAATATTTAAAAATACACACAAATAGGAAATAATATGCCATTTTACTGATAAGGAAATAAAAGCACAGAAGGTCTATAACATTTTCCCCCATATCACAAGACTAGTAATTTTATAGACAAGATTTACATGCAGATTTAGCTAAATCCAGATTCTACATCTTTACTACATTAGATTGCATCATATATTTCATAAGAAATAAAGATGCAAAAATAAAATCATACATATTTTTATAATATGGAAGCTAAAAAGGAGCTGTTTCCTTGACATCTTTTTGTCATATATCAACTTAGAAACAACCATGTTATAGTATTAGGCACTTTAAATATCTTCACCTGGAAACATACTTTTATTTCTTTATATTTTCAATGAACAACAGTTCCTTTAAATAACTTCATTAGTGTAAAGAAAATGGTAGTGTGTTGTATATGTGATATTTTTGTTTGCTATAAATAGAAAACATGACACATTTTCTCTTGGTTTTGAATGATTACAGTATAAACTAGATCATTGACAATTCACTAAATGTGCATCTCATATTTCCATCTATCTTCTATCTATCATCTATGTCATATATGTGTATATACACATATATCAGTTTCCAAAATTAGCCATAAACAACTCAGATATATTTGTTTCTATTGGGGTACTAGTAATTCAAGTTAGGGATGACTATACGAAAGGAATTACTAACTGGATTTTGAGTAATCCAGTTAGTAACTGGATTTTGAGTAAAGTTTTTGATTTTTAAAATGAGATTAAGGAATCATTTATCTTTTAGTATGAAAATTACATTAGATACATCTTATAATTAAGGTGTTTAATATACAGAAAACACCTATAATTATAATGAGAGCAGGCTATGGTCGTATAACCACAAGCACTTGTATTTAGCCTTTTACATCTTTCAGAATAATTTTAAGTCATTTAGTTCATTTATTTTTCATACTCTTTATATAAGATTGAGATATTTTACCTTGGTCTTCCTAACATATGAGTCACCCGCAAATGTGAGGTTTGGTTGGCTTCCACCAAATGAGCTTATAAAGTTTCTTCAGACACAAGAAGTCTAGCAAATGGAATGATAAAAGGGAAATTTCAGAAACAGGAAATTTATGTCAGTTGCATTTATACGTTGGCTGGGGCTGCAGTCACCTGATGGTTTGACTGGACTGGCATCTGATGGTGGCTACCTGTTAGATGGAAGCCTAGCTAGAGTTGTTGGCCAGTTGCTTCTCCAGCATGGTGATCTTATGGTACTTGTGGCTGACTTCCCCAAGAAAAATCACCACAAAATAACTAAGAGGAAGCTGCATGGCCTGTTACGTAGCCTCAAAATCACATGGGGTCATCTTGGCTGCATTCGATTAATTATAAGCAAGTTACTAATTCCAGTACAGATTTAAGGGGGGGGTACATGTAGCCCATATTTCTTGAAGACAGGATTATTAAATAATCTGCAGACACATTTGACGACTAACACATAACTAATTGGTGAAAGAATAAAGAGGGATATTATAAACCAAATTAATATAAGTTAGTGGCACCATGGAAGGTAAGATTTAAACAATCCAAAAGAAGGCAGGAAAGCAGAAAATAAGGGAGAGGAAAGCAATGTAGCACAAGTTAGAAAATTGACAGCATCTAAACCCTAAACATTAAATCAAATGGACTAAATGACTATGTACAACATGGAATTTGAAAATACAAAAGGAAAAGTGTGGCCAATGATATGCACTTTTAACAGACACATCTAAAAATACCTATACTGAAATATTTATTTTTTTTTAAAAGATAGAAATATTTAAAGCATACAACAGAAAAATAAAATAAAGCTGGGGTAATTATAACTACTATTGGTCAAAGGAGGCTCAAAAGCAGAAACTATTATTATAGGTAAAAATATTTCAGTGGAGAAAGATTTAACTCTCCAGGAAGGCTATAAAAGGCAGATTAAAATGCAAAAATTAATTTGTGCAATATATTTGTGCAATATACTTGAGCAATATATTTGTGCAACAGTCTAAAGAAGAAAAATATGTATAATCACATCAGTAAATAAAGAAAAAACATTTCACAAAAACTAACCTATTTAGGATAAAAGCTCTCAGAAATCTACACATGGAGAAGAACTTCCTCAAGTTGATAAAAAAAATATCATTAAAAAATGTACAACTAACACCATTTTTAATAGTGAAAAACTAGATGGTTTCCCCCTAGCATTGGGAATAAGGTAAAAATGTCTCTCTTTCCGCTTCTATTCACTATACACTGAAAGACCGAGCAAATGGAGTAGGAAAAGCAAATAATTAAAAAGTACATAGATTGGGGGAGAAGAATTAAAATTGTCTTTATTGGGATGCCGGGGTAGCTCAGTGGTTGAGCATCTGCCTTCAGCTCAGGGTGTGACCCTGGAGTCCTGAGATTGAGTCCCACATCGGGCTCCCTGCATGGAGCCTGCTTCTCTCTGTGCCTGTGTCTCTGCCTCTTTCTCTCTGTGTCTCTCATGAATAAATAAATAAAATCTTTAAAAATTTTGTCTTTATTCACAGATGTCATTTATTGTCATAATGTCATGTAGAAAATTAAAAAAAAAAAAACCTCCGGGAACAAAAAAATTATTACCGAAAAAGCTGGGAAATCCAAAATTTGTATACAAAAGTCAATTGCTTTTTTATATGCCAACTATGAACAACTGGACTTTGAAAGTAGAAAAAAATCACCATTTACATTAACAACAAAAATAAAATCAAATTCTTAGATATATGTCTAACAAGTTATGTATAAAATCTTTATTGTGGAAAACTACAAAATTCTGATGAAAGACATTAAATAAAATCTAAATAATTTTTTTTTAATTCCACATTTGAAGATAGGAGAAGTTAATTCAAATGTCAATTCATTCCAATTTGTTTTAGAAATTTCGCACAATCCTAATCAAAGTCCCAGAAAGTTATTATATGGACATAGACAACTGATACTAAAATTTATGTGGGATTGGTGAAAGACTCAGAATAGCCAGTACAGGGGCAGCCGGGTGGCTCACCCGTTTAGCGCCGCCTTCAGCCCAGGGCCTGATCCTGCAGACCTGGGATCAAGTCCCATGTCAGGCTCCCTGCAGGTAGCCTGCTTCCTGCTTCTCCCTCTGCCTCTCTCTCTCTCTCTCTCCCTCTCTCTCTCTGACTCTCATGAGTAAATAAAAAAAAAAAAAAAAAAAAAAAAAAAGAATAGCCAGTACAATACTAAAAACAAAGCTGGAAGACTGACACCACATGACTTCAAGACTTTGTTTAATCAAGACATTGTGGTACTGGCAAAACAAGAGACAAATAGATCAATGGAACTGAACAGAGTACCCTAAGACAGACTCATACAAATATTGTCAGGTGAATTTTAACAAAGAAGCAGGGCCAATCATATAGAAAAAGGATAATATTTTCAAAATATCATGCTGGAACTATCAGACATCTACATTTTAAAAGAATGAATCTGGATGCCAACTTTATACTGTTTACAAAATATAATTCAAATTGGATCATAGACCTAAATGTAAAATGCAAATCTATAAAACTTTTGGAAGCTAGCACAGAAGAAAATCTAGATGACTTTGTATTTGATGATGAGTTTTCAAGCATAACCAAAAGCACAATCTACAAAAGAAAAAAAAAAGACATAATTTAGAACTCATTAAAATTAAATTTTTCTATCCTCTGACAAAAGATACTATTAATGAAATGAAAAGAGAAGCCACTTACTGACTGAAAATATTTGGAAAACACACATCTGATAAAGGATTGGTATCTAAAATATATTTAAAAATTTATAATTCAGCAATAAGGAAATAACTTAACCCCAAAAATGGACAAACAGTATGAATAGATATTGCACCAAAACTAAATATACAGATGGTATGTAAACATATGGAGATATGCTCAACATTATATGTCATTAAAAATTGCAAATTAAAACAAAAACGAGCTACCACTTGCATGAAACAGAATGCCTAAAATACACACACACACACACACACACACACACACACACACAAAACTAATAACCTCAAATTCTAGTGAAGATGCAGAGCAAGAAGAGCTCTCATTCATTGTTAATGGGAATGAAAAATGATACAGCCCTTTGGGAAGAAATTTCCTACAAAGCCAAATGTACTCCTACCATGTTTTCCAGCCATCATACTCCTATATGGTTACCCACATGGTTTGAAAATTTATGTCCATAGAGAAACCTACATAGGAATGTCTGTAGCAGCTTCCTTTGTAATTGCTGAAAAACTGGAAGCAGCCTAGATATCTTTCAATAAGGGAATGGTTCGCCTGTGGCACATCCAAATAATGGAATATCATTCAGTGATAATAAATAAATAAATAAGTAAGTAAATAAATAAATAAATAAACAAACAAACAAATAAACTACCAAGCCACAGAAATGTGAGGGGATATTAAAGGCATATCGCTAAGAAACTGGTCTTCAAATGTGACATAGTATGATTCCAACTGTATAATGTTCTTGACAAGGTAGAAGTATAGGGACAGGTCAGTGGTTGGTTGCTAGGGATTCAGAAAGGGCAGGGAGAAGGATGAATTGTGCAGCCCGGGGATTTTTAGGGTTATGGAATAATTCTGCCCAATGCTATCATGTGGATACACCAGATGCATTTCTCAAAACCTGTAGAGCTTATATGACAAAGAGGAAACCCTAGTGTAAACTATGGAATACAGTTAGTTATAATCCATTAATATTGGTTCATCAATTCCAACAAATGTACGACTAATGCAAGATACTAGGTTAACTGTATTTAGGTGGGGAGGGCGTTTCAGAAGGGGCATCTGGGGACTCTGTACTGTCTGAAATTTTCTATAAACCTAAAACTGCTCTAAAAAGTAGCCTATTCCTTTTTCTTCTTCTTCTTTTTTTTTTTTTTTTTAATCACCATGGAATATTCCTAGGGTTCCTCTCAAGGCTTTGAAGGCTTTAAAAGAGGCAATTCTGTGAAGTGCAGTACATGTAGAAACTCTCCCTCTGACTCCATCTTCTAAATCCCCATAGTATTCATGACAATTCCAAGAGAGGAGTGCCATGTAATTCATGCTTCCATTTTGTCCCTGGTGGCGGGCAAGAACTCAAAAAATATAAGCCAAAGAGATGATTGAAAGAATCAATAACCAATTAAATAAATGAAAAATCATCACATATTAAAACAATTGACTCTTCCTTCCCTTTGTGTCCACCACTGTCTTGTTTTCTTCCCATGTATTCAATGCCACAATCAAATTACTTACCGTTTCTTATTCTCATCCTTATTACTTTCCCAACATTCTTTTTTTTTAATATTTAATTTATTTATTCATGAGAGACAGAGAGAGGCAGAGACATAGGCAGAGGGAGAAGCAGGGTCCATGCAAGGAGCCCGATGTGGGACTCGATCCTAAAACTTTGGGATCACGCCCTGAGTCAAAGGCAGATGCTCAACCACTAAGCCACCCAGGCATCCCGTTTTTCCTGCATTCCTATCTCAGTCCTTCCCCTTGTCTGGGCTGTGTGCTTTCTCATTCCTTAATCTCACCTCAAATACCTACATTGCAAATTGCTCTCTGTCCAGTGCTCCCATAGTCATAATCGTTCCAAGTTTTACTGCATCTTTTCAGCAGGATATTATAATTATTTCAGTATCTCTCCTAGGGAAGTGTGAGCTAATCAAGACCAATATAATATCTTATTTATGATGGTTTACCTGTTTCCATGGTGCCTGATTGAGTTTTAAATTAGTTCTTGGTACTATGAGTAAACTAATGAATGCAGCTGCCTTTGCATGAATCATGTCATAGAAAATCTCTGCCTCCCCACTTTAATAAAAGTAATCAATTGCAGAAAAGCTTAAGGCAGTAGGCAGGCCTTGCAGTGAAGTAAACAAGATATAATTGTCAGAAGCAAAATCATGTAACTGTGCATAGGCTTTATGCTTTCTTTAAGAAACATATAACTTTGGTTGTATACTCATGTACTTTAGGACCTTGGAAAATGAATATAATCACTCTCTAGTTTCCCTCTAAAGGACGATAATATATATATATATATAGTATATATTAATATAAAATATATATAAATATATTTACATATATATATATTTTTTTTTCTTAGTTGTTGTGAAAACGAGGTAACCAAATGTAAAAGACTCCAACGATGCCTGATGCATAGCAAGCGTTCAGAAGACATCAAATCTCTTCAACATTTTCCCCTAAGATTTGGGAACAGAGAGTCAAATCTTGGCTCTGCCATTTATAAGTGGTTGATCTTGAATGATTTATAAAATCTCTGATCTTTGTTTATATCACCAACAAAGAATCATAATGGCAGCATATGGATTCTCTGCCAGCATATGTAAAGAACCCAGCAGAATTCCTATTATGTGTAACAGGCCAACAAATTTAAACCACCTTAACATGAAAAGATGTCAACATGTTGGGCTGTGGGCCCAAGGAGAACAATTGAGTAGAAACTATGGCCAGTGATCAGGATGTGTTGGGCTTTGTTGAGTTGGTCTGGCCAGCATTTGTTTATCAGCTACACGAGCCATACAAGACTTGTGGTTGAAGATGGGGAATTGTAGAAGATTTTATTGCAGAGATTTCAGTGTGTTTACAGTTCTCTCCAGCCCTTGGAGTCAGGAAAGACAAGAGTGGTGGTTCCCAATATTGCACATTAAGTCAGGGAAGAGGATCCCAAAGAAACTATTTGGAGAAGTGGACATGGGTGTCCTGGGGATTTGGGATGGATGTGGGGAGGCCATCCCTGATGTCGAATCCAGTAAGTCTAAGGAAAGAGGCTTCACGCTGGGGGCAAGTGAAGTGTAGGCCTCCCTAGGAGTGCGCTGTGCTTCCACGAATGGATGGGCAAATAGTTGTTCCTTTGGACACCTAGTGTACACCAAGAGAAAGATGAATAAACGGGGAGAGGATGGACTCTGTCCCAGGAGATAGCCTGAAGGTAGCGTGTGTCCCCTACTGTCCAAGGGGACTAAAGGACCATGACAATGTACTAGCCAAAAGCATGGCTAGAACCAAAATAACTGATAAATGTCCTTGCTTATATCATCTGTTTAAGCACCAATGCTAGCTGCTTTGATTATAAGAAAACCAGTCACATTAAACTGAACCCACCTCTTTTCTGTTCCTCCTTCTCCCCCACCTCCCCAGCCAGCTCACAAAACTGGTTCAGGACTAAGTTGGATGAGAGTTTAAAATATTCAATATTTACACCGGACTAAATTGGACTTATTTCAGACCACTATTGACTGGTTTAAAACCAAAACAAATAGAACGTTTATGTGATCATTGCAAATAACTGACAAAGCTAAGGGGCTCTTTTTTTTTTTAAATTTACTTCACACAGAAGTGAAAAAAGAACAAATTGGCAAGACAGAAATAATAACATTGGTTATTAAATTCACACGCGATTGCATCCATTTCATTCAATGAGCCCATTATTTGTGTTCGTGATCCATCATTGATATTGTAAGAGACGCACGCATGAAACAATAAACGCTTCTTTTGAGTTTTACTCCTATACAGAGTATTCAAATCAATAAGTATACTTCATTCTGAATGTTTCACTATATTTCTACTTTACTTTTCTTGTGGAAATCTTGTAAGGTTGGGTGAGCTATGCAACAACCGGAATCATAAATCGTGTGGCAATGAAGATAGAACCCGTCAATCCTAACATGGCTACATCTGTACCGAGAAAGTGGTCATTACAATGAAATGTTGATTCTATAATCCTATTTTTGGCTTAATTTAAAAGAAAGGAAGAAGGATAGATGAAGAGGGGAAGAGGAGAGAGAGAGTATAAATTTAGGTGGTTTGACAAAAATTCAGACCCTAGAGAACATGATATACAAATGACTTTACTGTTCTTGGGATCCCAGTGCTTTTTCAATCTTATTTTCTTGTCTCCTGCTTTCTCAAACATGTGTGTGTTCATTGACAGGTGTGTATGTGCGTGAATGTATATATCTTGTGTGTATATATGTATGTTCTTTGTGGAGGTGGTATTGGTGGTGTTGGTGGTGTTGGTAGTGGGTGTATGCGTGCGTGCGTGCATGCGTGTGTGTGTTTGTGTGTTTGCATTTGGACTTTTCTCTGGGGGGTATTGCAAAGGGAAGTATTCATTCCCTTGAGAGTTACTGACATGTAAATTATTTGTGATCTTCCAATAGCATAAGTTTAACCAAACAACATTTGGTACTCGTGACTATTTAGGAAAGTTCATCTGCTACATCGAAAAAGAGGCATTCATTTTAAAACATGAATCATGCAGTTATTCCTGGTCCTTTTATTTGGCTTCTCCAATCCAAACCATTGCCGGGACATGTCTCTGAAAAAGAATGATCATTGCCTCTAATTACACACTTAATATACTGACTCATGAGAAGTTTTTGGACATCCAAGGCATCAGTGAGTCAATTATATTTCTAATCTTTATAACTCTACTAAGGCAGCGCTGCTGAGAGTCATTACTCTTGATTAATAGCAAAGCATAATTATTAGCAAAAAAAAACTATATTTCTCTTTGATTTTTAACGGCATGCACATATGCCAATTGCCACAGAGAGTTTATTGGGCTGGACATTTGGGACTTGTGGGCTGCATTTTACAGCTGTTCCAGACAGAAAAAAATCTTCTCAATATCTATATTTTCAACATAGCCAGACAACAAAGATGACAATTTACCATTGGCAGCCCTTCTGAACTAACTCCTCTTCCTTGTGCTTTAATGAAATGATATATCTTAGTGGACGGGACGGCCCCAGGAGCTGCAGTTCCCATAACCAAGCCTTTCGGAAGGAAATTGTTTTTATTTTGATTTCAAGTTCCACATTTTCTGTACCCAGAAATTTGCCAAAATAAACTTGGGGGGAAATTGTGACTTTCTACCATATTGTCTCCATCCCCCAAACTGATGACATTTAGTTTATATGGCATCATCCAATTCTCATTTGTATTGAAATGATCTACTACTGACTTTGTAACGGCAAATGAGGCTTGCAGAAAACTCCAACCAGAGAGTCATGTTCTTCTGTAAATGTGATAATTGCCCCCATTTGACTACTGATTCATTTGGCCTTCATATGGGTAATTAAGAATCACAGAACTGTGGTAATCACCTAACCACATGGTATTCTGAACATTTGCAACATCCTGTTTAAAGCATACCAATTAAATTAAATACATTCTGCAAAAGCTTTTTTTTTTATCAAAAGGTGATTTCTTTTTTTAAACTTATATTTGAAGGATGAAGGCAGCCACTCTATTGTTCCTTGCTCAAATATTTTAGTCAGTCATAATGTGATGCCTTGTTACCTAATTAATCACTTAGTTGTGCCACATTGTATAATAATGTGTGTGGAAATGGCCTCTGGTTGCTTATGTAGAAAATACAGAATTCCAGATATCGATCTTGATTTTGGCTTATTACAAGGACAATTTTACTCTTTATTAGATGTTTGTTTTATATGACTGCCTGAAGAAAAAGAAAGAAATGTTTTGCTCACAAAGGATAAAACGACCCAAGAATCCAATTGTTTGGGCAATGTTACTTTTCTAAGAGATTCTATTTGATTAGTTGGTTAAATTGATTTTGATAATGTTTCAGTTTTCATTTATGTTGGAATAATTTAACAGAACCTAAAGTTGAATTCTATTAATGCTTTGCATTTCCATGAAGCAATATTTGCAGACCTCAGCATTTCATATTCATGCATTAATAATACTACATTTATTCCAAAAGCCCAAATCTGCATTTTAAGAAGACAAATAAATGAGGGGTAGAGAGAAAAAGATGAGTGGATAAACACTCTTTGATCTCTTAACTTCCTGCCAAAATATCTCTGATTTTGTTTCCCCTTTCCACGAACGCAGGGAGCAGCAATGAGTTCAGGAATGATGATTTCCTCCAACAACTCCAGAGAATAAACTCTAATGGTTTTCGGAGTTTAATTCCACTCCTTTTGGGCTGTTATTAGTTTAGGGTTGAGAAGACAACCAAATTCTAGCTACTGAGACATCAAAAGATACCTTATGTGGGGCTTCTGGGAAACATTATACTAACTTAATTAAAGCAAACGTAGATAAACATAAAAAGAAGACCACTTAATTGCTTTGGGCTAAGGGATGCTGTCGTATGAAGACTCGGAGCAGTGGCAGCTCTACTCGAACAATGATGTGAACCCAAGAGAGTTAACCCAAGAAAACTTCAGGAATTTAAATTCTTCCATTGTTGAGCTGTTGAATTAAATACTCTTGAAACTACCTTCCTCCATAACTTGTATTTGGTGGGATAATTAACAACTTTAATGATTATCATATTTTAGGTGAGCATTTTATTCCTTGTAGACAAAAATAATAAACAAAAAGTCAGAGGGATCCCTGGGTGGCTCAGTGGTTTAGCGCCTACCTTCAGCCCAGGCATGATCCTCTGTCTGTGTCTCTGCCTCTCTGTCTGTGTTTCTCATGAATAAATAAATAAAATCTTTTTTTTAAAAAAAGTCAGAGATATCATAGAAATATGGGACATAGTCTCTGGCTTACAGAGAATTTTCACTGATTCTACCCCTGGCTTCTCTCTGCTTCTGAGATGGGGCAGTGATTTATCTAATTCATATACTTTGGAAAAAAAATAACTACAAATGATCAATTCAGTTCCATATTTTCGCTCTTCAGAAGAAGATGCCACATAAGGAGGATGGTCTATCCATCCTGCCATTGGGTGGGTGAATCCATCTTGCCCTGGAGTTCAGGGTCAGGAAGTACTCTTAGGCTCTCATCCTCCACTCACATACTGCTCTATTTACAGTTGGAATTTTGACCATCATTTACTCCTCCTTTTTTTTTTTTTTTTTTTTTTTTGGTCTATCAATTAATTTAGAACCTGAGTAAAAAAACAGTGATTTTTTTTTTGTTTTGCTTTGTTTTGTTTTTTAAGATTTTATTTGATTAGAGAGAGACAGGGAGAGTGTCTCTCACACAAGGGAGGGAACAGAGGGAGAAGGAGATAGAGAGAGCATCTCAAGCAGACTCCATGTGAAGGCCAGGCAGGGCTTAATCCCTGGTCCCTGAGATCATGACCTGAGTCAAAATCAAGAGTCCAATGCTCAACCCACTGAGCCACCCAGGCACCCCCAGCATGTTCCTATGGGTGCCTTGTCAGTAGCAAGAATAGATTGTGTCAGTGATAAAAACTGAAATAAGACTCCTTCGGTTGAATTTTTGCAATCTACTCTGAACATATATATGCATTTCTTAAGTGATGGCATTGAAGAAACTGTCTCTCCCCAATACCCAATCCCCTACCCAAGTTCAGATGTGAAAAGAGATTTCCCTCATTTATCTGGCTTGATTTTTCAGATTCATTTTTTTCTTTTCCCTCTTTGTCATCTTCCTTTGTATCACAAAGTCTGTCTCTTTTATGTGTAAAATGTTCTTTGAGGATTTCTTTCTCCTTTGTCACCTCAACTACGTTTTCCTCGCTTTCTCACGTGCGCCACTGTGACAAACTCCTTTACCCATTAAAATAAATTAATGAATAGGAGATCCTGGATGTAAATCCATGGGCCTTGTTACTAACATCTACCAATTATTAGTTGTATGACTTTTATATTTAAGCTCGTGATTTCTCTGCCTTGAACACCATCCCCCACTACAGATTCTAGTCTGTGATTTTGCTCCAAGTGTACCTAACAAATTGTGCTGTCTCTCTTCCTCTCTCTCTCTCTCCAAATAAAGAAAATCATTTATAAATAAATAAATGCATACATACCAATTTTTCATTGTGTTTTTTTATGATCCTTTTTGTTCTTTTTTTTTAATTTATTTATTTATGATAGTCACACAGAGAGAGAGAGAGAGAGAGAAAAAAAATAAATAAAAAAAAAATAAAAAAAAAAATAAAAAAAAAAAAAGAGAGAGAGAGAGAGAGAGAGAGAGAGAGGCAGAGACACAGGCAGAGGGAGGAGCAGGCTCCATGCACCGGGAGCCCGACGTGGGATTCGATCCCGGGTCTCCAGGATCGTGCCCTGGGCCAAAGGCAGGTGCTAAACCACTGCGCCACCCAGGGATCCCCGATCCTTTTTGTTCTTAAGTAGAATGCCAAATGTCAAGTTTTTGACAGAATAAGTAAAGCAAGTTTGTCACAAATTTGTCATTAGTTCTTAAAGATTGGATGAAGCAGGAAGTTCTCATTTATTTTTTTGTGTTCTGAGTTGTACCATATTTCAAAATTTCTTACAGAATTGCTTAGGGTAGGGATCGTGGATCTCCATATTTTTTTATGTTCCCATGGTGACTGTGATGTGCACTAAGCTTCTAGCACCATTTTTCCCACTGAATGAATACTCATATTTTTTATATTGATCCATTTCAGGTGAACAGGGAATTACAGATCTCCAAATCCCAATACAGTCCAATTTCATTAAAAATATGTCATCCCTTGGAATTGTCAGTGGTGGTAGGTGGGAGAATTGCAATCAAATGTCGAAATCCAAATTAAGTCTTTCTCATTGTCACAATTCCCATATACCCAAAAGGACTGCTATAAAGATCACCTCAGATAATTTGACAGCACTTTTTAAATTCTGAACTTTTATTGTTACTTTTTAAATATTTCAAAGAAATGCTTCCAGCATGATTGTATTTCATTACTTAATCCCTTACACCCAGCGGTTAGAGCATAGAGCTAAATAAAGGCTTTAAGTTTTGTCCTCAGAGGAACCTGACATTCAGGAAGCTTTAATGTTTCCAGATCTAGAACCTAATAAAATTACTTTACCTCTGTGACTTTCGATTGTCTTATCCTTAGAACTCTAAAACCAATCATAGGACTATCAATATGAGACAGCATCATACATTTAAACTATTTAACTCTGTTCCGGATAGGCAATGAATGCATAGAATTAATAAATAATATTCTTTAAAGCTGATAATGTTGATAAATCTTCTCATACATGTTTCAAAATCCTCTAGTCCCACCTTATCTGTTTTACAATCTTCTCAGCTTATTGATAATTAACATTAATCTGGAACCACCCTTGTGGTTCTTTTTTTTTTTTCCCCTTAAACATAACTCTAAGCTATTGAGAATTAGATGTTCTTTTATTTTTATTTATTTAATATTTTATTTATTCATTTGAGAGAGAAAGAGAGAGCAAGAGCTGGAGCAGAGGAAACAGGAGAGGGAGAAACAAGCTTCCTACTGAGCAGGGAGCCCACCTCGGGGCTTAATCCCAGGACCCTGAGATTAAATCAAACACTTAACTGACTAGGCCATCTTGGTTTTTTAAAAGCAATCCCTACACCCAATGTCGAGCCCTTACTCACTATCCCAAGATCAAGAGTCCCATGATCTACTAACTGAGCCAGCCAGGTGACCCTGGTCATGGTAATTTATGATTTGGTAATTTAATAATGGTAATCTCCAGGACTTGTAAGGATGTTGCATCAGGAGGTCACAGGTAAATGGAGACTAAAGGTGTAGGGGCCTGGAGTTCTGCTTTTATGGGGTTTGAGGTTAGGGGCCTACAGGGACTTAAAGCAAGGGAGGAGAAAAAACAAGGGGCCCAAAGGGCCTGCAGAGTCAGCTATTGAAATTAACCGAGATCTCTAACAAAAGACTCAGTGGTGGGGGGTGGCCTGACCTTTTATCAAAGCAGCTGTGAGCAAAGTATTTATTCAGATGGCCATCTTTGAAAACTTAACACAATTATTTGCATTACAAAAAAGAAAAAATAAAAAGGAAGAAACACTGTCAGAACTTACACTGCTCTATCCAAATCCGTCTTCTAAAGATTTGCAATGAGAATCTTAAATGTTAACCTATTAAGTTTCACCATTAACCCTAAAGGGCACATTCATTTGGATGCTATTTTTTTTGTCTTTTTCTGTTTTTAAAACGGCTTACTTCCCACTACATATATTAGCAACCAAGTACTATGAGAACCTGCCTGCTAAATATTTAATCATTTTGTGACTTCTTAAATTTATTTATTAAATATTTATTGAATATGTATTATGTACCGACCTTTTCTGTGATAAGCACTGGAAATAAAGCACTTAGTAAAATAGAGGTAGTAGGTATACTCACTTTACTATGGGAGAAAAAAATAATCTCATAAAATTCGAAAGACAGAAAGAGGCAGGTAAAAAGCAGAGAATATTGTTGTGTGAGTGAGTAGGAGGGTGTCAATCCTGATATGTGGTCTGGAATAGACATTCTAAGAACTCAGTGCTGAGGGAGAACCAACCACGTAGAGTAAAGGAAATAGGACTTCCGGGGTGGGGGGGTGAAGAGAACAGGGTGAGAGGACTTTACAGAATCACTTTGTGATTGAATGAATACATCAAATGAAGACTGGTCTCTTCATTTGATGAAGCAGAAAGTGGGGCTGCAGAAAGAAGCAGATAAGAACCTAGATCATGTTGAGGTTGTTAAATGTTAAGGATGTCATAATATCTGGGACACCTGGGGGGCTCAGTGGTTGAGCGCCTGCCTTTGGCTCAGGTCTTGATCCCGGGGTCCTAGGATCGAGTTCCGCATCAGGCCCCCTGCATGGAGCCTGCTTCTCCCTCTGCCTGTGTCTCTGCCTCTCTCAATTTGTGTCTCTTATGAATAAATGAATAAAATCTTAAAAAAAGAAGTCACAATATCTTTATAAGTTAAGTGGAAAGCCACTGATACATTTAAGTATTGCAGAGACCAGTTAGGAGGATGTTGCATAAGTTCAAACGAGAGATGGACATGGAAGGAAGTGAAAAATATAAGGGTATATCAATATATTGGTATCCCTGGCTAAGTGAACTCTGACCCTCTGAATCTCTCCTGTAACAAATTTGAAATAATGCTTGCCCCCTATGCACAACCGCTATTGAAAACATGCCATAGTGAATTTGAATTTGTAGGTTTTATGAACTGAGTGTTTGTTTTCCCCCAAAATTTATATATTGGGGTCCCAACCCTAAAGTCAACTCAGGAATCTTCAGAACTGCCACTTCCACCACAGACCCAGGGCCAATGCTGTTTCCTCCTCAATTTCCAGAAGTGGGACCACCTGTCCTGTTTCAGTGACTGAGGAAGATCCTGCCCAGGCAACAGAGACAAACTGCCTTCTTTCCAATTTCTTCCTTTGGAATGGGCATGTCTGTCTTCTTCTAGTCCCACCATTTTATTATAGAAGCTCATAACTTTGCTGGTATCGCAGGTTCAACAGCTGTAGAGGAATTTTCAAACAGGTAAATCATACCTTGAGTCTCTCACATATCTGATTAAGATGACATTTTTTTGGATGAGACTTCAGAGTTTTAAAATTTAGAGTTGATGCTGGAATGAGTTAAGAATTTTAGGGCTGCTAGGATGAAATAAATGTATTTTGCATGTGAGGATATGAATTCTGGTGAGCCAGGGGAAAAATGTCATGGACCAAATGCGTCTTGCAAGGTTCAGATGCTGAAGCCCTAACCCACGAGGTGACTGTATTTGAAGATAGGGTCTTTGTAGAGATAGTAAGTTTAAATGAGGTCATAATAAGGGTAGAGTCATCATCCAACAGGATTGGAGACTTTCTAAAAAGAGGAAGAGGGGCTCCTGGGTGACTAGTCAGCTAGGTGTCTGCCTTTGGCTCAGGTCATGATCCCAGGGTCCTGGGCTCTAGCCCTGCATCAGGTTCTCCACTCAGTGAAGAGTCTGCTTCTCCTTCTCCCTCTGCCTGTCTCCTGACTCATGCTCTGTCTCTCACATGCTTTATCTCAAATAAATAAATGAAATCTAAAAAGAAGCAGAAGCAGAAGAAGAAGGGGAGGAAGAGAGAGCAGGGCTTACTCCCTTTCCTGTGCACAGGGCAGAGACGTCATCCGAGGACACAGTGAGAAGGTGATCATCTACAAGCCAGGATGAAGGCTTTCACCAGAAACCAACCCCTGTGGCACCCTGATCTCAGATTTCCAGTCTCTAGAAACTGTGAGAAAGTAAATTTCTGTTGTGGAGGCCACCCAGTTTATGTTCACCAAAACACCTAGTTGTGCACATGTTTGGGAGGCAGTATGTAGACTCTTCTGCACACATAGCGTCATTCTACTCCCTGTTGGAATCAATCTCATGCTTAGTTCTTTTTTTTTTAAGATTTTATTTATTTATTCATGGGAGACACAGAGAGAGAGAGAGAGAGAGAGAGAGAGAGAGAGGCAGAGACACAGGCAGAGGGAGAAGCAGGCTCCATGCAGGGAGCCCGATGTGGGACTCGATCCCAGGTCTCCAGGATCAGGCCTTGGCTGAGCCACCCGGGCTGCCCACATGCTTAGTTCTTAAAATATTCTTATTCATTGTAGCTATAACCTTTTTCACACTAATAAAATATAAAAATAACTTCTCAGCAGTTATAAGAGTCAATGAAGAAAGCAAGCCTAAGAACCATAGAAAGGCTCATACATCAGGAATAAGTTCAACAGGATAAATTACATTGGAACAATTTAAACCTAAAAATCTAAAGCTGGGAATACATGGGACCCAACTTACCAGTAGGTGTTTTCCTATGTGAAAAATAAAGAAAATTATTAGGTATTTATTATAGAATAATGGTTATATGGATATTTTAGGGTGTTTTTTGCTAGCCAGATCATTTGGGGTCTTTGGATAGATTCATATAGCATTATTATTTTCCTTCTTTAAAATAAAAAAAAATTGGGGGGACGGGTCAGATGGTTAAGTCTTGGAGTCTTCATTTCAGCTCAGTTCATGATCGCAGGGGTGTGAGATACAGCCAGAGTGGGGCTCTGCACTTAGCACAAGTCTGCTCGAGTTCCCTCTTCCCTTCCCACTGCACGCCCATTCTCTCTCTCTCAAATACATAATAAATCTTAAAAAAATAAAATAAAATGACGGAATGGAACATAAGCCCTCATGGTCCAAAATTTAACTATTTAACTCTTTTTCAAGGATATTTCTGATTCATGTAATGAAAGAATCCTATATATTAAAAATAGATTGTGAAAAGCTTTCTGACAGATTACATGAAGAGTTATCAATGAGAAGATTCAACAAAGACTTTTTAGAATTTTGTCGTTTGTGTATGTGTTTAATTTTCTATTTGGATTGGACCAAACAGATGGTGGTTCTCTATGCTGAAACAGATTTCTGAGGAAAAAATAGTTTGGTGGGGGGTTAAGGTTCTCTACTTTGAGTGGCGCATATAACATACATTTCTCTGCTTCCCCATTTTCACTGCCATTGTTTAGGGATTTACTGTATCTTCTTGCTATTTATTAGGACTTCAGTCACAGCTTCAGTTGTCTAAGTCCCAAGGTTCAATTCTTATTATTATAGTTTTTGTGTTTGACATTTGAATTCCAGGTCCAAGACCTCGTAGCTCTGTGAATTGAAAAAGCCATTTAATTGCACTGAAACTTAGCTTTTTTACATGAGATGGAATAAAAATGACCACATTGCAGTTGTTAGAAGACAATATATAAATTCACCAATTTTAATACCTGTTGTATATTTGCAGTATTAGTTTCCATGGAAAATATTTTTTTTTCAGTCAACCATTTAAATCCTGAAAGTATGTATCCCTCCATTTTGTCTTCTTCTTACCATAACCCTTATTCTCTAAAATATAACAGTTGTGCTTTTCTAGAGTGTCTAGTATTAATTATCTAAACAATTCATTTTGGCTTTCAGGAATACATGTCCTTAGATGTTCATTCTATTGGATTACAAAGTTATATCACCATATTAGGCTACAGTTCAGTTAAAAATCAGTATTTCCCCCTCATATTCACATATTGTAAATAGCTTTGCTTAAAGGAATGCTTATAATCTCAAATGACCGATGGTGAGGTGTCATTTTATTTTCCATTACATACGCAGAAAGACAATCATGAACTTCAACAAAATTGTTTCCAGTCCCAAAACGAGAACTGAGGCAGCTATTATGATTTCTTCAGAGATTCAAATCTTGTTCATGTGTTAAGCATGGATAAAGACAGACATGTTTTATGGACCTAATCTCAGGGTGAACAGAAAATGCATAAATAAATAAATAAATAAATAAATAAATAAATAAATACGACTAAAAAGGAGATGACATAATTGGTGAGAACTGGAGAAAGCCCTGGGATTTCCTTCTTTGTAAATGGTACCGTGTAGTTTGGAGCAAATTCTTCCCTTCCCTTAATCTCAGCGTTCAAGGAACATAGTTTGGTGAAGAAACGCAAGTGGCACACAGTGAAAATTCAACAAAGGATGCTACAAACATTGAGCTTGCAGTGTCTCCTGGAAAAGAGGCCAGAATTCTTCAGCAGTACTGTCTTAATGCTTTCCTTAAGGGAAAATAATAAATAAGCAAACAAACCAATAAAAGCCGAAAAAAAAACAAAAAACAAAAACACCCCACTTCCTGGTTTCATGTCACTGGCTTAGATCTAGTTTGCATCAGAGACTATTAGTTGGAATAGGAAATAAAAACTTTGGAGGAAGAAAAGCTTCTGTTACTTAAAAACTCTGTTGCAGTTATTTTCACATGACAGTTACAGGAATTTTAGAAATGCAAGACAATATGAATATTTCCTCTACCACCATTCACATTTTTGTGTTTCCATCTAAGCTTTTTTTCTAAGCATGCAATTTATTTTTAATGTAACTTGAAATGCTGAATGTTTGCTTTTACGTTTTCCAGATTTCTTATGCATTTTTAATAAAATGACTTTCTATTTGTTTCTCTTATTTTATAAGCATTATATAAGTAATGCATAATAAAATACAAAGCACATTCTACAATGAAATTATAAATATCTCTGGGAATTTCAGAATATTTTATGAAATATATCTCTACTAATGGAATGAAAGGATATGCTCATCACTTATACTCCATACAAAGTGTAATGCTGTTCAGCTCATTAGTTTTTGTTATTGCATTTTCAATATAGCAACAAAAAATACATACCAATATACACATAATTAATTAAATAAGTATGATATAGTCGTATTAAGAAACATTAGTCGACAGCTGAAACATATATAGATAAATGTGTATTCATATGAGTATTATTCCTAACATTTATATACTACTATACAATAGTGATGGTGCTAAGGACTTTACTTACAATAACGTGTTTAATACTAACAACAACCATAAAATATGAAGACTATTTTGTCACTAAGATTATACTGCTTCTGGAATCCATGATTTGAACCCAAGCTCTATGACTCCAGAGCCAAAGCTCCTAATAACTCCTTTTCTATACTCATACAATGCATGTGTAGAAAAAAAATAAAATAGCATGACACAATTAAAATTATATTTTAAATTTTATTTATTTTAGAGAGTTGGGAGGGGCAGAAAGAAAGGGAGGGAATCTCTAACAGACACCTTGCTGAGCATGGAGCCCCATGTGGGGCTCATTTCCACAACCCTGAGATCATGGGCTGAGCTGAAAACCAAGAATCTGAGGCTTAAGCGACTGAGCCACCCAGGTGTCCCAAAATTATATTTATATCTAAAAAGAGGAAGAGGAGAGAGAAAGAGGAGAGGGAGGAATGCATAAGGAAACTTTTAAAGTTTAAAAAAAATGTTCCCCAAATATTAATGGTGGAGACATATGGATGGTGAAGTTTATTCTGATTTTTAGCTTTATATTGATGTGCCTTAATGGAATTTTGGACAATTCCATTAAGTGCAGCTGGACCAATTGAAAACCGACTGATATACCATGTGGATAAGGATATTTCCAAACACTCAGAGAAGAAAGGAAGGATTCTCTAGGAGGGAATTTAGCCACAGGATTCAGAAACACCGACTGCAAGCCTGTGATAATGTTTTTCAAACACTAGATAGTGTCCTCAACAGAATCTCAAGTTCCCCAGGGAAATGACGAAGCGAGCCCACGGTTTGTATGCAAAGTAAATGATTACAGTTGTTTAAGTTTCTACTTCCTGTGATTTGTTTTACCTCACTTTTGTAAATTGAGTTGTGCTCCCTGCCTAATTCATGTGGTGAAGTCTCAAGACCCAGCACTTTAAAATGTGTGGGAAATATCAGAAAGGGAGACAGAACATGGAAGACTCCTAACTCTGGAAAACGAACCAGGGGTGGTGGAAGGGGAGGTGGGCGGGGGGTGGGGGTGACTGGGTGACGGGCACTGAGGGGGCACTTGACGGGATGAGCACTGGGTGTTATTCTGTATGTTGGCAAATTGAACACCAATAAGAAATAAATTTATTATTAAAAAAAAGAAATACATAACTTGCCTTTTCCCTTAAAAAATGATAGGAAATATTAATATACCCAGCCAAAAAGTTCTATTAATAAAATCTGTAATGACAATAACTTAAAAAAATAAAAAAATAAAATGTGATTGTAATGGAGAATTCTATGTGTCAACTTGACTGACCTAAAGGATGCCCAGGCAGCTAGTAAAACATCACTTCTGGGCGTGTCTGTGAAGGTGTTTCTAGAAGAGTTTTGAATCAATAGACTGAGTTAAGAAAATCTTCCTCACCAAAGCACAAAGGCATCATCCAATCTATTGAGGGTCTGAATAGGACAAAAAGGCAGATAAAAGGTAAATTTGCTCTTTGGTTGAGCTGTGACATCCATCTTCTCCTGCCATCGGATGTCAGCTCTCCTGGTTCGCTTGCTTTAGCACTTGGACTATATTACACCATCAGTTTTCCTGAATCTTGAGCTTGCAGTTGGCAGATCATGAGACTTCTTAGCCTCCATAATAACTTTCGATAAAATCATCATCTCTCTCTCTTTATCCCTTTGGCTCTGTTTCTCTGAAGAACCCTGACTGATATGGTGACCATAACCATATTTGGAGATAAGGTCTTTAAATATGTGAGACCATTATGGTGGAGCCCAGTTCCATTATGACTGGTATTCTGATAAAAAGGGGAGGACACTGGGGATTGGAATGCAATTAGTTTTTAACATGATACCCAGAGGTCAACAAGGAGGTTGTCATGGCCAGCTATCTGGAAAGTGCGAAGCCTGTCCACACAAGCCCAAGATGGTGGGGTGCCATGAAAGGAAATTCCTGACCAAATAAGGAAGAAAAACAGGAAACCCTGCATCTCCACCTCAAGTAATAAATTTTCCATCTTCTAGTTAACTACTGTCCACAAAAAAAATAGAAACTCAACACTCAGAGTGCACAGCTCTGGCTCTTGCTCTCTCTCAAGTCTCTAGGGTATACTTTTACTTTTAATACATTTTCCACTTGTGTGACAGCACAGTGCTAGTCCACTGTCTTGCATGTCTGTCCTTGAATTCCTTCCTTTGATAAGACCAAGAACCTTCAGCAACACCTTCAGGGTGGGCTGGGTCAAGGCGCCAGGGCCCAGGGTCTCCTCCCTTCATTTGGCAACACAGAGAGATGTACACACAGATGAGACAGTGAAGAAGCAGCAAGAGGGTTGCCATCTGCCAGACAGAGAGAACTGAGAAGAACACAACCCTCCAGGCACCTTGATCTTCAATTTCCTGCCTCCAAATTGTTAAAAAAATAAATTTGTGTTGTTTAAGCCAATCTGTTGGTGGTCTTTTGTTGTAAGAGCCATAGCAAATTAATACGAATTCTCACGAATGGAATTCACGTTACTTGAGGGAACTTTTTCTTCTTGTACACCCCATAGAACATGATATTGAACTAAGAACATTGAATAAATACTAGTTGATTAAATTTAGTTCTAGAGGAATAGTTCTCAGATACAGTCTCTAGATTAATCATCAGGATTGATACTGGAGAGCTAGGTTCTTGTCTCACGGAGTTGAAGAATGAATCTCATGGACAACTGACAGTGGGGAAAGCCATAGAAGTTTATTAAGCAGAGATGTAGAGAAAGCTCTCAGAAGTGAGAGGGGTCCCCACAGAGCTGCCCTGAGGGATTTTAGTGGCCATCTTTTATTGAAAACGGACTGGGAAGCTTGTGGCCTTGAGATTTTTGTGCTGTCTTGATTTGAGCAAGGACTACTGAGAACATCCTTAATGACATTTCTCTGTGGTCTGATGACTTTCTGTGATTGCTTGGTAACCATCAAAGGGAGATCCTCCCTAACATTTTGGAGCTAGGGGGCCAGGCTTATTTTTTTTTTTTTATTCTTATTTTTATTATTTTTATTTTTATTTTTCTCTGCTTTTGCTGCCTTAACTCTTGTTTCCCTGGGAGGGGTAGGAGCCTGGTTTTGGGCTTTTTCGTGTCCTTGGGATTAATGGGAGCCCACAGATTTCTGGGAGCCTGACTCTGGGCCTTTCCCTTATCTTTGCCTGACTAGCCCCATCTGACCTTGACTCATTCCTATTTCAGTATCATATGGAAATGTTTTAGAAATGCACATTTTTGAGCCTCAAGACACTATAGAATCAGGAACTCTGAGGAGGATGGATCAGTCTGTTCAACAAGCTCTCCAGGTGATCTGATGCACACTAAAGTTTGAGAACAAGCGTTTCAAATGTCTTGAGCTAGGGACCAGGCATGTGACATGCATGAGTAATGTCGCCCAAATGCAAGTCAAGAGGAAAGGTCAGACATCTTAGCAAACTAAAGAAGGCATGTATCTCCACCGAGGTCAAGGTGAGACAATCCCACTAGCTAATATGAAATGGTCTTTATTTTTCTAAGATATACAAGCAAAATGGATTTGTAGTTGGATACTTCATGAGTTTCAAATGCTGGTAGCCAATTCTAATCATTGTTGGCTGACCAAATAAAACATGCCTTCAGGACAGTTCCATCTTGCTGTAAACTCTAATTGATATTAAAGGGGTTTGGAGGAAGGCAGAGTGAGAAAACACTTATTTCCTTTTTTGTCTGTAAGGTTTCTTTTTACTAGGTTCAAAGAGAGGAAGAAATTAAGGAAATTTGCTTTGTGCATGTCTCATGATTTTTATATATATTGGCATAGAGATTTCACTATACCATGTGCATACAAGTTCTCGTTCTGAACATATGCTCTTGGAGTTTCCACTGTTCTTTGTTCAGTGCTCTGATCATCCCAGAGCAGAGTCTGGATTTGGCTCATTTTTGATCAAGGCAGGCATATCTTTAACTGCATGTCTCAGGTGGGCTGAGGTCTGTCTTAAGAGCCCTTGCTGCACGGAGCGGCATTCCCACTGCCATCTGTGACTTGTATGTGGGGATTTAAAGATGGTGATGTGCTGACTGGGACAGTTTCTCCTCCACTGACCATCTGCCACAGGTGCTGGAAACAGCACCAGCAGTATTCAACCTTCAGATGAAAGGTTGAATTAGCTGGCATGAGTCTCCTACTGAATTGTTGGGACCACTGAGCAAATGCCATTTCCTACTGCAGAACCAAACCTGGTGCCTTAGATGTGTTGTCTGCTTGTGTGAAGGAATTTTTTTTTTGGGGGGGGGCACCATTTTGAAATGAATACAGAGAGGGATGAATAAAAGTTTATTAAGTTCTCAATGGTCATGAAGAAGGAACAGTTTGCAGGTATACTAAACAACTTGTGTTCGCCCCTACCTCTACCCTTGTTTCTATCACAAGACTGCAGCTGAGAGTTTGAAGATGACGCTTTTTCCTAAAAATACTACCATAAACATTGGCTATTGTTGGAAGAACATAACATGAAGTCACCTCAAGGAAAGGATACAAAGTGCAGGCTATCAAGTAAATCTACAAAATAACTACATTATGCCTAAATAATAATAAATAATTAGAATGGTTCAAATATGACAAATTCTTTAAACCAGTGGAATCACATATTCAGTTTTTTTTTTCATTTTGGATAAATTTTATTTTATAATCTGATTGATTAAATTTAGAAACAGTCTCATATTAGTTAGACACTGGGAAATTATGATCTCATGATGAAGGTGAAAATATTAGATTAGAGTGGCAAGCTACAGATCAAAAATATGATAGACTTGGGATTCAAACTCTATCCTATATTAATCCAAATAATAATTGTGAAAGTCTTTTTCTTCGCAATTAAGTCATGCATTCCAGAACACACAAATCCCACCAGAGTCTGATAATTTTAGATGACCTATAACTCTATTAATCCATTTTCATTTTCATCAGTAGATTCATCTCTTACAAGGCTACTCTAGGGCAGCCCGGATGTCTCAGTGGTTTAGTGTCACCTTCACCCCAGGGTGTGATCCTGGAGACCTGGGATGGAGTCCCATGTTGGGCTCCCTGCAGGGAACCTGCTTCTCCCTCTGCCTGGGTCTCTGCCTCTCTCTCTTGTCTCTCATGAATAAATAAATAAAATATTAAAAAAATAAATAAAAAGGCTACTCTAAATACTCCTCATCTGACTAGAAGGGAAATCACCCCTCTTTCAAATTCCAACAGGCTTTTCTAACTATACTCCCTGCTCTAGTTTTCTTTACAGATGTCAGTCTTGGTTTAGTTACTCTGTTTCATTTCCAGAAGATTTACTATTGTGGAAGAGAGTGAACATGAGATTAACATCTGAGCATGTAGAAGATGAGAGAGAAAACAGTTCCTCAATTTAACAGATCCTCATACTTGGTTCTGAAGTTTGAGAGCATATAGGATTTTTAACCTATAAAAATTTTTCTATGACATTTGTCACATTTCTGAAGTTTTTGTTACTCAACTGCTGTTAACCTGAAATCAGCATGTGTCAAAGCCCAAAAAGAGGAGCAAGTTCAGTTGGGATCCTAAAATAGCTGAAATTGGATGTACCTGGACTTGCCATTGTTGAGACAGAAAGGTTCCAAGGAGGAAATCAGTCTCTGTAATCATCAGGGCTACATGATATACTCTAAACTTTTACATCTCAGGCAACAGAAAGGTTCTTTTATTTCACTTTGTCAGACATAGTGGTGATTGAATAGATCTTTAATATTTAATCCACAAGAAAATTTAAAAAAATAGTACTTTGTGTATCACATGGGTTTTTCTTCTAAAACCTGTGATCTTCAAATGTTAGTTTTCAGTAGCCTCTCAAGCAGTCCTTTTGAAGTTTGCCAGTGTATGACTAATATGACTTCTCTCCTCTCCTTTAGGTCATGAAGTTTCATCTTTCTAAATTAAGGGTCACCTGAGTACACTCAAAGGTCTTGGAAAGGGTTTATGGTTTACTCATGTAGAAAATAAGTACTTAGATTTTGATATTTTAAGAAGTTATGTGACAGACTCAGCCTCTGGCTTCTCTCAATGGCATTATTATAAAAAGCAAATTCAAGATTATAAATCATGAGGCTTAGTCTTTTTTGTCACCACAAGTCCTTGCATTCACTTCTCTTTCAGGAGCAAGGAGTGGGAGTTCTAGAACTTTCTCTTTCATGATCTATCTCAGAAATTCAGTGCCAATCATTTCTCCAGTCGAGGTTTAGTCCAGTCATGATAGTATCTACCTCTTAGGCTTATTATAAGAATTGGGTGTGATTTTACATATAAAATCCCTATTGAAACAAAGTAAGAAATCAAGAAATAGTAATTATTTTTTTTTACAATTTCTATCATTTATCAGATATAGCATCCTCTGCTCCTTCAGAATAAGACTATGTTACATTTATCTATCCTGCATAATGACCTATCACCAAAGAACAACTATTTTAGTTCCTTATGATTTTTTTTTTGTTAATTAGGAATCCAGATAAGGCAGGGAACCAGTGGCTATCTATGTCTTCTCTTTAGTATCTGAGATGTTGTTTGGGATGATGTGAATGGCTGCAGTCAGCTGAGGTCTCAAGACTCAGTTGGGGTCTCAGTACCCACTGCTGTCTAGGTTCCTCAGTTCTGTTCCTTGTGACATCTCTGTGGAGTGTGATTGAGCTTCCTCACGATGTGGTAGTCTTGGGAAAGTGGAATTTCCTACATGGTAGGTGGCTTTCCCCAGAAACTGCTGGGCTTCTTATGCTTCAACTACCAGACCTGAAATAACATGAAGGGCACATACTTGCAACTTGTAGAACAATAAGTCCTGGAGATAGGATACAACAATATTATATTATAACTATCAAACTTGATTAAAAAGACTAGATATTAATTATCCTCACCATAAAAAGAGAAGTGATAATTATGTGACATGATAGAGGTGCTAACTCTCACTACAATGGCAATCATATTACAATATATAAATGTACCAAACTAATATATTGGACACCTTAAATAGATACAGTGTTATGTCTCAAATATATTTCAATTAAAAATAAATAAACAAACAAATAAATAACCAGATCCAAAACTGGCCCATCAGCAGTGCCTTTCATTCTGTCAAACGAAACAAGTAACAAGGCCAGCCCAGATCTAAGAGGAGTTGAGACAGACTCTAAGTTGACTGAATATTTTTTTGCATGTAAGCACACGAAGGGAAAGAAAGGATGGTGGCTGTCTTTAGAGTATGTCTCCCACAGTCTTCTAAACCTACGGATTTGGTCAACAATTAAAAAAAAAAGCAAAATCTTTTATATTATTTGGAAAAAAAAACCTTAATTCCTTTGAATATCACACTGAAGCTATCTTAGAAACTATAAGAGATATAAGTAAATATTTTTTCTGAAAAATACAGCAGATGACCAGATAGAAAAAATATTTCTCATCACATAATTTCATACAAAAACTCACATTATATTAAAATAATACAAATGTGTTTTTTTTTAATTTGTATAAATACTTGGACACATGTTAACCTAAACTACATTGATTAATAATATTTTCAGTATTTTTGAATACTGAAATTGAATTATAAGTCTTTCAGTCAAAAAAAGACCACAAAAAAGGAAGGAAAAATAAAATATAAATTGGAAATTCATATCCTTGTCTCCTCTCAGAAAAGAACATAAAGTGAAAAGGGATACCTAATGCTCACTCAGCTGGTCGAAATCCACTCTGGCTTTTGCTGTATTTGCATCTCATCTATCTGAATGTGATTCTGTTGTTAGGGGTGCATATTTTTGGTGGACTGTTGACTGTAAGCAAAGGAACTCCTCAACTGATTCTTATCTAAAGAAAAAATATTCTAACACAGAAGAAAAAAATTAATAGACATATTACAAACAGTACAGAAATTTCCTATAAGGAATATTCCAAGAGATTTTTTTTCCAAAGAGATTTTTTTTCCAAAGAGATTTTCAGAGTGATTTTGACAATTCTTCATTCATTACTCAAACTTAGAAGCCAATTTCCATTATTATATGATTCTGTAGAACTTCAGTAGCTAACTGTACATTTATAAATTAAAAACTATGATTTATTTTTATGTTTTTTTTCTATTTAGTAAAACTTAACCTTCCTTATTACATTTCATTGTTAATTAGTTTTCAAGGGCTCATTAAAATACTAAATAAATAATAGTATAAGTGGTGTGAATATTTCATATACTTGAAACACTACAATAAATCATGCATTTCCTTGAGATAATATAGTTTTAATTTCTATTCCTGGCATTGAAGCTACTCAACATTTCATACATTGTTTCAAATTTAAAATTGCATTGATATGGGAAGAGAGATAACTATATTTATTAATCTTTTTCAAATATGTTCATTTTAAAAGCTTTAAAGTGTTGCTTATTCTGAAATATTTATTTTTATCAACCAGACATGGTCAGTCAAAGGGATTAATGGGGTTAATTATAAGACTGAAGCTTCTTTTAGATGCATTTTTCAAATCACAGAGAAATGTGTTATTTTTTAAAAAACATCAACATATAAAATTAGGCTATTTAGATTTCAATTTCCACTTTAATAATGGGGTAGCCTATGAAATTATAAAGATGGCTTTATATCTGAATTCAAGGAACATTAGCCAAGTAGAAGATAATTTAAGTTTAGATAACTTTTGGTAAGTTATAAAGATTCAGAATAAACATCTTCAAGTGTTAAAACAACATTTAGCAACATAGAAAAGATTTCTTTGCATTTGGCAAGGATCTCATAACTGTTAGTGAAGAAATACAAAAAATACAAAGAGTCTTTTATGCTGGATTTTTGTATGTCATTTGAATAGCGATCATCCCCATGTGAGTTAAAACTTATCTGCTCAAAAGCACAAAGCTTGTTGAGAATATAATAAATTTGATTATACCAAATTGAAGCAAACATTTTTTCAGGGAAATCATTTTACCATAGCAACCATGTAATTGTGTATGTATATGTATGTGTGCACATGACTGTGTGTTTGAAAAAGGAATGTGTAAAGCTATAAAAGCAACGTTTACAATTTTAACTTCTGAAACGTAATTAGCACTAGGTAATGACAAGCACATTAACTAAATGACAGCATTTATTTTACAAGATGATATTGCTGTCTATATCTGTATCTGTAATCTGAAATGCTACTTTATTCTTCTAGAACTCTATAATTATGAAGACTCGTAATTTTAATTTTAATCAGACCTAAAGTCAACATCTGTGACTATAACTTATTAATAGTAGATCATTTCTCTACTCAGTTTGAAGTTGATCCCTGCACCACATCTAGGAAAGCACTGAGGATTTCATGCTGCAAATTCAAGCTTGTCAAGGGGGTACTGGTAAGGTATATAGAGTTAAGGTGCACTCTTTTTGTCATGGGAAAATGCCTATTTCCCAAAGGAAATTACACTATTAACCTGGAGCAGTAAGGATATGAACATTCTAAACTAACACCTGCACTCACTCAAAGTAGGTGAACATAAAATATGCCAAAACACATTCAAGATAAGGGATATCAATCTAGCAATTCCACTACTAAGCATTTACCCAAAGAATACAAAAACACTGATGTTTATAGCAACTTTATCTGCAGTAGCCAAATTACGGAAACAGCCGAAGTATCCATTGATTGATGAATGGATAAAGAAGATACACACACACACACACACACACACACACACACACACACACACACACATAAATAAAAAATAAAATATGACTCAGCCATCAAAAAGAATGAAATCTTACCATTTGCAACCACGTGGATGGAGCTAGAATATAATGCTAAGTGAAATAAGTCAGTCATTGAAATACAAGTATCATGATTTCACTCATATGTGAAATTTAAGAAACAAGGCAAACAAGCAAATTGGAAAAGAGAGAGAGAGAGAGAGAGAGAGGCAAACCAAGAAACAGACTCTTAAATAGAACAAATTGATGGTTAGCAGAGGGAAGGTGGGTGGGGGAATGGGTTAAACGGGTGTTGAATATTAAGGAGGGTATTTGTTATGATGAGCACGGGGTGTTGTACAGAAGTGTTGAATCACAATATCGTACACATGAAACTGTGTATTAACTAACTGGAATTTATTTTATTTTCAAAGATTTTATTTATTTATTCATGAGAGACAGAGAGGTAGAGACATAGGCAGAGGGAGAAGCAGGGCCCTCTCTGGGATTTCAATACAGGATTCCATCCCAGAATCCCAGGACCATGCCCTTGAGCCAAAGGCAGATACTCAACCACTGAGCCCCAGGTGTCGTTACTAACTGGAGTTTCAAAAAAGACTTTTAAAAAAGAAAAAAAAAAAGGCAAGTGAAAAAATTATTGTTCCTGTTTTAAAAGGTTACCGTTATGAGGTTAGAGTAATATAATAGTGCCCTTTCTGTTTTTATCATTTTACTTATATCTAATACCTAAGAGTACTGAATTTACACGAAGAAGAAGAAGAAGAAGAAGAAGAAGAAGAAGAAGAAGAAGAAGAAGAAGAAGAAGAAGAAGAAGAAGAAGAAGAAGAAGAAGAAGGAGAAGAAGAGGAAGAAGAAAGAGGATGAGGGGGAGGAGGTTGTTTGTGAATGTGACTTGGAATAAAGGAGACCTATACGTAAGGAGTAATAAAAACTCTAATAGGTTTGTTTGTTTGTTTTAAGAGTTCCCATCAAAGAAAAAAATCTTGTGAGATGAACAATAAATTGATTCCTGTAATGAGGACTACCAAAATTTTAGATTCAAAACTAATTAGAAGGAATCCAACTCAGTTATTTTAAAGAGACAAGAACAAGCCCAAAGAAAGGAGGCAGAGAACTCTGAATTTTCCAAGCTCTTTTCTATTATACTATGTCTTATAAGGTAAAAAAAGAAATTATTTCCTGTAAATCTATTATTACTATAAAATAATTAAATTCCAGTGTACCTGGGTGGCTCAGTTTGTTAAGTATCAACTCTTGATTTTGGTTCAGGCCATGATCTCAGGGTCCTGGTTCAAGCCCACTGCTGGGCTCCAGCTTCAGTGGGGAGTCTGCTTGAGGATTTCTCTCTGCTCCTGCCCCCACTTGTATGTGCATTCTCTCTCTCTCTCTCTCTCTCTCTCTCTCAAATAAAATAAATGTTTCAAAAACTGATTACATTTCAAAACCATACATTTTAATATTGATTCCCACCCTTTTGATGACCTATTGCTAGGATATATAAATTAATAATATAACACATATATATGTTTATATAAATATAAATTATCTAATCTTCACAAATTAGCAATGTTTAATTTTTTTTGAAATTATGAAGTGCAATTACAGAGCAATTAACCAAATAACTAAAGCAAATCATTTAAAAAAAGATAACAGAGGGGACATCTGGGTGGCTTAGTGGTTGAGCCTCTACCTTCAGCTCAGGGTGTGACCCTGGGGTCCTGGAATCAAGTCCCATATCCCCTGCAAGGAGCCTGCTTCTCCCTCTGCCTATTTCTTTGCCTTCTCTCTGTGTCTCTCATGAATAAATAAATAAAATCTTTAAAAAAAAGTAACAGAGATGAAAAAATTAAACAAGATGAAATCAGAAAGGGAGACAAACCATAAAAGACTCTTAATCATAAGAAACAAACTGAGGGTTGCTGCAGGGGAGAATGGTGGGGGGATGAGGTAACTGGGTGATGGGCACTAAGGAAGGCATGTGATGTACTGAGCACTGGGTGTTATTTAAGACTCACGAACCAGAGACTTCTACCTCTAAAACTAATAATATATTATATGTTAATTTATTGAATTTAAATACAAAATAAAAACAAAACAAAACAATTTAAAAAAGGATTCAAGATTCCGGATCAAATCTGGTATATTCATATTCCAAGTCCTTGTTCTTGGTACTGTATACACTTTGCTTTCTCCACGATCTAACGCACTGAAGCTTCTTGCACTGGCACTATGGTACCAGAGGCACAATTACAGGTAATTGAAAACTAATGCATTGATACAGCAGTGGTACAAATTAATATCCATTTTTTCATCTCTTGAAAATGACAGTCTCTCCTTCCAGACAGCTATATTACATAAAAATAAACACAGGAAGCACATGCTACATTTAAATGCTCTCAGTCAACAAGATCATTGTTAGAGATAAAGAACTACAGACAATGCTTTTCAGTTTTTGTTTGAAAAAAGACACTTAAAAATCTCATGCAAGGAAATAGTTCTATTAAGAATATACAAAATTCTGCAATGTCAACTCAGACTACTTTTAAACTTTCTCACCTGGAAAAATAAGAAAGAGGACACTCATAAAATTACTGTCCAGTTGATGATTTATGAAGGCAAGTGAATTTTCAGAGAGAAACAGCCATCATATAAAGATGTCAGGAAGATAATATCTTCCGAGATGACACATGGATTCCTACTCTTGCCTCTCCAAGGGGTGGTCCGTCCTCACCACCCCACAGTTCCTAATGACTCATTAGGGATAGTCACAAAGGAGATGCCTGTGATCCATCAACTCAGAGGAAGTCTGTCACTACCCCCAGAACATGGAAAAGCTCGTCACTCTTGTGTTAAAGATGCAAAGTTTCTTCACAATGCTCAGGTGAAAAAGGCCACATTTGCTTACTTTTCCAAATACAATTAAATGTGGTTCTGCCTCTACCTAAATTAATTTGTGAATAAATTAAATACTTGTTATTGTAAAGGTCACTTTTCTTTTCTTCAGTATTTGAAAGCCCTGAAAGTTTTGTAATGCAGAGACAGAAAAGAATAGCCTTTTGTTTCTGATCAATTGCTGCCATCCTGAGATTGTGACCACTCAAGCCTTCATGGGCCATTCAAAGCAAACAGCTCCAGTGTTCATGGTATTGCACTTTCTCTACAAAATGTTTACCAATTAAATTGATTTTTTTTTTTTAGTACTTGAAAGCCATGTATTGATAATATGGATAATAAGATAATCCATAATTTCAATTTTCTGTTGACATACAGTTTTACGTGATTTTTTTTTTTTTTTTTTTTGCTTTGGGCTTATTAATTTAATTATTATTTGTTAAAAATTTTGAACCAAAATGTAAATGCATGGCAGATTTTAAAGTATGATTAAATTAAAAGGCATTTTTGGAAAAAAATAATCTCTTAATAAATGTTTCCTCTGTAAATTCACATCTCCATAGATGAATCTTGCTTTTTGCTAGAATGTGACTGAGTCAGCATTATATCTATTTCTATATTCTGATTTTTACAGACTTAAGCTCTGAGAAATCTTACTCTCAGAAATCTTATTCTCAGAAATAAGTAGACGGGAGTAAAAGGGCTTTATTATGATAACGTCACTCAATTCTATGAACTCCTTTAAAGAATTCTAACAAAAATGACAGAGTGCTTTACCATATGGACTAATTTATAATCATGTTTCCATTGATACCTCAATTAGTTATTTCTTCAAGATTTTGATAGAAAAATCTAAAGACCAGTCACTTGTAGAAGGTTTGATTACCTGGTCATTAGAATTACCTACTTTTCTTTTTTTAATTTTATTTATTTTGAGAGAGAGAGAGAAAGAAAGCATGGATGGGGGGAGGGGCAGAGGGAGAGAGAATCTCAAGCAGATTCCAAGCTGAGCACCAAATCTGATGTAGGTCTCAGTCTTACAACCCTGAGATCATAACCTGAGCTGAAATCAAGAGTAAGACACTTAACTGACTGAGACACTGAGGCACCTCTTTTTTTTTTAATGGGGTTGAATGTTTTAAGCCCCCCCTTTGTTTTGAATCCTGGATATTTCAACACCCAAGGGCAAAGTATCAAAGTAAAGCTCAAAAAGTTTGAGCTGTATTTCTCTTTTGAAAAATAAAACAACCAGAAAAACCTTGTGGGAGAAAGATTCTTTGAAAGGAAGAATGGAAAAAGGAAGAGGAAGAATTAGGACACAGTTATTCAAATTTGACGCTTGAAAACTGGTTAAAATTACCTGCCTGGCTAGAATCCTTTTCCCATCATTCCAGGGGTTAGCAGACTTCAGATTGAAATTAGGAACCTACGCAACAAATCAACCAAATCAGTTTTCTTTTCTGTAAAGTAAAATCTTCAAATTCATTTTAAATTTCAATTGAATCTGTTTTGAAGTCTCCCTATAACAACCATCTCAATCTCTTGCTGCCTTTTAGAAACTGAACACAGTGCTGAAGAACTGGTTCTAGGTCATCCAGGAACAACTTCCTGAGGGAAAACCAACGGGGAAAACGAAGCACATAACAGAAGCACCATAGACCAAGGAAGACAAAAAATTTCTGAAAGGTCAGATAACATTTATTCAAACACACGATTTAATTTCTCTACACTTTCTATATTTTCAGACTATAAGGATAATCACACTTGAGAGAAAAGGACAACCATGAAAATCATTGAAAAGATTTGCTTATGAAAAGAGTTTTTCAGGACGCCTGGGTGGCTCAGTGATTGAGCATCTGCCTTCAGTCTAGGGCGTGATCCTGGGGTCCAGGGATCGAGTCCTACATCGGGCTCCCTACATGGAGCCTGCTTCTCCCTCTGCCTGTGCCTCTGCCTCTTTTTCTGTGTCTCTCATTAATAAATAAATAAAATCTTAAAAAAAAAAAAGAAGAAAAGAGTTTTTCCACCACTTGATAGGACTTTCAGGGCTGGAAGAAATTTTCTTTCTTCTCTTCTAGGTTCTTTGGATAGTCATTTACAAGTAATCTAGGGCTATATTATCCTTGGGATTAAGGTGTTTGTATTATGTTCATTTGGAAGTGTTTAAAAGGGCCTGGCATGCTGGTTTAAAATTCCCCCCCACCCTTACAGACTTACCAGAACTGTGACAGAGGTTGCCAGTAAGGCACCTTTGTGTCTCTTCACACAAACTCTCCCACTGATATTTTAGTAACATTGACTCCCAGTCACTTTTAGTATTTTAGTTATGTCTATATAGTGTAGTTGCTAAAGTTCTTTATATGAATTTAGGCGTCCTCAGTTGACCATCACTGAGCTGTCATATACATCGTAATAGGCGATAATTTCAGAATGTTATCTAACGCTTTACAAGTAGATAAGAATATTTTCATTGTTACAGTACTTTCAGGTAAGTAACTTTACATAAAGGAAAAGAAATCCTGACAAGTAAGAGGGCATTTTGTTTCCTCGGGAAGCATTCTACAAAGGGGACCATTTCCTATGGGAAATATGCCAGAGAATTAACCTTAGGTTCTACTTCACTCGTGTGTTTTTTAACTTAATAACATAATTCTTTAAAAAATCAAGTACATCCTTAATTAAAAAAAAAAAGTTTCTCTAACTAGAGAATGAAAAATGAAGAGCCTGCATTACAAAATCAACAACTCCTAATATTTACCTATACACTATCCTGGTACTATGTAAAAGTCCATCTCTAGCTCTCTCTCTCTCCCTCCTGCATCAGGCTAGGCTGCACGTTCCAATTACATGAAATAATTCAACTATCCAGGTGATTGAGTGTTCAGAAGTAATAGCATATCCAAAGCAAGGTTACCTTTTCTTCCACCTCCCTAGGTAGAAACTGTCAGCAGATAATATGAGATCAGGATTAATTAAAGGTATGCTATTCAAGTCAGCTGTGTCTGAACAAGCTGAGAGTTTAAATAACTATCAGGTAAATATGTGATTATAATTCATCCAGGAGGGAGGAAAGGATATCAGGTTGAGAGTAACGCATTTTTGCTAATAATATGACAGAGAGATTGCAAAAGAACCTCTTGTAGTAATACCATGGGTTACAATACACTGTGTTACTTTGGAGAATAATGGTTCTATTATACATGGAATCTAGACGATACAGCACAAATAAGAAAAGGAAAAGTGAATGGGGAATGCAGAGGAATGCTGAAGTTTCTACTAATTTGGCAGCAACCTCAAGTTTTCAAGTCAAATGGGGGCATTCTTTAGTAATAGGGACCAAAATAATGCTTATTTACATAAAAAAGTAAAGACTTGGCATAATTAGGTGCAGTTAGTGTAAAGGTTGTTCTTCTTAATAGTGTAAAAAATAATCCAAAATCTCCCAAATGAGGACAAACAAAGGATATTTATCAGATCTTGATGTAGCCAGGGAATCAGCAACCATCACTTGCACGTGGCAGAGACTAAAAGACCATCAGGGGGAGTGGGAACAATTTGTGGTAGAAAAAAATGGAAAATTTCATGTACGCGCTGATGGAGATCACTGGCACGGAGAAACAGAAGGTGGGCTAACCAGAAATGGAGCCCTCTGCGTGATCAGTTAGAGCATATAATTGGCTTTTTGTGGCTGGTCCTAAATTGGAGCTAGAAGGCCAAAATCTGGGACACTGTTACTTACTTATCAAGCAATTCCTTACCATCTGAAGCCAAATGCTACAGAGGCTGTGGTTCAAACAGGTTGCTGTAGATGTGGGCCTGTGCTCTATTTTTACAAATGGGATGGCCAGTGACCTTTGTATATTCAGTGTCTCATTGTAGAAGGACAGAGATGGCCTCAGAGTAATCAGGATTTTAGTCACATCCCATAGTGCTTAGTCTCTGCTTCCTGGAGGTGGTGATTACTCCAAAGACTCTTTCTTCATTCAAGCTGCATCATTCATATTATCTCAACTCCCATGGATGTATTAGGTCCGGGAGGCTAAGTTGGGAAGCAGAGTCCTTCAGTTCTACACTTGAGCTTGGAACAGAGAGCTTGGAACTAAGATTCAATTAGACAAATAGGAGAACGTGAAACTTGAATGTGGCAATACTTCTGCCTCTTTAGCTGTGCCACAGACTTATCTCTCCAGAGACCCTGGGGACGCAGGGACTGGAAATCAGTAGAAAAGAAAAAAAAGTAGAAAAGAAAAGAAAATCAAAAGAAAATCTCTAAAAATGAGGAGTCCATGTCTCTGTGAAACATAAAGCCAAGCAATACTCTTGACTTTGGTAAGATTAAAACCTAGTTAACTTCTCTTTGTGTCTGTTTCCTGCAGTCAAATGGGTCCTGGTAATTAATTGCGAAGTATTTACATGAAGTTTCTAGTGTATTTCAGCCACTGTAACACAGAGTACTCGGGTACCCTGGTATCTGGCACTTCGATCCCCCACCTGCCTTGAGGTTGGGCAGTCATGTGACTTGTCCTGGGCAATGACATATTAGCAGAAGTGACACATGTCCCTTCTGAGCTGAGACATTTAAATGCTGATGCAATTATCTCATCTCCCCCTGGCTTCACCTGCTAACTATTGTGGAAGAAGCCTAATGTCACTTTAGTGACAGTGGGTGATGATCAGTAATGAAGCTCAAAGGTCACCGAACACTGATAAGTGAAGAGAGATTAAAGTTTGCACTTTATCCTTGGGGCATTCAATATTCAGCAGATTATTTTTGATCCTGTATTCTGTTCAAAACAATGTGCTCGTGACAACTGAAAGGGATGACCTTCTTTTAAAGCAGGGAGTTAACATGGCCAGATGTGTGTTTGTGAAGGAGTGCTCTGGCGTCTTTGTGCAAAAGAGATTAGGGAGATTTCATGTAACCCAGAAACCAGAGAGCTGCTTCTCTGCATGAAACAGGAAAAAGGGGCCACCCTTCCCTTAACCGCCTTTCTATGTTCTTCCGGTTGGGTGAGTAAAAGAGACAGAGAACACAGTCTCCTAAAAATCAGAAAGTGTATAATTCAAAAAAAAAAGTTTTGTGCTAGCCTGCTTATAATTTCATTTTCATGACTCAAGAGTGCCTTCCATGAGCACCTTCTGGCAAACCATAAAACAAATAAATTGAAATAGAATAAAGCCCATTGGACGCTAGAATTGTGGCACCAGATTAAACACATTTACCACAAGATGTAAAAACACAAATTCATGTCTACAAGCACATTAAGTTGAAAGAAACTTTAACTGAATTTAGGTAAATTAATCAATAAAACACGGTTTTGTAAACAGCAATTGTTTGGCAGACTGAGTATTCTTAATCTTTAAAGTGCATGAGTAAAATACCTCAGGAAAAATTTGTTCTCTACACATTTCCTTCATAAAATGCAGAAGAGCTAATAAAAAGTGGGCATGACTTCCTCCTCAGTGTGATATTTTGGAATATATAAATACGCCTGTTTGTGCATAAAATAAAAGTTGAAGAACCAAATTATTTGATTTTTACAGTGTTTTTTTTTCTTTCTTTCTTCTTCTGTTTCATTCTCTTTTTATTGGTAAATAACAAGATTGAGGGGAAGAGACATTTAGGAGAGATAATGGTCTTCTATCAGCCAGCTTGCAAAAACTAAAAACTAAGACTAAAACTAAACTAAAAACTAAAACTAAATAGCAATGATGTAAAATAAAAAGTTGTTTTGACATTCTGGTAAATTAAAGTGTGAGATGAACAGGAATATATTAGAGGTGTATGTCGACCCGAGGTCTGTGAAAATTGCTGATTATAACGGAGAGAGTTAATGATCTCTAATTGTGTTGTAATTTGAATGCAGTATAATAGTAATGAAGGAAACAGATTAGTGTGTTAACATCAGAAATATTAGAGGAATGGGCGCCCAGTGTTTGGGATAATTAATTCTATCCCCCACTCCCTACAGATGTATGCATGTATAAACTGATTTAGATCCTAAAGGGAACCCACAGAACCAAAATTAGACTCTGAACAAGCTTGCTATCATCTGGGAGCTTAAATTACTATTTTTGATGTTCTTTGCGACGATGTCATTCAGTTTCTCTTGTCTTTGCTTTTTATTCTAAGGTTTTTTTTAATGGACTGAATAATGCATAAAAATCTGCAGAGCCATGCAGAAAGTTTGGATGCAGTGCCATTGAGAGCTTTTATTCTACAGCAAATCCTACTGTTCTTCCGGTGGTATGTATCTTGGTTTTGTTGTTGTTGTTTAGAACTCGAGTGTCTGTGCATGCGTGCGTGTGTGTGTGTGTGTGTCTGTTCATTTTCCTCTTTCAATTTCAAGGGAAAATGTAAATAATTGATATAAGGAAAATATTTTGCAATTAGGGCCAACCACCTTGTATTTAAGCCAAAAAATGTCCAATCTTTTGTAAGAATGGTAGAAGCATATTATTTGAGAATAGCCTACAAAGACATGGACAATGGCTTTCAAAGATCCTACAAAAGTGCAATGATTTCATCATTTTATTAGTCACTATTGACATTATTTAGATCAGTGTCCTGCAAAATTACTTTGCTTAGACGGCTTTACCAAGTAGCAGAAAGTTGTGCTTCACCACTGTAGTTATCATAGCGTTTCAGAGAATTGTAAGAAACCAAACCCAGCAAACGTGCAAAAGGACTGTATGTCTCATTTGCTTTTAATGCAGTACGAGACGATCCATCTTGGCTTGTGTGTCCTTTGCTCTTACCCATGTCAATAGTAAGTTCAAATTTGAAGACCAGAATGTCTTCCATAAGCACATGAGTAAGCAAATCACCTGGGAAAATCAAATAAAATGTAGTTATTGAAACTCACGAAGAAAAGGAGCACATTCGAGTTCATGGCAAAGCGATGAACGTGTCTTAAAAGGTAGGGTGCCGGAGCCCTCTCAGGAGAGCCCTCACTGCAGGTCATAAACTCTGAGGAAGTGCAGGTTACCTTGCAAGTGGGGAAGCTCCACACCCCAACCACAGTGTGCCTCTGTGTTCACGGCTTGAGCCACTCTTCTTTTCGGCTTGTCTAGGCACCTGCTAGGGATCCTGGCGCATTTCATTTATCACAATTATACAATATGCAATTTGACTAACGGGTGCAGTACAGGTCAGTGCATTTAGGCCTAACAGCAGGCCTGAGTAATCATCCTCAGCCCTGGCAGGCTGCGTAATCCTCCTCGAGGTTTCTATGTGTGCTTAGATCTAAAACAGACTTTCGGAACTAGAATAAGGGTCACTAACCCCTATGTCTCTGGAAGCTCATGTGATCAACTTTGAATGCTACACTGCACCCCTTGAAATAGCTCTATCCGTAAATAAGAAAACATTTTACCACCATCTCTTTTGCTCCCATGCCTACATCACAATTCATTCTGAATTTGAATAGGGAAAAAATGGAGAGTTGTTTATTGGTCTCCGATAAATGCTTGGGTAACACTGGATGCTTTAGCAAACGATCCTCAAGATTAAAGGAGATTAGTGTTAACATTTGGTTTTCATTGACAACATTTAAATGAAAACATTCCTAGTCAGTGGGAATTTCTCCATGTGGTGATTCAGGAACTTGGCCTCCTCCTTTCTTATAAAAGCTAGGAGCTCTCCATTTTCAAATGACAGATGTGGAAAGGACTATAGGATCAAGCAGAGATTTATATGGTCCAGGTCTGGAAGGGGTGCCCATCAACTAGAACTCAGTTGTGTGGAAATGCAGCCAAGCTTCTGACACAGGGAGAGGAGAAGAATATTTTGGTGAAGAGCTCTCAACCTCTGCCTCAGCTTTTCAAAATCTAGCTTTGTGGCATACAGACCTTGTAGACCTTATACTATGTAGAGGTTCTCACGATAATTTTTTTGTCGTTATTAACATACCTGACTATGCCTATTAAAATGTTCCATATCCTTGTAGGTTTCTTGCACTTATGGCCTCCAAACTGGGTGTGTGTGTGTGTAGTAATTACATACATACCCAAAATGCCAGGCTTAAGTCTTCTAATAATGAGATAGTGTATATCACCATATATGTATATATATCCATATATATGACATAGAAACAGGCCCTTGGACTAATACAAGATTCTTCCTACAATCCATCTCTCCATCTCTCTTTACTGTCCTCACAGACCTATTTTGCTCTGTATAAATTTATTTTATAACATATCATATATTCTTGTACACAAAAAATACAATGGAATATTTTCAATTACCCAACAGGAATTATAGAACCTGTAAACATCTACATGCATCATTTTATATGGGATTAGCATTATTTTTTGTCTTAAAAGTTAATCTTGTTATTCTGTCTATGTTTACTGAGTGAGTCAGTGTTAATTCTATCTCTTCCCCATTCTATTTGTCATCTCCCCTGGCCATTGTTTACCATGTTTACCATATTGTCTGGTGACTAGCACTCACCTGCCCAGTATAGACTTTACTATTTAATATATCTCCACGATTTCATTAAAAATAATTCATATAGAAGGGGTGCCTGGGTAGTCCAGTCAGTAAAGTACCTGCCTTTGGCTCAGATCATGATACTGGGGTCCTGGGATCAAGTCCTTCATCCAGGTCCTGGGATCCATGCCCTCATTGAGCTGCCCCCTCAGAAAGGTTCTGCTTCTCCCATTCTCTCTGCCCTTCCTCTCAGCTCGTGTTTTCTCTCTCTCTCAAATAAATAAAATCTTTTAAAAAATCATTCCTATAAATTATAAGCCTATAATTACAATGAGTTCATTGTTGCTGTTACAGCCAAAGTGCATCACATAAACCATGGACATTTAGATGATCATTTCCCCATCCTTCCTAAGTGTTTCCTCCCTGCCCATATGTTGTACAATTTGTTAAAGGGAGTATACTTGTGGACATACCTTTGGGAACATATTATATGGAAATAGTGTCCCCTTGGAGTTGAGCAAGGTGAGAGACTTGTGCGTCACTATAAGAAAGATACTCTACAATACAGTAAGTTCAATAGAATTGTTAATCTCTCTGTGCTACAATAGTCAAGGCAAGAAGTCCAGTCTTGCATGACTATCCTGCTAAAAAATATATATATTCCATCCTTGATATTTATAGTACTGGCCTCAGCTGCATGGTCAAAAGTTGACAATATTCTATATAATCTCTATTCCATGTTACTGATGTCAAAAACCACTTCATCTGAGGAAGAAAATGACAGTACTGAGATAGGAGGCTTATTTCTCACTATATGGCACCACCCTTTGCTTCCACCTCAGGATCATTTCTACTTTATTAATTAGCAAATCCAAACCGATGAGTTGTATAAAATATGTGCAAAGTTATGTTAAGCTAGAGAGTTGCAGTGTTTACAACATAACACATCAGTTCATAGTATCAATAATGTCCCACAGTGTCCACATGCCCTAAAGTGTGTCCAGATGCATATTTTTGCCACACGTGAGTATAAAATGTCTAGCCATCGCCTTTGCCAGGGCCTCAGAGGGTGGAAAGTATGCATTTAGAGGTATGAGAACCATATGAGATAAACTGGCCGAGCAGTCCTGCTGTAGATCACACACAGCATGGCCTAAGCATGTTTACTGCAAAGAACTTATCATTTTTCCATGGCATAAGGAGTATAAGGTTATTTATTTATTTTGTGTTTTAATATTGATGTTTTAAAAATGGGAACAAACCCTCAGCAGTGATAGGTTTGAAAGACGTGTTCAATGAAAGCGTTGATGAGAATGATGTAACTTGCCAATCAAGGCAACTAACCTTATGAAAAGAGATGCATCGATATCTTTAAAAAGGAAGGAAGAGAGAAGTGCTCTGAGCCACGGCAGGAAGCCCAGAGAAAAGATGCTTCCAACAGTCCCATGATTATATGCAGAAGACAGAACATCTACCCCCAAACAAAGATCATACTAACTAGGTTCAGGAGACCCAACAGAAGGCAGCACAATTTTCCCCAGACACCTCATTATATACAGCCTTGTGGACAACATTCATGCCTCTCAGTTTCACAGAGATCATTATCATCATCAGACCTCCATGGAACTCTCCTCTCCGTGGGGAATGGTTCTTACTCCTTAGAAACTACTGAGAAAATTAAGAGACAGAGAAGAAAGGGAGAGTAAGATACAATTAAACTCCTGTAAACTCTTTTGTTTACAGGAATGTAGGTTCCTGACTTTGATCTTACTGCTAACATAACTCTGGGGGAAAATTTCTTGAAATAATGAAAACGATCAATTTAGGTTTCAAATTTTGTAACCGATAATAAAGCTTTTCTTTCTTCTCTCTCTTCCACTATTTTTTTTATACTGAAGTTATAAAACATATTAATTCTTTATCACAAATAATGACTCCATGAGATTATATTTGAATTTAGGGATTTCAAAGTCATTTTATAAGAATTAGTTCAGTTGTCACACATTTTGTCTGGAATGTCTAAGCAATATCATTAAAAGCCCACTTTAATTGCTTTGAAAAAAATATGTTTGACATGATACTCAATCTTTCAAAATTCACATTTCCTTCTTTATACATCAGCTCCTAAAATGACTCACTTTCTCTTTCTCTTTGTTTTGAATTTCTTCCCTTACAATTCAAAAGCATGACACTTAAACTCTTTAAAATCTGTTAGGTAGTGTGTGTTTAACTACACATCCATGGAAATGTATCAAATATCTATTCAGAATCTGATGTCTTAAATATACAGAAAAAAATGAACCTTATGAGCCATGTGTTCCAAATTTAATTAGGACAACGTGAAAATAAGCAAAGAAAAACTGACTATGATGTTTTCCTGGATGGTCCTAGAATTATGGCAGAGATAAAGGATGTTGAGGGCCAAGGGAGGCTTGAGAGAAGTGACTTTGAATCAATTCTTAAAGATGGATGAGATGGTAGACAGGAAGAGATGGAACCCACTGTATTATGTTGAATTGCTTCCCAAATCCTGTATGATAAATATTACTTTTACCACCTGCAATTTTTTTTTCATTCAGGTTACATTGGGTAGCTAGAAATAGAATGCAAAATGCAGGGGAAGGATTCCAGGATGTGTTACACTATTTGCTATGAGTTTAGAATTAGAAGTATAAGACTTGAGGGCAAGATTGTAGACTAGAATTCTATTCACCAGCTGACATTTTTAAGTTTTAGAAAAAGTCAGATGAAGCTTTACCACAACCAGGGGTGAGTCATTTGAAAAGATAAGAGAAGATGATAGAACATTGATCTTACTACAACTCTATAGTGCTCCTGCAAGATAGCTGCTAGGTTATCTGTCCGGAGGAAGTGTCCAAAGGGACTTGGTTATGTCAGATGGCATTGGAAATGAGAGAAAGCATGACATATATCGGTGTCTGTGAGAGCTCCACAGTCGAGGCATTCGTCTGTTGGCTTTCCTTCGTACTGGCTTCTCTAACATCAAATTAATGGGAATATGGAGAAGGAAATACTCTCAAAGTTAACAGGCACTTGCAACCCACTGCTTGGATCCTGCAGTGATGAGAGTGCTTTGGGAAGCTGTGATGCAGCCTGTGGCCCACTCGACCTCCAAACACAGGGGCACAAGAAACCATGTCCTGCACTACACACAACCTTACGATTTCAAGATATATATTGATTTAAAGGACTAGTAAACCACAAACTCTGCCAAAACTATTGATAGGTCCATTAAAACTGAAGAAGGAATAAGAAAGTGTGGATTTTAAGCAATTATAGGGGAGTTCGTTGATGTCTCCTTCAAAGGTCATCATAGACATGAGAACCGTTAGATCACAAACTGGTGGAATTTTAATAGATTCGAGAATAAGTGGAACAGAAGCCGTACATTACTTTTTTTCATCATCTCTACTGAAAGGAGAATGGAACTTCAAACTTGAAACAATTCACAGACTATTGAATGGGGCATTAACAATTACTATTTTTAATGTAGAGGAAGAGAAATGTATACTCACAGGAAAAAATATATTGATGTGCTTCTATGGTGAAAAATCAAGGAAAGCTAGAATTTATAAGACTTTCACATAAGCAGATAAAAGAGACAGTTACTGTGGTAGTACTTTATTAGTTTTATCAGTGCATTTAAGTGAAAATATTAAAAATAAACATTATACCTAGGAATTTTTCAAAACCTAATTGCAATAGAAATAGAACTGGTAACAAATTTAATACAGATGTTGAATTCACTCTTTTGTCATTAATTGAGAGGAAATAGCATATTTTTCATGATGATTTGTCTAGTCAAATCATTTTGAAAATGTTTCCAGCTTATTTATAGAAGCCTAGAATATGGGGAAAAAAACAAACAAACAACAAACAGTGGCCTGAGTAAATATCTGATTGCGATGCACTGCAAAATCCAGAAGTAACCTTGTTAAAATGTCAGTAGATTCCTTTCAGTTTTGCTAGATTGTGGGCAAAATACTAAGGAAGAGAGATTTTTATTAAAAGTTCCCAAAGGTAAAATGAAACTTTTGTGTAACCCCCTAAGCACTATATTTAGTTTCGTTCCTATTTACTAACACAGTACAAGATGTATCTTTTCACTGGCAAAATTGGTAAAATCTAATGAATGGCAATGAAATTATATTAACTTGAGTCATGTTAAAAGTAGGAGTGCCATGGATATTATATTATGTGAGTTAAAAGGATTCTAATTTGTTTATTTTGGAAGTTAAGCTCTTTTGTAGATACTGAGTATGTGTGTGCATCTATGAGAGATGTAGATGTATTTATATTTTCTGAGTTTTTAATATAGCAAACAAATAGAAATATTTGTTTACATTGGATGATCAAAGAAAATTAAGCAATGAATGATGTAACAGATTAAAAAATTTCCCCAAGTTAGGAAGAATAAAATATTTGCGTGACTTTCATGTGAGAATGTTTCAAAATAACATGGAAAGACTGAGAAAGAATTCCAACCCATAACCTTTGACTAGAAGGGGAAACCAATATGAAAGTTAAGAAAACAATTCCTCTTCTCAATATTAGATCATGATTTATTGTAAACTGCATCTTGATTATCAATTATTGATGAAAATTAATGAGTTCCTAAGATCTCCAGTTACTTGAACATTATATCTTCCAAATAAAGAGATTACCCATGTTATTTATGTGAGTTTAAATATACTCCCACATAAATAATTTATCCTCTCATTGAAGAACAATTGAACACCTGTTCGGGTTGGATTCATTTTATGTGTCAATTGAAACAAGAATTTTTCATGAAATATTGTATTATATAAAAATGAACATTATATAATGTCTTCTCTTTCTTTGCCTTTCGGTTTAACTATCATTGCTACATATTTCTTGACTGCTTTATCAGTTAAACGATCTAGTTTGTTGAGAACTAGAAGAATCTTGGACAGCTATTAACTTTTTTACCCTCTCTAGGTCATTTTGCAGATATCACCTTCCAGCCTACTTGTTTCTGCATACTCTACATATTTAATACCTATGAATTTCCTTTTCACAATATTTGTTCATTCATCCACATCATTAATAATGTTATTAACTGAGGACAAACCCAGCACCAGTGCTCCCTTCCACCTTGAAATATTTTGCTGAGGTAGAGGTTGCATCTGATTGAATTCGTTTTAATTCATCAAGGATTATTGATGTGGAATTAGTTTTTCAGCAATGGAAATATTTGCTATACATTTAAGAAAACCTGGAAATGGTATCCAAAATAGTACCTGAAAGAAGCAGGTTTGTTTCCAGAGCAGATTGTAGGAGGACTCTCTGAGGTGAGGCAGAAAAAAAAAAAAAAGTGGAAGAAAATTAAAGATGTGGGAACAAGACAACTTTGTCTTTGTTGATTTACTAGGAACCAATTCCAAACCATTTTTAGATTTTTAAGCTTTAAAAGTATTCTTTGGTTTGGATTTGTTTAAATTGATTATATTTCAGGTTCTATTCAAATATTTGAGTAGGAAAATTATTTTGTGATGAAGGAGGTGTTTAGAATTTTAATCTAGGAAATCTATTTTCCTGCTATTGAAGTCAATACATACACACACACACACACACACACACACACACACAAAAAAAAAAAAAAACATATTTCTCTTAGTTTTTCTTCTCTTCTTGAAGTAGGTCTATTTAAAATTGGTTAGTCACATGTTTTTCATCCTAATAGTGCAATAGAAACAGATTAAAGGGATTTTACTTTTTCTGTATTTAAATTAAACTGAGGACAGGAAGTTTGGTATTTATTTTTAGAGAATATGACAAGCTTCATAAAATGCAGTCTATTTCAATAAATATATTTTCCCCAAGCAATGAGAATAGCAAGGTATAATATATATTCTTTAAACATAATGGAAAACAAAGATACAAACTTTAAGAGATCACTTTATTTTTCTTTCTAGCATAACTTGCTCTTAAAACATCCCTTTGTCTGGAAAGGATACTATTTACTAGAATCAATTTTCCTATATTTTGATTAAATTATCCTCCACTCTTACTAGTCATTTGCTAAGCGTGCAGAATTAAGAAAACAAAAGAGAATATTATATGAAGAACTCAAAACAAATATGCTTTATAGCTACTAAGAAATTGTATTACCTAATGACAGAAACAACACTGAACTGACAGTTAAAAGAAAGGATATTGTCATTTAAAAAAGAGAGTAGGGTTATTCAATATGAGCACATATGTATCCTTTATGTTTTTATGAAAAGGGTTAAATTGAAGGGGAGGTGGGCGGGGGCTTGTGGTAACTGGTGACAGACACTGAGGAGGACACTTGATGGGATGAGCACTGGGTGTGATACTATATGTTGTCAAATCAAACTTAAATAAAAACAAATGTAAAAAAAAAAGAAAGGTTAAATTGAAGAATTTGGTTAGCAATATATTGATTTAAATATACTATGCTTTCCTGCCACTTTTTTTTCAAAATTTTATTCCAGCTGCAATCTTTATAGTTAAAGTCTAGTTTTCCATGTCAATTTGCTACTTTTTCGTCAAGAGTGTATGTTCCTCCTATTTTTTTTTATATATTTTATTTATTTATTCATGAGAGACACACAGAGGGAGAGGGAGGCAGAGACACAGGCAGAGGGAGAAGCAGGCTCCACGCAGGGAGCCTGACGTGGGACTTGATCCCGGATCTCCAGGATCAGGCCCTGGGCTGAAGGGAGCACTACACTGCTGAGCCAACTGGGCTGCCCATGTCCCTTCTTTTTTTAAACATTTTTCTTTTTTCTATTTGATTGTTCTAGATAAATCCTAGAAAAAAAGACAGTATCTTGAAAAATCAAGATTGAGAGGCATCTGAGGAATTTATAGTGTCTTAACCAATGCTGTAGTATTCAAAATTGTAAGCCCAGCTTTTCTTGTTATTGAAAAACTCTGTGCTTGTAGTATATTGTATTATATACTGAGATGAGTATCTTTTGTTACCAAAAGGTAAACTAAGTTAAATTGTATGTTGCAATCCCAGCTACAATTTTTTTTAGAAAAATACACTTATTTATTTTTTTGAGAGAATGAGAGAGCTGAGGGAGAGATAGAGGGAGACAGAGAATCTCAAGAAGACTCCCTGCTGAGCACAGAGCCTCATATGGGCTTATGACCTAGAAATCATGACCTGAGCTAAAATCAAGAGTCCAACACGGAACCAACTGAGCCACCCAGGTACCCCATTACAGAACAAAATATTTTTTTTACAAAGCCATGAATAATAAGATGGTAGTATAGATTAAATAGAATTATAATAAAAGTAATACAAAAACAAGGAAGAAAGGGAAAAAATCAGATGGAAAACAAAGAAAACAACTAACAAGATAGTAAATTTTAATCCAGCTATTACCCAAAAACCCAAATCAGCTGCTCCTCACTTGGAAAGTCAATACTTAAGAGATGAGTTTTGACTGAAAGGGACTATGAGCTTTTATTCAGGAGATCGGCTACCCAGGGAGAAGGTGGACTCTTATTCAAAAACTAACTCTGAGGTTTCTGTCTGGCCCCAAAGTTTTTAAAGAGACTTTAGGGCAGTTAATCTGTAAAAGGAGAGCACAGTGGTTTATAACTCCTCTTGAGTGTATGCAGACTCAGTAGTGCTGGCTATAAAAATGGCAGTGCTTGGAGGTTGTGTATTGGTGTCCCAGGAGGAGGCTATATAAAAGGGTTTGATTTTGAGTCTTTCTAGGAAACAATGTACCATCTATAGATAGACAAAAAAGGGTTAATCAATCACATGGGCCAGAAGTGCTTGCTAAAGCTTAAAGTCTACTAACTGGACCAGAGGGACCAAGGGGGAGGCTTCACTACATATTGATACGTACATCAAATGCAAATAATACAAGCACAGAAATTCAAAGACAGAAATTGTCAAATTAAAGCAAAGTGAGAATCAACAATATGTTGTATCGAAGAAACATAATTTTTTAAATATACAGCAAGATAAGAGCATGGGAAAGGATTTCTTTCATAACTATTAAGCAACAGATTCAGTGTAAGTATACTATGATTCTAGATATCCATGCATCTAATAACAATCTTCAAACACAGTAAGAAAGACCTGTTAGGCCTGGGAAAAGAAATAGAGAAAATTGCAATTGTAGTAGAAAAATTCAACACATTTCACTCAATAATTGATAAAAATGTAGAACAATTGTCAGTAAGTAAATAGAAGATTTGAATAAACTCAAAAATTTTACTCTAATTAAAATAAATAGAATAATCCAACTAACAGTAGCAGAGTACACATTATTTGAAAGTGCAAACAGGAAATTTTTCAAATAGATAATATTCTGAGCCATAAAACAAACCTTAAAAAAAGCTAAAAATAATTAAAATTATCCAAAGGGTAGTCTCTGTAGTTGAATTAAAAGAGAAAAAAATTAGAAAATACTGAGAAAACATCCTTGTATTTGGAAATGGAATAACACACTTCTAAATAATGCACAAGTTAAAGAAGAAATCCAACAGGACACTGAAATGGTTTTGGATAAAATAAGTATAAAAAAACGTAAAGTACCAAATGCATTGGTAAAAGATAAAATGGTAATAACATGGGAATTTTAAGTATCAAAATGCTCATATTAGAAGAATTAAATGTCTCAAATCACTGATCTGATTATCTACCTCTAGAACCTATAAAAACAAGTTCAGAGGGAAATGAAAGCAAGAGTACATAGCCCAAAGAATTTGAAGCAGGGTTTCAAAGATATTTGCAAATCCATTCTTATCATTGGTACAAATTGCTTTATTAACTGATTCATCTTGTTCATTCAGCCCAATGGCTCTTTTGCTCAATGAAACTCCCAGGTTTCTCCATGCCTCAGAAACTTTGTTCTGCTACTTCTTATTTAAAGATTGCACACACTTAATCATTCTCTGACAACATTCCCAATTCCACATTCAGGAGAATGGTGGTAATAGCTTGAAAGCAACCTTGAGTCAGGAAACACTATATTATCCAGGCCTTGTTTGTTATTTTGTGCACTAGTTTGCCAACATCACTGTTTGGTGACTATTACTTAACCTGGCTTATCACATCTCTTGTCAAAACACAGAATTGCATCGCTTATATATGAAAAAAATCAAAATATGTATTTTTTTAAACTTCCATATCTAATTAAATCTTTGGGATAACTTCTGTATCTCCCCAGCAGCCTAAGAAGATAGAATCTATCATTGACCAGCCAATTTTGAGTTGATAGGGATGATTCCTTGTGGAAATAATAACCGCACTTCTCAGAACAATGAGATTCAAATTGGGTCATAGACTAAGGAATTCTTAAGTGCTTCTGAAGGGGAAGGTAGTTTTCCGATATTGTTTTTGGCGTCACAACTGACACTCACCATTGTATTCTGGCTTTTGTTGTTGTTTTCCATAAACATAGCTCTAGAAATGGCAAAATGCTTGTGGGATCAACAAATGGGGCTTTTGTGGTCATATTTTAATGGTTTGCCATAGTATATCTCTAGACTCCTCACTGTGGGACCCCTTGGTTTCATGATAAAATAGTCTAATTTTGTAAAAAAAAAACTAAGTTTGTAAACAGAAATTTGTTTCCATTTCAAATTTTTTCCTGTGTCATGGTGATAATGTATGGAAAATCATGTTCCAATGATATAGTTTAGTTCTAATAACCTAATTTTAATTATTATTAGGAAGAAATCCTCTTGGTTATATTAATGTTAAAAGTGGTCTTCTCACACTCAATGATGAATACTCCATTTTCCCTTAGATATATAACTCTAACCAATATAACCCAAGAACGTAATCCTAGGCACTTAACATACACATAAGTACGTGAAGCAGGAAACATGTGGTGTGCTGAAACAGCATGCTTTCCCCCCAACGTTGCTGATACTCCGTAGGCTCTCTTTGGCCCAGGTGATGGGGGTGAGTTTAAAGTTCCCTGTTTGCCCCTTAACCTCGTAAGACCGAGCATCTCTTCCCCAACATCAATCAGGGTCTCTGGGAGATCACTACAGAGGCCCCAATGGGGAGAATCATATTACACTATAACCTCTAAACAGGGGAACAAGATAGCAGCTGATGGTATAACACAATACTGAGAAGGCTTTTCTCAATTTCTGTGCCTCTTAATATGTGTGTTGTTGGGGAAGGACTAACAAGATGCCAGACCCCAGCAGTCGACACTGATTTTTATAGAATTCTTGGACCTTGGGCTGCATCCTTGTCTCTAACGAGGTAAAGTTGAGAAAGTAAAGGGTTCAAGGCAACCTGCAATTTTCACTTCATGGCTCTCTACGATGTAATACACGTCATAATAAAGTGCAAAGTTATATGTGAAATGTTCACATTGATATAGCACGGGTTACGAGAACATTTAGTGATCAAACACTGGCTGTCTGCTGTAATCACATGATTCCTGGATTTTCCCTAAAACCAAGTAAATGAGACAGAGAGTGAGACCAGGGAATAGTGTTTTTGAAGCCGACCAAGGTTATCCAGGACTCATATAAATATACCTGGGAACTGGTGAGGACATAGCATAGACTTTTTAGTACTGCTCAAGTATTAAAAAGATTCTTGTGTTACATTAACTTTTAGTCTCATGAAGGAAAGATCTAAAGGTAATGGCAACAATAATTTAGAAAAGCTCTCTCTCAATTGGCTGGATTAATCAGCAAAAACAATCTATTTTATGTGTTTGAGTATAACCAAATAAGAGCTACCTTTTCCACAATTATCTCTTTGTATCCTATGATGCATTTGCTTCAATTCCATTACAAAATTGCCAGCATTTTGCCAAAGGGGGGAAAAGGGAGTGATTTTAATGAATTAAAACTGCCTAGTGCCTCATTTCCTATAATACTTATCATGGAATATGTACTTATTTTGGCAGAGAGTGCCGATTAGCTCTGATATCCATTCGTGCTTTCTTCTCCGGTAAAAAAGACTTCTAATTTTTAGCTGGATGCATGATCACCTGGAATAAATACTATATTCCCAATCCTTTATAGACCTGGGCATGATACATGACTAATTTTTGGCCCATGATGTGGAAGTAGACATGATGCTTATACCTTCTGGGAAGTTGTTTTAAAAGAAGGGGTCAAAATAAAGTAAAATAAAAATAAAAGAAGAGGTCTGTTCTATACTCCTCTGCCTTTTGTTTTTTCCCCCCTCTTGGAAAAACAACTGTGATGGCTGGATCCAGAACAGTCACATGAGAGCATGAGAAGAAGCAACCTTTGGGGGATGGCAAAGGAACACGATAGAACGATGTTTGGATGTCTGATAATCCTGAAGACTTCATATCTGACCTGAGGCATTTGCCTCTGCACCCCAGAGGCATGACAGGGAATACAGAGATCTATCTACATTGCTCAAGGAAGCTCTTGAGCTTTCCTGCACATGAGAATCATCAGGGAGACTTTCAAAATACATTAATGCCCAATCCTATCAAGGTCCCTGGAAAACTGTTCGTAGCCTGTAACTTTCTGCTTTGTCACTTCCAACCCAAGCTCATCTATCTGCTTGTTATGTCCAGAGACCACATCCTGCGACCTGGTCTTCTTACTCCTGCCATCTTCACTTGTGCCGCTGAACTTAACCTCTGCCCTTCATAACCAAGACGTAGTAGAACGGCATTTTCCCTGTGTTAACTAACACTCCTGTGTTACAGAAATTTACAAAAAATAAAAAAAAATCCAAAACTGAATATTTGTTTTAATTTCAAAATTAAATCCTTACACAGTCACCACATTATGGAGTTTCTGACTTTGTTTACGGATCTAGGGGACCAGGGTTCTCCCTTCCAGCCAGATGGACATGTCTGAAAAATGTCGGGTTTGGGGGATTCATTTATATTAAGTTTAGCTCAACTGATTATTTGTTTAATTATATAAATTTGGTGTCAGTAAAGTTGAAACTCCAAATTGTAACTTTCTAACTGCACAATGAGGGGCAAGACGATAATCACTGATTCCGTTTTCTTACCAGAAAATCACAGCTCCTAATAGTGATTTAGGGGACTTTTGTAAAGTTTAAATTATTAAGTTAAGCAGGTTACAGACTTGTGTGGTGCTTGGAAACTCTTTAGCCCTCTAAATGTGGCACTTGTATATGAATTTACTCTTTGAGAAAAAACAAACATTAAGGATACAACTTTGGATTTTCTGATCTTTCATATTGTTGAGGAAAATATAATATGAGGAAAAATTATCCTCTTATTTAAATTACAGAGCATAGTAATTTAAAACATTAAGTCTCATAATAATGATTATTGATTTCAAAAAGATATTCATGATATTATCACTTGAAAAACTATAATATTATTTGCTAAAGGAAATGCACAGAATTTTTTTGATTTTTAACTTTTCATTGTATTATTGTTTATTACTGAAGTGGACTTAACATACGGTGCTGTATTAGTTTTAGGTGTATAGCACAGTGATTCCATAATTCCATGAGTTATGCAATGCTCATCAGGATACATTTAATCATTATCTGTCACCATGCAACATTATTACAGAGTTTTTGGCCTTATTCCATTTTTTTAAAAATATTTTATTTATTTATTAATGAGAGACACAGAGAGAAGCAGAGAGACAGGCAGAGGGAGAAGCAGGCTCCATGCGGGGACCCCAATGTGGGACTCGATCCCGGGACCCAGGGGTCATACCCTGAGCCAAAGGCAGACGCCCAACCGCTGAGCCACTCAGGCATCCCATTATTGGCCATATCCCTATGCTTTCCTTTTCATCCCTGTGACTTATTTGTTTTATAACGAAGTTTTTGCCTCGAAATCCCCTTCACTTGTTTGTCCATCTCCCCACCCCTCTTCCCTCCAGTAACTACCAGTTTATTCTGAGACCTTGTAAATCTGTTTCTATTTGTTTGCTTGTTTTAGATTCATATATAAATAAAATCCTACGGAATCTGTCTTTGTCTGACTTATTTCACTTAGTATAACAATATTTAGGTCCACCCGTGTTGTGGTGAGGAAACGTACAGGATTTAATCCTCTGTGATAAGAGCTCAGAAACTTGTAATTGTTGGATTTTTTTTTTGTCACTGTTCAAGGTTTTTATATAACAAAGTATCAGAAGCCAAAGCAGCCACATAGCATGAATATGAACAGAAAATGTCTTTCCTGAGCAAGTACAGGCTTTATAATTTAATTGTATTTACACTGATGAGTGCACACAAAGAAAAATCAATTTGTGGGAGTTTATTTCATTGGTATTGAAATTGTATCTTCCTTAATAAGCTTGGCACAAAGTGCATAGTTTGTCTTCTAAGTTCATTAAGTTATTCTTTTGCTGTATTCTGTAGTTTTATATGGGCTTACTGGTTGGATGTTCAAAATTGGTTTTCCCAACTACAGAATATTAACTTCCAATACTTACCAAAAAAATTCTCATTGATTATAAAGTCACAATAAAAGGACATAAAATGAATATAAATGTCCAATTTATTCAAGGTTCTTCTGGAATCATTCTGAAAATATTAAAAGAGTAGCTGAAACTTGAGTTTATAACACTGGTTATTTTCTCTGCCAACTTAATAATATCCACAGAGCTTGCTCAGTGTACTTTCCAAAATAAGCTAAAGTATATTTTTACCTTAGCCAAACTGCAAGAAATGCAGGAGGAAAGACAGAAAACATTCTCAATGGGCTCATACAGATAAGACAAAATGCCACCGCCACCCCTCTAAATCAATCAATCAAGAGAGCTGTCCTGCATTCTCTCCATACTTCACAAATGCTCCCCCCATGAACGTGGTTGTGTCCTGAGGATGAGTTCTACATCCCCGCACCACCCCCCCATGGCTGGTATATCAGAGCTCAACGGTGAATCCTCATCATATTTGATCCTCAAGCTTTTTGGGAAATTTTAATCCAGGAATAAACTCACCTATTCACTGAAGCACATGTAAACATTTGCCCTCCTGGGTTATGAGCTCTGTTAGTCAAACTGTTGGTAACAAGCTTATAGACTTTTATTCCCCAAAGCTCCAAACCCTTCAGTTTCATTGAATGATATTAATAATCTATTTAATCTTTATCTTCTCTCTACCTAAGACTTCCCCTCCCCTGATCACCCATTTTATTAGTTATCTATTGCTCCTTAACTTATGACCCTAAAACTTAGTGGGTGAAAATAATGAACATTTGTTGTGCCATAGTTTCTCTAGGTCAAGAATTCTGGCAAGAACTAGTTAGATCTTCTCATTCAGGGTCTTCCATAAAGCTCAAGTCAGGAGGTTGGTGAGGGCTGCCCTTATCCAAAGGCACATGTGAGAAGAATCGATTTCCAAGCTCACTCATGTGGTTCTCAACAGGACTTCACTCCTTGCTGGCTGCTAACTGGTGGCATTAGTTCTTTGCCACCTGGGCTTTTCCAGATAGCATTTCTCAATATGGCAGCTGACTTCTATGAGAATGAGAGAGTGAGACAGACAGAGCGCTCTCAAGACCGAAGCCAGTCTTTGTGCAACTTAATCCTGAAAGTGACATCCCATTGTTTCCGCCATAGTGTGTATGAGAGAAGTGAGTCAATCAATTCAGCCAGGACTCAAGGGCAAGTGGTTTCCTCGACAGTATAGAGATTAACATGTAGGGATCAAATAGGGAAATTTTAGAGGCTGTCCATCAAGGCCTTGAACTAATAATCACAAAATATGTCGTTCCTTTGAAACACACAAATCTTTTACCAAACTCTCATGTCCTTAGCATGTGTTACTATCCCCTTGTGGATAGTTATTCCCTAAGAGCACAAATTGCCTATGGTTCTTCTCAACACTTGCTTCATTTTAGAATTACCTGGGGAGACTTTTAAAATTCCAGGGCCTCGGTCTCAGCTAAGATTAACTAAATCAGTATTTCTGAAACTAGATACTGGACATCACTACGTTACAGCAGCTCCTCTTATGATTCTAATAAGCAGTTATATTTGGGAACCAGTATGGCAGATTCTGTGTTTAAATAATTTAAACATTCTATTGCCAGTAACCTAAAATAAATCAGCTGACTACTTCTCTTGGGCCAATTCCAACCCACTACCTATTTTTAAAATAAAGTTTTATTGAAAATCAGCCACATTTATATCATCTATGGCTGCTTTTGTACTCAAAGTCAGAACTGAGTACTTGTTACTGAGTCTGTATGGTTCGCAAACTGAAATAGTTACAATCCTGTCCTTTGCTTACAAGGTTTGCTAATCTCTGACCTACCCGCTTTCACATCTCTATTTTATTTATTATTATTATTATTACTATTATTATTATTATTATTATTTTATTTACCTGCTACTTATCCAACCTTTTCACTGAGCGAGGTCTACTCTATGTATTTCTAACCCTTGAACACTGCTGAAGTAAAGCATACAAGCAAACAAATTCACAATATCTTACAAACTTCTCCACAGAATCCATCTCCTAACCTCTGCTGTGCTAAAAGAAGAGTCATTACCAAGCTGTTCAGTAATGGCAAAAGATATGAGAACTTCACGTTTCTTCACACAGTTTTAAATTGCACACGTTTTTATTCACATGCCCAATCTACCTTCAGCGTTTTATACCCCCACATGTGCTTCCTAGGGTTTTTATGTTTTGAATGACTTTACATTTTGTTGACTCAACTCTTCTCCCCATGTAAAGGCAACTTAATTTTGTTTTTGTTTTTGTTTTTGTTTTACACTGGACACTTATTAGAAACAGAAAGGAAGACTTTATTCAGGACTATTGCAATATGTGAGAGCCTATTGCAACAGGCAAGACACACTGAGCTCAATTCCAGATACACCAAAGACAGCGGGGCTGCATAGCTAAAGAGCAGAGCACAGTGAGGGTGGGGATCCATGAGAGAAAATTGTAAGATGTCAAGGGTAGAGGTATTCTTATTAAAATATATTTTTGATAAAGGAAGGTCAAGGTGATGAGATATCAAGGGCTAGAGGATTCTGGATAAGTTGGCTTACCATGATTCTTAGCTAAAACTGGACTTGAGAAGAGAGCCCAGTGATGCCTGATTGATGTTTTCTCAAGGAGGGTCTTTTGCTTTCTCCTTCTTTCTCTTCTTTCTTTCTCTTCTTTCTTTCTTTCTTTCTTTCTTTCTTTCTTTCTTTCTTTCTTTCTTTCTTTCTTTCTTTCTTCTTTCTTTCTTCTTTCTTTCTTTCTTTCTTTCTTTCTTTCTTTCTTTCTTTCTTTCTTTCTTTCTTCTTTCTTTTTCTTCTTTCTTTTTCTTTCTTTCTTTCTCTTTCTTTTCTCTTTAGTTTCAGAATTCTCTATGTGGCTACAGCAGTGGAGACCTTGTAATGACACATGCATTCTAGAAGGCCCCTGGGAAAAACCCTTAAAAATTTCAGGAGACTTCCAGGATATCTCATTCAATTGATAAGTGTATCACTCGCTTCTCCCAACACAAGAAGACTTGCTTCTTGCAACTTTAATTACAAAGAGGATTCAAAATGTCTAGTGCACCTTTTTGCATTCTGATTAAAAATTAAAACATGTTCCAAATATTCCAGTGGCAGTATGGCAGTATTTTGTTTTTGAACTGTGCTTATAAATTTCAAAAATTAAATGTATATTATTATATTAATTACATTATATAGTATTGCATTATATATGTACATACAAATGAGTGTACTCACATACATATGTATACACCAAATTTATTAAATGGTCTCTGCATTGTAAGTTTTATTATTTCAATAGAAAAAAAAGAACAAATAGGCATGTTGGTAATCACACATTTCTGGTTATGCTGTACTGTCCAATTTGACACTCAAATGAATTTTGTTGACACCTTTTCTCTCCATCTGATATTTTAAAATGAGGACTAAATAATTATATATTTAAATGTCACAATTATTCTGGATGTGACAAGCCCAGATGTGTTAGGCAGACTCCTGCAGTGTTCTATTGACAACTCAAATAACATAAGTAATATCACCTTTGCAACAGAATTTTGCAAATGTCGAAAACTCTTGGAATTTTCTAGAATAAAAAGTGTATATTTTTCCTTTAGTCTGTACAGTGGTTGCATTCTTGAAAATTTTAGTTTATATTAAATTATCCCAATGTATTTACATATAAAGATTTAGTCTCTTGACTAAATAATTACAGCTAATCACCATGTGGATATTCATTGGGGCATTTGATGGGGGGCACTTCTTGCAGTGTAGGATCGCAGGACATCTGGCATTGTCGGCCCCCATCTGTGAAACACTATTAGTGCCTTCCAATCATTTTGACAGATGAAACACTCAGGAATTTCCAATAAGAGGAAGCTGGTGCCGTCATCCTTTCGAACCAGGAGCTCGGGAAGGTAAATCAAAATTTCAGTAAGATGAGAGAAAACCGAAAAAGACTATAAAAATAAATTCAGTCATTCTGTACATACTAAGTCCCAGGTATAAGCTATACTATAGCTACACATATTTACTATGATATTTGGACATTCAGCTGATATCTTTATTCTTTATCCAAATGTTTTATTTACTGCCAGTCGCTTTCCTACCTCTCTTCATAAGAGTTCATGAAAAATTTTAGCTAGATTCTTGCTTAAAAATGTTCTGTTAATATGTGATTTTAAAATAAGAAAGAGGGAAGGGGGAAGAACATAGTTTACACACATTGTTTGATAAGCATGACAGTAAGCTCTATTTCATATAAATGTTCTCATTAAAGTCACACTAAGATTTTATACTTTGTATCTTTTTAATGAAAAATGTGAGGTTGAAAGAAGTTAATTAACTTTTCCAAGAGTCCTTGGTTATGAAAGAAGTAATGTGGATTTTCAGACATTTTGTTGTGAAATTTTTACATAAAATTTGAACATGGATTGTTACCTGAAGATATTTAGGCAATTATTAAAAAGGTATTTAAAATGCTATTTTAATTTTCAACTAAATATTGCTTATTTTGTATAAATTACATAGGAATATATGCTATTATTTTCTTTTTTATGATTCTTATTTTCCATTTTCAAAGGTAATACAGAACATTTTATAGTTCCATCCACAATTATTACCCAAATTTAACATTAAACATTTTTAAATGAACTAACAAGTGTTAAAAATATCCTACCATTTACCAAGACCATATCTATTTATAATTAAGATTCATAAATAATATGTTTTATGGAAATTAATTCTAATATAACGTGAATATTTATAAAAGTAGACTCAAAATAGGCCTACATGCAATTTCAAATTATACCTTTACAGAATTCATGATCGTTAATTTCAGACATTACATAAAATCAAATTATGTATGGTAACATTCAATTATTAAAACTCCTCAGAAAATGTCTTGATCATTACATTACTTTGGTCAGGATACTTCCTAAAAACTCATACACTATCTGTTCTGCTCTAATGCAACATATATGTTCCTAAAAATCTCCCTGCCACGCACGTATGCAATAAAAATCACAGAGAAACAACACACAAACTTCATCAGTGACATAATGGGAAAAAAAAGATATAGGAACCTAATTAAAAACAGTAACACATTTTTACACAAAAAGAATAGCTAAATAAATAAAGCTACAATAATTATGGCACTTCCCCCTTGAAATTTCTTTGTAGAAGTGGGTGTTGGAGCAGTTATAACCTGTGAGCTATTATGAAGTAGTGGAAGGAGGGTTCTCTGTAGGTAGATTACCATATACCCCAACGTGGATGGACGTGGCTTATAACACTAGTTAACTGACGTAGTTAGTAGACATCTAAGGTACGTGCAGGCACACACGCCACACATTCTGTGTGTTCTTATGTTCCTGATTCAGCTGGGTGCATTTTCCTGCATTCACTCAACATTTCCTTAGGTCGAAATCTGATATAACAAAACTCATCTCCACATAATGCCCTAATTGGCTCCAAATATATCCATCCTGTTGGAACAAATTCACATTTTCAAAACAGGCATTATAGTACAACAGACTATAGTTAAAATTATCTGCTTTTGTTTCTGTAATTAAAACGTTTAATTAAAAAAAGTTTAATTCAAAATTTTAACTATTAAATATTTTGTCTGCCAGTCATTTTTAAGGAAACAAATATTTTCAAAATTACATGATGAAGCAAACATATTCTGCTGACTAAATTGGCACATATTATTTCAATAAATTCTAAAGATGTGCATCTTTCTTAAAAACAGCAAAGATTTAAAATATATCAAGATTACTAATAATATTTAAATAAATGATAGAAGAGTTAAAAATTACTTTGATTTTCCTGGGGCTTTTGGGTGTCTTAGTCAGTTGGGCAGCTGACTCTTGGTTTTGACTCAGATAATTTTCTTGGGGTCCTGGGATCAAGTCCTGAGACAGGTTTCATGCTCAGTGGGGAGTCTGCTTGAGAATTATTTCTCTCCCTTTCCCCCCGCCCCTCCTCTTGCTTACATGTTTGCTTGTTCTCTCTCTAAAATAAATAAATTTTGGGACACCTGGGTGGCTGAGCAGTTTAGTGCCTACCTCTGGCCCAGAGTGTTATCCTAGAGTCTCAGGATCGAGTTCCACATCAGGCTCCCTGTGTGGAGCCTACTTCTCCATCTGCCTGTGTCTCTGCCTCTTTCTCTCTCTGTGTCTCTCATGAATAAATAAATAAAATATTTTTTAAAAATAAAATAAATAAATATTTTTAAAAAGAATTACTCTGATTTTCCCAAATTAGAAAAATGCATATATATTTTATTTAGTCATCTTTTTATTTCTACATTACTTCCTGGAGACTATTTTCACATGGAAGGTCAGAGAATATATGCAAGAATTTTGTGGGTTTTTTTTGGTCAATGGTCATTGACCAGATATATTAATGTTAGGTTGTATATAATTAGTTGAGTGACTAGACAAGTAGGCTATTTGATGGATTGATGGGATAGGAATACAAATTATTATAGTCTATAAAATTATATCTAAAATTATATTATAAAAGATGAATAATCCAAAAAGTTTTCTAATGATAGCTATTTCTAACAAAAAACTAAATTTCAGTTAGTGAGTCCAGATGTCCATTTCTATATATTGAACCAGTTACTGGAGTTTTTGCAGTTGTTAATGAACCTTTAGTCAGCTATTACTTGAGGAAAAAGTATTTCTTACTATATTAAAAAATGTAAAAGGAATAATTGAGCTCAAGTTATGGTTTTAAAAAATACTATTTTCATGATTCAACTTTCTTCTCTTTCCCTTTTATGACCATATAAAGTGGTACTTTTTGCAACATCTGCTAGACTCAGATTGAGATAACTTTCTATTTCATAACAATTTTATGCCCAATTTCTAGCAATGGCCACAGACTCCTGATTCTCAGCCTGACCCAGGACCACTACCACCTGCTCCTACACAATCAAGGCTGAAGAAATGTCTGTAGCCACATCAGGCCCAAAGTACATTAACCAGATTCATTCTTAATAGGCTTAACAGTGAGGCTAGGAGAGGAAAAGCAGGCACCCTTGTTTTGTGATTTGATTATAGGTGAATTTTCCTCCTCTTAAGGGAAAATAAATAAATAAATAAATACACTTCTCTTGAAGTGGGAGAGAATGATGTTGGATCCATATGGCAGCAGACATGAGAATGAGAGCCTTAGTTATGGTGGAGCCCTGTCTCTAATTATAGTCTCCAGTGTAGGACCAGCTGCCCAACTGCCCAGCTGCCATGCTTCCTAGAGATCATTTTGTGAGACTTTGATATCTCCCCTATTTTCCCAAAACATCTTCATTTAGTCTAAAAGTAGAATTTGTTTACAGATGTTGGTAAATGAAAGAGCTTTGAGTATGAGTGCTGCTCTACCAAACCAGTTATTTTCATTTAATTTTAATGCAGATTACTTAATTATGCAGATCTAATGACTTAAGAAATTAGTGAATAGGCAGAGATAATGACATAAAGTCCACATGTTATCCTACTGATTACTTATAAATTGAAAGAGAAAATTGTAAGTTTACAATATTAGAGCTACAAATTAATTTAGCATCAGTGATAATGGAGCACCTTGCATATGCCTTCTGATATGGTAAAGGATACACTGCTTATGAAGTATTCTTGAAAAAAATGTTTAACATAAAGTAATAAAGCCTGTGAACCTAATATGCAGTTAAGTTGCAAAAAAACAGGCAACATAGGGGCAAGTTACTTGACACTAACAGGGAACAATCAAACTCAGGATGTAAAGTATCCTATATAATAATAACTGACCTGAACTCTCATAAAGTCAATATTGGCTAAAATGATGGTGAGATTGCTAAAGAAACAAAAAGATACAATGACTTACCAACCAAATGTGAAGTATGAAATGGATTAGGTACTGTTCTTTAAAACGCTGTAAAGGACAATTTTAAATTACTGGTAAATATTAGATGGAGACTAGATATTTTAGATATTAGAATTGTAAGACAATATTATAGAATTGGAATTAAATGTTTTATGAAGGGGGAAAGACAGAGATAATAACCTGGTCACTGAACTCACTACGAGGAACCAGGTTAGGCATTTTTATTTTTTTGAGTTTTATTTGAACTACTACCAGAAGGATAAATAGAAGTTAGTTATCTTTTTCAGCTATCAAAGAATTTCAAAGTCATACAGATTTAACCTCAACCTAACTCCTTAATTAATTTTTAGCATCATATGGAATTAAATCACCAATCATGCCTGCTAAAAAATCTATTTCTAATGGAACTTAACATTTCTATACCTAAATCATTGTCTCTTAAGCTCTTTTAACAAGATAAGAGTTGGGGGAGCATGCACACAATTCCTAAAATTGGACATGCTTGGAATATTTGAACAATTAAGAGCAGTGTTGCCCCATCATAATGTGCTTGTGATTTAAGGAAAGTAACAGATACAAATAAGTCCAATTTTGCATGGCTTTGTAGTCTGAGATGAAGAGTTTGTATTCCAAGTGACATGGGGATCCGCTGAATGATTTGAAAACGAGAGAAGTGACATGGCCAAATTTCCATCATAGAAGGGATCTGCTGGAAGGAGAATGAATAAGGAACAGGGGAGAAAGGCAGGGAGAATATGTTGGGAGGTTAATTTTCCTTAGACATCAGTTACCAATCTTCCTCAAGTTTTCTCATTTCAGCAGCAATGTCATCATTCCCAATGACTGAACCCAATAACCCACAGGTTGTCATTGTCTCCCTCTTGTGAATTAAGCTGATGGGTGCAGACGGAGAAGATTAGTCATGTTGTACAGTATTTAGAAGATTAAATCAATAGACTTGAAATGGATCACACAGAGGCCGACAGGAAAGTGAAAACTCAAGAATGGATTCTAAAGTTCTGGCCTATGTAAGTGAGCAAGTAATAACATCAACTGGTCACAAAGTGGACTATTACTAATGCATATTTTAAATGCAAAAGCCACACAAAAGTGAGAAATGGAATGTAAAATATCATAATGATGACATTAGATTGCGAGAGCACTGGCATTAGAAATATTTATAAGTAAATAGGATGTCTAGAAACTTTTTTTAAGATTTTATTTATTTATTCATGAAAGACACAGAGAGAGGCAGAGACACAGGCAGAGGGAGAAGCAAACTTCATGCAGGAAGCTCAATGTGGGACTTGATCCCAGGACCCCCGGGTCACGCCCTGAACAGAAGGCAGATGCTCAACCACTGAGCTCCCCAGGCGTCCATGATGTCTAGAGACTTAATATGTGTGCTATTCACCTATTCCTTAGACCAAAAGATATTCACCTTAAATATGTTCTTTTGGATTCAGAATATGTTGGGGAAAACAACAGAGAACAGAAATGAAAAGGAAGGCGAGACAAAAAAAAAAAAAAGAACAGGAGAGAAAAAGACAAGACAAGAGAAGGAAAGGGAAAGGAGAGAAACAGAAAGACAAAAGAAAACAAGATCAAAGTTGCAACACAAAGAGAAATAGAGATAGGAATAATGGTATAGATGACAATTTAAAAACATTTTAAATCTGAAAAGCAGATATCTTTGACTTGTTTCTGCTAATTCAAGGAGTCCCTGGTGATAATTCTATTAGTATAAAGATGATTACTAAGAATTAAAATATATTGTTAAACAAGCTGCAATTTTGAAAAGACCAATATTCTCAAGTTATTCAAAAGTGACAATCGTTTTTCCCTTTTCTTTTCTCCCCCTGAATATTATAGCTGCACTTTTTTTTTCTTTTTTTGAATAGAATTAGGGGCTTTTTTTCTTCCAATTGTGCATCAAAAAGAACCACAAGCATCTGATCACAGTAACTATCCATACTGATATTGTATAAATTTACCTCATATTTTTCCTAACTCTTCAATGGTGTTCAAATTCTGTGTGCTGTGCTACAAAGTCACATTGGTTCACATTATAGTCTTGTCTGGTAGTATATATGTGTATGATCTTGCCTAGTATTATATATGTGGTTGTCAAAGTACCAACTAAATTTCCAAATACAATACATTTGTCAAAAGTTTTAGCAACAATTCTTAAGAGTAATTTACATAAGAAGTCAAATTCTCACTATTTGCAGAGGACATGATAGTCTATATGGAAAAAAACAAAGGACTCCACCCCAGAATTGCTAAAACTCATACAAGAATTCAGCAAAGTGGCAGGAAATCAATCCATAGAAACCAATGGCATTTCTATACACTAACAATGAGATAGAAGAAAGAGAAATTAGGGAGTAAATCTCATTTACACTTGCACTCAAAACCATAAGATACTTAGGAGTTAACCTAGCCAAAGAGACAAATGATCTATACTCAGAAAACTATAGAACACTCATGAAAGGATTTGAGGAAGACACAAAGAAATGGAAAAACATTCCATGATCATGGATTGGAGGAACGAATATTGTTAAAATGTCTATGCTACCTAGATCGATCTATACATTCAACACAATCTTATCAAAAGATCATCAACTTATTGCACAGAGCTGGAACAAATAATCCTAAAATGTGTTTGGAATCAGAAAAGACCTCAAATAGCCAAAGGAATGTGGGAAAAAAAAAACTGGTGGCATCACAATTTCAGACTTCAAGCTCTGTTACAAAGCTGTAATTGTTAAGACAGAATGGTACTGGCATAAAAACAAACACAGAAATCAATGGAACAGGATAGAGAACCCAGAAGTAGACCCTCCACTCTATGGTCAACTCATCTTTGACAAAGCAGAAAAGAATATCCACTGGAAAAATAGACAGTCTCTTCAACAAATAGTGTCGGGAAAATCAGAGAGCCACATGCAGAAGAATGGAACTGGACCATTTCTAGTTTCACAAAAATAGACTCAAAAGGGATAAAAGACCTAAATGTGAGACAGGAATCATCAAAATCCTAGAGGAGAACACAGGCAGCAACCTCTTTGACCTCAGCCACAGCACTTTCTTGCTAGACACGTCTCCAAAGGCAAGGGAAACAAAGGCAAAACTGAATTACTGGGACTTCACCGAGAAAAAAAAAAAAAAAAAAAAAAAACTTTGCACAGCAAAGGAAACCGTCGACAAAACCAAAAATCAACCTACATAATGGGAGAGGATATTTGCAAATGTCTTTTCAGGTAAAAGGCTAGTTTCCAAAATCTACAGAGAACTTATCAAACTCAACACCCAAATAACAACTAATACAATCAATAAATGGGCAGAAGATATGAACAGACATTTCTCCAAAGAACACATACAAATGGCCAACAGATGCATGAAAAAATGTGCAACGTCACTCGGCATATAGAACTCAAACTACAATGAGGTATCAATTCACAAAAGTCAAAATGTCTAAAATGAACAAGTCAGGAAATGACAAATGTTGGCAAGGATACAGAAAAAAAGAGGAACCCTCTTACACTGTTGGTGGGAATGCCAGCTGGCGCAGCCACTCTGGAAAACAATATGGAGTTTCCTCAAAAAGTTGAAAATAGAGCTACCCTATGACCCAGCACTTGCATATATAAAATGGTATATATATATAATGGAATAGTACTCAGCCATAAAAAATGAAATCTTGCAATTTCCAATGACATGTATGGAATTAGAGGATATTATACTAAGCAAAATATGTAAATCAGAAAAAGACAATTATCATATGATCTGTCATATGTGGAATTTAAAAACAAAGCAGGGGATCATAGAGAAAGAGAGGAAAAAATAAAACAAGATGAAATCAGACAGAGAGACAAAAAAATAAGAGACTCTTAATCATAGGAAACAAACTGAGGGTCACTGGAGGGAATGGGGGTGAGGGGACGGGGTAACTGGGTGGTGGACATTATGGAAGGCTTGTGATGTGATGAGCACTGGGTGTTGTGTATGACTGATGAATCACTGACTTCTACCTCTGAAATCAGTAATATATGTTGATTGATTGAATTTAAATTTTAAACAAATTTAAAAGAGTAATCAACACATATTTCATTATAAGCTGTATCCATATTATAAGGAAATAATACAAAATTATTTTTTAAAAGTTAAAAAACAGATTTCACAATAGAAACAAAATTTCACTTTCTCTTTTTTTCTGAGTTAAAAATAGGAAAAAAAAGAAAAAATAGATCTCAAAAGTCAAAGGTGATTATCACACAGAATAGTTTATAAGGATATATAACTTTCAGTTATGGAGTTATGAGGGAAATCATTTACACTTGTAGGCAAGTTATAATGTTTAATTCACACAGTTCTATTTGTTTGCTAAAAAAAAAGGCTGTCAGCATTGATAGACTACAATGAAACCTCTAAGAAAATGCTGTCTTTGGAGAAAATATTTTCATAGGTCTAAATTTTGTTATGGTTCAAATTTACATCTTATCAGATGAGCTTTTCCATTAGAAATCTGTTCCTAAGACATGATTTCAATTTGCACTTTCTCCGATGGTTTTTCCAGAAAGTGTTTAAAATCCTTTAGCCATGTTCCAACCAGAATTATAATGGAGAATAATTTCAATCTCTTAAATTAATATACCATAAAGTCTGTGATAATATCTGTGAAGGTATCGCGAAAGAAATATTACCTTGCATTTATTTGTATTCCAATGGTACAGGTAATGCCAATGACTATTGGTTATTATGATATGCTGTATGTTTCAAAACTATAGACAAGCTGGACAATTGATATATTTTAGCTGCTAAAATTAATCATCTTTCCTGGTATCCTTTTCTCTATCACCTACTCTAGCTTTCATATTAGTACAGACTCTTTTTTTTTTTTTTTAGTACAGACTCTTTAAGCCTATTGTCATGAGCCTTTAGTAAGGTATGTAGTTGAGTATCGCAAAATAGTTTGATATTATTTCTTTAAGTAGCAAGGATGGAATGTTCATATGCCTGGCCATGATTTTTATACATTGTGAATTTGCTCACCATCCTGCTTGCATTTGGCAAATCAGGCCTGTGGATATAAAAAATTTGCCCAAATATTAGTCAAATTATCTGAAATAAAACATACAGGTATTTTGCACATAAGAGCGTAGGACAACAAAATTGAAGAGCTCTATCATGTCAACTTTTGAGCAAACTGCTGCAAGGGGATATTCCAATATGAATAAGAAGCTAAGATAAGTAGTAATAAATAGTGCATCTATCCTTAGTATTACCACAAGTGGATCACAAGCATCATGGAAAATATAACATTTTTTTACATTTAATGTAAAATGAACAGAGGCTAGCTACCAAGAAAGAATTTAAAAGCCAGTCAAATGAGACAACAAGATAAAAGTATGAAGAAGATGTTAATAGTAATGGAGTGAAAAAAATGTTTTTCATATATATTTTAATCAGAGTTTCATTTGGAGATTTTAAGAAAATAAGGAAGGAAATATTCTAACATACAGTGATTGAGAAGTTTCTAAAAGTCAAAAAAGAGACACAAATTAATAGATTTAAAAAGATTCACACATAGACACATCATAATGACACTATACAATATCAACAATGAAAAGAATATGAAAATTAATCTATTTTCACTTGATTATTAACAGGAAAATTGAAAGTCTGGAAATTGTGGAATATCTTGAAAGAATCAACAAATATCTGCTAATCTAGGTTTTATATCAAATAAATTTATAATTCAAAAATAGGCCTAAGGGGATCCCTGGGTAGCTCAACGGTTTAGCTCTTGCCTTTGGCCCAGGGCGTGATCCTGGGGTCCCGAGATCAAGTCCCACATCAGGCTCCCTGCATGGAGCCTGCTTCTCTCTCTGCCTGTGTCTCTGCCTCTCTCTCTCTCTGTATGTGTCTTTCATAAATAAATAAAATCTTAGCCTCTGTGTGTGTGTGTCTTTCATAAATAAAATCTTAAAAAGAAATAGGCTTAAATATAGTCACTTTCAGTCTAGAAAAATGAAGATTTACTCATGGAGTAGTAACTTTTAAAAAATATAGTGATATTATTTTTGAGTACCAATTCTTTATGAGATATGGGGTAGAAGGTATTGATAGTCAAAAATGAATTGTGAACAAGATCCCCGTCCTCATTAATTTACATTCAGAGAGATGGAAAATCAAAATTAAATAGACAAATTTATGTTGGGTTTAGGAAGGGTTTACTTATCGTATAACATTGCTAAGCCTATACTGTTAAGGCAGTTAAAATATATGTAGTGATCTCCCAGGAAAAATATAAAAAGGAAACAAAAAAGTATGAATAATTTTAAGAAAATTCTAACAGTCAGTCATTCTATAGTATCCAAAAGATGAGTCAACTTGTATCATCAGGTGAGCCATAGTAACTCTCATATGAGTTAATATTGCTTAAATATGAATTAATGTTTGTTTAAAAAAATCTGTCCCAGGGATAATTTTAATTAAGAATTACCTTAATCAGATAAGACAGTGGGGTAAGACAAGGAGTTAATATTGTAGTTTCTTCAGTGACCTTAAATAAGTCAGTTGGCCAAAATATCTTAGTTTTTAAGTACAAATGATTGGGGCACCTGCGTGGCTCAGTGGTTGAGCATCTGCCTTTGGCTCTGATCGTGATCCCAGGGTCCTGGGATCGAGTCCCACATCACGCTCCACACAGGGAACCTGCTTCTCCCTCTGCCTATGTCTCTGCCTCTCTCTGTGTGTCTCTCATGAATAAATAAATAAAAATTAAAATAAATACGAATAGTTAATCAAATGAATTGTTACTCCGTCCACTTGGCACGAAATTACAAAAACACATAGGAGTATTTATAATTCGATGATTGCATCATTCAGTGGATTATATAAATTAGAAATCTTATCAAAATTTTTCTGAGAGGCTATCACTGAACAAAAAGGTAATAACTAGTACCTGACACCAAGTGGCTTTAATATAAATCTTCATACAGCCCTTCTGTAAATTTGCATGAGAGAATGGAATCATCTGGTACCCTCCACACTAGAAACAGGAGAAGGAGTTGCATCTGAAGAGGAGAGCATTTGGAGGCACAATGGAGACTTGCAAATCCAAAAATCAGCAAGTGGTGGTTGATGTTCTGTGGGAAGAACCTCCACTTTAAAATCTCCCTGGTCTGACTCCGTGGTAAACAGCATTCGGAACTATTTAGGATTGTGCATTAGATGACCCAATGGCTGAAGCAGATCTCTTAAATAAACTCTTGTTTGTACATAGTATTCAACATTTCTATTTTGTTATTTAAGGACCACAGAATTTGGGTAATTTAGTAATAAGTAATAACCATTTACCAAATAGACATAGAAATTCTGTGTTCCTAAATTCTCTGAACCTCTCAACAAAACTATCAGATCTATAGTGATGTTTTAAATCAGACGACAAGATGAAGGAAACAATGGAACTTGCCTTAATGCAAAGAAAATTATCACTGTCTCCCTGTGAGTTACTCTGGATGATGGGAGAGTCTATATATAAACATTTAACTAAAGAGGAATACCTCCAGGAGCCACTCTAAACGTTTTAAGAGAGAGAATGGTGAAGGAAAAAAAGATTGAAAACAATTGGCTTTGCTGTTCAGAAAGTGGAGAGAATGAAACAGTAATCTGTCATTGTGTGGGTAGACAAGTTGCTGGAAAATTGGATAAATTGGAAATCACTGGAAGGCAGCTATTTTGTCCTCAGTGCATTAGATATCCGGGGAAAATGTTATTAAATGGTGAACAATTGTGACTCAAAAGTTTCTAGCTGTTTGGAATACAGCATTACATAGAGTCAAAAGATTCTATTGTTATTCTATTCATGAATCAATCTGATTCCAAAGAAAATGTCTTCTAAAAATATGTTAACTTTATTCTCACCAGAGTGATATTTTAAACAATATTAATGTGCCTGTACTTGTGGGTATACATGCAGTAAAGTAACCAAAGACTTCTTTTCTCTTCATCTTTGTTAAGTTAATCCATTAGAAATTCAGAATATTGGGTCCCACTCTAAACTCTTCTGAATCTTCATTTTTAAAAAATCCCAGGTTACTTATAGACTCATTACAATTTAAGATGTTCTTCTCTGTATTGTCATGAGTGTCCAACCTATGACACAAATTTGTCCCCGTTGACTCCTTAATTAAATTCTTCGGTGACCTCCTTGAAGCCTAAAAAGAAGCTTTAGTGTATGGAAACGAACTGAATTTAGGTTTGTCTTACCATTTTCACTATCCATTTCAAACCGATAAAAGAAAACTTATTTTTGCCAATTCAAGAAGAGTGGCTTTAACTTTACTTTATAACATTTTTATTTCAGTAAGTAAATTAAAATAAGAAATGGATATAAGAATTGATTTTCATTCTTATATTTAAAAATATTCAATTATTTATGTATTGAGGTCTAATTGACATATAACATTATTTTGTTTTCAGGTATGCAACATAACAATTTGATATTTTTACTTCTGAAAAGAGTCACTTTAACTTTAAAATTATATTTTATGAATAACAATCCTTAATTAGTTCAGGAACAATGGATCCTATCCTCCACCCCCAGCTTCAATTGTATTTCTTTTCCTGAGATCATATTTTCAAGAGGACTCTATTTTTATCAATCATAGAATGAACAATCGGGTCTATGTTTTATTTCTATTCGACTGATTTAATACTGTGGATTTGGATCTGATTTAATACTGTGATAATACTGATTTAATACTGTTTGGATCGGATTTAATACTGTGCTTATCTACAACTAACATCTGGACACCTTGCCTTACACTCCATTACCAAACAGGTCACTAGAAAAGCATGGACAACTTAGAAAGGGTTTTTAATGAAGAAAGGTTTATATTTTGTTTCCTGTGTGCTCATTCCTTTCTTTTTTTTTTTTACTATAAGTTCCTTGATTTATGTACTTGACAGTCTATCATTAATATGTCAATAATAATCATCATTAACAATGTATCACAACATCCTCTCTAATTTTTATCAACACATTGATGCATGCTTAACACAATGTGGTTATGCATTCTGCTTTGCACATTAATATCAGTGCTTCTTTCTCTTCACTTCCTTTTGTCCACAATATATTTCAGTGTGTCTTCAAACAGCCTTTTATTTTTAAGCAACGTGCATCAGATAGTTTAAGAATGCTGTCTTTCTTGTTAAATTTTAATTTCCACCTCTTTTAGGAAAGTTATACAGTTTGTATACCTTGTTAGAAATGATGAAGTTTTTATGTTCTGTGCTTACAATTTCCTTTTTATTATTTATTTATTTATTTATTTATTTATTTATTTATTTATTTATGAGACAGATAGAGGAAGGATGAATGGGAAGAGGCAGAGGGAGAGGGAGAGGATCTTAGGCAGGCCCCATCCCCAGCATGAGCCCGACACAGGGCTAGATATCACAACCCTGAGATTATGAACTGAGCTGAAACCAAGAGTGGGATGCTCAACTGACTGATCCACCCTAGTGTCTACTGGTATTTGCAGTAGCTGCTCATTTTTATTTTTTTTTTTGGAATTAGTTTCCGATAAATTAGAGGTATATGGATTTTGTTTCTTTCAATATTTCACACAACTAATTTTTACTTATAATGCAAACAAGTAAAAACACTAAATGTACTAAGCAAGAAATTTAAGCATTAAAAAATAGATTATTCTCCTATTTATTTTGTAATCTGTGATATAGTCCCATTTTATACTACTTTAATCATCTATCTTTGAAAAAAATAATTTTTAAGTCTAGTCAATATAGTAACCATAGTTTCGCTTGAATTTATGTAGTTGGGTTAGTAGTTATTAGTAGTACTTATAGTCATTTTATTTTTTATCTTATGTGTTTATTTTATTAAAGGTTTTATTTATTTGTGAGAGAGAGAACATGAGAGAGAGTTGAGCAGGGGAAGGGTAGGAGTAGAGGATACAGGAGAGGGTGTAGCAGAGTCCTTGCTGAGCAGGGAGCCCCACACCAGGCTCCATCCCAGGACCCCAGGATCATGACCTGAGCTGAAGGCAGATGTTTAACCAACTAAACTACCCAAGTCCCTATTTTTTTTTTTTAATCTTATTTTTTAGTTCCTTATTTTGATGAAGATTATTCAGGTGTTGTTCCTCTTTCACTTCATTTTCTTCAAATGGAGATGTCATACATTTTTAAATTTTCCATTTTTTTTACAAATATTGAATATAAAATTTCTGGCTCAAATTATTTTCTGAAACCCAACAGAGAGTTCCTCCAGTCTTTAGACATTAGGTTACACCCACACACACACAAAAAAATCAAGATCATACGGATATTTTACTTTACAGAAATTAAAATAGCAATCCTGTGTAATTATTGTAGATGTGTTTTGTTATTATTGTATTTAAAATATTATGATATTTTCATAAAAGGGTATATTTTTATTAAATTAATCAGAAATCTAGTTAACATTCTGACATACAAATTTAGCCATATTAAAAAACAGCTCATGAAATATTCTTTTTTCTTGTATCTGGTTGTGTTTGAATTGTATTTAAATTATTAGATTTTTGCTTTTGATATGGATACTTATGTTTTATCCCTCCCCTCTGTTAAATTTTACAGCTATGATTTCCCCTGGTCTCTTTCTAGTTCTGTTCATTTTCTTTTTATTTTGCAAAAGTTTCTGAAGTTTGTATTCCATACCACAGACTTCAATTGCTGCTCCATCAACACAGGTGGAATTTTCACATAGTTTTTAAATTACAGACATTTTATCTATGTATCTTCTCCTTTAAAAATTTGATGTGCAAAGGGTACCTGGGTGGCTCATTCGATAAGCACCTGATCCTTGATTTCAGCTCAGGTCATGATCTCAGGGTTTGGGGATGGAGCTCCAAGTTGGGCTCAGTGTTCACTGGGGAGTCTTGAGATTCGATTCTTTCTCTCTCTTTGTCACTCTCAACCTACTCACCTGTGCTTTCTCTCTCAGGAGGGGTGGGGGAGGTGAGGAAGAATTGAATTAAATTGAATAGAATGTGCAAAATCTCTTAAAGTACTCACTAACCAATTCTAGGGTTCCACCTCTGTGATAAACATTAGAAGTAATAAAATATTCTCTTAAATGCAAAGTTAAGTCACTATTTGAAAATAAATCAAATGCCATTCACTAAAATAAGATAAAAAGACAAACATAAAATCATGCACATAGAAGGAGAAAAATATTTGTCAAAATTCAACATTAATTTTTAAGAATTTTCAGCAAGCTAGGAATAGTAAATACCTTCCTCAAATGACAAAATACATCTGTAAACATTTACAGTTAACATCATATTAAATTATGATATATTAAAAACTCTTCACCTAAGATGAAGAATAAGGCAAAGTTGTTCTCTTTCACTATTTCTGCTCAGCATTGTTCTGAATGAATTAGCCAGCTGTAAAGCAGTGGAGAACAATTCATTAGCCATGCACTAATCAAAATTAGAACTATTGACTATTGATGAGAACTGAATATGCTACCCCATAATATGCCATTTTGGCACACTGATTATTTTGAATTAAAGTTAGTTCAGAAATAGCCAGCACAAGAAGAACACACTGACCACACTTTGACTTGGCAGGGAAATAAGGAAAGCATTTTTATTACCAGAAATAGGAAATTTAAAGCCTAAAAGGCTATGTAAACAAAACTTGTTAATTCCTCACTAACTTACTACCACATGGCCCAAACTTCTTTGTCTTGTTAATTCTTCACAAAATTTTTATTTCTTTGTCTAAAAGGTAAAAAATGCTGCCTGTTTTGTCTTGTAATTTTATGTAGGGGCTCCTATACATACAAAATTAAAATTATTTTTACCTTGGTTATCTGTTTCATATCAGTTTAATTATTAGACCAGACAAAGAACCTAGAAGGGAAGAACCGAAACATTTTTTGTACCTATAATCAATAACCAGAAATAGCAGGAGTAACAATAACAAAAAAAGCATTCAGGAGAAAAAAGAAATAGGAAAGCAGCAAAGGTGGATATTATTTATTTTCTTTTAAAGGTAAAATAATAGGTATTCTTGCGTTTGAACATCAGTAACTGTCACTGCTTAGGCAACATATTTTAACTGATTAAGGCAGGCGATTCCCCTTTGGTCATCTGGGTAGAACAAACTACACAACAAAGTATAATTTTAAGAAAGTCACTCATTTAAATATAAGAATGTTTATGTCAAAGATTTATTAATTCATTAATGAGTGAAAGACTAAGATGGTGTTGTGGTTTGAATTGTGTGACCCTACATGGAATACATGGAAGTTCTAACCTCCAGGTACCAGGAATGTGACCTTATTTGAAAATACAGTCTCTGTAGCTGTAACCTGGTTAAGATGAGATGGTTAGATGGGCCCTAATACAATATGACTGGTGTCTTTATGGGAAAAGAAAAGACACAGATGCTTGTGTAAAGAGAAGTGGAGGGAAGCATGTACAAGCCAAGGAACACCAAGGATTGCTGGCAACATTAGAAGCTAAGAAAAAAAAAAAAAAGGAAGATTTTTTTCCCTTGGAGTTAACTACTCTAATTCCAGGAAAACAAACTCTAGAATATATGATTTTGTTATAATATGAAAGGTATAGTTTATTTAAGGAGGAATAACATGTGTATGATCTTGAGTCTTTTCTAAGAACATGATATTTCTCTGCCTGTATTCAAATGTAAATTTGTGTCATTCACGATTGTTTTCCAGTTTTCCTCATTTGTGTATTACCAGTTAAGTTTTCACTTAGGTGTTTTAGTTCAGTTTAGTTAATGATGTTGTCAGTAGGTACATTCTGCAAATATTCCTCTTAAATTCTTTAATTCAACATTAATGCCCTTATTAAGTAATTTAACAAAAATGATACTTGTATATAGCATTAAATAGACAAAATTCAGCTGAAATCAAGCAACAAGTTGCTATTAAACTTTTCTGTATTTTCTTCTTCTTTTCTTTTCTTTTTTTTTTTAGTTTTTGCTCATTTATATGTCTATTGCAATGATACTTATTCTGCAATATCAATAGCTGGAAACGACCCTCCATGAGTATTACTATGTTTTCCTGGCTGATTGATACATCTTTCTTTAATAATATGTTTGCTGAAGTTTCACCAATGTTTACCTCATAATATGACTCATCTCTTTCCAAACTCATACTGAACAATCAAAGCATTGGTCACAGTAATTATGTTATTAATTTGAGAAAGTCACAGACAATAAAGTTAGTCAATTAAGAATGCAAGAGGAGAAAGAGATCCTGCTATTGGCTCCAAAGCTCCTTAAAACAAGCTTTAATAAAGTCAAATTATGAGACTGTAAATATCATATATGTATATGTATGATATATGGGGGAGAGTACTTCCTAGATGAAATAAGATACACTGAAAAGCAAAGAAAAAAATTGTTTTTAGGTTATTTTATATCCCATGAGTTTATATCTATAAAATGCTATTTATATTTGAATATGACATTCAAGAGAAAGTAACAACAGAGGTATAATTACACAGTACCCTCCCATAGACTAATGACCACATTGATTAACCGCAGTCAAGTTTTTTATATTTTCCAACCTCCTCATTTGCTTAATTACCTTACATGGATTATGATGGTCAACTCAGTGCTCTACAAGCATAAACAACAGAATGACCCTTTATTTGACATAGTATGGTATATTTCTTTCTTTGTAAATATTTTTTTACACTCAAGACTTTAGGGAGGACAAGGCCTTAATAAGATAATATGTATTACTACTCTGAGACCAGGTTGGGCAGCTTAATATTGGAATTTGTTTGACAAAGTTAGGTATTTAAAAATGAGCAACGGTGAAAATCATTCATTTGGGGAATATAAAAAATAGTGAAAGGGAATAAAGGGGAGAGGAGAAAAAATGAGTGGGAAATATCAGAAAGGGAGACAGAACATGGAAGACTCCTAACTCTGGGAAACGAACTAGGGGTGGTGGAAGGGGAGGTGGGCGCGGGGTGGGGGTGACTGGGTGACGGGTACTGAGGTGGGCACTTGATGGGATGAGCACTGGGTGTTATGCTGTATGTTGGCAAATTGAACACCAATAAAAAATAAATTTATATAAAGAAAAAGAAAATCAAAGAAGATAAATGAAGAGATGTGGAAGTATTTTGGATGGAAGTCCAAATTATTTGTGAGACTTCATGAATAATGAGGAAGTAAGAGTTTTCTATATGTAAAATTTAACATATATAAACTACCATTTACTGATCCAGTAACGAGACAGTAGTATTTTTGAAATGATGTAGAAATTCTCCATCATGCCCAAAATAAATAAAAAAATGCATGATCTTGTGTATGTGTGTATGCATGTATATTCCATGCACACACTCTCTCTCTACACACACACATTCACACACACACACATATATGTAATGTCACATATGAGTATGGATGCATCATTGCTATTAATTGTGGTATTGAGGCTGTATAGTCCCTTTATTATTATTTGTGAAATATTTATTTAGTATAAAATCTATACCAAGTATTATTTAGTATAAAATCATGCAATATGCAACTTACTGTTTAATTTATCTTGGAAATGGCATCTTGTTCCTTAGATTCTTTTAAATATAAGTTTATTCAGTCTATATGTGTCAAAATACCCAACATATTTTTTCATGCTGGAATATATATATATATATATATATATATATATATATATATATATATGCTTTGAAATGTATTATCACCTCATTTTAGATGAAGAAATCAAAATTTCTGGCAGACAAATACATTCCAGTCTGGGGAAAAAAAATCCAATAACAACTTTAACATAAGGTAAATTGCTTACATATGGAATCAACATAGGACGACATCAACATTTGTAAAAAAATGTTTATATACTGCTTTTAATTCCCTGGAGAGAAATATGAATTTCAAGCAACCATTCCATTTTTATTTCCCAATTTGTAATTATGAAACTCCAGCAACTTATTTTTATTTTTCTCCATCTTAGCAGTTTTACCTGAAGCTTCAGAGAATCCTGTGAAGAATGTATTATAGTCGGCATTTTGCTTACTTCCACACCAACAGAAGGAAATTTACACTTATATGCCCTGAAGAATTTACTTTTTTCTGTAAATGACATATGGTGGAGAATCCTTCTTGAAAATAAATACTCCTGTTTTCATGCTGAACAGGTTTTTCATTTAAATTCATGACAACATATCAAAAACTTTGCCACAAAAATACAGAGCAATCAATTTAAGTAATATAGGATTTAAGTAATAAAAGATTTAAACAATTTAATAGTTCTTCCATTCATTCTAAATTGAAATTTTAAAGATGTTTTAGAAAATGCTGACAGAGTACACAATCCACACTCACATATCCAACTGAAGGAAATTATCACAGCTACAATGATTTCATTAAAGAAGAGAAATTTTTTTTTTTTTTTTTTTAGATTTTCAGTGAAGCACATAGTAAATAAAAGTAGTATCTTTGCTGGACCATAGTAATTGTACTTAGAAACTTTAGTGTATCTGTATTTACATGGCTTAACTTGTAGAAATAAAATCCGAGACCTTCTATGTCAATATGATTTTTTTAAAGATTTTATTTATTTATTTGAGAGAGAGAGAGAGGACGCACAAGACCTAGTGCACAAGTAGGGGTGGGGGGCCGAGGGAGAAGCAGGTTCCTCAGTGAGCAGGGAGCCAGGTGAAGATCATCCCAGGACACAGAGATCATGACCTGAGCCCAAGGCAGGATGCTTAACTGACTGAGCCACCCTATGTCAACATGATTTAAAAATTTATTTCATAATATTATCTTTTCAGGAAACTAAGACCATAAACCAATAAATAACTTTATTGTTTGCTTCAGGAAATTCCTGCAAACCAATTTGTGTGAGCAAACAACTCTTTCCAGAAAATAGATTTCTCACCTGGGCAGACAGCTATTTATTAAACAGCAGTTTACTTATGAAGACTCACTTCGGAAAGGGTCCCTCAATTCTAAAGGCTTATGTCATGGACTTTCCCCGTTCTAATCAGTTGCTCACCTAGAAAGGCCTATCTAACCTCTTGAGCCCGGATTCCAACAGCCCATAAGTACCTCATCATCTACTCTTCTAAAACACCACCCTGTCAAAGTGGTGGTTTCCCTTGTAGCCATATTTCTTTTTTTTTTTTTTTATTCCACATGCTTTAGTTGCTTTTTTGGGGAGTCAATAGGCAACAGCCCTGGAGATTCTACAGAAACGAGCCAGGACCCCTTTCCCATTGTGGTTCAGGATTTTAACACAGAAATATGGATTCTCCCTTAGCCTTTTGAATCATCCATTTGAGGGCTTCCCTGATCATCCTATAAAACAAGTTTTGTGTTAGACCTGAAATCTAATTTCTTTCTGTTGAACCCTCAGATTCTGTTTATTTGGACCCCTACAAATGCAGAATGCTTTTTAGAAATCCTTTGATCATCTGCTCATATTTTGCTCTTGACAAAACCTGCCTCAGTACTCAGGATATTGCTGACTTCCCTTCTGCAGTTTGTCATCATAGTTTTATTAACCTATAAAAAGAGAGCTCGTAAAAAAAAATGATAGGCTAACTTCAAATAATTTTAGTCTTAGTTTGATCCTAAAGACTGATGAGTGGATTGGTGTAGATCTCCTGAGATCAGCATCTGCATGAAACACATTTTGCTTGGGTCACTATCAGAACTTTATGAGAGCTTTCCTTAGCCTTGTCACGTTTTCCCCGTGAGGGGCTATTCCTGGAAATGATCTCCATTCCAAATGTTCTACCCTCTTGGAATTTCACATGTTTTGGACCTCAATGAATAAGACCCAAATAGTAGGCTAGGGTCCTAAGACAAATTTCAAAAGCAACTTCTTCAACCACTCATCATCAGACACTCATGAGTTCATCTTACTTTAGATATACACTCCTATAGGCAGATTCTTGCATCTTATTACACTTTAATTTTATCTGGCACGAGGGAAGCAAAAAGAAATGCTATAGAATATGGAAAATAGGAATTTTTTCTTATAGAGCAGGAAGTGCTTATTACTGAGCACTATCTTGGTTGCAAATAAAAAATGTGCTGTAGTTACATTAAGCCAAACATAGAATTTTGCTGTAAAGGAAGTAAGACATTGAAAGGAAATGGAAGACACAAAGACATTAAACATTAACTATACATTGTAAAATAATTTTAAAAATTATAAGCAGTCCGACCCTAAGAAAAATGTCTCTGATTTTAAAAATGACAATGTGCCCTAAAATAACTAATTTAATAAATGCTCATCTTCATTAAAATGCTATGCAGAAATACACAATAAATTATTTGGTCACAAACTGTACCTAAAAATAGAAATTAATTCAAATGCCGCCAATGCTTTCTTTCATCTTCCTTTACAATATCATGGATGCAATTTAATTGTCCTTCAGTGTCATGGAACACAGCCTGGGAGAAAGCTGATGAAGTTGCAACCTGAAAAAATAATGATGTGAAAAGTAAAATCATGACTCAGTAAAGAATGAGAGTCTTATTTTACACTTTCTTGACAGCTGAACTAATATGAAAAACACTTGTCTTGTTCCTTTCCAGGTTTGCATATGTTTGATTATGTCAGCTGAGTTGTTGTTCAAGTGATTTTCTCTCTGAAGTGTCAGAAACATTCATCCCCCATTTGGTTTTCCTGTGTACGTTTCAGAGCAGCAAGGATTCTTAACCATAAGGCAAAGGGATGTTTGTGTGGCTTGATTTTCTGTGTAGTTACTATTTGTGATTGGCCTTTTCCCAAAATGACATGTAATTTTCCAGCACAGATTATTTTTCAAAAGAATTACATTCTCAGGTTCTGTAGAGAGATGTGCCCATTTACTGAAATGTAAATTTTAATTTCTGGAAAAGAAATGTCAAATTTTCATATTAATCTGTAAAGTAGCTATAAATTGTTATTTTTCAGATGAAACATCTCTCAAAATGACTAGTTCTATTCTATTACCATGAACCGAATATAACAGATTAAGTGTGTGTGTGTGTGTGTGTGTGTGTGTAAAAATGAACTATAATATTACATCCAAGGAAAAATATCAGATGACCAAATAAACACTAATAACTGAAGCAGAATATTTATTTATTGCTGAAAAGCCTTTCCCAATTGGACAATTAAGATATGAAATTATTGGTAGCTGCAAGGAAAAAAAAATACTGCCAGCTGCTTGACCACACAGACACGAGCACAAACACAACTACACACTGCAAAAGTGAACATAGGTTTTTGGAAAAGGAAATGCTCCCCTAAAAGTTACCTGCTGCCACGGTACTGATTATGTGAGGAAGTCCCCTACCCAGCATGCTATAATATAAAGGTATGCTAGTATTCCAAGGGAAGGTACATTCAGCGAGGATTGGGTGTTGATCAATCTTCTATATTCACATCATTTAAATGAACACTTGGAATCTAGTATGTGCTCAAAAAACGCCTGTTGATTGCATAGTAAGTATATTTTGAAGTACTGAATGATGTCTGGTATATACAGCACATCTCAAGTTCACAAAATAGTAGCTGAGCTAAGACCAGAGAGTTTGCTTTTAAAGTAAACCAGAGTTTATTAAAACTCTCTCTACCAAGGAAGTGTGACACTTCGGTAGGTTCTTAGCCACACCTCCATGGCAAGGACCCATAGCAGGCTTTTTCCTGGTTGGGGAGTATGGGCTCAAGTGAGTTAGAGGAGTCTTCCAAGGGGACTAATCTACAAATAGGCCCAAATGTAATCATTTCAGCATTGATGGCCACATCTAGGTGAGGGTTTTAAGGCAACTTTTGATAAATAAACTACCATTGAGTAGGTAAGATATTTGCCCATGTGAGCAGCATGTTGTCTCAGATAAATTGTTCTTTAGTCATTTCCTGAGGCAAACAATAAATTTACTTAGTATTTGATACTCCTTTCTTTCCTGGGCAAATGCTTGCAGGAAAGAAAACAAACAAGCGAAGTTATATGGACTTAGGTTGTTTTATCCCTTTTATCCTATCTCATTGCTCTTCAGCCTGAGTTGGAGGAAAGACTGTTATTATTAGGGAACAGGATCAATCCCGATGTGCATTGCTGTTTGACGAGACATAATTTTATATCAGATATTTGTTGGGAGTTATTCTGACCACTATATAGTCAGGGATTTTTTTCCTATTCTTTTGTTTGGTTGACCATCTATTATGTCACTTGATGGGACAGCATCTGAATAAAAGACTTTGACTCTGGAAATCACATATTTGAACAATGCCATAGACAAATACTAAAGGAAGAATTATGATCAATATTTGTAGGCCACTCCTAAAGACGACAAGAAAACCCATATTAAGCCAAAAGAACGGATTCTACTCTCAATCTGATGAGCATGAGAGCTGGAAATGGGTCTGCATTAGCCATCTATTCCTGCCTAAGAAATTACCCCAAACATAATGTCTTAAAACCATAGCAAACATTTATTATCCCTGCCAGTACTTATGCAGTCCTAATTTCATGAGGTAATAAAGGCAGGTAGTTTTTGGCTGAAGATCTTTCAAGAGGCTACTCTATTTGTTGGCTGGAACTAGAATCATCTGAACTCTGGCTAAGGCTGGGACATTCATTTCCACGGTGGCTCATTTGCAAGGCTCCTGCTGTTGGCTGGGGATGGACAGCTTCATTTTATCTTGACATGAATCTCGCTTAAAGTTATTCAAAGTCCTTCTAACATGATGGCTGGATGCTTCCAGAGTGAAAAATCCAAGAGGCCAAAATGGAAGGCATCGATGTTATTTATAAGCTAGTCTAAGAAGTCACAACGGTCACACATTATCAACTCTGCTATATCTAATAAGTCACCTAGAACAGTTCCAGATCTATGTGAGGAGACACACTATACAAGTGCATGTATACCAGGAGGCAAAGATCATCGAACACCTACTTGGTGGTTGGCTATCACAGGAAAATGTGCCAACGTCATCTTTTCCCATGATTTATATATTTGTTTCTTGCATCTTCTTAGTATAATTAAAGATCTCATAAAGTTCTATAGATACACAATATTCTTCTCATAAAGTAGCTAGAAAGGGCAATGTTAAGTCCAGGACTTCTCTGCTTTAAACCATTGGCTTCTCATTGTCATTAAGTCCTCAGCTGAGTATTTCCTTGACCTCACTGACATTTTATGGGTAAACTGTAATCACTGAAGCCCTATTACGTAGAAATTTCTCAATTTTCATCCCTGTGTAAGGTGTGATATCAAGAAGCTGGATGATAGAGGGAAGCTTTATAGAATTCCCATTGAGTTATGAAGATTTCAAATTTGATCAGAGGCTCAACGTTTTCTCATTTTTAAAAGGCAAGTTATTTAGTAAAATTTTCTTTGTCGTTTTTGTTTTCTGTTTTGTTTTGGGAGGGAAGAGAAATAATGTACCAAAATGGAACTGATTGATACTAATTGACCATCGTGAACACATCAATTTCTTATGGTTGCTATAAAAATTAGCACATTTAACAGCTTAAAACAACAGAAATTTAGCATCTAGCAGTTCTTCAGATTAGAAGTGTAACATGAATCGTACTGGGCTAAAACCAAGGTACTAGCAAGACTAAATTCCTCCTTTGACTCCATGGAGGGGTGGGCAGTGATTTATGTTCTTACCTTTCTCAGCTTCTAAGGCCCAACTACATTCTTCAGGTCATGATCCTTGTGTTGATCAACTTGGGTTGATGCAACCAAACACCAGAAACCAGATAGCTTAAAGAGTAGATATTCGTTTTTCATAGTTCTGGAGGTTAGATGGTCAAAGATCAAGGTAGCAGCGTATTTGTTTCCTGGAGAAAGCCCACTTCCTAGTTTGTAGACAGACACCTCGCTGCGTGCTCTAGGGCTTTTCATTACTGTGTGCTCACCTCTTTTGTGTCATTCCCTACTTCTTAGGGTGTTAATCCCACCATAGGGGTGCCATTTTCCTGTAATCTAAACCTTATTACTCCCCAAACACTCTAGAACCAAATACTGACACATTAAAGGGTATGACTTCAACATATGACTTTGGGAGGGACACAAATATTCAGTTCATACAGTTCTCTTTCTCCATCTTCAAAGTCATCAGTAGAGACAGCATCAAGTCCTTCACACATTACATCTTTTTCTGTTTCCCTTTTCTACTTGCAAAAAGTCTTATGATTACATTTGGCCATCCCAAAAATCTAGGATAATCCTACTTAAATCCTCAGTCACATCCGCAAAGTCTCTTCTGCCATGTAAAGCAAGATATTCATCAGTTCCAGGGATTACAATCTAGACATCTTTGAGAGCTCATTATTTTGCTTAGCACACCAATATGATTTATTTCAACTTTGCTGTAATAGCCAATAGGTTTTGATATACAAATCCAGTAGCAATCATTAGGGTTGAAAATTTTATTGTTTGCTTTTAGTGCCATGCTAGTGTTAATCAGGTAGGTGATATAAAATGGAAAAGTCATCACATGGAGAGCAGGGTAAATCTGATTTTTTTGAAGTCAGTAAATATGAGAAAGTATTAAATACATACCATTTTAATCTATTGTCTTTCCAAGACTTACCTCCTGGAAGTGTAGTAATGAAAGCTGACTTCTAGAAATGACCCATGAGTGTGGTGTCCCTTGTAGGCCTAAGCTTCCCTTCCTAGATGTGACATAATTTGGGTTTTAGATTTTTAGTTATCTAATACTCTGCTGTCTTTCAGATAAAATGCGAACAGGTAGTTGAGTTCAAATACTGATAAACCCAAATGTCCCATGACATGGGATCGGTGTTAAAAGGAGCTAGTTGGCACCTCAAGGGAAATGTGTGCAAAGTCAACCAAGGTTCAAATGTATGTTCTAGCCAAATCATAAACAAACCATAACTATTTATTGATCTCCTTTAGGAGAAAAGAAATATTTGGAATCGTAGTTTTATGAGTAACATATTAAATGTAACATTAAAGCAGAAACAGAGGGATTAAGAAAAGATTGCTATGGAAATAAAGACTCTAAGCATACAGATGGAATCTGACAAACTGGATACTTTTCTATGAAGCATGATTGGTAGATGTTTATTTTTCACATGACGATTTCCTTGATCTCGATTTCAATGAAGCCCTCTGCTTTCAAAGACTATTTGCTTTTAAAAGAATCCTAAAAATCTCCAGTTTGAAGTTCCAGTTGTGGTAGCTTCTCATGATTCAAAGATGACCTATGCTCAGTATATGACATATAGAAACCAAAAGATCAATCTCTTGAAGATTTCTGCTTCACTAGTTGTCAGAACTGCCTGATACTGACTTTTGCAGAGGTCTTTTTCTGATGTCTCATCCAGAAGACCAGATATCTAGATTTGGGAAACAATTCTGCAGGCATGACTTAAGAGAGTATTAAGGCTTCAGTACCTGTTGGTGATAAGAATGGATTTCATTAGCCCCTTATAATGTTTACATAAACAATTGTAGATTTTAGAATCAGAAGTAATATTCCTAGACCCACAGTCTGTTATTAACTCATAAAGCAGAGCTGAACTGTGGAAGGAAGACATACCTCAGGCTCTGCAGGTTTAAAGCTCTCTGTGAACTTTGCCAGGTTTAGTTTCAGAATTCCATCTGTTTTTTCTACCTTCCCTGAAGGTTGATATTGATGTGGACAGTGAAGACTGATTAAATGACAGACATTTCCATGTTCTTTAATAAAAATTCCAGTAAAATGATTTTCTCCATTACTAGGGGAATAGCTTTGGGTGTGTCAGGCAAGAGAGAAAACTTTTCTTCATATCAAGAAGCAAAAAATGAGCAAGACATGTTCAAAATCGTTTCCTGCACAAGCTGTATGAAATACATTTGAGTTCTTACAACTTTATAGTTTTGCCAAGATTTATAACAATGATGGTTGAGACAAGCAATAAAGATACACTCAGCAATTTTAGCAAAATTTCTCCCAAACTATTGATTAAATACAATGGCTAATTTGTCCTCACTGTGCCAATAAAACTGAACAATTCTGACTAAAGTTTTATGTAGGGAAAATACTGACAAAGTTCATGTCTATTGATCTTATGTACTTTGACTGCCTCTGCTGGATGAGGAATTAAACCCTAGAGAAAAAAAAAAATATATATATATAGTAGGTAGTTATTGTACCAGTCTTTGTTCTTGAACATGATCATGCATCTTTTCAATGGAAAGTACACATTGACTGAAAAGTCTTTATATTAATGTATCTTATTCACACATAATTAAGCATGAGATATAAGCTGTTCTTTGATTCATATATTTAGTAAATAAAATGTCTCTCACAATAGATTTAATTGCCACTCAAAACATACTAAGAAATGTGGAGTTTTTTCTATTATCCTTGGTTTATGGGATGAGGAGCAAAGCTTTTTATTATCTGGTGTTCTTTCCAGGAAATTCAGATATTTTATGCATAGGAGACATGTTATCAGTTTTAATATTCTGAATTTGGAGGCTGATCTTTGGAAAAGCAGCACCAAGAAATTCAAGGTGACAAAACAGGAGCATAAATCCTACTTTTTCAAAATCTATATTTATTACAGATAACATTTTAAAATGACAATAATTAACAACGATCATTATGAATTTTTGTTAAAAGGATTAAGTAGAAGATAAGATGGAACATTTATTTTTTGTTTAAAAATGCAATTTTAGTATTTTATCAGCATATTAAATAAAGCAACACATGTACTAACTTGAATATGACATCTTAATAAAATGTAACAATTTCTTTAAGAAACAAACCATATTTCTTACCTCAAAAGCATATTCACATCTTTCTATAGTTATACCAAGTATTATCTCTATCATTCTTTTAACATTTTAGCAAAAGCAAGAGAAAACCAAGTGCTTGGGTACTTACTAGGTATAATAATGATTAGGAAGGCGCTAGAAACATGACAATGGCTGCAGGTTTCAATGAAACCCTGCAATTAAATCAGAAGTTAAGCATTATCTTTACAGATAAAAGGACCTCGAGACAGAAAGATGTGGTAATTTACAGAGTATGATATAGTTCGTAAACACAAGAGCCATAAATTATTTTGTTTGACTCAAAGTATTTGCCTCCCACTGTAATCACACAGCTTTTGATTTAGAAGGAACTAACTGCATACATCCGTGGACAGGACAAAGAAGAAATGATGACTGACTCCTAGATTTCAGAAGTGGAAAAAGAGTCACGTTGTGGGATGCTCAGCATGCTACAGGGATGGGGAGAAAAGGCAAGGTACACGTTGCCTTCTCTAGAAAGAGAAGGGTCTGCTTTGGGCCGGGTAACTTTGAGATGCCTGTGAGACATTGGTGTCAATTAAGCAGTCATACACAGCACACGGCAATGCACAGGACCAGTCTGGGCCATAGAGGTAATTTTGGGATTTGTCAGCACCAGCATGATGTATAATGCTGTGTGAATAAACAATATCAAATGGAAAGACAGGTACGGTTGAAGGAAGCCCAAAACCTAGTTTTGGGATACTCATAGATTTCAAAGCTTAGAGGGTAAGTAAAGACGATTGGATGAAAGAGGGATTGATCAGGGAATGTGGTAGCACAGAAGTGCAGAGGGGTTTTTTCAAATTTGCAGTCAGTTGTTAAATGCTGCCCAAGAAACACTGCAACAAATACTGAACAATGGATTAGATAGAACATATAGTCCACAATATTTAAAGAGAAAGTCCTCTGTCAACAATATGTACTATAAATAATCTTGAAAGTATTGGTTGTTCAAAAAGATGTCTTGAAGAATTGTTTTTGGGGTAAAAAATATAAAACTCCTTTCATACCGTATACTAAATTAATTCCAGATGAACCAAGAGTTTACATACAGACTTTTTGAAATTTTAAACTACTACTTTTTTTCTGAAAGCAAGAGAACAGGAGCACGAGCTGCAGAGGGTGAGCAGAGGTAGCAGAGAGAGATTTCCAAACAGGCTCCTCGCTCAGCACAGAGCATGGGACTTGATATCACAATCCTGAGAGATCATGACCTGAACCGAAATCAAGAGACAGACACACTTAACCAGCTGAGCCCCCCAAATATCCCAGAAATTGGAAATTATTGAAATAAGCAAGTACCCATATTCTCTAAGGCACTTCCCTGATTGTTTTACGTGCAGTAACTTATTTAATACTTCTGTCAACCTTTTTGAGTCTAACACATATATTCTAAATTTCTTAGATTATTGCAATAAACTCCTGGCCATTCTTCTACAAAACTGAGGCAGTAAGAGATTATGAAATTTGTTCAATGGCACAGAGGAATTTCATGACAGATTTGGAATTTGAAGCAGCTCATTTGGATTGCTAGAACTCATACAGCAATTCGGTAGCGTGGCAGGATACAAAATCAATGCCCAGAAGTCAGTGGCATTTCTATACACTAACAATGAGACTGAAGAAAGAGAAATTAAGGAGTCAATCCCATTTACAATTGCACCCAAAAGCATAAGATACCTAGGAATAAACCTCACCAAAGATGTAAAGGATCTATACCCTCAAAACTATAGAACACTTCTGAAAGAAATTGAGGAAGACACAAAGAGATGGAAAAATATTCCATGCTCATGGATTGGCAGAATTAATATTGTGAAAATGTCAATGTTACCCAGGGCAATATACACGTTTAATGCAATCCCTATCAAAATACCATGGACTTTCTTCAGAGAGTTAGAACAAATTATTTTAAGATTTGTGTGGAATCAGAAAAGACCCCGAATAGCCAGGGGAATTTTAAAAAAGAAAACCATATCTGGGGGCATCACAATGCCAGATTTCAGGTTGTACTACAAAGCTGTGGTCATCAAGACAGTGTGGTACTGGCACAAAAACAGACACATAGATCAGTGGAACAGAATAGAGAATCCAGAAGTGGACCCTGAACTTTATGGGCAACTAATATTCGATAAAGGAGGAAAGACTATCCATTGGAAGAAAGACAGTCTCTTCAATAAATGGTGCTGGGAAAATTGGACATCCACATGCAGAAGAATGAAACTAGACCACTCTCTTTCACCATACACAAAGATAAACTCAAAATGGATGAAAGATCTAAATGTGAGACAAGATTCCATCCAAATCCTAGAGAAGAACACAGGCAACACCCTTTTTGAACTCGGCCATAGTAACTTCTTGCAAGATACATCCACGAAGGCAAAAGAAACAAAAGCAAAAATGAACTATTGGGACTTCATCAAGAAAAGAAGCTTTTGCACAGCAAAGGATACAGTCAACAAGGTTCCGAAATGTTTAATTATTGGAGCATTCAATATACTGAACCACAGAAGGTAAAATGCACAGTATTACTATTAAGGGGGACTTCATCACATTAGTATTAAAAAAATGCAGTATACATATGAGGTGTCATCCCACAAATATATTGGATGTAAAAAATAAAAATAGAAATTCATTGTTACCCAATTTTCAGTAAAAAGATTCATTCATATTATGCTGTAAGAAAAATGAAATTCAGGGGCTTCGGGAGTGCCTCAGTAGGTTAAGCGTCTTCCTTCAGCTCAGGCCATGATCTCGGGGGTCCTGGGATTGAGCCTCATGTCGGGCTCCCTGCTCAGCGGAGAGTCTGCTTCTCTCTTTTTCTCCCTCTGCCCCTCTCCCCTGCTCATGCTTTCTCTCTCTTTCAAATAAATAAATAAAATCTTTTAAGAAATGAGATTTTAAAAACATGCCCTTTTTTGGAAAGCACTATTGAATTACATAACAAGAAATTTTAAATCTGTAATTTTTGGCCAAATATTCTTTTTCCAGTTAAACAAAGGATATATGTAAATGTGTTCATTACATTTCCTTTCAAGGGAAAAAAAATTAGTGAGTTTATGTACAAAATGAACCCTTCATTTTACAAAATTGAACATATATTCACATGCATAAGACCAAATGGAGTATACATTTACATAAAGTGTTAATCATGATCAGAGTAGGGCATTTAATTATATGTGCTTTTTTATTTTTTATCCTAATTTTTTTTGATCAGCATGTATACTGTGGTCATTAAATAATTAAATTTATTTGTTATTTAATTTATTTTTTAAAGATTTATTTATTTATTCATGAGAGACACAGAGAGAGGCAGGGACACAGGCAGAGGGAGAAGCAGGCTCCCTGCAGGGAGCCCGATGTGGGACTTGATCCCAGATCCCGGGGTCATGCCCTGAGCTGAAGGCAGATACTCAACCACTGAGCCACCCAGGCGTCCCAATAATTAAATTTATTTTTAAAGAAACTCTTGTCACTGTCTAAAACACTTGTGAACAAGATAAATATTCAGCAAAATGTAATTATTCGCAATAGTGCTTCAGTTGAATATTTAATGATAGTCAAAAATGGCCAGTGATGAATTTTTCTAAGTGTGTTTATAGCATAATCCCTAAAGTATTGTGTCAATTAGCTGTTTTATAACTATCTAAAGTTAGCTTTTATTTATTGCTACCTTTCCTGCCCATTAATATCCAAATTCTTTTCCATTTGTATTACTTAGGACTCAGAAAAATAAGTATTACCAAAAGATAGACATTACCAGTGCTAAGTGTCTCTGATAATGACAGGATCCTACTCTGATTCAGGATGAATCGGAATCAGCACAGGAGAAAGCTCTGAGTTTTATCCCCCTGAACATCAGCTCTGGGCTTAGCATCAGTGCTTCTCCTGAGCCCTTGAGGAAGTCTCTGCTGCTGGGCATAAAATCAGGGGAGCCAAGGCCCATGCCTGGTTCCCTTGTGGAAGCGCTCCTCTGCTTCTAATTGCCCAGTCCTGCCAGTAATTGAAGCACAATGGCATGGAAAGGATTTTGCAATCCAGCATGATTAGGGAAGTCATTTTCTGTAAGAGTGAAGTGCCATCTCTTGAGACTCAACCATTGATGGGTATCACATTATGGAAATACTAGGCTGGAAGACTACCTTTTAGGAATCCTTTTCACCTTTGAAATAAGTGTGTTGGTCTATTAAGATAAACACCACACTTTCCTCTTCATGGTCCTTTAGCTGAATTTTTATCATGAAAAGTACTTCCTTGAAAGAGCCCACGCTATCTGAAAGATGCCACATGTAACATTGACTGGCAGCCATTTGCGAGTGGCAGAGGGCCAATAAATCATTCAGAGCCCCGAGTCATTCAGAGCGACTTTAGAAACATACCCTTTCTTCTTTCACAAAGTGCATTTCAATATCAAATAGTGTGTCCTATTTAAACGTATACATCAACCTGAATATTGGATTATGCAATGAAACGATTGAATTTGCAATAATCCTTTTGAACTTAGCTATGAACTTAGTATGATATGCATTACATGACAGATTTGGTTCACAAACTATTAAAACTGTTAGTATCAAAGGCATATTTTAGTCCGAATTTGTATATAAAGGAATTTCTGAAATCACTTAAATATAAGTATTCCTTTTTTTTTTTTTAATTCCTGGAGTTATGATAGCTTGATATTGAGGATTTAGAAGGAAGTCTCTTAAAAAAATAGTTAGAAGGAAATAATTTGGGTTTTACAAGAGCTAAAAGGCAAACACCGTGATGGACAGACTTCTCTTCAAGGAGAGATTTTTGCCCTGCCTGCTGGGAGCAGCGTCATAGGGAAGCCTTCAGCTGTCAGCTCGGAGGATTGTCTCTGCTGGAAGAGGTCTCTGGCCCAGCATTAGGGCTTCCTGGAGCATAGGGCATCCAACACTAATGGAGAGAGAAGTAGTGAAACCTGATCGTTTTGACTCAACTTGGGAGATCCAGACAGGTCCTTTGCAGAGAAATCCAGGACTCCTATTCTTCTTCTCCCCACCCTGCCTCCACACGTGGTGTTCTTATGGATGCTACTTAAATATTTGCATTCTCTCTCTGAGTCTGCAACACATACTTCATAGTGTGTTAAATACATAGGTGGGCACGTAAATTTTGAATCTGAAAACTAGTTTTTTTTTTAATTTATAAAACTAACACATTTATTTATTGGTTATTTTTAGGTAGGTTTCTGAAAAAAGGAAAACGGTGAGGAAAAATGGGAAGTAGTGCAGATGAAGCTGTTGCTAAAGAATCAGTCTTCCCATATTTAGTAAATATACAAAATTACACATACCCTATGCTCCTTCTTCAGAGCAAGATATTTCAGTGCTACATTTTGATGTGTGTTTACTGAAATCGTTACAGATTTTACAGATTTCATATATGAAGAAATTCTGAAAAGTATGTCCAGAACCAGGTACAATAGTCGACTAGCACAGACATAGGAAGCCCATTACTTTGGTGTTCAATGAATGATATTATTGAGACATTATTCAGATATTTCCATGAACTAAAATATATTTTTAAATTTGCTATCCCTTTTTACTTGTGTGAGTCAAATTAGGAGTTCTACTTATTCCTTAGAAACAAAGACAAAAACACAAAAATGATAAAAAATAAAATAAAATAATAAAATAAATGAAAAAAAAAAAAGAAAAGATGATTGGGATGCCTAGGGGCTCAGCAGTTGAGCACCTGCCTTTGGTTCAAGTCATGATCCCGGGGTCCTGGGATCGAGTTCCACGTCGGGCTCCCCACAGGGAGCCTGCTTCTCCCTCTGCCTGTTTCTGCCTCTGTGTTTCTGATGAATCATATTTTTTTAAAAAAGAAAGAAACAAAGATAATCAATAATAACTTACTCATATTGACTCATTCAATAATCCATAGTGATTTAATGTATTATTTGGAGTCATTTAAAAACTAAATTGTGATGGAATGGGAATAGACATACATTAAAAGCTGTTTGCGTTGTGCAGATCTGATTAACGACAGAACTACTGTTCAATGGAAAGGAGGTAGAACTAAATGGCTCAAACAAATAGGACTAGAGGTGGCTTTTGTCATTAATCACCTTCCCTCAAGCACTGGATACTTTTTAATTTGCCTTAATATTTATAAACTAACACACTGTGTATTCATATTTTTTGTTGTCTATCCCAATTGAATTTAAGCTCCATGAGGGGAGGTTTTCTTGTCATGTAGTACATTCTTCTCAGCTCATTCTCGTTCACTCGTACATTCCCTGTGTCTAGAACTATTCCTGGTATATAGCATCCATTTAAACATTATTTGTTGAAGGAATGGCTCTTATTTTGAAGAGAAGCCAACATTTTATTTTATTTTACTTTATTGTAGTTCATTATTTTATATTTAAGAAGTGACCTTTTAGTCTGAAAAGAAGGAATACATGCTCACGTCTGGCCCTGAGTCATAGACATATGCATGCATATGTAAATGAATACAAATACACAACATATGATACTAGATCATAAATAGATTAAATATTTTAATATCATAACAATTGAAAATATTTTAATATTATAAATGCATAATTTTGACTCTTCTTCCACCAAAATTATGGTTGAATGGCAGAAAAAAATCATTTAAAATAACTCAATGTCTGAAGGATTTTTCTCCTCATAGGGAAATAAACAATAGTGATAGTTGTTCTGATTTTTATATTAATTCAGTGTTTCACACAGCTTTTTCATCACAGTATATTATGCACCTGAAAACTGCTTATTCATGTGAGTGCTGGCATTTCAGAGTGAGTAGCATGTGAGGTGGCCGGGGCGGGGGGGGGGGGGTAATGAAAGTCAGTGCTGTATGCACCGCCTTCCTCTAACGTAATTTACTCTATCGATTTTTCATCTTCTACTCCCCAGGTGAAACTGCACAATTGGCACTTGGGAAACTAACTCTGGATACAAGGAGGAGAATTTAAAATCCAACACTGAAACAAGAGGTGACTTCGTTTTGATTTTCCATTTAGAGTTTATAGCCTAATTAAAGAAAATGCACATATATCTAGAGATAATCATGGATAATAAACACGCATAATTACCATTATCAGTGGATATTACAAGCTGAAGCACAAAAAGAAATGAAAAAAAAGATTATCAGCCTTATGCAAATGCGTATTCTCTTTAAGAATTCCAGTTATGGTGTAAAAGTATTAAAATAATTCAACACATTCAAAGCCCATATACTTTGTGATCATTTAAAAAATGTATTCAAAAAATTTCTGTGTGCAAAACATTTTCATAATGATCTTGTTTAAATGAAAGTATTTTAGAATAGTACTTTATAAAATTACAATGCAGAACACAATTATTTTTCTCTTTAGAACACACACAATAAAATGTAATTATCTGTGTTTTTTCATAAACATGAGTTTTAGTGGTGCTACTTGATCCTGTATAATAAGGGGACTTTCTTTCTTAAAGTAAACCTAGGACACTCTTTCTTTCTCAGCTCAGAAAATAAGGTTTTTAGTCGAAGTAGAAGGGATCCGAAGATCATATATAACAAGTGCGGTGAAATACCTCAGTCATCTAGAGTTTTAGACAGAATTTTGGAAATTTTTGCTTATAATCAGTGCATATGTACAGCTAACAGTTCAAGAGTGAACTCTACCAAATTATTTGCAAAAGTCCTCTTTTCTCCCCAGAAGGTCTTATAGATAAGCCTTACGGAATCTCTCTACCACTCACCGATTTGCTTCATGGGGGGAGCTATTATTTATGATATTGGTGAGTTATCTGAAAGAAAAATCTGAGCCCATGTTTTTTCATCATTCCCTTTCTTCATCCTCTTGCAGAGAGCAGTTGCTCTTCACTGCATTCTACACAGGCTGCAGGATCAGAGCAGGCTCCTGTCCTTTGGAGCATGTAATCTTGCAGCCTCTTAGGAAAGGTTATCTCGGGTAATGAAAAGGGACAATTTTTGAAATTTTAGACACATTTTCCAATGATCAGTAGTAATAGAGCTGACGTTTTGATCTTGATTTGTTGAATCATTGATTCTGCAATTGTGTTAATTCTAACATTGGATGGAGCAGAAAATTTCTAGGTGTTCTCAAACTATAAGAATCAATAAACATGTGATATATCAAACATATTGTCATATTCTCGTGTTATAATAATACTGTCCTTTCTTTTTAAACTTTTAATCATTGATGAGTTTCTTGATGCTGTTATTACTCTTATTGTCATACTCTGAATATCTTGAGGATACAGATTAATACAAATATAAAATTCCTGTTCCTCATCTTAGAGACTTAAAGAAAGTAAACTGCCCAAATGGAATTTTGAAAAGTCATGTGATACTGTTTGCTTTATGTATCTGGTCACTATTAGTAGAGTCAGTCACTTTTTGCCTGCTTTGACACAAAACATCTGCTAACAAATTCTACCTTATTCCTTCAGTAAAGTTTCTAATTTTATTAGTTTTGCCTGCTAAGACTTCATGGGTGTGTAGCATCGTTGAAGATTAGTTCAAACTCATTATCATTTATGTCATCGGAGATTGCTTTTGACCTTCCAATGTGTGTGTTTCCATGCTTAGCAACAGAATCCCAGTTTAAACTGAGCACAATGCCACATTTCCCATGTTTCTCTATTGTCTAGATGCAACTGTGTCAAGACAATTTGCGTGTGACTTCCAAAATGGCTCAGTAAATGCAGTGGACTCAGCAGGGGGATGAACTTTTTCAAATCTTTCTACACCTTTTGCAGCTGGCCTGCCCTACGGATGTGAAGGCTAGAAGTGTGAGCTTGCCTTTCTGATGGAAATCATGTGCTGAAGTTAGTGAAGAAAAATATAATTGCTGGGGTTCCTGATGACAACGTAAAGCTTGCACACCAGCAATAAATTGCTGATTTACAAACTTTTCCATGTCAAAGAGAAAAAAATACCTCCGTTTATTTTAAGCTTCTGTAGGTGGATCTCCAAATGCTATTTCTAATTGATAGGCATGCCTATACATGCAATAGGACCTAGAAATTTATTCATCTATTAAACAATCATAATTCATTGGAATAATACTCTGGGATTGTATACCATAATATATAGGCAGTCCTTTCATGGAAACAGTTATAAACTAGAAGCTATTATGAGATATGGTATCTGCTTGATACTTGTTCATTCTTTTAGGCAGGACGACTATTTAGATGACCGAAAAATCTATGATAAAGAGTGCCGTGTGTATAAATGAATAGTATCTGATAAGATTGCATGGTGATGGAAATGTCTTTTTGTTTCATTATATATATATATATATATATATATATATATAATTTTTGTCATTAAATTTCGCAAATACACATCAATGTAATTGCAACGTATGTTACACCCAATGTTTCTGTTAATGTGATTAGCAAAGCAGTGCACAATTCAAATAGCAATGTATTATTTCCGCAGGAGAGCTTTGGGAACAGGGAAGCCTATTTATTGTGTTCATTAGTACCTTAGATACCTTTTATTCGATAATCTGTTGCAACACTATGTTACATATACGAACCTGTAGATTTTGAGGACAGAGATTTCCAGATTATGGGAAAATTTAGTAATAGTTTTCTAAAGCTATAGTTTAATATAATTGCTAAAAGGGGGGAAAAAAAAGAAGAGCCTACTCTAGATGTTAGATTGAAAACCTCTTCTTTAGTGTGTCTTGTAGTGGAATGTAGACAAGGTGGCCCTAGCATGTGGAACTATTTATATATTTGAGTTTCACTTCAGTAGACCTAATTAGGAGGGAAAATGTTAGGGCAAACTTACAAAACATAGATGAAGGCCCCCCCCAAAAAAAAATCTTTCAAAATGTTTGTAAGAAACCCTTAAGTTGGTTAGGGGTCCTTCCAAGTGTTATATAACATTTCATAGCTTGGAGTGAAAGCACCACACATGCAAGAGTAAAAGAGAATCATCCATACTGGTTTAATCTGCTGATGCTTGTAGAATATTGTGCTGTGATTTTTTTTTTTTTTGACAGCAGCATTCTCAAGCATGCCTCCCTTTGCCATACAACCTAAGAAGTACAAAAAGAAATAAAAAGGTATTTGCTAAGATTTAAGAAAGACATATGGAGATGCTTAATAGAGGGCGACATTGAAGGTGGTATAGGTTAGCGCCTCTCCTAAAGTTTTACATCATTACAACATTTTGCAACTTTCTTGGCCAGTTTCACATTCCTATGGATGATTCTTATACATATGGCTTAAGAGTGAGAAAGACGATGTAACAGGACAGAATCAGCATGGAGATAAGCTTGTTAAAATTCTGAGGTTGGCCACATCACAGAAGCCGGCTCAGGTTTGAAGTCAAGAGAGAATGAGAACTCAAAAAATGTTAAGATTGCTTGTATGTTGATTTTTTAAGCCAGATGGCTTTTAGGCTGGGCAAAGAGAATCTACAAAATAAATTATAGACTTGAATGGGTTCAGCCACTTTCCCACTCAAGTCCTTTTCATTTTTCAGTGGTCTCAGCAGCCATGTGGATCAAAGAAGCCCCTAGTTCTCAGAAGCCTAGAGACCCAAGTCTTTGGCTTTTTATGGGTTTTGAAAGGGCCCTGGAGGTAGAGAACAGAGTATATAATAGTCAGTGCTCTGCTCTATTCCTTTATGAGAAAGTTTATGCTGTACCACATTTAAATTTTTTTCTAAATTGTATTTTTAATGACAACTTTAAGGCCCTCATTTACACAGGACACAGGGCTGTGTACCTCACCATTTGAACTCAGCTGAGTTTGCTAGAATTTGAGGTGAAGTTGGGGGCTCATTCATTAGAGGTGAACTACATGTACTGTAATATCATTTGCTATTTTGATTTTCACCCATATTCTCTGTGGCCAAAAGTTAATCTTAACTCTGCTGGCAATTAAGTATTTGTATTTATCTATCACTTACTTTTGACAAGATGTCTTTGTAGAGATATGAAGCATTAGAGAAATGAGGGGGTTAAAGAAAAATGTCTTATAAACATGTGTTTGTCTTTGATCATTGTATGTTGTTTTATTTGACTAGTTCTAAACTTAAAGGTGATTTTATTTGCCATCATTTGCCTGTCAGGTTTCCTGTAATAGTTGTCAGTTAGGAGTAGGTATAAGCCTGTTAAGCCTCCACTGTGAAGATAATGTTTCTTAATAATGTATTTACAATTGTTGATAACTCCAAGGATTGATTGATTGATTTTTAAAGATTTTATTTATTTATTCATGAGAGACACAGAGAGAAAGGGGCAGAGACACAAGCAGAAGGAGACTCAGGCTCCATGCAGGGAGCCTGATGTGGGACTCGATCCTGGCACTGTGGGATCATGCCCTGAGCGGAAGGCAGACGCTCAACCACTGAGCCACCCAGGCCTCCCTCCAAGGATATTTTTAAATAAGAGAAGCATCTGAGGAGGAAAGTTTTTTTAAAAAACTTATTTATTCATGAGAGACACAGACTGAGAGAGGGGCAGATACATAGGCAGAGGGAAAAGCAGACTCCTCACCAGGAGCCCGATGTGGGACTCGATCCCAGGACCCCAGGATCACGTTTTGAGCCAAAGGCAGACACTCAACAGCTGAGCACCCGGGCATCCTTCTGTTGTTTGTTTGTTTTCCCAAAGATTTTCTTTCTTGCTTTCTTTCTTTACTTTTCTTTCTTTCTTTTTTTTTTTTTTTAATCTTGGTTCTTTATATGGTAGTCGGAATTCAGACTATTCTTAATAAATATTTATGTGATAACTAAGTAAAATATGTATAAAACTAAAAATGTTCAGTCACTTTGATTTTTGAATATTTTTGAGCTATAAAATTACTCTTAGCATATAAGTGAAATAAGGCAGAGAAAGATAAATACCATATGAATTCACTCATATGTGAATTTTAAGAAACAAAAGAAATGAGGAAAGGGGGAAAGGGCAGCCCAGGTGGCTCAGCAATTTAGTGTTGCCTTCACCCCAGGGTGTGATCCTGGAGACCCGGGATCAAGTCCCAAGTTGGGTTCCCTGCATGGAGCCTGCTTCTCCCTCTGCCTGTGTCTCAGCCTCTCTCTCTGTTTCTCATGAATAAATAAGTAAAATATTAAAAAAAAAGAAAGAAAGAAAAGGGGGAAAAAGAAAGAGAGAGAAAAAGAAACTGACTCTTAACTATAGAGAACAAACTGATGGTTTCCTGTAGAAAGGTATGTGTAGAGGTTGGGCAGATCAGGTGACGGAGATTAAAGATGACACTTATGGTGATGAGCATGGGTCGCGTATGGAAGTGTGGAATCACTATATTGTCCACCTGAAACATATGTTACACTGTCTGTTAACTCTCTAGAATCTAAATAAAGACTTTAAAATCATCACTTGTAGGGTATAGACAATACCAGCCCTAAAAAGAAAAGAAGTCTAAAAAGTGCTAATATGGTTAATTTTAAACATAGACAATATTTGCAGGGTACAATGATAATTATATATTCATAACACTTGTTTGGTGTTTAAACTTGCTTGTTTCAAAGACTGCCCAATAGAGGGCTGTGCTGCCTGCCAGGTGTTGAAATTCTAAAAATTCATAGCACGGCAGACTTTGTCATGAATCCCTAGTTGTGGCAATATTTTTATTCAGAGATGTCATAACCTAAAAAAATGCTTGACAATTCACTCTTGCTTCTACTTCTACTTTCTACCTTGGGCAGTCAGTCACTCCTCTCATACAAATGGCAGCCTCCTTATAAGAAATAGAAAAGTGAATGTCATCGTTGAGTCCAAATTTCTGTCCAAGTGATGGCGTTCATGCACAGAAGAAAGAGGCAAAAAAGTTATGTGGAGTTGCGATCAGTTGGCTCAACTTTTGATTCAGTCAGTAAGAAAAGATACATTTTTGTATCCAGAAACAATTTTCTCCCCACCTCCCTTATCATCTATCTATCTATCTATCTATCTATCTATCTACCATCTATCTGTCTATCACCTACCATCATCTTTATTTAAATATTTTCATGATGTCAAGTGTCATCTACTGCACTAACCCTTCTCAAACCATCCCAACATTCATCTAAGTGTTTAGGTCAAATAAATATATTTCTATCTTCACATCATATTTATTTTACTTAAGTTGTCATTTTTCAGATTGCATCATGACCCAAAATTGAAGCAAACATCATCAAAGTAACCAAAGTTCATTCAAATTCTGCTTACTCTCAAGTGACCCTTCCACTTCATGTTGTTCACCTCAGAGTCTCATTCACTTAATTTCCCTGGTGACATGAAAACAAATATTTTCAGTTCCTTCCACCCTATTTTAACTATTTCTTTCCAGGTTTTCCTTAACTTACATGCATTTTTAAATAATAAATGAGTTTTTTGCTAAATATCTCCCTTTCTCTTTTCCCCTTCAATGCATTCCTCATTAGAGCAAAACTGCCAGATAAAAACTTAAAATCATTCTCTGACATCAACAAGTGCTGTAATGGGGAAGCAAAATCATGCCCTTATCATTAAGGAGGGAAAAAAACAACAACGGTGGGCATGAAAGGAAGGAATGCAGTCAGAGGGTAGAAATATTTCCCCACTCAATTTTCATTCACTAAGGCAGAGGTCTTACTTACAATGGTCATTTTTGGATTATTAAAACTTTCATGTTCTGTGATATTCAGTCATCTGACAGATATTTATTGATTCTTTGCTATGTGCTAAATACTGCTTTTGGTTGTAAAAATGGCACAGTAAGCAATACAGACCTTGACTTTAGAGATCTTATATAAGAGATGCACCAAAGAAATGTGTGAAAGGATGAATGCATTCACATTAGATGTGAACAGTGTTAATTTTAAGTGTAGCACTCTGGTGTCACTAGGATTGCTGTATCTGATGGTGAAAAACAGAAATCCAACTTCAGAGGGAATAGGTAAGGGAAATGTACTGAACGTACGAGGGACATGTGATAGAGCCTGAGAGAGTGTTAGATAAGCACTAACACAAATGTCAAAAAGCATGGGTGTAACTTGACCCGTAAGGCCAGGACAAGTGCTGCCATTCTTTTGAGAGGGTTTCTGCTGACATTCCCTGAACCTTATGAATTAAGGTTTATGAGTATAGATGCTGTAAGACAGGGAAAACATGTATAGATATTGTACAGTAGCTGATACTTCTATCATTTTTTCAATAAACTGTAAAGTAACCAAGGCCTTGCATTCTGGGATTTTTAAAAAGGCAAGAGGGAAGCTTCCCAACCTAAGAAACTCTATGTTTTGTTAATATGTCCAATAAAAGGTATTTTTATTTGTTCTAATTTCAAGACAAACAAAACCTAAAAACTAAATGCATATGAACTTGTGTTTACCCCAAATTAGGTTAACAGCATTTTTGTTTACTTTTTTTTAAAGATCTTATTTACTTCTTTGAGAGAGAGAGCACAAGTAGGCAGGGTGGCAGGCAAAGGGAGAGGGAGAAGCAGGCTCCCCGCTGAGCAGGGAGCCCGATGTGGAACTCGATCCCAGGACCCTGAGATCATGACCTGAGCTGAAGGCAGCCGCTTCACTGTCTGAGCCACCCAGGCGCCCCTACGTTTTTAATATTTATTAAGACTTCCTTTCCTCCTTGCACAAATATGTTATAAAATCAGTGCTTCTAATTTTTCTTTACAATTTGGAATAAAAAACAAACAAACAATTTGGAATCAATATTCTATGAAAGCTGTGACTTTCTATTCTGGTGTATTTCTAGTACTCAGGATAGTATTTGATAAGAACCAAGTAAATATTTGCTCCACCTAGATGTGACTAAACAGATGTAGAGACCATGGTGACACATCATAGGGAAGGAATGTAAGTTGTTGCAGGTTTTAAAAATAGCACCCCCCCTTTTTTTTGTAACTACTATATGTATGTCACTATGCTAAGGGTTTTAGTTATATTATTTCATTACCTCTGTACTTCCTACCATCTTGATAAGAAGTTATCAATTTTCTTATTCTAAAGATAAGAATACTAATCCTTAAAAAAAACTTATGAATGGCGGCATGGTCTTGAGAAATTGATAGAAATGATCTCGATCATGAATCTAGTTTCAAAGCCTATGCTTTAGCCCTGCAACATGCAAAAGCCACCTGGTTTACTTTACTATCTGGACGTGACATCAGTTTCAGAAATGAATATGTGGGCTGAAATTCTGATGCCTAAAATAATTAACTAAATTATATCATAGTTCAGTCAATACAAATCTATAAATATGTCCCTGCATTCATCATTAATTACAGATTGAATTATACTTAGCATATTTAGACATAAATTCAGGAAATAGAGCTACTTATGTAGAGACAGATTATGTTTATCTCAAATTCATGTCTATATGTGAATATTTATTTTTGCAATAATTGACTATGATAATTTATGAACTGTTTCTTTATAATTTTGTCTTAAAATTATAATGGGTTGTAGGTATGTAACTCCTTAAGCTTATATGTTGGACCAGTAATAAGAATAATGTCTTAATAAGAATCAATATATATTTTCAGGGTTTATTCATACACTGTGATTCTTATAGAAATAGAATAAAAATTCATTTTATTCAAAATTTATAGAAAATGTAATGAGGTTCCACATAATTATTTTCTTTCCAAGTTTAAATGGTTGATTCTGGATTAAGAGCAAAGTTTCTGCAAAGTATCCTTATGAATTGATCTATTTGGGGCTTTTTTTCACCTCCATTTATTGATAAATTAATATAAAATACCCTTCATGGGCCAAACTTTAATAACAGAAAAAAATGCTAAAATAATGGTAACCAATCTACACTTTGGAAATATCTTGCCATTTATGTAAATAATAATCATTTCTTTAGATTTAGAATCACTAAGACTCTGGCTGGACCTATGCATCTGGCAGTTTAGAAAATTTCATTTTATTTTTCTGATATGCAGCCTTAGCTATACTTCAAGACGTTGAACGTTGCAAATGTGCTTTTTTGAGTAAATTAAAATTATACACAAGTCTTTCTTAGTTTAAAAAAAATGGTACTCTTAAACTAAAGGAATACTATAGCATGAATTCAATCAAGATGCCAAAATATACTAGTTGATGATACAAATGTGTGAATGACAATACTGTTTACTAGGTTAACTAAAGCATAAATATATAGATGATTTAGATCTATAGCTCTTTTCTTTAGCTCATTTCTACTCCTCAACAGGAAACTCAGTGGGTCACATTTAAAAAAAAAATTTTTTGTTTATTTTTCATAAGAGACAGAGAGAGAGAGAGAGAGAGAGAGAAAGGCAGAGACACAGGCAGAGGGAGAAGCAGGCTCCATTCAGGGATCACGCCCTGGGCTGAAGGCAGACGCTCACCCACTGAGCTACCCAGGCATCCCAATGGGTCATTCATATTATTCCATCTCCATTCATTGTTCATGTATTAATTAATTTGACCATAGTAGTATTCTACCATAAACAAATAATCTTGTCTCATATATCCAGTCTGTTGTTTTACTTTTCCTTTTTGGGGGGAAAGGGCAAGATATTGATTTTAAAAGTCTGAAGAATGGGTTCTAGTCACACTTAATCAGTTACCAAGCAGTTACACTGTGAAAAAATTAATGAACCCATCTTAAAAGCCTAGCAATTCATTCAGTAATATATCTTCATTACCTAAGATGTTATTGTAAAAATTAAGTAAACTAAGAAATGGGATGGGCAGCCAGCCCATGGCTCAGCGGTTTAGCGCCTGCCTTCAGCCCAGGGTGTAATCCTGGAGACCCAGGATCGAGTCCCACATTGGGCTCCCTGCATGGAGCCTGCTTCTCCCTCTACCTATGTCTCTGCCGCCCTCTCTCTCTCTCTCTGTCTCTCATGAATAAATAAATAAAATCTTAAAAAAGAAATGGGAATATGATAGTAAATTATTTAAGAAAGTAATTATTGCAGCATTTACTTCTTGCATTGTCAAAACTTTGTATTTCCTTCCACTTTAAAACTGAATAATTTTCTGTGCATCCCTAAAACTAATTGTGTCACCTTCCACTGTGTTAAAATATAGAGTGATGCTCCACAGTATAGGACAACAGGTAGAGTCAGGCACTCAGGTTAGTTTAAACATGGAATCAACATTTGAAAAAAGAGACCACAATGAAATAGAATATTTTGGGTCCATTAATATTATTTTAGTCCATTAATTAGTCCATTAATATTATTTTAATCCAAATCATGTTTATAATATACATATTTGCATGAGTTATTAAACTTGGTGTCACAAATAAACTGAATACTACCTTGACAAAATGCAAAAGATGGAGATTAGATTATAATGTAGATTCTATTACCCACTAATCTACATAATTTAGGCAAAAAGTTATATAAATAAAAACGTTTTCTTTTGTTTTAAAATGATTTTGGCAATAGCTATATAATTGACACATGCAAAAAATTATAAACACTATAATTTCAATGGATAATTTTGAGGGCATTCATCATTTAAATTTCTATTTTAAAAATACAAATGATTAAAAAATTAATATCTACCTTACTTTTTTCGAATTGTAGCAATAGAAAGCTGTGACATATAAATGCATTTTCTCTTTCCTCATTAGCATTGATTTATACATCTTTAATAGCTATATTGTTTTAACTCTATCAAGGGATTATTTGGTAAATTAATGCAAAACAACTCCTGCGAACAATCCAAACTGCAAGATTTTAATAGTTTTATTCAAGGCAACTCTAAATATTTTTACATTAACCATGGACCAAACAGAATAAATTAAAAAATTTACAAAACAAACAAACAAACCAGTCTAGGCCAAGCTGACATTTCCTAAAGAAAATAATTGAAATATATAAAAGCCACATTAAATACTACATTGTGTTTGTGGTATCATAATAATATCCCCTCCTTCCTTTATGCAGTTACTGAACTCTCTAATCATCTCAACATTGATCACTTAAAAGTCATTCAATAAATAATTGTGGTATTAAGAACATCAGAAGCCATAAGTCCACTCTGTCAAATGATCCAACATATTGCCCTCAAAAATTATTTATAAATTTAATTTACCTCAAAAAGATGGACTCTCTTTTCATGACTAACAAAAAAAAACAATTCATACTTCTATATACTCATATTGTGTCACCTGTAGTTTAAACTTTTCATTTAATATCAGATTGCACACATAAGTCTTTATCTAATTACTCTGGCAGATGTGCTTTAGAAAATGCAAAAATAAAACATGGAGATTCATATTGGCAGATTTACTATTGGGATCAAGTGTTTTATTAAGTTAAAGGTTTTGTTTAAAATCCTTAGCCTGGTACAATTTGATAGAGATTCCTGAATATCAGAGAATTTAAAAGAGATTCTTACTTTAAACCTGGCACATATCTTGTAATTCATAATATAACAGCATTGAACATGGCTGTCTGTAAAACTATAAATATGATCAGAAAAGACTCAAACTAAATTAAGTTTTAGCAACCATCAATTTATTCTAAAATGACACTGACATGAGAAATGACTCATTGGGGTTTATAAATCTTATTGTTAGCTATATTGCTAGAGATAGTCTAGAAGTTTTCTGCTTGGAATATGTAAATAAGACAAAGTTCTTTTATTAATAATACTATTCAGAAGATTATTTTTCCTTTGAATCTATAAATGTAAAATTCTTAATTAAGGTATTTCCTTTTTTTAAAAAAAAAGATTTTATTTATTTATTCATGAGAGACACAGAGATAGAGGCAGAGACACAGGCAGAGAGAGAAGCAGGCTCCCTGTAGGGATCCTGATATAGGACTGGCTCCCAGGACCCCAGGATCATGCCCTGAGCCGAAGGCAGATGCTCAACCACTGAGCTACCCAGATGCCCTTCTAACATTGTCTTTCATTTCCTAGATTATTTCTAGGCAAATGTCACTACTTTAAATACCTAAATTACTTATCAAACTTTATATAATTCTTTAGTTCCCAGATAGATAAGAGTTAAACAATGCCATTCAAAGCCATCAGGCTATGTTCTCCCTACTGCCAGAGCCAAACTACATGTCCTTGCATAGGTATGAGGTTCCCATTAAAAATATACTTTTTCATAATTCCGCTCTTCACACCGAGTACTATGCATAACTTATACAATGATGCTTTATGTACTAGAAGATGTATTGATAATAATGTATTTCTGATATTATTAAGAATTTGAAGACATAACAGAAATAACAGAAAACATATAATAAACATTTAAATTCAAATGTACTCCTTCCCAAATTTGAATCACATGCAAATTCCAATATTAGGAATGCCTCTTGACTCACATTTAATTATGCTGTTCTATTGGATTTTCTGTTTGATGAAGAAATTAAACAAAATATTCAGATATAAAATAGTACAATTGGGAATACTAAAATAGCTATGGTAGCCAAGATAATGTTACACCCTAAAGAAATATTGGCATGTATTATTCTTTTTATCTTCTGAATATTAAAACCCCTATTTTTATCTCTTGAGAAGACAAGTAAACATATATATATATATATATATATATTTTTTTTTTTTTTCTTTTAAGAGAAATTTGCTTTCCTCATATCCATCTTTTCCACTCCAAGGTCTATTCTACTATTTAACTACTCTGCCTTGTAATTATAAAATGGAGGGATATAAGGTAAAATAAAGATAACTTCCTTATCTTTGATGCAGTAAGGAAAATATCATAGAAAGTTAATTTTGAGATAAATCGTAATGTAGGACATTAGGAGACGATAAAAACTATGAGACAATAATAATATAACTATATATAGGTCAACTATATCTTTACTGTCAGCTTGAAGAAGTTAAAAAAGTGATTAAAAAAGAAGTGTTGATCCTTTGGTCTTTCTTACCTGAAGAGTCCCTTTCAATATTTCTTGCAGGGCTGCTTTAGTGCTCTAAAACTCCTTTAGTTTTTGTTTTTCTGGGAAATGCTTTGGCTCCCCTTCTATTCTGAGTGATAGCCTTCCTGGATAGAATATTCTTGGCTGTGTTTTTTTATCATTCAGCCCATGGAATATATCATGCCATTTTCATCATGCCTGCCAAGTTTCTGTGGATAGATCTGCTGCTAAACTTATTGTCTTCCCTCATAAATAGAAACTTCTTTTGTCTTGTTGCTTTTAGGATTTTTTTCCTTTATCTCTATATTTTGCAAATTTAGCTACAGTATGTCTTGGTGTGGGCCTGCTTTTGTTAATTTTAATACGAGTGCTCTGTGCCTCTTGGATTTGGATGTCTGTTCCCTTCCTCAGATTAGGGGAGTTTTCAGCTGTAATTTCCTCAAATAAACCTTCTGTCATCTTTTCCTCTCTTATTCTTCTGGGACTCTATAATATGAATGTTATTACACTTCATGGAGTTACTGAGTTCCCTTAGTCCACATTTGTGATCCAATATTTTTCTTTCCCTTTTTTTTAGCTTCATTATTTTCCATAATTTTATCTTCTATATGACTTATTTGTTTCTCTGCTTCTTCTGTCCTTGTTGTCTTTTACATCCCAAAGCATCAAGACTAGAAAGGAACAGATAAAATCTCTAGAAATAATGATCAAACAAGTAATAAAAATGGCACTAAATTCATATCTATCAATAATTACTCTGAACAGAGAAAATCTCTAGAAATAATGATAAAACAATGGCACTAAATTCATATCTATCAATAATTAATCTGAATATAAATGGACTACATGCTCTAAAAAATACATAGGGTGTCAGCATGGATTAAAAAAAAAAAAAGCCATCTCTATGAGCATACAAGAGACTCATTTTAGACCTAAAGCTAACCTGTAGACTGAAAGTGAGAGGATGGAGAAATATTTACCATGCAAATGGATGTCAAAAAAAGAAAAAAAAAAAAAAAGCCAGAGTAGCAATATTTACATTAGACAATTTTGATTTTAAACCAAAGACTATAACAAGAAGAGAGAAGACACTACATGATAATAAAAAGTTCTATACAACAAAAAGATCTAACAACTGTAAATATTTATGCCATTTATAGTTGCATCTAACACCATAAGATACCTAGTAGTAAATATAACCAAAGAGGTAAAAGATCTGTATTCTGAAAACTATAAAACACTTATGAAAGAAATTAAAGATGACACAAGTAAATGGAAAAAGATTCCATGTTTATGATTAGAAGAACAAATATTGTTAAAATATCTACACTACCCAAAGTCATCTATCTATTTAATCCAATTTCTATTAAAAATTTCACCAACATATTTCATAGAGCTATAACAAATAGTCTTAAAGTTTGTATGGAACAACAAAAGACCCCAAATAGCCAAAGCAATCTTTAAAAAGAAGAGAGTTGGAGGCTTACAATTCCAGACTTCAAGTTATATTACAAAGCTGTAGTGATCAAGGCAGTAGGGTACTGGCACAAAAACAGACACAGAGATTAATGGAACAGAATATAAAACCCAGAAATGGACATACAACCATATGGTCAACTAATCTTTGACAAAGTAGGAAAGAATATCCAATAGAAAAAGACAGTCTCTCCAACAAATGGTGTTAGGAAAACTGAAGTGAAAAAAGAAAAAAAAAAAGGAAAGAGAAAAAGAAGAAAGAAAGAAAGAAAGAAAGAAAGAGAAAGAAAGAAAGAGAAAGAAAGAAAGAAATAAAGAAGAAAGAAAGAAAGAAAGAAAGAAAGAAAGAAAGAAAGAAAGAAGAAAAGAAAAGCCACGCGGATGCTGCCGTAGGCCGGCATTCCTGCCTGCTTCCGTCTATCCTACTCAGCACTGCCTCCTCCCGTCCCTCCCACCACGCCCTACCCCTGCCCACGCCATCCCCTCCCTCCCTCCTCATCCCCCTCCCTTACCTCCTCCTCCTCCTCCTCCCCCCTCAACTCCCTCCACTCCCCGTTCCCTTCCCTCCCCCTCCTTACCTTCCTTCCTATCTTCCTTCCGCCCCCCTCCCTCCTCCAGCTCCCTCCCGCGCCTCCCCCCTCCCTCACGCCCGCCCCTCACAACAGTACCCCGCCCTCCCTCCCTCCCTCCCGCCCTTCCCTCCCTCCCCTCCTCGAAAGGAAAGAAGAAAGAAACTGGACTACTTTCTTACACTGTAGTGGAAATAAATCCAAAAGAATTAAAGACCTAAATGTGAGAACAGAAAACCATCAAAATCATAAAGGAGAACATGGGCAACAACCTCTTCAACGTTGGTTATAGCAACTTCTTGCTAGGTACATTTCCAGAAGCAAGGGAAACAAAAGCAAAAACAACAACAACAAAAAAAATGAGCTATTGAGAACTCATCGAGATAAAAAGCTTCCACATAGTGAAGGAAACAATCAACAAAACTAAAATGCAATCTTTGAAGTGGGAGAAGATATTTATAAATGACATATCTGATAAAGGGTTAGTATCCACAATTGATAGAGAGATTATCTAACTCAAAATCCAAAAACATATAACCCCATTTAAAAAGGGCAGAAGATGTGAAAAGACATTTCTGCAAAGAAGACATACAGATGGCTAATACACACATGAGAAGATGCTCAGCATCCCTGACTATCAAGGAAATACAAATCAAAACTACAATGAGCTATCACCTCACACCAGTCAGAATAGATAAAATGAACAACACAGGCAACAACAGATGTTGATAAGGATGTGGAGAAAGGAGAACCCTCTTACACAGTTTCTGGGAATGTAAACTGGTGCAACAACTCTGGACAAGAGTATGGAGGTTCTTCAAAAAGTTGAAAATAAAACTATGATCCAGTAATTGTACTCCTGGGTGTATTTACTTAAGGGATAGAAAAATACTCATGAAGAGAGAGACATGCACTCTAATGTTTATAGCAGCATTATCACCAATAGCCAAATTATGGAAAGAGTTCTGATGTCCATCAACTGATGAAAGGATAAGGAAGTAGTATATATATGCGTGTGTGTGTAGGATATATATATATATATATATATATATATATATCCATCAAATATATGTACAACCATCAAAAAGAATGAAATATTGTCATGTGCAACAACATGGTTGGAGCTAAAGAATATAATACCAAGAAAAGTAAGTCAGAGGTATTATTTCGCTCATTGTGGAATTTAAGAACAAAACAAATGGACATAAAAAAAAAGAAAGGCAACATCTAAAACAGATTCTTAACAATAGAGTACAAATTGAGAGTTTCTGGAGGAGATGTGGGTAGTTTGATGGGTTAAATGGGTGATGGCTATTAAGGAGGGTACTTGCGATGAGTACTGGTTGCTGTATGTAAATGATGAATTACTAAATTCTATACCTGAAACTAATATTACACGGATGTTAAATCACTGAAATGTAAACAAAACCTTAAAACTAAATAATAATAATAATAATTAATAATAATAGTAATCATAATATAAGGATTGAAGTTTTCCAACTATATAACTAAAATCATCTTTTTTTTCAGTTCTATGGAAATAATTAAATAATTAAGTTTCCAAATCAGTTTACTTTAAGAGAGTGTTCTTATGTCTGACTGAATAAAGTCTAAGCTTTTTCATATAGAAAAGATTAGAAGAATGAGAGACATTTAATGTAAGAAGATTCTTATCATTGGTTTTAAGAATGGAGGGCCTTGTGGTAGGTGTAACAGTCTGTCTCCAGAAGATGAGCATAATTCCTGAGCAGTATCCAGACTTCTCATCAACATGGATGTGAGGTAGTGAATTGTGCTCCTGTGAATTATGCTCCTAAAGTTGTGATAATGTTTTTAACAGCAAAATAAAACTCAAATACAATTTGTTATTATAGTTTGCAAAATATACAAAAATATTATACAATTTATGAGTTACTCTATACAACACTGGTGAAACAAATAAGAAAGTAGGTATTAACATTACATGATATAGTGCTTAAAAGCATGAACCCTAGAAAGATCTTTTGGGGTGGTGTATCTGGGTGGCTCAGTGGATGAGCATCTGCCTTTGGCTCAAGTTGTGATCCTGGGGTCCTGGGATCAAGTCCTACATAGGGTTCCCTGCAGGGAGCCTGCTTCTCCCTATACTTATGCCTCTGTCTATGTGTCTCTCATGAATAAATAAATAAAATCTTAAGGGCAGAAGAGAAAGAAAGAAAAAGAAAGAGAAAGAAAGAGAAAGAAAGAAAAAGAAAGAAATTGAACACCAATAAAAAATAAATAAAAAAAAGAAAAAGAAAGAAGAAAGAAGAAAGAAAGAAAGAAGAAGAAAAAGAAAGAAAGAAAGAAATTGAACACCAATAAAAAATAAATAAATAAAAAGAAAAAGAAAGAAAGGAAGAAGAAAAAGAAAGAAAGAAAGAAAGAAAGAAAGAAAGAAAGAAAGAAAGAAGAAAAGAAAGAAGAAAGAAAGAAAAGAATAAGTACAGAAAGACGCGAAAAAAAAGAAGAAGAAAGACAAGATAATCCGCTCAGCAAGAATACGAGCCTCCTCCGCAGCCGCCTACTAAACAGTACTCAGCAGCATCCGCCGCACCTCCATCCGCATACCCTACCTACCAGACCGCCCTCCCGCCAGCATCAGAAAGAAAGAAAGAAAGTAAGTCCTTTGGAGTAGAACTAGGATTTACTGGTTTTAGCTCTTGAGCCTGAACAAATTACTTAACGGATCTGTGCCTCCATTTCTTCATCAATAAATGAGAATAATAACAGACATGGCAAAATAATTAAACGAGTTACTGTTTGAAAGCTGCTTTAAATAATGCTTAAGAAATAGTAAATAATATATAAGTGTTTGCTGAATAAATGCATCCTTGTAATGCTTTCTAATTGCTTTGCTGACCTATGAAACTGGTCATGTCACCCTTGTTGATTTACCTAATTAAGAGGAAATATAATGAGCTACTGCATTATCTTCCACGTTTGGAATCCAACTTCTCTCTGCTTATATGAAATACAAAGTATGCTTTCTAATGTTATATGGTGAGTTAGAATTCAAGCATTTTGGAATATAACTGAAATCAAAGATTTACTTTGAAGTCATTGAATTCAGTTATCCATTTCTTTAGTCATTCAATATTTATCAATATTTATTCTGTGTCTATATAAACCTGAGATGCAGAATTGAGTATGGATTACTATATATTCTAAAAAAATACTTTAATTATGAAGACGGACAATATCTATAATAACTCATATTTCAAAAGGCTATGAAAGCACTGATTACTGGGATGATATCAGGTGAATTTTAGAAAATGTAGTAAATGCCAAATCATTTACCTCAGTTAAAACTATCAGAGAACATTTGAGGGGAAACTTTAGCTGGGTGCAAATCAGGAATTTGGGTTATGTAGTTAATTATTCATTCATTTGTATTTAAATCAAAATATATTTATTAAGAACTTCGCATTTGGAAGCTTTCATAATGGAATGATTACATAGATGAATGTTGCTCAGATAACTCAGAGAGTATTGGGGGAAGATATTCCTTTAAACAGCTAAAGTACTGTGGGATGTGAGGATGTTTCATGGTGGGAGGAAATTAGATATGATTCCTAAATGGGTCTGCATTATTTATCGGTCATTGTGAAGATATGTGGTAGGCTGTGGACAGACTTTTTCAACACCCATTCTAATCCTCTTAAAATCGAAGAGTTAAAACTAAGAAAAGTAAACAATGCAGTTCTCTTTGGGCCAGTGTTCTGGATAAAGCTTAGCCCGCTTGTCCATTGTGCTCACGTGTATCACACTTAGGAGGATGAAGTAAGTCAGAGCCCATCTTGATATTGTTAATCCCTGGCAATAAAGGCCACAGACGTAGGAATTCTAGGAATGGTGGGAACGGTAAGACTCAATGTTCTTTGTGTCTAATCACCAGTGTGTGGGTGTGAGAAGCTTAAATTTTGGCAGGGGGAAAACTTCTTGACCTGGAATTGCAGGAATGTTATTTGTCTTTACATGTAATCGCCCAAATCCTTCCCCCAAGCCCCCAGTCATGTGCATACTCCAATTATCCTATCTCTTCTAGTTGTGTATGTTTCAAGTGCTTTCTTCTTGACAGACCTATCATGGTTCCCATTTCCTTCTCAAAACCTTGGTCAATGTAGTAATTACTATTGTGTTTTGAAAAAAACTCACTAGGCCTACATTGACTACACAGAGTCAACAGTCTCACCTCCTCCTCACCAGAGGCTGGGTGTAGAAGGATAAAGATTACACAATTTTAAGCATAATCTGTGTTTTATAGGTCTAGAACCTGAGGTGGTAGGTAGACATACCAGGAGTGTGTGGCTGCAAAGTTAAACAGGATGAGAAGTCTAAAGGCTTTATGTGTCATATAAAAGAGATTTGACATTAAGTGATGAGCGTAGAATCAAGTAGTATTTTCATTGACATCATGTGTCCCATGTAAGATAGAGAGTCGGGGGGAAATGGAATCAGATCAGAAACACTTTACAGAGGGCACCTGGGTGGCTCAGTCAGTTAAGCATCTGCCTTTGGCTCAAGTCATGATCCCAGAGTCCTGAAATTGAGCCCCATGTTGGGCTCCATGCTCAGCGTGGAGCCTGCTTCTCCCTCTCCTTCTGCCGCTACCGCTGCTCCTAGTATCTCTCTCACTTTCAAAAATACAAGAACAAAAACAAAACAGAGAACACGACAGCAGGGATTTCATCTATAAATACCAAACCTATTACTTAGCAAATTGCAAGCCCAATGCACATGACCTTGTAGTACCATTTGTCTCAAAAATCTTATTTTTCATTACTAATTTTGTAATAAAAGCAAATAAGAATAAAAATACAATTTATTCATCATTTATTAATCCTAAAATATGTCCTGAATGCATCTACCAGGCACTGTACTGGGTGTGGAAGATAATTGATTGAGATAGCGTCTCTGACCACATGGAGTTTACCACCACTAAGTAAGTAGCCTTTACCAATATCATCAAATAAATGAATAATAATTTTAAACAGTAAAATATTCTACAACATATAAGAATATATTTAAGCAAAACTAAGTGTGTGATGATATATTTTTATATTGATCATGTGATTTGGCTGTAGCATGAGGTGTTTCTAAGAGATCCTTGAGGAAGAGCCCATTCAACTGAGAACAGATAAAGGTCTCTGAAATCACCATCCAAATATCAAGGAAAACAGTGGAAGAGAGAGAAAATGGCATATGTAAAGACTCTAAGTTAAGATGGAGCATAGCTTTCAGATTAAGTAAAAGAAGGTCACAGTGGCTAAATATAGAAATTGGAAAGAATCGAGTATAGGATGAAAATGAAATGACAAAGATTCATAATGCAGGTTAAGTTTTGCATTTTAAAGTTAAACGCACTGAGAAGGTTCTGAGTGTATATATATTAAGGATAGGAATTCAATGATCAGAGTTATTGGAAAATGCAGTCCATTACAGTTTGAGTGATTTGGGTGGGTTTGCAAAACAGGGGGGTATTTGTTTTTTAATACTGCACTAATTAGGTGAAGTTGATCATGGTAGCTCAAATTACTGTTTGTAACAGGGATAAGAAAATTGATGTAGTTCTATACTGGTAAGACTAAATTGAGAAGACGAAATGACAGTTTGGATAGGAGAATAATGGAGGTGTCAAAACAATTTTCTGGAAAAAATAATTGGTTTACAAAGAACTATATCCTTAGCTATGTTACCTGAATATAAGCAGATGAGGTAGTAGGTTAAGTAAAATAAGTTGGAGTTCTTAAGATGGATCTGGCCCAGAGATGTACATTTTAGAGCCTCTGAGTACAAATGGGACTTAAAGCCATACGAGAAAAACTATTTCCCAGGGAAAAAGTTCCATATAAGTAGAAGACATACGATTCAGTGCACAAGAAATTCACAGAAGACTGGAAATGGGCAGAGAGCTGAGTATGAGCAGAATGCAATGGAAGGCAAGGAATTGGATGTTTCCAAGGGTGGAAATGGGAAATAAACAGAACTGGCTGATAGCCAAAAATTATAGCAATATGGAGATAATCAATTCAGATTAGGTTTGGCTGCTTACGCGTGTGTGTGTGTGTGTGTGTGTGTGTGTGTGTGTGTGTGAAAATAATTCCCACAGAATAATAAATGTGAGAAGTGAGGTTATAGAAAAATTTTTTAAAAGGAGGAAATTTCAGAAAATGGAGAACAAATAAGTTTAAAGATGATGAAACATCTCCTCAATGGACAATCTCTGCTTCTTTATCATTTTTAAAATTTTAAGATTTAAGAGAAGCACTTTTCTAAATTGTCTTACTATTTGTTACATAAGGAAACACACTCATTATTCAAGCTGCACAGTCTCATATACATCATGACTGTTAAAATATTAGAATTACTGGTACTATTAATCCAATGGCCTGAAAATGTCAGCTCACTTCCCTGTCCATCTTGAGTATCATAAGTGAAAGAAAAAGTCTTGTATTAAATGATGATTACTCATGGAGGAGTGTTCCGTCTTCCACATTTGCATACATGTCACCACACAAATTAGATTGTTTCGAGAAACAAAGGAACACAGCATCAACAAAACATGGCAAAAAAATAAGGTAAAAAGAAATCAATTTAAAAGCGATGCGTATGCATGCGTCTATAATTTTGGATATTTGCGCTATTGTAATATCTCCATTGGTGCAATTTACTTTTTTCATCCTGGAGTCACTTATATTAAAACATTATCTAAAATCTCATAAAGTAATGTGTGATTAAATTTTAAAACATGTTGAATTTACTTAAAATTGACCTATTTCAATAGTGTCAGAAAGTAGCAGGGCGAAGTGATTTCTTCTAGGACTGCACATGTTTACTGCCTGAGATCATCTCTCCTGGTCAAAAATCAATATTACTTTCTTTCATTCATCAGTGATCATAAAGCTTTTCAATAATTCTAATTTTAAAGAATGATTACAGGGAGTATATAGTCATTGATTGTTTAAAGGTTACAGCTAAAATGAACACAAAGGTAATTTCATTTTTAATGAATGAGGCTCTTTGAAAAGTCAAGCACTTCTCCTCTGACAAAACTTTATGCATGAAGGTTATGTATTTGATTATGTGTGAATTTGCTCTGTGTGTGTGTGTGTTTTCAACAATAAACTTCTATGCTGCACCACAGCTGGAAAAGTATTTCTGCTTACTAGAAAATTGTGTTTAACTTAAAAAATATTTGTTCCTTTAAAGTTCTAGCGTGTATTTAAATAGTTTTGTGATATGTGGTGATATTAAACATATGTTCACAGATTCTTAATATTCCTCACTTCAAGAAGTAGAACTTAATATTCCTACCCTTGAGTGTGGGTTGGGCTGGACGACTCACTTCTAAGGAATAAAATATCACAGGAAGATTGAAATGTAACTTCTGAAATAACCTTATAAAATACGAGGGCTTTAGTCTTGAGTGCCCTCTCTCCCTCCTCACGGGCTCAGTGCTTGGTGCACACTCTCTCTTTTATCTCTCCTGCTCTCCGCTGTCTCTCTCCTTATTCTTTCCTTCCTTCTTCTCTCCTCCTTTCCCTCCCTCTCTTGGTCTCCTTCTCTTGGTCTCCACCTTCTCTTCCTCTTCCTCCTCATTCTTCCTCTTCTCCATCTTGTGCTTCTTCTTCTGTGTCTCTCTGTGTGTTTTTCTTTCCCTCTCTCTCTTATTCTTTAATCCCTTTCTCTCTCTCTGAGCCCAGCCACCATAGAAGGAGTCCTAATCTATCTAGTTAGTGAGGTCGCATGGAGAACAGAATGTCTGAAAGATGACAGACATGTGGAAAGAACAAAGGCACCCTAGGGGACAACCAGCACCAACTCCTAGCTCTACAACTGCACTTCTTACAAGTAGACTTTCCAGCAGTGGTCAAAGCCTCACAGAGGATGCAACCTGGTTGATAACTGCAAACTTGATTCATAATGACCTGGAACCAGAAGCCCTGACTAGGCTTATTCCATTTTTCTTGACCTTTAAAAACTGTGAAATAAATATTTGTTATTAAACAATTAAGTTTGGGTATTCTTTTTAATATGGCAATAAATAATACATGATCATATGTAAAATTTTAATTCAGAAAAAAATTAAATGCAATAAAACTTACCATTAATTGGCTATAAAAATTCTCCTAAAATAAATTCATCTTCAGGGTGCCTGATTGGTTCAATTGGTGGGGCATGTGACTCTTGATTTGGAGGCTCTAAGTTTGAGTCCCATGTGGGATATAAAGATTACTTAAAAAATAAATCTTTAAAAAAAAGTTCATCTATGAATCTAGTGATACACAAAGATGAGATAGTCTCTTAGATCTGCTTTCAGGGGCTTCAATAATCAGTGTTCTTTAGTCCAAAAATTGTCTCTTAGTTGATTTCAGTAGCTGAGTTCTGAGTACACCAAAATGCTTCTTGCATATGTGACATTATGTTATAGTTATAGATAATTTTATTAAATCTCTAATATTGAAAGATAGAACTAATCCACATGATTATTACAGGTTATTGACCCTATTTAAATGTTTGTCCTTGAAAATTATGTTTGCTTTTCCCTTAAATTATAATGTTTCTAGGAGAATGTTGACGAGTGCTAATTAAAGATGGGAAAACACATGTCATGGTGTATGTTTCTTGTAGAAATTTCAAGAAAGTAAATAGTTTTGAGACAAAGAATATGAAGTAAATAGAAGATAGTTAAGTGGTCATAGATCAGAGCAACTCATTTTCTTCCATCCACCATACATAAAAACTTAAGGTGATAGAAAAGAAAACAACAAACAGGTAGCACAGAAAACAGGGTTTGCATTTTCCTTCTCTTCTACCATGTATTAGAGACATTGACCTCATCTGGAATTGAACCATGAGGTTAGAAAGCTCAGCTGTAGTTTAAAAAGAGGCTGGAGCAGTTATCATTGATTAGTCCTTATTTAAACTCTTTGTCTTTTACTTGAAACAAAGAAGAGTAATTCAAATATTTTAGTGTTTAGGTGGATCCCTTTATGAGGAGAGTGGCATGCAGGGTATTGGCAAATGAACTTAGAGCATTAGTAAGGGAATTGTCAGCGCTGACATCTTCTGTGAATTTGCCACCCATGGTTTATGGTTTATGATGGTTCAAATATGTCTTATTTTGCCTTCTACAGTTAGGGGTTGTTTGTTTATTTGTTTGAGGAACATTAGATGCAGGATATTGGCAAATAAACTTAAAGCATTTGCAAGAGTGTTGCTGAAATAATTGACCAAAAATAAAGAAGCCAGAAACTGTGGGGAGGAAAAGACTGCTTGGAGGGAAGTAGAAATATAATGACTTTGAAGTTGAAATAAAGCTGAAGAACAAATTTAGACTTTGAACTAAATTATTGGAATAGGAGACTGTAAGGTTTAAAGAGGAGAAGCTTCAATTAATCTAGTGGTAACTTGAAATGAAAAGGGGAAATGCATGACTAGAGGTATGAATGGTTAAAATTAGTATAGGGGGTGTTGAATAGAGTTGAGGTGGTGAAGAGCCTAAAACAGAATGTTGAGTGGGTCCACCTCACTGAGAGACACAGAGCAAGTGCAGATTGAAAAGTCTTGGAATGGAGAATAAAACCTTGAGAAGGAGCCAGACTGTTCTCTGAAGTAGAGGGATTGACTTGGTTTTGCTTGAAATGCAGAAATGACAGTGAAATGCCCCAGGCTTTCAAGATTCTTTGTCTTGTGACCATTGGCTTTGTGTTTTTGTTTCTGTGTCTTTGTTTGTTTGTTTGGCTTTGCTTTCTTTTTTTTTTTTTTCTTTTTTTTTTCTTTTTTTTTTTTTTTTTTGGCTTTGCTTTCTTATCATTTGTTTTTTCAAGAGGTTGGGGCCACTAATGACAAGGAAATTAAAAAAAAAAAAAAAAAGAAACAATACTGAAGGTAAATGGGCATCAACCCTATTTCCTAAACCAAGACCTACTAACCTACCCACGTTATGGGAGATACTTAGCTAAGTAGTGTAAGAAGATAAATTGCCTGGACAAAATGCCTGGACAAAATTTAAAAGCATAGAAGAATAGTGTAATAATGAAATAATAGCTTCAGGAAGCACAATGTGGACTAGGGAATTTGGGAATTAGGAGTGGCCAGATGTTGATGTGCAGAAAGTTAAATTATTGAGAACTTACTGTTTGGGTCATAAGGAATAAAAATATCAAAAGGGGAACCATGATCAGCGAGTTAAAATTGCACATTTGTATAGTTGGTATGTAAAGGAAATATGAAGAAAAATACTAGAAGCTTCCCGTTCAGCTTTTTGATATGTAAATATGTTGCAGGGTTGCAGGGTTCTTGTCTCATGGAGTCTAAGAATGAATCTCGCAGACAAAAGGGTGAAGTGAGGTGAATGTTTATTAAGCGAAGGTGAGAACAGAAAGGAAAGAAAAGGAACTCTCTAGAGCGAAGAGATCCCAAATGGGTTGCCACTGAGGGCTACTTAGTCCGTCTTTCATAGAAAACTGACCAGGGAACTTGGTAAATATCTTATCTATAACATTTAAGAGAAACAAGGTGGATTTGTAAATATTATGAAAATATCTCACCTATATTTAGAACAAACAGGATGGATGTTTATGTTCCTTTCTCTCTGGTTAATATCATGTCTATAACATTTCTCCACATCTCAGATTTCTGTGAGCCTGGTTATGGAGACCCCTGCATGGCCCCGGTCACGTCACCCCCTGTGCCCTCTCCCTACCTAGCCTTGCCTGTCCCTTATTACACAATTGGAGGGAAAAATATTCGGTTATTGGAAAAGAAAAGGCATCTTAAGGAATATATGACAGGTTATACTGATGGGACTGTACTTTAAGGTTACAAATCCGAACACAGAAAATGGTCAGAATCAGCCCTGGTAAAATAGTCGTTTTCTTACTAAGAAGGTGATCATTGGCTTTTCAGATAAATGATGTTTCATATGGATTATATTGTTGGCTTGCCTTAATTACAACTCTCAAATACAGGAATTTGGACTTTCATGGATTTTATGTAGAAAAAGTTTTTCAGAAAAAAGCAAGAGTGAAAGGAAGAGAAGGAGAGAAGAATCTAAAGTAGAATTTCAGGCACTAACATGCTCAGAAAAAAAAAAAAAAAAAGAATCAAGTGCTCCAATATAGGTAGCCATATCTCATAACTAAGAAAACCACTGAGGAAAAATAGGGACTCATTTTTCTAAACTCTGGGTTATTTACTAGTTTAATATGCCTTGGATTAGTAACTATTTTGTTGCCTGTGTTCCCAAACAATCTTACATAATTTTAATGCAATTCACCAGGTTGTGGGAACTGGGTATATATATATATATATATATATATATATATATATATATATATTTCTGGAGTGGAAATGATAGCATGGCATGAAAATCACACTGTAAAATATTTTAACATGAACAGTAAACTTTTATATATTCCCTAAACTCAACATACCTGTCCTCTCCTCCCTGAAGATTTCCCTAGCATCTTTCAAATCAAATTGATTCCCTAGTTTTCTCTGATGTAGGAATGAGTTAGGGGCAGATGGGGCTGGGCAGAGAAAGGTAAGGGAAAGGCCCAGAGTCTGGCCCCCAGGAACCTGTGGGCTCCCATAAATCCCAAGGACACTGAAAGGCCCGGAGTCAGGCTCCTACCCATCTCAAGGAAACAGAGATAAGACAGTAAAAACAGAGAAAAATAATAAATAGAGATAAGACAGTAAAAACAGAGAAAAATAATAAAGACAGAGAAAAATAATAATTTTCCCTGGCTCCAAAATATTAGGGAGGATTTCCCTTTAATGGCTTCTAAGTAATCACAAAAACTCACCAGACTACAAAGAAATATGTCATTAAGGTGTTATCATAGTCCCTGCTCAAACCAAGATGGCAAGAGAGCCTCAAGGCCGTGGGCTCCCTGGCTGGGCTCTCCAATAAAAGACCAACTCTACAAGCCCTCAGTGGCAACCCTGTGGGGACCCCTCTCACTCCTGAGAGCTTTCTCTGCATCTCTGGTTAATAAACATCTATGGCTTTGTTCACTCTCCATGGTCTGTGAGATTCAATCTTCGACTCCATGAGACAAGAACCCAGCTCTCCCGGGACATTCTCTACTCCCATGCTTTGTTTCTGAGGTTAACAAAATAAAGTTTAGAGCTGGAATTAAGTCATGGATGGAAAATATTGGGACATCAAAAATTATTATTTTCCCTTTGTTTCGACACTTGCTGGTTGATAAAACTTAAGTAACAAATTCTGTGTCCACTCCAGGATAAAGTCTACAGTTCAACGTAAACAGAAATGGATTTTGTTTTCTCTTGCTGACATTGTGGGGACCGAGCTGATAACATAACCCAAGACTATTCTTCTACCAACCTAGGATTTTACCAACAACTAACTGCTCCACTTTACCAACTTTGATCAGTTCTGCTACTTGGCTATTTTATGATCAGCCTTGCTTGCTGAAGACAGTATTGTCCTTGAGGACCATTCAGATCATCTATGTGCCTCATTTCCAACCTAAATGTAATGTTTGTGAATATCCACACCACGTCCTACAGATGATCCACTGTGCCCCCCTTTCTTGCAGTTAATGAATGAGGATAACCACACCACAAAACAGATGAAAATAAGCATTTACTAATCTGAAGAAACACACATCTATTTTCTGAAGGCTGCAAAATAAGACTGAAAAAATACAGTTGCTTGGGTGTCACAGGTTTTCCAATGCTAATTTTGCAACAGGAGCCCTGACTTTTCCATGAAAGTGAAAGTGACCTCATAGGATCTACCTGCATATGTTTAAACTGTAACCAGTAGAGTTAAATCTAACTTTTAGATTGAGTTTTGTTATTCTCAATCTACCCAGAGAGGAAAAAAAAGTGGATTCTGAGTGCCTTAGGGATAATTACTTTGCAAATAAACATTAATAACACACTGTACATTGTTGGGGAAACATAATTAAAACCAAAATGTCCTGCCAACCAAGAAAATTTCTCCACAAAGGCAGAAAAGAAAGAAAAAAAACACCTTATTATGGAATAAACGTTAAAGCAGAGTGTGATGTGCATCACGGGTAACATACTAGAGATTTGCAAAATCGGGAGGAAATCTCACCTTTTCAGATGAGCAAGCAGATACAGTCCACTGCATGCAGGTTTTCGAGATATAAACCACACCTAGTTCTCAAGGAGACTATCTGACAGCATGATTTGTCACACAGAATTCATCCCAAATACATTTGTTAATTGGGTTGACTGTCTGTGTTAGTTAATTGGCTTTCTCCAAAGGAAAAGCAAACGTCTCATACATAGTTTTATAACTTGGGAGCAAGGCACCCCACGGATGTTAGACTTACCCTCCCACAGACATTTGGGAGTTAGAAGCATTACATCCTTGATATTTACATTTCAAAGAGAGGGCTCCCAAGTATTTGAGAAAGACATTTCTGGGTTTTGAAGTTGGCAAGAGGCTTATTTAGCCTTTAAAAATTTACTTGCATTTCAAAGAGAGATCGGTGATAATTACACATTTTTCTAAAGTAAATGCTCCAAGAAAAGGGAAGGAATCACTCCTTCATTTTTAACAGGGAGAATTAAGCCTATGAGTTTTATTATGTATTTGCTTTCACAACATATATGTTCTTTACCCATGTAAACAAACCTTCAAATTTCACAGGCAAACTGTTCATTTATCTGTGTGTTTCCTCTGAGTAGCAAAAAAGCAAGGCTTATAGTAGAGTTTAACAGTAATTGTTGAGTCAAAGGTAGGTAAGGGGAGATAATACTTAAATTCCGTATGGCATAAAAGCAATAAAATCCAGATATTCAGAAAATTTCAGATTTTGAAGGGATTAGAAAACACCTCCCTTCCAAGCCAGGAGGGATACATGGCTTGTAATTTAGGCAAAATAATATCAAAGGGTCCTACGTGTAAAAAGTGTCAGAAGACTTGTTGACCACCCTGATCTTAGCAATTGACTAATAACTACAGACTTTGCACCGCAAATTATGAACATCACGCAGTAGCTAAAACATCACCTAGGACTTTTGAGGAAAATATATAGAAATCCGATCACATTATACAACCTGAAGTTTCTCATATCCATTAAAGTTTTATATCAGGAATTATGCTCAGGATAAAGAAAAGTAGACTTTGAGGAGGGAAAAATGTAAAGGGGTTGATGGAAGTGAGATTGTATGAAAATAAAAATTACTTTGCAAATAGCCAGTCCCTTTATGGGGAGATTGTACGTTAGTTATTCTGAAACATTCCCCATTCCTACTCTGTGTCGGGCTCTGGAAAACAGAAAATATAAGTCGTCATCAAATTGTACGTGGCAGGATCTTGTCTTCTTCCTGACATTATTCCCCAAAGCTCTCTCATCTTGGGAATATCTGGTCTGCAAATCATCTAGCAGTTTTACCTTCAAACATGTTGAAATCAGATATTAAATGAAGGGAATATGATTTTTATATTTGTTATGTTTTCCTGCCTTGTGAATTGAGAAATGTGAAAAAAAAAAAAAAGAAGCTTTTCATGTGGAAATAGATTTGATCATCAGACAATCACGGAGCTATAGCCATTCCCTCCTACTTAATGCTGTATTGAGTTTAGGACTGAACACAGTCGTGGCCACCACTGCCCCTGAAGGTGGCTGTGCCACCGCTGAATTTTACGCTTCTTACGGAATCGTGCTTCCATTTTAAATCTCATAAAATTGTGCATTTCTACTGGATTCTCAAGTCTACACTTAGATATTTATTTATTTTTTATTTATTTATTTACTTACTTACTTACTTACTTTTGGAGAAATTGTTTCAATTTGTGACCATTCAAATGTCTATTTAGGGAACTGCAGCCACACAAGACTCACAGAATAACACAGCACTTTTCTTGCCCTAAAAGTGACGGTCCTGCAACCGTTAACTAGAGAGCAGTATTTCAGTTAAGGTCTCCCCAGACTAACTCTCTTCCTCCTTTGGAGCGGTGACCTTTGGATGATGAATGCATCAGTAACACAAATATTTAACCAGCTTTTAAAAGAATAGTCTTCGTCAAAGCTTGGGATGAGGGATTGTTTTCAGGCACTATCTGAAATAGATTTATAATATTAAAATATGATGAATGAGAATGCTGAAAAATAATAAATTTTAATGAGACTGAGCTTTCAATAACCTGGAAACTCGTGCCCATCAGGGAACTGCAGCTTAAAAGTTTAAACCTCATAAATCAGAGGTTTAATACCTTGCAGTCAGCAGAATCACATAATAAATTTTTTAAACTGTAGATTATCAAATTTTGCACTCAAATATTCAAGGAGAGTAATCAAAAATTTGTGTGTTTAACATTTTACCCCACATGGGTTTGCTGATAGAGAACAGAGGCTAATAATTAGGAGTTCTGTCTCTGCAGAATATTAGCATTTAAATCTCGACTCCAGGGACACCTGGGTGACTCAGTTGGTTACATGTCTGACTCTTGGTTTGGGCTCAGGTCATGATCTCGGGGTTGTGAAATCACCCCAAGTCTGGCTCCATGCTCAGCTCAGAGTTTGGTTGGGATTCTTTCCCCCTCATCTGCCTTAGGATGTTCTCTCTCTTTCTGTCTTTGAAATGAATAAATAAGATCTTTAATTAATGAATCAGTCTCAACTCCACCTCTTAATAACTAAATTTGACAAATTTTAAAATTATAAGCATTAGTTTCCATAGCTGTGGAATAAGGGAAATTATGTATGTCATAGGATCAAATAAGGTAATATGTGCAAAAAGACATATAATCAGTCTTTATAAACATTATGGAATGTCATTGTTTGCTGACTGCAGAATTAAAGTAAATAAGCCAGTCCTTTCAAAACACTCCATCCATACAGACGCAGCTAGTTCCAAATAGATCTTTGCTAAACATCAGGTTTGGGGTGCCTGGGTGACTCAGTCGGTTAACATCGGAGTCCTGATGTTGGCTCAGGTCAAGATCTCAGGGTCCTGAGACAGCCCCGCCTGGGGCCTCGAGCTGGGGAGTCTGCTTCTCCCTCTCCCTCTGTTCCTTCCCCCACTGATGCACACCTGCTCTCTCTCTTTCTCTTCCTCTCTCTCAAATCAATAAGTGAAATATTGAAATATCTTAAAAAATCAATATAAATAAATAAATGAAAGCTTTTAAAAGTTAAATAAATAAAAATAAGTAAATAAATAAATATTAAGTTAGATTTCCTAAAGCATTATAAGAGGTTTTCATGTAGTACCTTGTATGTATTCAATAGGAACACAGTCATCGTATAACAACAGTTTAATTGTAACAATAATCTCTGTGACTCCTGGAAACCCATAGAGGATAATGTATTCATTTTATAAAACAAATGACAAAATGAACTCACCTTTTTTGGTCAATTAATGCTTTCAAAAAGTGCTAACCCTTAATTCGATTCCTTTCCTGACATCAAACAAGTCTGAGACATAGAGAAAAAGAAACTGTCACTTCTCTCATCATTTCTGAGTTTTTATTCTAGGCTTGGAAGGGATATATTGGTGATAAAAATCCATATTGAACTTCTGGCACTCTGTATCTGAGGCTATGGGGTTCATATTATTAGGACAGTCTGAGAAGTCAGGTCAATCATGAAGAGAAGCCCACGTAGAAAAAAAGTATATATGATTGTGTGTGTGTGTGTGTGTGTGTGTGTGTGCCACAGAGAAGGGTTTAGCAGCTACAGAGCCCTAATTCTGGGCACTTAGATCTCCTAAACTACTTAAATGACAAAGCAAAATAGCCAGAGGCTTTCTAACTACCAAATTATATGATGATTTGTAGAACAGAGGCCAAGACCCAGCACTAGCCCCAGGAGCTTCAAACTCAATGATAAAGTCAAAGCCCCAAGAACAGAAGCAGAATGAAGAGGTAGTGCCGTCTTCTTATTTAATATTGTTCAACAATGAATCTCTATTCCTCTCGGATGGGAAAGATATTTCACAAATAAACTATTAAGATGTGCTTAGATCAAGATTTTAATGCATTAAGTGCCAGGTCATTTGATAAACTCTAGAGAAAAATCCGGTCCATGATGATACATGTCTTAGCCTCAAAGGAACAGAAGTTGGAGCAGATGGCTGAGTTCTAGGTAAGTTACTAAAAGGAATAGTGACTTCTAAGCGTGGACTAGAAGAACGAGGTCTGAGGATTCCTTTAGAGCACAGTGTGTGTCTTCCACTTGTGAGGAAGTGACCTACATTATTACCTTGAATCTGTGGCTCCCGGAGAGGGCACTTCTGAGCCCTTGGTGAGCAACTGGAGAGCCATGAGTGGAATATCCTGTTTATAAAACTGGCAAAGGTGAGCAAACTGCCTAGCTGAGCTTCAAGTGCCCAATCATAACCTGATGGCCAAGCACCCCAAGCTGCATGAGGCTTGTTGACTGCTGTGGACTGAATTATGTCCCCAGGGAACTCATCTGTTGAAGCCCCATCCCCTATAATATTATGATTCTTTTTTAATTTTTTTTTAATTTATATTCAGCTTGCCAACATAGAGTATCACAACCAGTGCTCATCCCATCAAGTGCCCAACTCAGTGCCCATCACCCAGTTACCCCATCCTCCTACCCACCTCCCCTTCTGCAACCTTCCATTTTTTTCCTAGTTAAGAGTATCTCATGTTTTGTCTCCCTCTCTATTTTTTCCCATTCAGTTGCCTTCCTTTCCTTTATGGTCCCTTTCACTATTTCTTATATTCCCCATATGAGTGACACTATGTGATGATTGTCCTTCTCCAATGGACTTACTACATGCAGCATAATACCCTCCAGTTGATGATCCTTACAGTTGGGATCTTTTGGAGTTAATTTCAGGTGACTAGGACATTGGGAATCAAAACCAAGCATTAGCATTTGCTTGCAGTTTCACATAGTTACAGACCATTGGAGATTTCTGTGAAAAACGTGTAAATACAGCTTTCAATTTCAAATTTCAAAATTTCTTTATTGTAGGTTTTTAAAAAATTGCGTGTTATTTATTATGGTATGGATTCTACTTATAGTTAATTAAATTATGTTAAATGATGATTTAGCCTAGGATTGAGTTATATTATGGTGAAAAATGAGACGAGAAATGACCAGGTTTATATTTCACTCACTACACAAATTTACTGTGAGTCAGCTGAGTCTTTGTTTTCCACCATCCTCACTCAGGGATCCCTCGCTGAGCAACTACTGTCTGGTCTGAAATCCTTCTAGTCCTCAGAAGTCAGGAAAGAGAAATGAAGCAAATAGAGAATTGGCTTTTAAAGCTCTGACCCAGAAATGACACTCCGGCACATGTCAGTTTGATTCAGATTTCATTGATCAAAGCAAATCAATGGCCACACAACTTTTCAATAGGCAGTAGACAAGCAAAGTCATTCTTCTAGAATATCTGGCAGGAAAAATGAAATGCTTGCCAAAGACAGCAATACAAATATAATCATAGTTACTTGGCAAATATTTTTCTCCCTGTTGCTTGTATCACTTTGTGGGTGAGATGATTTCTGGACCAAAGACACTAGTGATGAATTTATCAAGATTATTACACTTTCTTGTTTGTTCTTTCTTGACCGTCTGATTAAATAAATATTTTCTTTCCCTGTGTTCACATAAGCATCTTATTACATATTTAAAATGCTTATGAAGTGTGGCTTTTCATATCTACACTTTTAACTGTCCAGGATTTTGGGCCATCATACAATTATGAAAATGATAATTCTTTTTGCATTTATATAATATTTTTATTGAAACATATTTTACATACAACATTATGTAAATTTAAGGTGTACAGCATGTTGATTTCATGCATTTATATATTGTCCTATGGTTGCAACTGTAGCAATAGCTAGCACCTCTATTATGTCACAAAATTATTTCTTTTCTGTGGTGAGAATAACTAAGATCTAATTTTGTAGCAAATTTGATGTTTATAATACAATATCGTTGTGTATAATAACTGTACTATGCATTACATCTCCAAGATTTATTTATCTACTATTTATAGGTTTGTACCCTTAAACCACATTTCTCCTATCCTCCTCTCCCCAATGATCTGTAACCACAATTTTAACCTATTTTTATAAGTTCAGCTTTTCGTAGGTTCCCTGTATGAGCAGTATCATATGGCGTTTGTATATCACTGTTTGACATCTCACTCAATATAATGTCCTTAAGTTTCACCCATGACACAAATGGCAGGATTTCCTACATTCTCATGGCTGAATAATATTTCATTGCAACTATATAAATAAGTGAACAATCTTAGTTTTCTTGAGAAGTCTTCATATTGTTTTCCATAGTGGGTGAACCAATTTTCCTTCCCACCAGAGGTGTACAAGGGTCCTTTTTTCTCCACATCCTTGCCAACACGTCTTGTCTTTTTGATGATAGCCATTTTAATAGACATGACTGATGGGAGAAAGCTCAGTCTTTGTTATACTGTTGGGGTTAACTTCTCCATTATCATTGATAAGCCCAGTCACCATGGTTGACACATATGCATAGGTCTGCGCATGTGTGTGTATGTATCAGAGTTTCTTTCTTTCATTATGTGATTCCAATTTTCTAATTTTACATTTTTCTAAAACTAGCATTATGTTTTTAATTTCTTTTAAGACTTTTATTTATTTATTCATGAGAGACAGAGAGAGAGGCAGAGACACAGGCAAAGGGAGAAGCAGCCCCCCTGCGGGGAGCCTGATGCTTCACTCAATTCCAGGACCCCGGGATCACGATCTGAGCCAAAGGCAGATGCTCAACCACTGAGTCACCTAGGCATCCCTAAAACTACAGTCAATTTATAGCTGAAGTTATATGTAAACTCTGATCATGTTCCAACATCTTAATAGAAAAATATAATTTATTTTATTTATTAGGAGTAAACCAGACTTCAGAACATTTCACATCTCAGGGCTAGACCAAACATCAATTATTTAATCATAATTGAACAAAAGTAGAAGACTAAGTGACAGAGGCTCATTAGAGCTTTTTCTCCTAATTCTTTATTAATTTTGGATTCCCTACTAATCACAGAGCCAAGTGAGATCTGGTCACTATCCACAGTACTGTCAAGAGTTGCCAGAGGTAGGATTCTTTGATGTTATAAACAATTGTGCACAATGATCCTCAAGCTGCTTTCTATTTTAGTGGAGCCAAGCCCCTTCAAGAATAAAGAAAAGCTAAGGAATTTCTCAGATCTCAGAGTGTTTTAAGCAAAGAGGATTTCTTAGATCACACAGTTGATGTACAAAAATAATTGTCAAAAATGCCATCTTTTTCCCTAAAAGTAATGATACTCTTCAAATAAAAAACATAAGATGAATATTGATAAATGAGAGTCAAGGTCCAAAATATATAAAACACTGTTTATAAAGGGCTGAGATTGCTCAGAAGTGTTAAGTGTGCCAATAGTTTTGACTAATAAAACATCCTAGGGGTAGAAAAACATGAAAAAAAAGTATGGTAGGATAAGATAGATTAGATGAGTCATGGGCCCTATAAAACAATTATATTTTTGAACCAATCACTCCACTTCTCTTTATTTTCCACAATTTCTTTCAAGATCCTGAGCTTGATCTTTCTGCAGGTCAGCTATGACAGCATAAAAACAAACAACAAATGAGATGTTTGTTGTCTGTGCCGCGTCCGTACTATACACTATACAGTGTCTGCACTTTGGGACTTGAGTTGGAACCAACAGTTCTCCTCCTTAGATGCACCGTTTTGCAACAAGATCCCTCATTGTGTTCTCGACTCTCTCATATTTCAAGAGGAAACCTGGTTACCGGAAAGAACAACTTTTAAGTTATGGAAGATATAAGGAGAAATTTAGGTTACATTGAAGAAGCAGCATCTAAAACTATGATATATATCTAAAGGTTACAGAGGCTAATTTTAGACATACTGAGTTTCCTGCTGCTAAGGAAGTCAAGCCACGGTGGAGAAAAGAAGGAAAACTGGTCATAGAAGACATTCAAACATAAGATGCGTTCTTTTTAAAAGCTTTTTCTGGCATCAAAAATTTTAATATGCTCAGAGTAATTTATACTACAATTTAATATTCCTATTTCAAAGGTGGAATGACGAGAAACATGGGATTAAAATTGTCCGGTTGAGTTGCTTTTGCTAATTACTAAATGGTATATTCCAGAAAATGTTATTAGTTCAAAGAATCCACAGGATAAGCTTCAAACAGGAAAGAAATCCTTGAAACTTTTTATAATAGTGTGAGTCATACATTAGAACTATTTTTTCCCTTTTCCATTATGTCTCTTAACAACTTAAATGACCTTAAAGTAAACCCAAGTTAGTAATAGAATCTTCTTCAACTATTCCAATATCATAAAAAAAAAAAAAACCTATGTAAAGGAATAGTTATCTCACCATAGCTGACCCATCAGCGATTGATAAAGCACAGGATTTTAGCAATCTCCTGTTATCAGAGAAAAAAAAAATGGGCCTCTCTTCAACTTTAGCATTACTAAAATAAACAAGCCATTAATTTTAGTCTTTTCAATTCAAAAGTATGGATTATGAGCTGCTACAGACAGTCATCTGGCACACTTTATAATTTGAATCAGGTTTTTGTTTTTTTTCTAAAAATAGAGATTGTACCCAAATGACATCATTCTGGATGATGTTTCTTTGTCCCTGAATTACTTCTCTCAGGTTTGCCTGTCTTCCTCCCACCCCACCCCCCCATCCTCTTTCTCTTCTTTCTTCTCTCCTTTCTGCGTTGGTGACTGGAACCCGCCTAAGCGTGTGGCACTGTTCCTACCCATCACACTCACGCGAACACAAACCAGGCACCCACCTTCAGTTTAGTAGGACACTGATCATCAAATAGCTAATTGCAGCATAATGTGAATATCATTGTTTTCACCTTTCATACTTTACTTTTTTTCACCCATTAGCTGCATTGACTAGTAAAGTTTGTGATGCCATCTTGGGAAATTGTACTGCTAAATGAGCATTTCTCCATAGAAATGAATGAAACGTTTGTCATTAGTTCTGTAGATTGCTTCATTATGAAACCTGAAGTAAAGTCTAATATATTTTTTTTTTCCTTACTCGAATTTCTTCCATCTTTCACGGGCAAAATAAATTAGGCTGTGTCTATATCTTTATTGTGTGCGACCCATAATGCACAAATAAAAGCTTGCTGCTGTAGGCAATAATTATGTCAAAGTACATTTGGTTTCGTCTTAGGATGGGATGCCAGCTTCCCATTGAAAGGCAAATCCTGTATTTCAAAAGGTTAAATAGGCTGATATTTAAATAGGCTTCTAGCAGGTTAAATTTAGAATACAGAATATGTTCAATAGAAGACCAATCTCTGGCCCTGTTCAATTGTACTTAATGAGAAATTGGACACATTTTCAGTCGCTTGAAATTTCTACATTGCTATGCCGTCGCAATTTCTGGTTTTGCACAAAACTTTTTCATGAAAATTTGTTTTTACAGAGGCATAGTGATAACGGAATTCTATGGAGGCATTAAATATGAAACAATGGGGTGGAATATAGTGGCCTGGAAAATCATAAATAAAAGAGTGTTCTAAAACAGTAACTAGGCATGAAGCATCTATGCAGATGGTTATAGAAGAATGCGTAGTCCCCAGCTTGCAGATTGAAATAAAATTACAGTAAAAGAAATATTTACATTTCATTGGCTTGTTGTGCCACCTGTGTGTTTAATGTGTAAACTCACTTTCTACCCTCTTTGAAAGTGACTCAGGTGACTGTTTTCTTGTGTCTTCTGTTATCGGCACCCACGCTGGTGCCGGCTGCTTGCTGCCCTCGTCCATGTGGACTTCACAGTCAAGTTCATCAGTCCAGGAGGAAAATGACAACGGATCACCTGTGTTGTAACTGTTCTCAGATATCTCTCTCTCTCTCTCTCTCTCATAACATGTTATAAAGCACCTCATGGAAATACTCATATTCCTGACATATCAACTCATCTTTTATGCAAATAAATGTTTAAAATTTTATTATTTTTTAATAATAAATTTGTTTTTTATTGGTGTTCAATTTGCCAACATACAGAATAACACCCAGTGCTCATCCCATCAAGTGCCCCCCTCAGTGCCCGTCACCCAGTCACCCCCACCCCCCGCCCTCCTCCCCTTCCACCACCCCTAGTTCGTTTCCCAGAGGTAGTAGTCTTCATTTTCTGTCTCCCTTTCTGATATTTCCCACCCACTTCTTCTCCCTTCCCTTCTATTCCCTTTCACTATTATCTATATTCCCCAAATGAATGAGAACATATAATGTTTGTCCTTCTCCGATTGACTTACTTCACTCAGCATAATACCCTCCAGTTCCATCCACGTTGAAGCAAATGGTGGGTATTCGTTGTGTCTAATGGCTGAGTAATATTCCATCGTATACATAAACCACAGCTTCTTTATCCATTCATCTTTCGATGGACACCGAGGCTCCTTCCACAGCTAAAGGAACTCTGCTATTTACAGTTTATGAATAGGAAAACACTTAAAGGAATATACCCAAGGGAAATGAACAGCAGTCATTTATGAGCACTAATATTATAATGTACTGTTTTATAATCCATCCGGTTATTTGTTTTTTCTTTCTTTCTTTCTTTCTTTCTTTCTTTCTTTCTTTCTTTCTTTCTTTCTTTCTTTCTTTCTTTCTTTCTCTTTCTTTCTTTCTTTTTCTCTTTCTTCTTTCTTTTTTTTTTTTTTTTTTTTTTTAGAAATAGAAAATGTTATTGGGTGTAAATAACAGGTTGATTTAATTGTGTTCAGAAGGGCCTGCTGCCTCCCAGGTTTCCTTGATGGTAACCTGGGACATCCTATCAACATCCTCCTCAGAAGAAGGTCTATCCATTGCCCCAACCACTGGCTCCATCCCTTGAGCATCTGGATCACCCAGGGCAGCCCACAGCCTGCTCCCTAGGCAGCCAAGGAGATGACATAGCTGGAGAGCCTTGGCCACCTGTTTGTTTTTCTGTTTCTTGCAGTGAAAGCACATTCCTTTTTTTTTTTTTTTTTTTTTTTTTTTTAGAAAAGCATAACAATAAAAATCAACTTTAGAACTTAAGATACAGGGGCACCTGGGTGGCTCAGTGGTTGAGAATCCACCTTGGGCTCAGGGCAAGATCCCAAGGTCCTGGGATGGAGCCCCTCATCCACTGTCCAGCTCAGTGGAGTCTGTTTCTCCATCTGCCTCTCTTGCTCTTCCTGCTTGTGCTCTCTCATGCACATTCTCTATCTCTCTTTCTCTCTCAAATAAATAAATGAAATCTTTGAATAAAAAGCTAAAAAAAAATAATGTAAAAGTAGGTAATGTAGATTAAAGAAAAAGCGAGGATTTAGAAAGGAAAGTCATATGATCAGGAAAACATGCTAGAAGTGGAGACTATTCTTTCCCTCAATAAATGAATATAAAAAAGTGCACACAGCTGAAACACGGTTGGAAGAATTTCTTGGAAAGAATATGTTATTTATAAATCAGGATATCTTACTAATTTTATTCAACCAATATTCAAGAATTTATATACACCATATGCTTTTGCAGGATAGTATGATGGCCCTACCATTTATAGTAAGTGATTGCATGTTATATTTCTGGTTCTTCCCTAATTGCCATAAAGTCTGTACCGTATGTTTTTTACTCTATTTAAGGAGGTACTCGTATCTGCACTTGTGGAATATGTTGCAATTAGGAACGCTTTCTTACTTATTTGTTCACTCCTTATTTCTTAAGGCCCTTTTTTGTGTGAATAAATATTTCTTACCAGAAAAAGTATGTGTTAACTGTAACTAATGTGTCTTGTGTTTCCTCATGTATGTGACAGTGTTAAACAGCATAACATTTAAGACATACTGATACTAATTGCTACATTTCTGTTTTCTAATAGAGCCAAATCATAGAAATGTAAGGGGGGAAAAAAGGTTATTTTCTAGTACCCATCTGCTCCCACTAATGGACATAGTGTTTACAAATAGAAACTGTCGGGGGTGGGGGAAAGATTGAAAGAGACTAACCATTCACTAGAGGCCCTGTGCTCAGAGGAAACAAATGAAATTTAGTCTTGTTTTGACCTGATCCTACAGCTGCAGGAGGCAACACTATCCCTGTAACAGCAAAGGTGGGAAGAGAGAAGGGGATGGTGATCTTGAAACAACTTTTCTGTGAGTGACAGAACAAAAACAAGTGATCTATTTCACTTGCCTCAAAATACCAATATTTATTTAAAGAGCCCTATAAATTTAAAGAAATGAGACTATATATAAGTAAAGACACTATTATTGGAATGGGGAAAATGGCATGTTGTTAATTTTGTTTTTCGTTCGTATGGTACTTTTCGGTTGCAGGATGTATTAACTCTTTAAAACACTAGGGGAGCATTTAATGTACTGAAGAACTTAATTTAATAGGACCCTAGGAGCCTGAAAGCAACTTACTCAGTGGGAGAATCTGGCTCATTAAGTTCAGTGATGCAGCACCCAAAGGTATTGAATTTTAAATGAATTCACGAACCTAATAAATCATCCTAGCTGTCAAGTGAAATATAATTTGTGAAAAATTTATTACCCATGATTATCATGTATTAAACATAAGGTTTAAAATCTAAGCAAATGTTATACTCCTAGTTGGATAAATACAGTAGATTGCAAGGAGTCTTTAATGCAGTTTGACATAGAGCTGGTCACAGCAGAGTTTATATTCCTAATGAACATCATGTCAGTCTTTGAGAGCTCTTCCTTTTCTTGTCAGAGTACTGAACCCATCTGGAATCGTGTCACATGCATCCTTGTGCTTTGACTTCTAAATCCATTCATTCATCTCCTCCTGAATGCCCATTTGTCTCCTGTGCTTGATCTGATGTCCTCAGTGCCATTTTGGAGGTGATGACAAACAACACAGATTGTGCAGGAATGGGTTTGTGGGCACAAAAAGCACCTTGAAATCTCTAACATTAGCTGAGTGGTTTATAGCTGCCTTTCATTGCAGCAATATAATTCCATGAAACATGTTTTTGACTGCTGTCTTGACCAAGTTGGGTTGTCCCCATGTATGAGAGCAGACATTACCTATATCTGTATCTATTTTGATGTCCAGTGAAGGATGTCAAAATTCACAAATATGTAACCTGAACTTCTTGGACTTCTTATTCAATCGAATGGTCTGATGGAGCTCAACAATCATTTTTTTCTATTGAAATTTGTATTCAACTTATACAAAAGTTGATGAGCACTTATCCTGCAGCAAGTTAGACTGCCTTAATAAATATAATTTCTATCTATGGTATATCACACTGTAGGGATTCATACCCAAATATCAAATACCAGGAGGTAAAAATTCTTGGACATTTTTATCTGTCCAGGTTGTAATTTGTAATAATCTTCATATAATTGTTTAAAACTATGTAAGGGGTTCAAGCATAATTTTTTTAAGCAATTGAATGAATCTATTTTTAAGATTTATTATGGAGAAATAGCTTGCCATTATTTGGAGGAAATATGAAACTCCTTTATATTATAAATGATAAATGATATATAAATACATAGTAGGTATACAAATATGTGAATAATTGTATACTTTAGAAAGCATACACATATAATATGTAAAGATTTTTTGGTTCTATATTTTACTTGAATGCTAAATTAATATTGCACAAACTCATCTATTTTTATATATATTCAATATGTAATAGCAGTGAATACCAGTCTTTTTCCTTAGGATCCTTCAATCCAGTTGGAGGACTATAGAAAAAAAAAAAGAGGTAAATATTTATATGTAAGGTGACAATAAGTTCCATGACATAAGAAGCATGATTATGGATTAGGAGGTGTGAAAATATGTGGAAAGAGAGCTTTTTAAACAGGGGAAAGAACATGTATAAGGCCAAGAGGTGTCTTTGGGATGTTCAAGAACAGCAGAAAAATTAGTATTTAGAAGAGGGGTGAGTGAACAGTCTGAGGAGATATGATCCAAGTGAGATGTGGTTGGGGGTCAGGAGTCATTGGGTAATATAAGGGGTTACTGAAGGGCTTTGTCTTTTCTATTTTTACTGAAATGTGAAGCCATCTAAGGAATTTTAATAAGTTTTAGTTTTTTAAAGGCTTAAGTATAGAAAATATGCAAATGGGAGAAGAGATCCCATGTAATCTATTTTGGTGGCGATTTTAGTAATCACAGTCAAGATTACAATTATATGACTGTAAGACCCAAGAGGGCAGGAATTTTTTTGTCATTTTTCAACTGTTGTAAATCCACAGCAGAACAGTATTAGAGATGTTTTAGTCACTCAATAAATATTGCCTAATGAATCAATAGAGGATTGAATCAGGGTTAAAATGGACGTCCTGACCTGGTGGAGGCCTCAATATAGATTTGAACATAGAGCTAACAGATTTGCTGATGGAATACACACAAAGTGTGAGAGAAAATTAATTGAAGATGAATCTTTCAGATTAAGTAAGTGAAAGAATGTAGTTGCCATTTACTGAGATAGGAAAACGTGTAGGAATTGAGTTTAGGAGCATAGCGGAACTAATGGCTTTGGAACAAGTAAATTTGACATGTTTCATGGATTTCCAGATGGAAACTAAGCAGCTGGATATATGAAAATAATTATATGCAAGAATTCTCTGTTTGTTATTTCATTGAACACAATATAACTTTCATGGGCCTCAGTTCTTACAATGGCTTCCAGTGAAGGTTTAATTTCGATGGTAAATCTAGCAGAAAGAGAAGACTAATACATGCTTCAACGTCAGGAGGGTCTCAGTATAATGTTTTATCATCTGTACCTACTGCAAGGCTCAAGCAGCTTATGGGGGAAAAGTACATTTTATGACCACTGGGGAAAAGAAACCTAGAAGCTACAGAGACAAACTGAGCACAGGTGAGTGTGTGATCAAGAAAGTCTCTCTTCAGGGAAGGTTCATGTGTTTCTGCAGTGTTTTAAGTGTGATCAAAACCTCTCAAACTTTTAGGAAAATAGAGCAAGTACATGATTGACAGTGAATTAGTCAAATAACTTTTCTAATTTATTTTCAATAGTTAAGAAAATAAAAGTAATAAAGTGAGGGAAGAAATGTGTACACAAGACTAGACAGATGTATTCTTGGTGATTTAAAAAAAAATATGTGGGGGATCCCTGGGTGGCGCAGCGGTTTGGCACCTGCCTTTGGCCCAGGGCGTGATCCTGGAGACCCAGGATCGAATCCCACATCGGGCTCCCAGTGCATGGAGCCTGCTTCTCCCTCTGCCTGTGTCTCTGCCTCTCTCCCTCTCTCTCTGTGACTATCATAAATAAATAAAAAATTTAAAAAAAAATATGTGACATGAAAGTCAAGCAGTAAGAGTTCAGTTCAACCTTTGTGAATCATCCAATATATTAATACTCCTACACAAATTATGGTTAGTTCTGTTTACTGAGCCCTTCAATTAGTCCAGAAAGATCTCCTTTCTACAGAATCTAAAGAAATTCTGGTGAGAGGAGGCAAGGTGCATCATTACTCAACCCAAATATACTGAAAAAAATCACTGTTTGGAGCTGGATCTTAATGGAAACCTGCTATCTGGTAGATTTTAAGATCTAAAACTATCTCAGTGACCTAGAACAATTATTAGTAGTTACAAGTAAACCTCTATTTGTAAATCTTAAGTTCCCAGAGGGACACAGTAGTAATGGTTGCAGAAGGAGAAGAAGAAGAAGAAGAAGAAGAAGAAGAAGAAGAAGAAGAAGAAGAAGAAGAAGAAGAAGAAGAAGAAGAAGAAGAAGAAGAAGAAGAAGGAGAAGGAGGAGGAGGAGGAGGAGGAGGAGAAGAAGGAGAAGGAGAAGGAGAAGGAGAAGGAGAAGGAGAAGGAGAAGGAGAAGGAGAAGGAGAAGGAGAAGGAGAAGAAAATAAAAGAAAGAAAAGATAAGTGAAAAAAAGAAAAAAGAAAAGAAAAAGAAAAAAGAAAAGAAAAAAGGATAAGAAAGAAAAGAAAGAAAAGAAAAGAAAAGAAAAGAAAAAAAGAAAAGAAAAGAAAAGAAAAAAAGAAAGAAAAGAAAAAAAAAAGGTGAACTTCCATACCAAGGTAAAGTCTTCAGCTTCCAGCACTTGCTTGTTGCTAAAGTGTATTGCAGATTATGCCTGAATTCCCCAGTCTAGCAAAATATGCGGGTGAAACCTTGACTCGCAGTCTTGTGTCATTGTTGTTCAGTTACATCCCTGCTTTCAAAGCAAATGTAAACTGATAAAGTAATAGATGAAGAATGGGAAAGACCCCCTAATTGGCTCAATCATGACCTCTATTAACAATTTGATATATTAATTCTAGCAGAACCATGCCATAGGTTTAAAACCATGCTTCATATGACTTGAGATAATTATAATTGGCACCACTCATGACACGCTTGACATTTCAAGGTCCTTTGAAAGTCGCATACATAAAAAGCTGCTCCATAAATGTTCCTAGCTTCCTTTTTCATCAACACAGATATTTGTAACTCATAGCTATTTGCATAGGGTACTATAAAATGGAACTAAAACTACTTTAAACACTCTGCCTATAATAACATGTTAATATAGGACAAATCATTTATTTAATAAATCAACATTAAAATTACCCTTCTAGTTTTTCTTATAGTAAGAAATATTAGTTATTTTGCAGCTTATAGAAGCTTCCACAGTACATATTATAAAGGCTTGAGTTAATATAGTACTACTTTGATGTGGTCATTTCATAAAAAGTTAGGTATATATGGTATGCTTTATATTAGATTTTTATAGTGCATATTTAAAGTGCTACCATTTGCCTATTTAAGAACAACAGATCAGATGCCATCTCTGACCATCTGAAAGCCAGACAAATTTTAATAATAAGGAGCAGTTTGGTAATAATAATTAATTCAGTTCATCTGCTTAGCATATAAATTAAATAATAAGGATCAAAGTGATTACTGTAAATTGATTAGCTCTCTACAGAGCATAAATGCTACTTTGCTAGGCTAACATTAGCATCTGTTACACAAAAAATATTTCATAAAATCTACCTGATTTTATTTAGAATAATTTTTTAGCTGAGATCATATTGAACTTTATTTTCAATATATTCTTAATTTTTTCCATCAATAATAAAAACAGAAGTGAAATGCTTTCAAAGATATTTTTTGAAGGAGATATACTTACTTCATATAATTTAACTTAAAACATATTTGAAATTTACATTCTTACTACAGTTCACCTCAGAAATAAGGAATCAATTAGTTAACCTCAAAAGCCAGGAATTCTGTTATTAAATACATCACTCATTTGTAAATATTTTCTAATTTATATAACTATTAACCATCATAATATAATTTATAATTTAAAAAATTTCTGCCTTAGAAGTTAAGGAAACTATGCCTTACCATAAAATGCATTATAAAAGAGAACTGACTACCCATGCACCTTTCATCTAGAATTTTTATTCAGAAAACTGAAGCTAGTCATAATTTTTGTGAGCTTTCATTATTCAGAATGTGCAGTTAATTTGCAACTATATTTTTAACATCACCAAGTTTCCAGATTTTCTTGTCACTTTGAAATTTCCATTTGCTTTGCCTAGTTCCTCTAATTCGACCCACCATCGCTTTAAGGAAATCATCCCCAGTGTCTGGGTGACTCGGGGTGGGGAACCCGCTGCAGGGCCTACCTGAGAACTAGTCCTGGGTGCACTGGGTACGTGAGGTCCTGAGGGGGCACAATGACTCTTGACCACATGGTTCTCCAGACACAGCTCCTCCCCTGGCCCCCACCCTTGAGTCAATAACCTATTCTTTTACCTCTTGAAGTAAACATGATTTTCTCTGCTTCCCAGAGCTAATCATTCCTCTAGCCAATCTGCTAGCTCTCTTAATAAAAACTAGAAGACACAAAGCCTCGGGGTACAGTGAGTCTGATTTGAGTCCAAGTCTGAGTCTCAGCCCCCTGTCCTTCCCCAGGTTAAAATTCAGTGAGACTCTGAATGTTTCTTCATATCATTGCCTCTGACTTTCCTGGATCTGTGGCAACTCAGTCTTTTAAGCCTCAGGTTCTTTTTTTTTTTTTTTTTTTTTTTTTTTTATGATAGTCACACAGAGAGAGAGAGAGAGAGAGAGAGAGGAAAAGACATAGACAGAAGGAGAAGCAGGCTCCATGCACCGGGAGCCCGACGTGGGATTCGATCCCGGGTCTCCAGGATCGCGCCCTGGGCCAAAGGCAGGCGCCAAACCGCTGCGCCACCCAGGGATCCCCAAGCCTCAGGTTCTTGGTTTCAGCTCAGGTCATGATTTCAGAGTCAGGAGTTGGAGCCCCTGCATCGCCCTCTGCACTCATAGTGGAGTCGGCTTGAGATTCTCTCTTTCCCTCTCTCTCTATTCCTCTCCCCACTTGCTCTCTTTCTCTCTAAAATAAGTAGAGAAAATCATCCCAATTCTGTTGTAATATGTGCCTCAAGACACACATTATTGAGCTATTCTGGGGAAAATGTCCCCCACCGCCACTCATGTCAATGCCAGAAGCCCATCTAAGTACCTCAGCCCCACTCCAACTCTCTTCTACCCTCTGAAATGATCAATTTGCTTGACTTTTATACTAACTTCTTTACAGTTCTTTATAGTTTGTTTCCCAAATGGTCATCTCCACACATTCATGTTCAGTCTAGTCCGTTTATTTTTTTTTAATTTTAATTTATTTGTAAATATATTTTTAGAGTAGGTTTAGGTTCACAGCACAAGTGAAAGGAGGGTACAGAGATTTCCCATATGCCACCTGCACCTACCCAGGCCGAGCCCCTCCTCAAGTTCCTTCTCTGCTTATACATTTGTTGTAACTCATGCACCTCCATTGACACATCAAAGTCACCCAACAACCATAGTTTACATTAGGGTTCATTCTTGGTGTTGAACAATCTATACTTTTGGACAAATGCAGGAAGATAGGTATCCATTAGTATGGTGTCAGACAGAGTATTTTCACTGCCCTAAAATCCTCTGTGCTTCACCTATGCATAACCGCTTCTCCCCAATCCCTTGGTAACTGCTGATCTTTTTACTGTCTCTGTAGTTTTGACATTCCCATGGGGTCTTATAGTTGAAATCAGGCTTATTTCAACTGAGTGACAATATACATTTAAGGTTCCTTCATGACTTTTTATGGCTTGATAACCCATTTTTCTTCAGTTGTGAAAGAGATTTCATTGTTTGGGTGGACCATGGCTTATTTAACCATCGACCTATGGAAGGCCAACTTGGTTGCTTCCACATGCTGGCAATTATGAATAAGTTGCTATAGACATCCATGTGTAGGGTTTTCTGTGGGCATACAAATGATTGCTGGATCCTATAATATGAATACGAGTATGTTTAGCTTTGAAAGAAACTGATAGACTTTTCCAACATACATAATCTTTATTTCCATGAGGAATTAATAATAATAATAAAGATGTGAATCCTTATTATTCTTTGGTGCTGTCAATGTTCTGGATTTTGGCCATTTTAATAGGTGTGTAGTGGTATGTCATTGTTTTAATTTGCATTTCTCTGATGACATATGATGTGGAGCATCTTTTCAGATGATTATTTATCATCTCTATACCTTCTTTGGTGAGGTGTCAAAGTATTTGGCTCATTTTTAAATGGGGTTGTTTTATTACTGAGGTGTTTTAATTATATTTTGGAACTATATTTTGGATAAATCTTTTAACTGACACTTCTTTTGAAAATATTTTCTCCCAGGGATGCCTAGGTGGCTCATTTAGTTAAGTATCTGACCCAATTTCAGCTCAGGTCATGATCTCAGGGTCATGAGATTGAATCCTGCATCAGGGTCCATACTCCATGGGGAGACTTCTTCTCTCCCTCTTCCTCTCTTTCTGCCCCTTCCCCTCCCAATCTATCTCAAAATAAATAAACAAAATCGTAATATATATATATATATATATATATATATATATATATATATATTCTCCCAGTCCATGGCTTGTCTTCTCACTCTCTTGACATTATCTTTTCCTTAGCAGAACTGTTTTTTTTGTTTTTATTTTATTTTATTTTATTTTATTTTATTTTATTTTATTTTATTTTATTTTATTTTATTTTATTTTATTTTATTTTATTTTATTTTATTTTAATGAAGTCCAGTCTATCAACTATTTCTCTCATGGATCATGCTTCTGATGTTGTATCTAAAAAGTCATTGCCTTGGGCAGCCCACGTGGTTCAGTGGTTTAGTGCCACCTTCAGTCCAGGGCTTGATCCTGGAGACCTGGGATTGAGTTGCACATCAGAGTTCCTGTATGGAGCCTGCTTCTCCCTCTGCCTGTGTCTCTGCCTCTCTCTCTCTCTCTCTCTCTCTCTCTGTGTCTCTCATGAATAAATAAAATCTTTTTTAAAAAAAAAAATTAAATTAAAATTTTAAAAAGTCATTGCCATACCCAAAACCTAAGTTTTCTTCTATGTTGCCCTCCAGGAGTTTTATGGTTTTGCACTTTACATTTAGATGTACAATGCATTTTTTTTTCTTTTTTTTTTTTCTTTTTTTTTTGCATTTTGAAATAATTTTTGTGGAAAATTTGTGGCTAGATTCATTTGTCTGTATGTGGATGTCCAATTGTTACAGCACCATTTTTTGGAGATACTTCCTTTGCTCTACTCTATTGCCTTTGCTCCTCTGTTAAAAATCACTTGACTATATTTATGTGGGTGTATTTCTGGGCTGCCTGTTCTGTTTCATTGATATATTGGTCTGTTCTTTTGCCAATAGCACACTGTCTTGATTACTATAGTTTTATAGTAAGTTTTTTTTGAGTCTGAGTAGTGTGAATTCTCACTTTGTTCTCCTTCAATATTATATTGGTTATTCTGGGTCATTTGTTGCTCCATACAAAATTTTCAGTCAATTATTGCAATCCACAAAATAACTTGCTAGGATGGTCAATTTTAAAAATCTATTTCAATTATATAGATTATATCCCCATTTTTTTCATATATATATTTTTTTCCTGTAGAAGAATCTAGGATATTTAATTTGTAGATTTTTCTGTAGGTTCGATTTTATTGATTGAATATTAACAGTAAAATTCAATTATGTTTCTCTGTCCTCAATATTTTCCTGCAATTTGGTAGCTGGAGCTTAAATGTTAATCAGGCTTATATTCATTTTATTTTCCTAACATTATACATAGTACTGTGTTGTTTCATTAGGAAGAATATAATGTGTTTTTTCCTTCTTTCCGTTTTTTGGGTAAGTTTATCATTTCCTCTATCCACTTACTGATTGAAAAATGCAAACTATTGATGTTTTAAATCTCTTCATTTAAATTTATTAGTTAGATTTTTTTTTGAAAAGAAAAAAACACTTCTTTACTTTACTTTACTTCTTTACTTGGACATTCAGTGATATACCTCATACAGGAAATTCAGAATAAATGGTTGTTTCATTCACCATCTTATCCCAGTTTTTAAGATAAGGGATTGGTTCTTTATCATTTTCCAAAGTTCAACCATTGTTTCCTTTATATGATTTAATTATGAATTTATGGATTTACTTTTATTTACTGAATTAATTATTACTATATTTATAATAAAAATTGTCTCAATTTGGCCAAATTGTTTGGCTCATAAGAATTTTGACATTACCCCAGTGCTTTTTCTTTAATGTCTTCTCTATCATTTTGATAGCAGTATGTTCCAGTTTTATCTTGCATTTTTTTCACATTCCAAACTCCATTTGCTTTTTTTTTTTTTCCAGAAGATCTTCTTTCTTTTATAAGGATATGGCAATTTAAAAATATAATTTAGTTACAGGAGATGCTCATTGCTACTAAGCTGGTCACTAATTTTAGGCTTCTTTAGCAGATAGAATTAAAAATATGTGTCTGTAAGGTATTTCATATCTATATATAATTTTTAAGTTTTTTTAGAGATAAAATTTCTCATGCATTCATATTGAAAATTCCTATTTAAATTCAGTAAGGCTTTAGTTAATATTATCGAGATTACATCTGTATTTTCTTTCTTTCACACTGAGATAACTGGTTTTCAAGGACACAGGAGATAACAGAAATAGAATGCATCATAATTAGTGCTTTATCCACATTACACACATAATCATTTAGGAATAACATTAATAAAACCAAGAACACTACCTGCATAACCTCTGAGAAAATAATTGTAAAAATGCATATATTCTCTCTTTCCTGATGTATTTTGCAATGTTCCTCTATCTACACTGTGTATATACCATTGTGCTCCATACTTTTTCCGTTTTAAATCCCATTTAGTCCTAGTTCTGTAAGTCGTTATATGTTTAAAACTTACCATTAGTATTTATGCTCATATCTGAAGTCTACTTTTAAGTGGATACTTCAAGAAAAGTTCATGTTATAAATATTCTCAGAATTGGTTGTTGTTAATAGTTTGATTCTTCATTTTTTTTCCTATTAGTTTTGGTGGATATGAACTTATTTGCTTAAATGTTATTTTCTTGATACTCTAATTGCATTATTCTATTTTATCATTTCTAAAGTGCTGCTCTAAAAAATCGAGGAATAATTTATTTTCCCCTTTAGTACTATTGCTTATTATGTCCAGAGGATTTTTTTTTTAAGTATAGTGATTTCATGGTTTGCCTGGGTGGTTCAATCACTTAAATGGTAGACTCTTGATTTCAGTTTGTGACCTTAGAGTCCTGGGATCAAGCCCTCCATTGGGCTCTGTGGTCAGTGGGGAGTCTCCTTGAGGATTCCTCTCCATCTCCCCTCTGCTCCCCCTTCCACTCATGTGCTCTCACTTTTTCTTAAATAAATAAATAAATAAATAAATAAATAAATAAATAAATAAATATTTAAAGTATAGTAATTTCATTAGAAGATGTACCAGAATTGTTCATGTTGGTTGTGTATTCTCAGGTATATGGTGCATATTTTCAATAATTGAATCCATGTGTTATAATTTATAATCTTTTTTAAAAATCATGAACTTTTTTGAGGTAGAAACTTTAGTCCATATTCTGCAAACTCATATTCATTTCTTTTCTTTAAGGATGCATACCAACTGTACGTCGAAACATTGCCTATTGATAATAGCTATTATATTTCAATTTTCTTAATTTTTCTTTGTTTCTTTGGGTTTTTAAACTTTTCCTCTTATAGCCTGCTTTTGCTAAAGCACTGTCTGTTGCATTTATTCACTCTTGTGTTTAGAGTTCTTTGTTGAAATTATTATTTTTATATATTTCTAAAATAATTTCTTGAATTTTATCAATTCATTTCTGAGTTTTTAAAATTCTTATGCTGTTATCTTGTGTTTCATAATAATTTATTAACATCTTCTCTTGCATTTTAATATAATGCACACTTTGTTCTGTGGACATAACTATGACAAGTTTTCATTGTGTGTAGGCATGTTTTTCTGCATCTTATTGTCTTCTTTTCTTATACTCTCTATGGATCATTCTTTTTTTTTTTTTTTTTTTTTTTTTTTTTTTTTTTTTTAAATTTTTATTTATTTATGATAGTTACAGAGAGAGAGAGAGAGAGAGAGGCAGAGACACAGGCAGAGGGAGAAGCAGGCTCCATGCACCGGGAGCCTGATGTGGGATTCGATCCTGGGTCTCCAGGATCACGCCCTGGGCCAAAGGCAGGCGCCAAACCGCTGCGCCACCCCGGGATCCCTCTATGGATCATTCTTATATAAGATCAGTTTACTTGAACTTTTTGAGGTATGTGAGACTTATAGTGTTTTCAAAGCTTGCAGAGCTTCCACTTCTTTTTTTTATGTGTGATCGAGTGTGTGTGTATGGGTTTGTCTGTGTGTGTATTTGGTGTTTAAAATATGACAGCTAAATTTTTGGGATTTCCTGGTAATGGTTGCTTCAATCACTTTTATGTGGACCATTTCTTTTTTTTTTTTTTCTCAATTATGCTTCATATTTTTACTCCACTCCCTGGTATATTTCCCCTCAGTTTGAGGTCCTGTTTTGAAGAAATCTCTGAAGACTCACTGTGTGAAAGGGTTCATATGTGGTAGTCGCTATCAGTCCGTTGAGATGTACTATTGTCCTCATGCATTCAACCCCTTTTAACTGGTATAAAACCCCTTCCAGTGTCAACTGCTATTTTTCAATTTGGCTTAAGGCAGTCTTCAAATTCCGGACAGCTATTTTAGAGATCTCCTGTTTTTAAGTGTATCAGCTATTCCATCATCTCCCATAGCTTTTCCTCACATAGAGTCCTGTACCATGCAGATTATTATTTTTTTTTCCTTTCGGTGATTTCCCCCTACTCTTCTATTTTTGAACTTTGTATCTAATTTTGTTGAAAAATGTACCCATCAGATTTTGCTTTTATCTTATACTTGCTCTGTTTTTAGGAAGAACTCAGAAAATTAATAACCGTGCTGTTGTTGAACTTACAGGCTCAATGTCATTCATTTAATATATGTTACAATAATAAGAAACTAGGAAATTAGGATACTTTTTCTACATAGATGTATAAAAGCATAAACTAAACAATAAGTAATGCTGAATGGTAAAATTTTTGTATTTCAACCCAGTAAAATAGTGATTTCTTCTTGTCTTTGAGACAAATAAGATAGTTTAAAGATTGTTATTAGATTTACTTCAACTCGTGATGAAAGGACGTGTGGAGTTTCTAGAATTATCCCAGCAACGTCATTGACATTAGGTAGTTTAGAAGGGGAGAAATGGGGAGCTGCTCACGGATACAAGGTACAATAACAATATATGTGCTAAAGGGTTATACATGGGCTTATTCTTTTGCCTCTTTCAGTTATTTTTAAAATAAAGTTTTAATATTTTATTCACCATCATCATATGAATTTAGTTTCACTCTTAAAATACATTCTTGCTTTAAAAATATTGTCCACTTATTCTGATGCTGTTATTTCTAGAAGTTTTCTCACGATGTGCACCAAATATGAAATATTGATTTCCCTTATTCAACTTTTCCCTCTGTCAGAACAGCTAACAGTATCAGGGTTTACTCTGTAAATAATTTCAGGCAGTTCCTCCTCTCTTCACTTGACTATGAAAATAACCACATTTTTACTATACATATTAATGATACCCAAAAAAGCCAGCTAAAATAAAGGTTTGTGAACTATCAGACTAAGTTTATTCAGATGCCATTTATATTCCTGGTTTTGCATGGACCTTCTGCCTCACAAATGAGAAAGTATCAGGCTACTGAACTTGAAGATAATGGTAATGGTTTAAACTGATATCATGAAAGAAAATAGAATTTAGTTATTAAAATGTGTTAAAGGAAAATAGAAAAATACTGTAAAGCAGTAAACACACCATTATGGGTATCAGTGAATTATTCAGTGACAGAAATGAAGAGTTTATCTGTATGTATTTTAATCCATTGTCTAAGTATATATATTTAAAAATTCCATTTATTTACTTGACAGAGAGAAAGCACAAGCAGTGGGGAGGGGCAGAAGGAGAGGGAGAAGCAGGCGTCTCATTGAGCAGGGAGCCTGATGCGGGACTCAATACCAGGACCCCAAGATCATGACCCCAGCCAAAGGCAGATGCTCAACTGACTGAGCTACTCAGGAGCCCCTGTATAAATATTTAAGGGATAGTTTCTATGCATTATGCTCTCCACTTAGTACAGGGAATTCCAAATAATTGAAAATCCTTATACTCAGAGAACTCAGAATCTAGTTGCAGAGACCGAAAAGTAACTAAACAATAATATGATATGGAAGATGCAAAAATTGTAGACGTACACAGCATAGAAGAGAAACCACCAATCCTTCCTATGAATATGAGGAAATATGGTTAAATATCTGAAGGATGTGAAAAGTTAAGTAAAACTTTATTCATTGATTAATGGGCCACCAGACCTGAGGGACTGTTCATTTTGCAGCTCAGTCTCTGGCTCTAAAGAAAAATGCCCAAACCATTGTCAGTCTGGCTGGAACAGGAGCAAGAAATCATTTTGTGGGTCCACTTTGTGGATTTGCTATTGACGGGACACAAATTTGTTGGGAGAGCTTGAGATTAGATGCAGCTGGAGCATTAGAGACCAATCACATGATGAGTTTTTCTTATGACCCCACAAAGAATTATAATTTTGCCCAGCAAGCTAAGATCTACACTAGCCATTCAGTTAACAATAATTTATGGAATATCTGCTCTGTGTTCTTCTAGGCATTTGGTTTAAACAAAATAAAGAAAGAGAAGACAAACATCTGCATTCTCTTATGGCTTCCCTATAGGGGCAAATATGCAATAATTTTAAAGATAGTAAGTAAATATTCTGTGTGCTAGGACATGATAGGCGCTATGGAAAAGAGAAAATACTCAGCAAAGATCAGGAGTGTATGAATTAGATGGTGGAAGGTTGGTGGCTGTATTAAACATGGTGGCTAAGATTGACCCACTTTAGAAGGTGACACTTAAGCCAAGATTTAAAAAAGATGAGTTTGCTGAGCAGATATTCCATCATTCTAGGCCAGCAGACAGCTGGGAGAGTAGGGCTAGGGTGAGCTTTTGGGATAATTGTGACAGAGCAATCTATTGAAATATTAGGGAGGATATTGTATTATGGTACAAATGTGTATATAAATACTTTATTAGCTTATTCCTCTCCTGTGTTCTATGTTTAGAGATAAACACATTTTTCTCACAAAGAATATGCATCTAATGATAATATCCTGAAAGTTTGCTTATAAGCATTTACTATCAAGTTTAAACTCCACTTATTATACTGTGCATCATGATATATTTAGAACATATCTGTGTAAGATAATCACTTTAAAACAATTGTCTGAAAGATATCTATGCCTTTACACAGGGTAGAAAGTTATAGTATCTCCTTTTCATATCTGAATGTTTACATAAAATATAACTTCTTCACATCTTTGATCTAGTAATATACTTAAGTTATCTTACATGGCATATGCTGTATGGATTGTTTTTGCTTTACAAATGTGACAAGATTAAATAGTTATTTGAAATAAAATGAGGGGCACCTGGGTGGCTCAGTGGTTGAGCGTCTGCCTTCAGCTCAGGTCGTGATCCCGGAGTCCTGGGATCCAGTTCCTCATCAAGCTTTCTATGGGGCCCTGCTTCTCCCTCTGTCTATGTCTCTGCCTCTCTCTCGGTGTCTCCCATGATTAGCGAGAAAAGGCATTGTAGCAATCAGAAATCTCCTATCGCCCTGTGAAGTTCAAGGTACCAAACTGGCCACAGTAGCAGTGAGCAAGTGAATGGGCCTTTCTTATTAAGAAAATGTATGTGAGGGGTCACCTGGGTAGCTCAGGTGGTTAAGCCTCCTACTCTTGATTTTAGCTCAGATCATGATCTCAAAGTCATGACATCCAGCCCAGGGTGGGGCTCCACGTGGAGAGCCGGCTTAAGATTCTAGATCTTTCCTTCTCCCTCTGCTCACTTCACCTACCAACACCCTGTGCACTCACACACTCTCTCTTTATTAAAAGAAAAAAAAAAAATATATATATATATATATGTGAAAATGGCATACTTGCTTCAGGCTCAAGTATTTTCCAGGGACTTTCTACAGACGTTTTAGAAACACCTCTCTCTAAAACTTCATGAATTTGTGACATTATGTGCTATGTGCCATAACACAGTAGAATGAGTTTGTCCAAACTTAAGGATATAGATATACAGTTTTAAAGGTGAATCAAAGGGTGTCCAATACTATATATTTTAACAAATTTTGTAGGAAAGACACAGAGAGCAATTACCAGGCAGCTACAGGTTTAAGGTTATATGAATGTCATTTAATCTACAAGTTGAGTGTATTAATGTGGAACAGAAAATAGTCATTCAAACAATGAGGTCAATGAGGTAACAAAATAATTTAAATTGCTCACCCATATCTTGTTCCTCTCTTGATGGGTGGGGTCTTTGGCTAGTTCTCATACATAAGTTCCAACTAAGCATTAACTTATTAGGGAAAACCGTCCAAGTTTCTCTTGCCATGCTTGGTAACTGAAACAGATTCTCTTTGTTGAAATGATGAGCAAAAAATCAAACATCAAGGGTCACTGAGTCAATGCCTGAAAGATATTGTTCTCATAGGCAACCTATAATCTTTTTGCATAAAATATGCTTTTTATTGTGTGAGGCCAGTAAGATTTGGAGGTAGTTTCTTTTTATTTTTTTTTAACAATTTCCAGAGTGCTTTTAGCTTCACAGCAAAATTGAGCAGGAGCATAACTTTCCACAGACCCCTGCCCCCTACCCTGTGTGCTTAGCCTCCCCCATTTTTTTTTTTTTAGCCTCCCCCATTATCAGCATCCTCCACCAGAGTAGTACACTTGTTACAAAGTAACAGACTTAAAAAATAAACTTACACTGACATACCCTAAACCACCCAAAGCCCATAGTTTACCTAGTGAGTTAGTTTTTTTTTTAAAGAAGAGGTAGTTTTTTTAAAGAAGATTGAAATAGCCTACAGGTGCAAGTCACGGTGGACCCCTCAGCCTAGCAAATCTTGTTCACTTGCTTTCTAAAACCATGGAACTCTAAGGAGCCTCACATCACCGAAGTCTAAGGCAGTAACACACACACACACACACGCACACATTTTCAAAGTTGATTTTATCAGAGGTAGGGGATATAGTAGTTTTTGGTCAATAAAAGCTTGACACATTTTTGTTAATAAGGTATAAATACTGTGTTTTTATATAGTTCATTTTTAATGCTTTGGATGGAAAATCTGAGAATTCTCTACAATTATCTTATCAGTTAGCATTTGTACAGCCCATTGTTAAAGTCTTTGAAGGAACACAATAACACATCGGTAGTTACATTAGTTTGCTTGAGCTGACATAATAGAATCCCACAGCCTGGGTGGCTTAAATAGCATAAATTTATTTTCTCATGGTTCTGGAGGCCAGAAGTTAAAGATTTAAGCATCATTCAGTTTAGTTTCGGATGAGTTCTCTCTACTTGGCACTTCTTATTGTGTCCTAACATGGTCTTTTCTCTATGTTGTTTTTTTTTTTTTTTTTTTTGGGGGGGGGGTGGTAAAGGGGATGGTATTTTTGTGACATTTCTTCCTTTTTTTTCATCTCTTCCTATTCTTATAAGGATATCAAGCCTATCAAATCAGAGCTCCCCTTTATGACTCGGTTTAACCTTGTTGCATCCCTAAAGAATTTATCTTCAAATACAGTAAGGGTGAGGATTAGAGCTTCAACATGAATTAGGGTTGGCTATTTATGATTCAATCCATAACAGGAGTATAATACCAATAGATTTTCCCTCCTTCCCTCCTCCCTTCTCTCCTACTAGGCAAACAAAAACCATACTTTTTGCTGCTATTTGCAGCTCAAAGTTTGTAAATTTTAAATTATGGGCAAATGGACTATGACTATCCCTTGAAGGAATGAACATTTTAGCTAAAGAGTTTTGCTCTCACCTTGTGATTTTGTTCCTTTAATGATAATCACTCCTCCTTTGGGAGCCTCTTAGCACCAAGAAAGTTCTGAATGGAATCAGAAAAGTATCATGCTTAAATTAATTCCAATGTTATTCTTTAATCAAGTTTAAATATTTTCCAGAGTATCCTCATTACAAATTATTCTGAGCCCTATTGTCCAACGTAGCTTAGAGAAGTTCTACAATGGGATCTAATATTAATATCTAAATAGTTTAGTAATAAAGGATCAGCATTCAGATGTACTGAGTTTCATTATGACTTCCATCCTGCTATCAGATTGCAAAGCTGAAATTAAATATCTTTGGGAGTTAAAACAACAACAACAACAACAACAAAAACAAAAACAAAACATAAAAAATCAGAAGTCTTGAATTGAAATATATAGAAGTTAAACAACAAAGTAAAATTATTTGCCTTGTGAAGTAAAGACCAAAGGAACCAGTGTCCAAAAGTAATCCTCCTCAGAGTTTTAATGTTGTAAGAACAAACTAGAGGGTTTCTCAGTGTCTAGGTAGGATTTTTAATTTCAGGTGGCTCAGATTGGCTTGCACTGAAATAACTATCATGTACCCAGGGCTCCAGAAGTTCTATTATTTCAATAACAATACTCTTCAACATCTCATGGTTTTTAAGAGCTTGAAGTATTAATAGCACATGCATAACATGAAAAGGTGCCTGCATCCACCATATTTAGAAACCAGCCAGGACCAAGTGAAAGCAGTCATTTCAAGTCCTCTCAAGGTTAAGTACCTAGAGGTTCAGCTGTAGCCTAAGGGAAAAAGGACTGATGGAGGAAATCATGATCACACACTTGCCAAGGAGACATCCTGCCTCTACTGCTGTCATACTGCAGTCCATTACTTTGAACTTAATCTTAGTTGAGAGAAAATTTCCATTGCGTCCTGGAACTATGATTACCATATATAGAAGTTTCATTTCAAAGGACTAATGTTAAGAAATGAGATCTGAAAAATGTCTGCCTTCCTGCAAAGCTGAGAAATCAGAAATAATAAACTTAAGGGGGCTTTTCTATTTATGAATTTCAATCCTCTTCATTCTCAATTTCCTTTTGTGTTTCTTGTTTAAAACATGCCAGTATTATATTAAGTACACATGCTCCTGGTAATAGCATCAGAACTCACTGGTAAGTATCCATTTTCAGGTCTGTAACTCAATTCTGTTTCTGTTGTGAGAAGAGTCTTCCCAGGACATTGTCTCCATCACCTCAACCGAATTACTGCTGGAGAAAGATCTTCAGCATTCCCATGAACTGATGTTCCCTATGACACTTCTGAATCAGTAGTTGAAGGCCATTTCCAGGGCTGAGACCATGTTTCTTCCCAGATTTTATTACTACATGCTTTCAGTAATATTTTATTTTATTTTATTTTATTTTATTTTATTTTATTACATTTTATTTTCTTTGCTACAGCTTTGCTGGTGTGTTACATCACTCCTCCTCCCTCTCTGTCTAGTTCTCTCACCCTTGAGGACTAAACCCGTGCATATAATACAATTTAACCTGAATTATTCACTCCCCATCATTCTCTAACATGTGAGTTGGACATTCATTCTTCTAAATATTCTTTAATTAGTGATTTCTGGAATTGCAAAACTATCCATTCTTCAAACAAATTTAATGCACACATGTTTTCTTGAACTGGAGAAAGCCATTCAGGAGGTATTCCCTCATCAAACCAGTTTCTCAAGCAGATTGAGACAGCATTTGTTCTCACTCTGCCAGATGCCCTTTACTATGTAGATAGGATCATTCCTCAATGCCACTTGACAATGGATAAAATAGATGCAGCTACGTACAAATATATCTACATTTATATGTTCATGAGCCCAGGCAAATATAGCCAAAATACTCAGCTTTAAGGGCTGACTCATTTACTTCAGTGCATGAAATATTAAAAGTCTGAATCATTTCATTTTCACCAAAACCTTTCCTGCCTGTTCTGTCAACTAACACATCATTGCTCTGTATCATTCTAAAACATTCTAATTATTTGACAAGAATATTTACTTTGAACTCACCATTTCTCAATAATCTTGAAAATCCAGATTGTGACAAATGATAACTGAAGAGACTAAAAGGTGTTTTGAAACAGAGAAAAACCAGGAGGAAATACAATTAAAGCAAAAGAAAGCTATGCCAGCCAAGCAGGCCCTGGTAACCCTCTCCTGGTGCTGCCTTTCCCAGGGGGGTGAAGAGGGATATAGTTTTCTCATGTTACAACTTTTGCTTTTATTTTTGTTTTTTATCTGTATGGTATGATGGAGAATGGAAAGGCCCGGTATGAGAATGGAGTGGCTCTAGGAAGCGAAGGAAATTAAAAGAAAGGCGAAACCATAGTTACAGAAGTAGATTGTACATTATGAACCAAGTGACTTTTAATGCGTTTAAGAGATGTCAGTAAAAGCTGCAAACCTTATTATTGGACTGGACTATTCATTTTATGAAAGTTTGTATGCGCCTCATTTTGTAGCCCAACCTATAAGATTTAAGTGTAAGTTGCACCTTACAAATACCTCATTGTGCCTTTAATATATAAAAAAAAGTCACTCTTGACCTAAACAAAAAGTTAATTTCCACTAAAACAGCCTGACGATTGGATTCAAATTTTAAAGACATGAGGGGAGATTTGCAGCTGAGATACTGGGATTCTTGAAATCAATTATAAAGTCAGTATGACACTGCAGCAAAGCATTGACACAGAACCTGCGTTTTTGAGAGATAATATACACTTAATAATTGATATTTCAGGTGGAGAATCAGACCTATATATGGTATTAGATAAGGCCAATAAATTAGGAAGTCTGAAAACTGTCATGACTTTTCAAATTGGAAATATACATTGAACTATGTGTGGGCTTTTCAAACCAGCCTAAAGTCTGTGTGTGCGTTTGTATGTGTGTGTGTCTGTGCGTGTACGTGTTTGTGTGTTTGTATTGAGGGTCCATGCCTTTATTCATCAGTACAAGTCTCACAAGGTGCCATATGAGTTGAATGCCGTTGACGTATGACCATAACATTTCCCTTTTCCATAGGTCAGCACACATTTCACTTGTTCATCGCTGTAACAATCACTTCGGTAAGGCGAGTGGCTTACAGTTATAGACTTAGCCAACTGGGACCTAGCTCCGAGAGGCACAGTCCTCTTGAAGAATCCTGTCTTTCTATTACAACCAGTCTGAGGATGTGACTTATTAGCAAATGGCGGCTGTCCCCTCAAATGGTGGGAAAAAGCCACAGTTGCTGACTTACCCAGGAGATGGAAAGTAGATTTTCTTGGAAATGAATTTTGTAATGGGGCTTTTGATTATACAGAGTTTTGGACGCTCTCTGTGTGGGTACAGGCTGATTATTACTGGTATCCTGAAAAAAAATTGCAGACCAAGGACTATCAAGGATTGAGATAAACAACATTGCCATAGTTATGTTACAGAAATGCGTTGGTGTTTAGCCATTTCAACACTGGGCTTGGGGATTGCAAGGTCTTGCAGATACTATTACTGGCGATGTATATGATCGAGAGAAGGTAGATGATGAAATTGTGAGGAATGGAAACCAGGAATTTCTAGAATACGGTAGTTTAGCATGCATCTAGGTGAAAAGGGAGACTTTAAAAAGTAGGACTGTTATAATTTGCATTCATTTTAATTTTTCTTCAAGAGAATTTAGTATTTTTTTCAGCTCCTATGGTTTTTGGATTGATTTCTCTATAAATGTAACGCCATGGTGATATGAGCTCCATGTGAACTCAGGTTTAATTTAAACTATAGATGATTTATTGAAGAATTTGCCATGTATCCATTTAATTAGATATTCAAAATATATACTTGGGTTTATCCAGGTAATCAGAAAACTATCAATTTCAACCACATTGTTTGATCCAACATAGAAATGTTTCTATTGAACTATATAATTAGTGTCATGTGGCAGATTTGAGAGATTTTTTAAAAGAACAGCTCTGTGATGCTTGTATTTATTCATGAGATGGTGTTGACCTTATTGTTAACTAATTCATTGTTAAATTAATTATTCTTTAATAATTAACTAATTTGCACCATCTATTTTTTTGAGAATTTATCGGAGACATTGTTCAATGACTCTTCAAATGTAATCGAGCCTCCTATTCAGCCAAAATGGTTTTCTTGAATTTTAAGTGTCAGAAATCACATTCCTAATCTTTTCCTATTTTTCACAAACAACCAGGAATCCCAGAGTCAAATAAGTGGTCTACCTACCTAATGTCTATATCAACTGCCTTAGGTCAACCTACAAAGTCACACCTGAAACTATCATTATCATTATTTTATTATTTACTATTTATTACATTATTTGGTTATGCTATTTTCATACCACCACTCATATCATTATTTTATAAGTAATGAGAGTTTCTAAAAGGCAAAACAAAAGAAATTGGGTACACATTTTGTCATTATATAAATACTAATACTGATTTTTTTTTAAATCATCCTTACTAATCAAAAAGAATCAAATTTTCTACATGCAGGCATTGTTATTACTTATTGTGCCCAGCTGCTAATTATCTCAAGGATTAGTTCTAAATAAAGATTTTATATTACTGCATATGTGTTTACTTTAAAAGCTATAAACCCCTCAAAGGCAGTTTATTTTTGTCTCCACTGTGGCCATCATGTTGATTTGCACACGGGGCTGGTAATCTTTTTATAAATGAATGAATGGCATTTTCATTATATTTCTGAGCATCGGTAGAAATGGTTGAATGAGAGGGTAAAAAGCTAGCAAAAATGAAAATTATATTAATAAGGTTGGAGCTCTGATTAAATGCAGAAATGAGAAACCCGGACAACAAAAATGAATTTGCTCACAACGAAAGCTCAAAGTCCATACAAAACCATGGTTTTGGGCAGCCCGGGTGGCTCAGGTGTTTAATGCTGCCTTCAGCCCAGGTTGTGAACCTGGAGACCGGGGATCGAGTCCCACGTCCGGCTCCCTGCATGGAGCCTGCTTCTCCCTCTGACTCTCTCTCTCTCTCTCTCTCTCTCTCTCTCTCAGGCTCTCATGAAAAAATAAAATCTTTATAAAAAAACCAAAAACATGGTCTTATTAGTTCAACCAAAAGTCTTTTGTAGACAGAAATAATTTCAATTTGGCATGGTTGGCAGTTATTTAAGTGCCTCCAAGAAAGTTCTTTGGATCAAAACCCGAATGCCTGAGATCTTCAGCAGCTCAGACCTCCGTGCTGGTCCCAAAAGGGTCACCAAAATGACCTTGCGAACCCCTGCTGACTACTTCAGTCTGCTGTCATCAACATCTCACTTGTAGTTGAAGAAGGTAATTAAAAGGTTTCTATGACGAGAATGTGCGTGCTTGGAGATGAGGTCCTAGGCTGTCCTGCTGTAGGATTTATGAATTAAATTTGCTTGCTGAGCTGCAGCAAAGGTGACAGCATCTCGAGTTTACAACCGTGTTTTTAATTTAGACATGTTATGCATGGCCAGAAACAACAACAGTCATTTCCTTTTACAAGCCTTATTACTTATAAATCAGGACAGTGGCAGAGCTGCATTCATGCAAAGGGATGAAGAGATAACAGTACCAAAAAACTGCCTGATTTTTAAAATCCCTTGTTTTCCAAAGAAGCAAAAATAAACCAAACAGCATTTTCTATCTTTTTTTTTCCCCACATCAAACATATCATGTGTTGAAGTACGTGGGTGACGTATACCCATGCTGCAATTTACTTTGAGTGGCACCCAGAATTAGGACGTGATGACTGGCAGGTAGAGGAGTAGAGAGACCAAGAAACCAAGTACAGGACAGTGGGAATGTCAGCATGCAGGTGGCAGGTGTGTGGATGTCCTCTGTAAAATTCTATCACATCTTCTGTATGTTTGTAAGTTTTCATAATAAAATGTTGGCAAATATGGGTTGGGAATGGAGAAACACAGCCTGAAGAGGTATTTAAAAAGCCTCCAAAGTTGTATTTCAATTATCTTTTGAGAACTGACAGCAAATTGGGTTAATTGTCAATGCGCTTGCTCCCAGTATGTCATTAAGAATCTGGAAATTGGAGCTTTTTATGCATTTGAGGGTTGCGCTGTTACTCTTTGTAGCACGAGCCAATTCTATCCATGGTAGGTAAGTTGAACTTCATGGCCTCATCCATTTATTTAATGACCTTCTGAGTTGATGACTGAATCTCAGTTGAATCGATTACATGCTGATCCAGCCCAGAGATGATTAGTGTGAGTGCTCTCCTCCGGGTACTAACTGGTCACTAAAAGCCACTGATGGCCATATACTCCTTTGCATGTTGCTCTTAACATTGTCGTTCTTGTGATTGTACACATTAGTTTCTATTAAAGGGCATCGCCAGAGGCTTTTCAACACAGTCTAGTTAGTTTAACATATCAAAATATATCACGTATCAACTATAATATATCAAAAGAAATGACTCACATGTCTGCAGATGGTCTGAGGTCCCCTTAACAGATAATACATGGAAACTGCTAAGATGATATTCTGTTTTTAGGACTGAGAAATATTGAATAATAATGTTCTAGAAGCCCGAAGCTCTGCACAAGCACATGCTTCAGGCAGGGTTGACACTTTTATTAAGACAAAATGGGGATTTAAAAAGAAAAATTTTACCAAGTTTTTCAGAAAACAAGGTGAGATTGCTGCGTTGGAGACAAATAGGGTGATATTTAAGCTTTGGGGACCTTGGATCACAAGGCCTGGACTTATAGCCTCCCGTCAGGCGCAGGAGCTCTCTGACCATGAGCAGGTCCTGCAATTCTCCGAACCTGAGCTTTCTTCACTGATATTGAGATGAGAATAGGGTTTGTTTGTTTGTTTGTTTTTAATATCTCACACTTCTTGTGAATTATCAGATAAAATGATACACAGTTACTCGCATTCTATAATGCCTGGAGAATCGTACGTAATCAATGAAAGATGATCCGTGTTATTAAAACTATCTTTCAATAACTAGTAAAGTGAGTGTTCAAAATGAGATGTTTTCTTAAACGTAAGGACAGCAAGTATCACTTTGAATTTGAAGTGCAATAGAAACAGTATATACATCCAAATTATTTAGTAAGCAATATAGATTTGTAGCTGAAAGACTGGAAAATCTAATGAATTTGTGCAGAGAACTGTTTTAAAAATAATAGATACTGCAGAGAATGGGCATCTCATTTGTCTGGGAGGGAACATTCTCTGAGAAAAGGGGTTGATTGGAAAGACACAGGTTGCTGAATTTATATTTTAAAATGTTTCTCCTTAGAAACTTTATTATTTACATTAAAAAGAAGATATTTTTATAAACAAAGTAACAGAACAATAAACCCATATATTTCCAAGAGTCACCTGTATAGAAATGCAAACACATTTTTAAAAAGCAATGATGATTCACATTAAAATTACAGATAATTACTTCTGGGGGTGGGGATGGAATAAATAAAGTGTTATAAAGTTAGTGTGGCCTGATATCTGACATTTTAAAGAGGGAAAGATATTTAACCAAGATACTTACTGCTCCTGGAGGCGGCACCTACAAACCATGGGACTAAATCTTTTAAGTAGCAAATATGTATCTTCTCACATGGTTGCAATCGATTGGTTTGTAATAACATATTCATTTACAGCATTAGTAAATAGGCAATAAAGTGTCTAGAATTTCATATCACCTGTTAAAGCACCAGAATTGATAGAATGTTTATTAATCTTGGATCATTCCTAAGGACATTTTTAATGATTAATGATATGTCATCATTCCTTAAGCCAAAAAAATAAATGCCAGGGAAATATTTTTCAACACAAATATATAGATATTGAAAAAAAACAAATATAGATATTGGAATACATTACATATTTTTAAAGTTGGCACATGGTGGATACTGGAAAGTTATACTTTTATTCTTAAACGTAGGAAGGAAAAGGATTATTATAAAACTGAACAGAACATTGTGCTACTGTGTTCTTTCCCTCACAATTAGAATCTATGTGAACAAATGGAGTAAATAACAAAAACTGATTGAGAGTAGGGACTTGAAAGAAGTGAACTGTATTGTAAAATTAATTGAGGAAAACAATTTTAAAGATACTTTTGTCTGAAGGCTATTAACTTAAAAGAAATGTCTTCTGTTCTACAAGCCCTGCTTCTTTAGTTATTTTTCTTTGGTTAGTCTATGCATTCTTTATGAACTCATCCCACGAGCGCATCCTGAGTGTTTGCGGGATGTCTGCCATTCTGTCTTGACCCAAGGAACTTACGTGAGAGACATACCGAGAGACACTAAAGCCAATCTACATTTCTGGGTTTCGGTAATTTTCATTTTTTTTTTTTTTTTAGAAAAATCATCTGTTTCACCTGTCCGGTCAAAAATTTCAACGCAGAGTTGTGTGATATGATGAATTATGTCTCTCTCCAATGTTTAATAACCCTGTGTTTCCAAAACAAGCTAAATTGATCACATTTTAGCATTCTTAATAAACACTAAAATCTTACAGATTTTATTCAGAAATCTTGCATCTATATTTATGATGAAAGTTAATCTGAAGTACGCCTTATTGCATTAGTTTTACTAGGTGTAGGTCATGTTGTTATTCTAGATTATTAAATAGTATAAAAAACATTTTATCAGCTTTATTTTCAAAGTATTTTAGGGATAATAATATGATAATTATAATATCTTAATATATAAAAATTTATAACATTTAATGATACGTAAAATGTAAATATGCATCCATATAATATATAAATACATATAATAATATATAAGTATATATAAATTGCAGGTCTAGACTGTAAAGTCCTTTGATTCTGATGACATTTCTAAAGTTACTTTTTTTCTTTTAAAACTTTCCTTAACATTTACCCTTTTTTTGTTAAAAGAAACTTACATTTTCCTAAATAATATTTCACTTAACCTACATTTTTGAAACATTTATGTAAAGCAGTGCATATTATTCTTTATTATCTCTTAAAAATTTACACAGGATTATGTTGGCAATCTGCTTTCTTTTTTGTGTTCTAGATTTCTCTTTCTTTTTTAGTCTTTAAAATATGACATCTAAAATGAATTATTATATTTGTTTATTTTAAACTTTCACTTTTAAAAAAATTTTAGGCATTTATTTTATAGTATTTTTTTCCCCTAAGTTTGGCTCTATGTGCTGAATCTTCTAGACTTATTTAATCATTTTTCCCTGATGCTACTTATATTTTTTCCACACTTCAAATGTTTATTCCAATTTAAAGGCCATGTTTTACTTCATATTTACATGAGATAGTTATTTAGTATTATTGAAGAAATGCAAAATCTTTTTTTCTAGCTCTACTGAGATATAATTGGCATATAGCTTGTGTAAGGTCATGATTTGATACACTATAAATATATCATGAAATGATTACCAAAGTGGGTTTAGTTCACACCATCGTCATCTTACATAATTTGTAGTGAGAATACTTAATATCTACTATCTTAGCAACTTGAAAGTTGCTCAGATAACTTACAATATTGTTATCTATAGTCATCATGCTGTACACTTAGATCACTGGAATTTAACTTACTCATCTTATAACTGGAAGTTTGTACACCTTGATGAACATCTCCCCATTTCTTCTAACCCCTGCACCCTGGCAATCACCATTATACTCTCTGTGTTTATAGGCTATAATTTTGGGTGTTTCCACATATAAGTGAAATCATACAAGATTTGTCTTTCCTGTGTGATTTACTCATTTAATGCAATGACTTCAATGTCCATCCATGCTATCACAAATGTCAGGAGTTCCTTCTTTCTCACAGCTAATATAATGTAATTATATATGTATATATATATATACACACAGACACACATCACACACACACACACACACACACACACACACACTACATCTTTTTCCATTCATCTATAGACAGACACTTAGGTATTCCTCTATCTTGGCTATTATGAATAATCCTGCAATAAACATGGGAATGCAGATAATTCTTCAAGATCTTTATTTCATTACCATTGGACAAATATCCAGAAGTGGCATTGCTGGATCATATGGTAACTCTATTTTGATATTCAGTTTTAACTTTTTGAGGAAACAGCAACTATTTTCCATGGTGGCTGCATCCATTTACATCCCCACCATTAATGCACAAGGGTCCCCTTCCCTCCATGGCCTTGCCTATGTTTTTTTGTCCCTTTTCGTTTTGCTAATAGCCATCTTAACAGTTGTGAGGCAATATCTCATTGTATTTTTTATTTGCATGTTCCTGGTGATTAGTGATGCTGAGCACCTCTATATGTAACTGTTGATACTTTGAGCCACTCATTTCTCACTCTTGCGAATAAACGTATTTCTCTCCAATAAATTATTAGCTCAAAAGCCCTCCGCCTTGGGGTTTGCTTTGTAGAGGCTCCAAGTTATAATAATCCCCAATTTTAGAACAAGAAAATTAAGCCATTTAAACCCAAAAGGGTGGAAATTTTACAAAACAGTTACTAACTGAAGTCATTATAAGAAGACACTGCCTTGGGTGTCTGATCCTTAACAAGACCATTTCCTGAGGTTAATCTTTACATTCAGACTCATTAAATTGATTTTATTTAAAGCTTCTAAAATAAATAAATGAATAAATAAATAAATAAATAAATAAATAAATAAATAATAAATAGATAAAAATAAAGCTTCTATTTCTCTTATAGTCATCTAATATTGAACTAACTCAGTATTAGGAGTTTGAGCAGTAGTTTCAGTATGTCTGAATGGTTGTGTTGTACTTCCAGGGAAGCATATTCAAGGTATAATCAAGGATGAATAGGGCCTCACTCCACAAATTTTGTAGCAGCATTTAACAAAGCATACTTACATCATATAAATTGCATTGCTAAATAATATCTGTCTCAGACACACTCAGATTAAGAAGGGAAAATTTAACATCTATGCATTTGCACATTGAACAGTTATAGTAAAAAGAATTAACATTATAATATTTTAATTCAGAAATAGAAATATTTTTAACTTAAAGTGATGGTTCTCTAGATAGAGATAAGAAGTATTAAGTTCTAACATTTTTAGGCTACAAAAGTGAAAATAAAAAATAAACATGTTAAGCTAAAACATTTTTAAACTGCAATGAATTTGACTCAGTAGAGGTATTTAAATGTGTTGCACATAACTTCCAGTTCATTAGAACTAACTGTTAAGAGGTTGAAGTGTAAGACTGGCCATTACTAAAAATGAACTCCCCTATCTATTTCAATATTTGAAGTATAAAGCATTGCTGGCTTGGCATGTTTATTGGCTGCACTTGGAGTATGTCTTATTATTCTGTGGATGCCCAATAAACTTTGATAGAAAAACAGATCATTCTACCATCACACTTAAATCAATCTTAAAAGACCTTTCATCTGGTCGCTAGAGTCTGATGGAGCTATAAACAAGGTTTTTCACCTGATATCTATCTATTAAAATCTAGTATTTGGAAAAAAATTATCTTTAGTTGAGAATATCAGATAAACCTATTAGAAAAATCCAAATTTTTATTTATTAGATTAATTAGATTTTGACTCAATACAATAATACTAACAGGTAATTTTCTCTTTTATGATGGGGTGTTTCTATCCAATCAGAGATGTTAAGTGCTAATTTTCTTTAAAACCCAGATAGGCATTTAAGAGTAATATTTTAAAAGTTCATTGTCAATTACTAATACTGCCAACAAAATTCATTTTCTTCAATTGCATATTGCAGACGTGTTTTATAGATGAACCTAGATAAAAAGCACACATTTTTATTGAATGTTGATATTCTTTGAGTTTTAGGTCATAAGCCACGTAAGCCATTGGTCTAGCTTGCCCAGTTGATTTAATGATTTCAAATAACATTTTTGATATAAATGTATATATACTTATATTTATGGTTTAGGTAATAGAAAAGCATTGAATGATGGTGAAATCTTTAAAAAGCAAGAATATATTCTGTTTGGTTTTTGATATGTGATTTATAAGTTTCAAGGATCAAATAACCTGATATGCGTTCTGCATTATAATATAGATACAACTGAAATCGAAAATATATGCAAATCTGTGTATGTTTATAGGAGTGTAATTGCAGTGCAATATCTTTTAGAGTGTTCATGCAAAAACTAACTAACTGTTAAAATTTGCCATTGGCATGAATGACACCAAATATGTAACCTATTCTACTAATTTACAATTATTTATTTAGACTGGATAAGATTTAATTTAAAATACCCAACCGGATTGTAAACATATATTATCCTCTAGTTATGTTTTATTGCAAATAACTGGGGAAGTATTTGATATCCCAGAAACATCATGTGGAATGATGATGATAATCTCATCTGCTTTTATTAGGCTCCATAAGTTCTAAAACGTCATTAATTGCGTGCTTATTTCATAATTGTACTTTTAAACATATAACACCTAAAGTTCTACATGATTAATATATTTAACTTTTGGAGTGCCTTTCATTCCCATTACATTGGGTGGGATTGTTCTGCTTAAAGTTATAGCAACGTCGCATCATGCCTATTTTCAGAATATTCCGAGCTCTTGGAAAATGCAATGTGGACATTTCAGAATACACTATGCTGATATAACTTTGAGAGAAGTGAGATATGTTTATTTTAGAGGATATCCAACTAACATATTACATAAACAAGGGATCTCTGCCCTCTCTTGAGGGCTCAGGCTCTCAGATCCATCTCCTCCAAAATCACCTTCACTCTTAACGCCTTCATGTTGTTACAGGCTTTTTTCTCCAATGGGGCCCATGGTCTTGGTCACATTCCTTTGAAAAATGAAGATGTAGACCAGACAGGATGATGGGCAGCCAAGCATGGCTTACTGAGCGATAGCAAAGTGGCAGTACAAAGCCCCCAAGGAAGGAGGGGGACCCGAGAAGGTTGCCACCAGAATGTCTAAGTCTAAGGGTTTTTATGGGCTCCATGGTGGGCTGTTTTAATCTGATTAGCTCTCCCTGCACCTGTCATCCAATTAGGATTTTGTCCTCTATCTCTCGCATGTGGAAAGGTGGAGGGCTCCTTCAGGGTGATGTAAAGTCCTTTCAAGCGTGGTTTCCTCTTAGGTGCAGGGGTCCTGTCCCTGCCTACCTGCGTTCCAACTATCCTTAATCTATGTCATTGCACAACCTTTTGTTAATCTATACACAATTGTCATCCTGTGAGCGTGTTTGATTGCCTGTTCGCAATCCACTTCCTAGTCCTCACTTTCACAGATATTGTTGGTGTTCAAGTATTCTCCTCTCTTCCACATAACTGGCTCTGAGCTGTGCAGACTTAAGCTCATTGCCATGGAGCAGTAAACTGGGGGCTTCTGGGAAAAAGAGTATCTTATTTTTAACCAAGTCACAAGAAACTCGATTTTCTTCAGTGGAGGGTAAATCTCCCGCTGTAAATAGGGAGCGGTGAAACAAAACATATTAAAAACCAGATTGAGGAAAATAGGGAAGAGCGTGACCAGCCAAATCTTATGCTTAATTACCTCTGGACTTCTTTTTTTTCAAGAGCTATCATTTCTCATGCTTGTTTGAACCCAGATGATTTTAGTGACCTAAAACACAAAACAAAGCAAACCTAGTAAGTATATCTACCATTTAATATTTAGTATTAGTTAACTGATCTAGAGCTTATTATCTTTTAATGTTTCACAGAAAAGATAAATCAGTCTCACAGTTTGCATTGTGCTGTCTTTTCTGAGAAATATTTCTCTCAATTCTACTTCCTTTTAGTATCACTAGAAGTGGAATGTGTTTCTTCTACAAATATCTTAGTCAGTTAGTTGGAAACAGAAATTAAAACAATAGCATAGGTAAAAATACCAATTTTCTTTTTTTTTTTTTTTTTTTTTACAGCAGGAAAAAAAAAATCCCTTTTACCCCTACGTCCACATCTACATTCCAAATGCAGATTTTATATGAGCTTTATGCCACAATCTGTGTATCATCAATATGATCATCTTTGGGTACAGTAAGAATAGGGTCAATAAATGTTAAAGATGAGAGTCTATTTTATTGGTAGCAAATTAGCACCTATGAACATGTTGCAAACATATGTAATACTATATTCTGTAAGAGAAATTATACCTAAAATAAAGGAAGGACTATCCTCAAGATAACCTTAAGTTATTTACAATTAATTCAGAAGAAATATCAGCGGGTTACAAAATGCTTTGCTAGGCACTGAAATTGCACCATGGAAAAAATTGCTTTTGCACATTTTCTAAAGGTACAAAATATTAATATAATTAAGTTTGCACTCTATTAAATCAAGATGATTAGAATACCAAATGAATTCTAATACACTGTGATAGAACACTACTTTCTAATGAAAAGAACAAAGATAAGAGTCAAAAACAACTAGAAAGTCTACTAACAAGCACGTTAGGTAAAATATAGTTATGCTTTCTTTTTTAGCTCTTCTGAGGAACATGTTGTATTTATGATTAATTACCAAAGTTCTTCTCATTCCTACTTCATACTTTAAAGACCATTCACATAAGCTCATTCACATAAGTTACTCTACTTATACACTACAATTTTAAGCTACTTACTTATTGACATCTGTAACATTTTTCTAAAACATTCAAAAATCAACTACATCTTTAAGATTCTTTCACAATCAGACTGGTCTTATGGGAATTCCCACAAAATTATGGATAATTTTGTCAAGCCAGGTACTGATTACAACGATAAAAAGATCTGCTCGGATATAGCAAAATAAATATCATAAAGTTATTCCTACTGACATTTAATATTGAAACACATAGCAAAATATAATCTGAGCAATATATCTAGCCAATGTCAAAATCACCTAGAATTTGACTCTGGAATTACACATCGAGTTACTCATCTGAAAATAGAATTCCCCACTTTCAAAAATGCATTCCTTCAAGTTACTTTTAATTCAAAGGTAAATGTTAAAGTGGAGTAAGAGCTGAATTGGCTATTTTAGGATTGTAAATAAAAATATATATCATGAGAAATCCCCTAAGCTATTTATTATTTATTCAGATGCAATATATCCTGCCTGAGTTCTACTTGTTAGTTAATTATCAAACATCAAAACAATATTAAGATTTTAATTTTCCTCTCTTTTTTGTTGGATCAAGAGAGTATAAGTTGCAAATGTGTTTTTAATGCATTCCATACCCAGAAAGAAAAAGCTTACACACATTGTATAAATAAAATAAACATGCCATAGTTACTCTTAAAATCATATAATAAATTATTATTTAGTAAAGATTACATTTAGCTATTTTTGAGACATGTTGGTTCAATGTGGGTCTTTTTTTTCTTTGAAGGAAAAATAAAACTCTCATTAGTATAAGAATGTTATAGTCTTCTTTTGTCAAAAAGTATCATAGAAAACTATTCTAATGTGTATATATGCTCAGATATGAATAACCAGCAAGTTGCAGAAATTCTTCAAAGATTTTTCATGAATTTTGAAAACAGAAATACAACATATTCACAATGTAATGCTTTCTATAATATTAAATAATGTTTTATGATGAGATTCTACTGGTCCAACTGAGGAATAATTTCTGTAATTGTGTTTGTATGACCATGAGTAAACTTCTCAACTTTTCTGAGTGTGTGCCTTGATTTTTTTTTAACCCAAGGCAAATGTAGAATTCAGCACATAATAAATGTTAAAAGACTAATAAATGTGCATTGTCAAACTAAATAAATTTGATTGCCATGCAATCAGTGTAACTGCATGAATCAAGGAGAAAATACCTAAAATAGTCTATGCTACCTTTAGACATTTTAAATTTTAACATAAATTTTAGTTCTTTGTTTTAGCATGTGCCCTTTTAATGTCAGGGATCATGAATAAATAGATTACACTTTTCTAATATCAACATAGCTCATGGCAAATCATTCCTTCACTTAATCACTATCACTTTCTGATGAATTGTATTTAATTAGCAAGGATAACTATTGCATTTGACTTGCTTTTATTACTACATTAGGTTATTTAATGTTGCTGATTGTAACTCATCATTTTCCTAGATAATAAACTCTCCTGATGACAATAACTGTGTGTTCACTATATTACCTCAAATGGAGAAAAGTATATGAGACATTAGTTACTTCATTGAATGGATCTCACTAAAGACATCAAAACTCTGACTTAAGAGGTGGAAATTAATACTTTGACATGGTTAATTGGGTAATTACTTTAATTACTGAGCCCCATGAATGAAATGAATAATAAGAGTTATTCACATGTTATATTTGGTAAGAAAAACTTTAAAAATCACCAGGTGAAATTTGTCTAAACTTCCTTTTCTGGTGATAACAGGCATGGTGAACTTAATTTAATTTTCTCAAGTTGTTATTTACAGAGATAAGAGAATTCTAACTGAAGAGTTGTTTTGAAAGTGTACCAGCATGCCCCTGGGCCTGACAGACAGAAGTGCCTATAGTGACCTCATAAAAATGAAGGGATTTTAAGGAAAATAATCTATATGTTCAAGTAAGACTATTTTCTCTTCATTATTTATTTATTGCTTGACTAGTCATTGAATATGAAGAGCCTTACATTCAAAACCTAGAAAGAAAAATACATTCAGGCATGAACAATGTGAAAGTATCACTGACAAACTAAATTTTGAAAATACAAGTCAAGCAACTCTGTATCTCATCTATATTCCGTCTATTATTTTCATCTCTTTGTTGGGTCACTTATGTCCTCAGAGTTATTTATTCCTCATAAATTTATGACCAGCTTATTAAAATATATGCATATGTGTTACATGTCAGATGAAGAATCAGGGAAGGGCTTATTATTATTAAAAACTACAATTAAATAAAATATCTAGGTCACAGGTACTTATATGTCTTAAATCTATGTATATCTAAGGTAGTCCCCAAATTTCCTTTAAAGTTATCTTATGAATTTAAAAACTGAGTTCTATATATTATATATTTTTTTCTATTTGTAGAAAAATAAGTTAGATAATGTATAAAGATCTTACCCCCAAATATTCCAAGTGTTCTTAAATTATCAAAATTAACTAAAATAAGCCCTCCAATTTTAGCATCTATTGATGGCTCTTCAGGTCAACTTTAAAGAAATATTGTTTTTAAAAGATACTTTTAGTATCTGTTAAAATCAACATGATCTACATATAACATTGAATTTTCATATTTTAGAACATTAGAAAGGTACAGAAACTGTGTTAGATATATCACAATTAATTTACACCATACTGATGAGGGAGTAAAGGCAAGCTGAGGGCAAAGCACAAGCCGAACCCAGCAATAAGTCCTCTCCCCAGGTAGGATGTGTGTGATATTCCTCAGTCACTCCTGTTCCCTTAGAACAAAGGAAAGGGAAAAACAAAGATTAACTGATAGAGATCACAGTCCTGCAGGATGTGAGTCTTCATCAGTTTGTAATATCTTAAAGATTTTCAAGAAAAAATCAATCTCTAGAAATAGACTCAATTTCCTGGGACCCTAATGTCATCCTCCCCACCATAGGATGGAAAATCCTATATAATGTGTCACTGCTGACAATTCCAGTACAACTCTTTTTGTCTACAAGTCCTGCCTCTGCACCATAATAAAAAAACACCTTTTACCACCAAAAGCATCTCAAGAATTCTTTCTTGACCATCAGCTCTGAACCCCACCACTCCAAACCACATCTATATCATTATATTCCTCTTTTTTTTTTGAGGGGGGGGGGAACAGTTGTTTTTTTTCTGTACTAAAGAGTCCTGTATTTGGGGTCTTAAAGAAATCCTTGAGACCAGATTTATCTAGTCTCTTTTTGGTTTCTTTACATTAGCGAGATTGTTTAACATAATCTAATTATTAACATAAAATTTCCTTGTATGTATCCAAATGTTTGTGGACAAACATTTCCCTAGTTATTGAATAATATTTTACTGAGTAAACTAGAAATATTTGCCCAACTATAAACAGAAAATAGTCTCTAATAACAGCATGTTTCAGTCTATTAGTGGAGCCGAAAACATCTTTGATCATCAACCATTAGGTCATATAGAGTCATAGCACATTCCCTGTTACACACTAGTTAGCTTATAGACTGGTTGAGCTGAGATTCCTGGGCTTATTTTTCATGCAAACACTAAAACATTAACAAAGTAGACTTGGAAGTCAAGGTAGCATGCTGAAGTTAGTGTCTACTCAAAGAAGACACCAAGGAAAATTTTTCACAAACATTTGAGAAACCTATAACAGACATTGATTAGAAATATAATAAGGAAATAGAAAGGCAAATAAAAATTCCCATTGTTTTAAAAATTGCTTTAAATTTGAATTTATTAGAAACTGGTTATGAAGTATAGGCTTGTGTTGGAGTGCTGGCTTCATAACTCTGTGTAGCTTAGATTCCAGTTTTGTGCCCCCTTATCTTTTCTGGTGATTGATTTGGGGAGAACAGAACTAAGATATGTCAGTTAGTACCCTCTTCTCATTTCTTTGGAGATCTATTACCTGCAGAGAGAATGTGTTCTAGTAAGCTCTTGTATAGATTAATTTTCCATATTTTATCATCCAAACATTCTTGAAATAAATTTACCATAAACATGACGAGGTGTCATTTTTATGTATCTATGATTCAGCATGCTATTATTTTTATATCCACGTTCATTAGAGAGAATGATGTGTGGTTATGATTTTTGTAATATCTTTGTTAAATTTAGAAAATAAGTACCAAACAACTAATCAGAAAGTGTTTCCTTTTTCTATTTTGTTTTCATCATCTTAGGTAATTACTTCCTTAGTAGTTTGGAAGAATTTATCTGGAAAACTCTCTAGGTTATAAAGTTTTTTTTGTAAGTGTGTTTTGAATTAAAGATTCAATGTCCTTAATGCATATAGGATTTTCTAGATGATTTATTTTCCTTCTAACAGCAAATTGTATTTCTCTAGCAATTCATCCATTTCATTTAAATTCTATAATTTATATGCACAAAGTTTCATAGAAGTTTTCAAAAGTTTCATTTTCATATCTATAATGTCTGTTGTGATGTCTTTTCAAAGTTTATAACTTATGTTTTTAATACACAAATTACCAAATATATAATCTTACTGTTTATCTTGTCTGCTGACTCTAAGTCATATGTATTAAGAAATATATTCTGCCAAAATCTGATAGCATTAGGATTGAAAGTTGTTCTTTCAGAGGAGTTTGATGTAGTGTGCTCCCCTGCAGTGGGTATTGAAAGGATCTCTCTATTCTAAAACCATTTCATCTGCTATTAGTTTCTTGACTTTGAATTTTGAGATCTCATGACTGTCAATTTGATCCTCACATCAGGGACACCTGGGTGGCCCAGGAGTTGGGCTCCTACCTTCAGCTCAGATCGTGGTCCCAGAGACCCGAGACCGAGTCCCACGTCGGGCTCCCTGCATGGAGCCTGCTTCTCTCTCTGCCTGTGTCTCTGCCTCTCTCCCTGTGTCTCTCATGAATAATAAATATATTTTTAAAAGATCTTTACATCAATTTATAGATTAGATGCCTGGTTTCAGTTTTCAATAGAAACCATTTTCTCTCACTTAAACCTCAGGTTAATTGAGCAAAATATCCTCATGTTTTTACTGAGCTGGTAGCAATATTTTTGCTTCTGATTTTTCTAAGTTTGTGTAAGTTCATGAGTCCTAACTTTATTTTCAGCTTCCAGGTCTATGTTTTCAATTCATACAAACACAGGTTCTCATCTGGTGTACCTTCATAGGCATGAAAACCATCTTCCCGATTACCTAGAGAAGTAAAATATAGCACTGTGCCATTTATAACTGCAGCATCAGCTCATAGCCCCACCCTCTATCCATTCCTTTTTGTATTTATAACTCCAGGGAGTTTCCATTACATTTGAGTTTACTTATTAGAATTAATTAAACATTTTAAAACATTTTACCCAAAATTCTTTGTGCTTTAAAAAGAGACATATTTCCTCATATTATTTCGTCTTTCATAATTTTGGGTGTTATTAAGATGTATAAATAATATAAAAATTTTAGCTGATGATAAGAGTTTGGTCATAGTATGAGTGATAAAATGGCTAATAGCTGCTCCTCATTTAGGAAATTGTATACTTTCTTTATATAATGATTATTAAAGCCTTTGGCATTATGAAATAAATATCAATTATATTTTAAACATAATGACACTCTTTTTTAACTTAGAAATAAAGAGAATGCACTTTCTTTCAAATACTGATAATTTTTCTGTCCTTTTAGTCGTCAACATAATGGGTTTTATAGAAATTACACATAGACTTTTTAAAAATAACAGGCAAGAAGATTGTTTTTTCTAAATGATGAAGATAAGTAACGCTCATTATTGAATGTATTTCTTCTGTTGATGCTTTATTTAATAGATTAAGTCTGAACAATAAAAATAGAGACTCTATATAATTTTGAGTGTCATTCATTAAAATCCCATTCAAGGAAACTTGCTCTATTTCAGGGACTTGAAAAGTAAAGAAATAATGCACCTACCTAGTTTCTTCTTTAATAAAAAGATCTACCAATATATTTTGCTGTTAAATAATTGTTATTTTACTTAATTACAAAGATAACACATACTTCGAGTTAGAAATTAACTTAGGGAAAAACACTAGATCTCAGACTTATTTCAAACACTTAATGACAACAATACATCAAAATACCTGGGTATTTCACAGACTCAGTAAATATTTTAATGAAAGAATATATTTTAGTGCAATCCCTTTTGAATATGTAAAGAAAAGAAGACTGAGTTTTGCTCATGAATTTATACCTGGTCATTAGGTTAATTACATTTTTTGAAATAAATACTTTCTTTGAATCTGGAGCCTATTAAAACATGTACATTCATATTTTCTGCCAAATGCATATTGAATATAACATTGTTCACTTTGAAGTCATTTCAGTGTTTCTAAATTCAGATGTCCTTTAGTTCTTTAAATATCATACCAAAAAGGTATTTTTAGGAAGAAGACTTTCAAGATATTTAGCAGGTTTATCGTTAAAATTTAAAAAGAAACCACTTAAATTGTACAAAAGGTAATTGCAGGAACAAGGACCAGTCACTATGGGTAAGGGATCCAGGCTGTGAGCAAGCTAGACACCAACAAATCAGTTTGTAATATCACTTGTCTCTACTTTTAAAACTTCTTTTTCTCCTTTCAAACAGGTTCTACTACATCAAAAGTGCAAGTTCTGGGAGTCCTTGAGTATGAAACCCGAGTCAATAAAATTGGTAATTTTCACTCATGCAATCTTTGAACACTTAAGGATAGAGAAATATTTCATTTTATTTTTAGTTCTACCTGTATAAACAACCCAATTGACCTGCTCTGCTTTTCCCAATGGTGATATCTTATAGTGTCATCAAACTCTCCTAGTATTGAAACTTCAATAGACTCACAAAAATGAAAGAATATATACCATCAGGTCAGCAACAAACTTTTTTTTTTTATTATTACTTTTTATTTCTAACTGCACAGATTCAGGTTGATGACTGTCATATTAGAACTTTTAAGGACTGCTAAGGTGAATTTTTGGAACAGAATGCACACGATTTCAAAGTACTTTTATTTTTTTATATCGAGCACTACTAGCTTCAGAATATGCTTGGTCAACATATATTAATTAAATATCCTATGTATACAATTAATAGACATTAAATGAATGAATTCCTTTAAAAGTTTAACAGACATAATAACAAATTACATAAAAGAAGTCTATTTCTTTCATAAATCACTAGCAATAATCTCTAATTATGTATTTTTACACATATTTATGTTTTACATAATTTGGTTGTTTTCAAGTTTAACAATTCTATATATATATATATATTATGTCAGAAGTATAAAAATAATTTTTTTTCTGGTATTCTCTCTTCTCCAACCAGATTTAAGTGGGACTCACTGAAACTGATAAGCTTCAAGTCACTGGTGGCCACAAAGTTAAGTTATGTGAAGGTGAAATACACCTTTATTTTAAAGGATCGTTAGGGGAACTCATTATGATTCTTTTTAAAATTTTTTAAAATATTTTTTTTATTTACTCATGAGACACAGAAAAGAGAGAGAGAGAGAGGCAGAGACACAGGCAGAGGGAGAAGCAGGCTCCATGCAGGGAGCCCAATGTGGGACTCCATCCTAGGTCTCCAGGATCATGCCCTGGGCTGAAGGTAAGTGCTAAACTGCTGAGCCACCCAGGGATCCCCTTTTTAAAGTTTTTTAAAAATATATTTTTTATTTACTTATTATGATTGTGATACAGAAATGCCTCTAACTGATTTTACCCTCACTATCACACTTCCAGGGCATATACTATACTTAATATGAGATGATAGATTGTTTGGTTATACATAATCTATCTGGTCAAAAATTTTCATCTATTCTAGAAATTATATCATAATAATATGGGATGTTTTTAGCTAACAATAAGCTTATCTCTTTCTTATTGTACCACAAAGAAGAAAATTGGTAAAATAAAATAAAGATTGTGATTATATTAACCAGATGGCTTCCAAAGACTGAGTAGAAGGGCTGTAGATCCTTGGGGAAGAGATGTCAAGGTGAATATACTATTTAAGGATATAGAGCTTGGAAGAGCTTTCTGCAGTGTGGTGTAGGTTTGGACATTATTGGATTTTAGTGTCAGGTTGTAAAATCAGTTTTGTGCAATAATCCAGGGAAGAATACTTAATGCAAGAAGAAATGAATCTCAAGATTAGAATTTTGGTGAAATTCTACTTATACAGGCAGAAACAAGAAAGAAAACTAGAAAAAAAATTGCTAGAAACTTAGAAGAAAAATAGAGTGTGAGGTCAGACAACTCCAAGGAGCAGAAAGCTTCCAGAAAGAAACAGTAAAGTTCAAAAGAATAGAGGCATTTAGTAAGTAAAACAGATTTATATATACTAGACTGGGCAATTAAAATGTAATAGTTGCCAGAGTATTTACAATGAGGTAGGGCTACTGATATAGGTAGAGAACTAAGAACCTGGAGGAAATATTTCTTGATGGTCATAATTTTCTCCGTGAATTGTAAACAAGCTCTTGTTAGAGAATGAGAATAATGCTGGAGAGGGAGGGAGACTCGTGATAAAGGTTCAGATTAGCCTCAAGGGTCATTAGAAAGGGTCTTGTCAAGGGCTTGTCAACCTTTAACCTCATATGAATGTGGATACCAATTTGTATTACATACAGGTTTTTTGTTTTCACATCTCTTATTTCCATTATTGTCATTGTTTTTTATACCTGTAATTCACTTTCACTTATTTCCAACTATTGAATCTTAGCTACAGATACGTAATTGACTTCCTTCACAAAACATTTCTGATTGTCTCCCAACAGGATGAGATATCACCTCCCTGTGAATTATAATAACAAGAATGTCTATACTATTTTACACTCTGTTTATACCCCTGGGAAATCTCAAGTATCAAAATAGAAATATGATTGATTTCTTATCTTTGTATTCTCTTGGAATTGGGAGCAACTAAAACTTGCTTTTAGTAATGCCACCCCCCATCCTAGGATGCAAACGTAATTTTTTTTTTTTTTGAAATTTTGTCATTCCTCAACTATTACCATGGATAAAATGTAGGACTCTCATCATGGCTAAAATGTAAAAGCAAAAATTATCAAAGGGTATGTTTTCTCAAGCTCAAAGAAATAAAAGGAGTAAAGATGTCAAAGAAATGCAATGGAGAAATACAAAGGAGAATATTATTGAGCTCTGGGCATTTTCCATTTCATTTTTAGCATTTTCCTATAGGTTTTGCTGTTATTTTTTTAAAAAAGAAAAGAATATAGAGCTCAAAACTTGAGAATATTCTCTGTAAAGTATATGTATACATTTATATATAATATTATCATGTAATTATATACTATATATAATTATTATATTGATATATATAATATTTCAATGCTCTGATTTAGAAGGACTCCTTCAATAATTTGTGTGAAATTTAAGTACAGGCTACAAGAAGAGAACTTATTATTTTTTTTTTTTTTTTTTTTAAGAAGAGAACTTAATGGCTTTCTCTCAAATGCATACGTAAGGGAAGTTGAGATTTGGGTTTGGTACATGAGGAAAAAGACAAAAATATTAATCTAATACATATTTCAAGCTGTAGAATGGCTGAAGGGTTTTCAGAAAAGGTGATATCTAATATTGTCTCTTAGGTACTCCTGGTCTACAGACCATTGCTTTCTCAATACTTCTTTCAAAATCTTAAGTGGAAGTCACTAATACATAGTCTTCTGCAGTATTATGAGAACTTGGAAATGACAGAGCTGTAAAGATAAAAATATCATCAGACTATGTACTTCTACTGGGGCTTACATGGGGCAGGGAGATTACCTGGAAAATTGGATGAATTCTTGAGCCCCCAAAAGCAAGCAATGACACAGTGGCCAAGGCCATGGTCTAGCTTACAGAGATATATGAGAGGCAGCTGTGGAATATCAGCTCCAGGAAGCTTCTTCTAAATTCAAAGGGATTCTTGAAAGATGAGATGGACTCTGGGTTTTACAAAGGCCAAAAAAAAAAAAAAAAAAACAAAAACAAAACAAAAACAAAAACAAAACAAAACAAAACAAAACAGCAAAAAAAAAACAAACAAACCAGGCCTTCAAGTAGTTATATTAGTTTTGTTGTTGTTGTTGTTTTATTATTTTTTAATTTTTTTTTATGGTGGCTGGCATACATTACCACTAAATTAGTAGCTTAACACAACATAAATTTCTGATCTTACAATTATTGTTGTCAGAAGTCTGAGTAGTTCTCACTGGTTAAAATACCCATAAAATAAATCTACAAAAAAATAAAAATAAAATTAAAGTGTGGGCACAGGTGCATTCTTTTCTGAAGAATCAGTTGCTTTTGTTTTTTTCAGCTTCTAGAGATTGCTTGAATGCCTTGACTCATGGACAGCTTTCTCCTCCCTCAAAGCCATCGATGTAGCAATACAATGTCTCTCTGACCACGCTTCCATTGTCCTCTAGCTTTCTCTGAACAGCGCTGGGAAAGGTTTTCTGCTTTCCAAGGAGTCAAATGGTTACTTTAGATTCAGTTGGATAATCCAGCATAATCTTCATCTCAAATTCCACGACTTTAATCACATCTGCAAAGTATCTTTTAGTCAAGCAAGGAAGAAGTCATAGGTTGGGAACAATAAGATGTGAACATCTTTGGGACCCTTATTCTGCCTACCACAGTGATTGATATATAATGTTGGGGCTTGGATAGGAGAGTTTACATTATGGGTTATAAAATCAAGGTTCAGGGATGCCTGAGTGGCTCAGCAGTAGACCATCTGCCTTCAGCCCAGGACGTGATCCTGGAGTCCCATGATCCAAGTCCCGCATCGGGCTCCCTACATGGAGCCTGCTTCTCCTTCTGCCTGTGTCTCTGCCTCTCTCTGTGTGTCTCTCATGAGTAAATGAATAAAATCTTTAAAAGAAAAAGGTTCAGATTTATTGATCTGAACTTGTAAATTTATGAAACAAATTATATATCCTAATGCTTATGCAAGCTGAGAAAATTTTGAATATTATTCTATTATTCTGATTTAGACAGACTTGTGGAATTCACAGTTTAATGACAAAGAGTTGAATATGGAGACAAATGATAATTAAAAAACATAAAAGTTAAATAATAGTAATTGTTATTAGGAAAAGCTTGATACTTGCCCCTATAGAATCAGAGGTAAAGTAAAAACAGATAGTAAAGATAGAAATACATCTTTGCTCTCTGATTTCCAAATACATCAAAGACTCACTGGTTTATACCAGTGTATTTCTCAAACTTTAATTTGTAAAATTTTCTTTGATACACTCCATGCAAAACTTTCCATGAAAGTAAATCTAGACTATTTTAAGAAGAGAAATTCAGTTTATGTTGCACTTATATTGTACCTGTGAAAAAGAATTGCATCTTCCACAGGGATCAGGATCTTTTCTTTCCTGTGTGTTATATTAGACACAGCGGGCTTTTCAGCCAAACAGAACTAGATTGGAATTCCAGTTGTACAATTTCCCAGCTGAGTGAATCCATAGAAATTATTTAGCATCTATGAGATTATTTACTTAAATTAAAATGGGAATAATGCCATCAACTTGTGCAATTATTAGAATTAGATACTGTAGTTAAGTTTTGATCATAATAGGCTCTCCCCGATAATGGTAAGCATTAATATTATCCCATTTACCTCAGATTTATTTTTAATCAATCTCTCACATGCTACTCTATCATAGACATAATTATATTCCTAAGCCTTTTGACCATCAGAGTTATAACCTTTTGAATAAACATTAGCACATTTAGAATGAAGTTGTTTTCACCAGTGTTTATTTCTGTCCTACTTTATTAAAAATCAGAATTAATTCACTTTAATTAAATACCAGTCCATCACTATTAGGAAGCTTGGCTTATTGCCCATATTTGAAGGCAGTCTCATGGAGCGCTTGCTGCTTTGACTTGGGTAAAACCAAGGACACGTACAACTTTCGTGAAAAAATCAAACATTTTTGACAATCTTCTATCTCCCCCCATCTCATAACTTGAAAACTCTACTTTTTTGCAAACTTGTGGCACAGGCTTCCATTGTCATGGTATTTGTGCTATGCAATACATTCCATTTTTCTTCTTCTTTTTCAAAAGCAAACTCACTGAAAAACAGTATATGTTTCCGACTCCCCTTTTTTCTTGAAATTCACCCCTTTCTTGGTATTCTTAAAGTTGTTTGCTTTGGAGGGTTTCCTTTCTACATTTTTAATGTGGATGTTTCCCAGAGCTCTATTTCAGCTGCTCCATTTCTCCTCGCCAATGAATGTAAACAGTACATCTCAAGGAACCCTAACAGAATTTGCAGGAGAGGGACCTGGACTAGAATTGAAGATTTGCCTTTTACTACTTCATTTTCTAATTCTGCAGGAAAATTCCAGAAGCAGTCTTTATATTCATGTCTCTCTGAGAGCTCATTTCTTTTTTTTTTTTTTTTTTTTTTTTTTGAGAGCTCATTTCTTAAACAGGATATTAGGGGGCACGTGGCTGGCTCAGTTGATAGACCATGGGACTCTTGATTGTGGGGTTGTAAATTCGAGCCCCAAGTTGGATATAGAGTTTACTTTAAAATAAAATCTTAGGGACACCTGGATGGCTCAGGGGTTTAGCACCTGCCTTTGGCCCAGGGCATGATTGTGGAGTCCCAGGATCGAGCCCCACATTGGGCTCCCTGCGTGGAGCCTGCTTCTCCCTCTGCCTATGTCTCTGCCTCACTCTTTCTGTCTCTCATAAATAAATAAATATTTAAAAATAAAAATAAAAATATTAAATGGGACTTTAGAATTTAACAAGAGATTTTTGGGAAGATTAAGAAAAATAATGCATGTAAAGCCATTAGCACAGCAAGGCACCTAGACAACCGTGAATGCTAATGTCCACCCTAATTCCCATTCTCTATTTCAGGCCTGATTTCTGACACATTTGTCAGCTATAATGTGTTCCATAGAATCTCTAATTCAACAAATTCAAAGCCAAACAATCATTTCTCTAGCTCTAGGTCTCTCCACTTCCTTACCTTCTGCAATGATATTGGTTACTCTTTAAACATCCCTAATGGGGATCCCTGGGTGGCTCAGCGGTTTGGCTCCTGCCTTCACCTCAGGGCATGTTCCTGGAGTCCTGAGATTGAGTCCCATGTCAGGCTTCCTGCATGGAGCCTGTGTCTCTGCCTCTCTCTCTCTCTCTCTCTGTCTCTCATGAATAAATAAATAAATAAAATCTTTAAAAAAATAAAATAAATAAAATAAAATAAATAAAAAATAAACATCCCTAATGGTGAAGTATTTCGGTGAATGAGAACATGAGTTCAGTTAAATGAAAAGTTTGAGAGTCATCCTAGAATTTGCCCTAAACCTACATCTAGCCATCACTGTAATATTAAGGATCCTATCTTTTTAAGGAATTATATACTAAGCCATTGTTTTCTAAACTCCCTGTAACTGCAGTATTTCCATTCAGGCTCATATTATGTCTGGACTCAAAAATTATGTTTCTGGTCTCCTAGAAACTCACTCACATATGTACTAGGGTTGAGAGATTTTTCTAATATGTAAATTTTTAAAACATTCAGTATCATAGTTTCACTTACAGCAAAACTGCAATTATTTGTTGTTACATATTAGTATATATTCATAAAATATCTTACACATTTTTAAAATTATTTTTAAAGTAGAGTTACGATATGATGTCATAATAGTTTCAGATCTACAGCCTAGTGATTCACCAATTCTATACATTACTTGTTGCTCACCATAGTAAGTGTAGTTACCATCTATTAACATACCACATTATTACGATGCTATTGATCATATCCTCATGCTATATTTTTCATCTCTGTAATTTATTTATTTCATTACTGGAATTTTTTAAAGATTCCTTCACCATTTTTACATGAAATGTGATATAAAGTTATTTTATTTTACTATTTTATTTATTTATTCATGAGAGACACAGAGAGAGAGAGGCAGAGACAGAGGGAGACAGAAAAGCAGGCTTCCTGTGGGGACCCCAATGTGGGACTCAATCCCAGAACCGTGGGATCATGACCTGACCATAGGGCAGATCTGCTCAACCACTGAGCAGGTGCCCCGATATAAAGTTATTTTAGAATAACATTTTATATTAACATATTATAAAATGCAATTATATCTTTTATTATAAAATGTAATGATGTATTTTTCAATACTATAATGTAATAGCGTTATGATATATAAGAATATTAAACTATTTCCAAGTAATATTTGTTTCATATTATTTAATTTACTTTAAATATTTTAGCAAGTAAAAGCAAACTTTTTATACTTAATACATAGACCAAATAAAAATTAAAATTTGGATCATGCTTCAGATATATAGCTTAGAAAAATAGATTATAAAAACTGCTTTCCTGAACCAAAGTTAAAAATTGCAGTTCTCAAAAAAAAACCAGTAACTTTATTAAAATATCAAATTAAGAGAGAAATGGAAAGGCTATTCTCTTAAAGCATGGTTCCTACAAACAGCATCTGAAAATACTTACTACTGAATGTCAAATATCCCAATAAATGAAAGTTAAATATTTTATAATGTCATTATACCCCTCTTACGAACATGTTTTAAACATTAAAGGAATTCATTGCATATTACTTTTTCCACAAACAAAATGCAAATTTTAAATCTAGTGAAACATATTCAGATGAATTTGAGAATTTATTTTATTTGTCCTTTTTAGATATTTGGAATCAGGATTAATGGCATAAAAATCCACTATACTTGTCAAAAGGGCAATTAAGAGAGATAATATTGGACCTCTGGACAGTGGTCAGATTAAAAATAAAGTTTAAGATGTTCCTGCCAAGAAGATGGGAAGTTAAGAGAAAATAAAACAAAACAATGCACTGCATTAGGGAAGAGTTGACTCTGGATGCATTTATTTATGAACTAAATGCTTTTTATTTGTCACTCCTTAAAATTGGCAAAAGAGGCCATGTTCTCCATGATCTAACTAATTAATTGGGTATATGTTAGTGATTTTTTTCCAGATGTGAAAGACAAATCCATTATAAACTAGTTGGCCATAATCTCCATATAAGCAAAAATGCTAAATGTCAGGCATTGTCCATAATCTTCACAGAAATAACAACACACCCAGGTGTACACAAACACAAGCTCCTTGTTAGTAGATGATCCTTCTGGTACCTTCCGATGGAAGTTGGAAAAAAATTGTACTGCTCTTCTCCAACTCATTTTTTTCTCTCATAATGGAGTGAGACTGAACTGGGCTGGGTGTGGTGGGGGGCTGCTTGCTCAAATTCTTCCTCATTCAAATTTCTTTTGCATTCAAAATGCAATTACACATAGATAAAACCATTGCGATAATAATGTTTTACTTCTAACTTGTGAACAATTTAGTCATCACATATTTTTTTTTCACTAAAATAGTCCCATCAAAGACCCTCTATTATTATAACTCAAGCTAATTGCAGTGCCACCTGAATCCTCCCAACCAAGAAGTTCACTGTATTCTCTTGCACTTGTTTTGCTTTTTGGCATTTAGCCACCACTCGTTTACTACAACATGTATAATCCCAACATCTCTTTCATCGTCTTTTAAACTTCTATTCCTAATATTGAAATGGTATGTGAAATATTTATCCTTATATTCTCATTTTTGTTTAGCAATATTTGCTTAATAAGAAGTTTAGGTCACTGTGCCCATTCCTCCCTGTACTCCATCCTTTCCTCTTGTCACTAAACACCATACCATACATTGTGCTATCACTAGATATCATTTACATTTTATTTAATCAAGGATTAATTGACACACTGTTGGAACAAATAGAGGAGCAAATACATTTGTGTGATTGTCTGATACAATTAATAACTAAATATTACAGTGAATTTAACCTAGAAGCACATTCAAAGGTGCCACAACCACATTAACAAGAAATTTCTTTTACAAAGTAGCTTAAAATTATACAAGATTGATAGTAAATATCTGTTAGCTAAAACTTCCTATTCCAGTTCTAAATACTTGATCATTAGCTTTTAAATTATTATTTTTCAGTTTCTTAATATCAAGTACCCCAGAGCCTCTGTTCCTAACATCTATTGACCAATGGGATAGAGACTGGAAGGACAGATAAATTTGGATGGTGTAACTGCTTTGTTATATCACCTGGGTATGCACTTATACTTGCCACATTATTCATCTCTGTCCACAAATAATTTAACTTTTCTTTCAAGTTTCTTTAAAATTCATTTACATGTTTTATTTTTATTTTCTTTAATCCATATAAACACAGTGGGTAAAATACTTCATTTAACAGAGAAATCTTATTTTGTTTAGACTGTAAGTTAAATTACTTTCTTAAGCAATGTATATTGAGAAGAAATGCAAAGGCCCGTTTAATCAATGTGCCTTTAAAATGTCTAGTAATCAAGAGGGAGTGACTACCATTTGACCCCTGAGCCAGTTGGACTTGGATGATCCGAGGCTCCTCACCCTCACCCTGCCTTCAAAGGTAAGTTTTCTACCTGTTGTTCCCATAATGGGAACCATTTGAAAGACAAAGCCTAAGAGAGTAAGGTGTTGAGATCCTATGGGTGGTAAATGTAACCAAACCCAGCTAAGACTTCTCTGTAAACTTTTAAGATTCTGGTAGTAGGTGTGGAGATCTACCCATCTTGTGACCACTCCAGATAAGCTTGGTATGTGAGTTTCCTTGCTTTCTGAGCCTGCCATCTACCAAGCTGGAGTGGTCTGCCTCATTCTAACATCTATTCTTTCCCTGTGTGGACAGGGGCTAATTTGAGAACCAACAATTACTAGTGAAAGTATCAATCCCGACTTTTATTGAAGAAAATAGAATTATTGCACATTAATATTCAAAACTCCTCAAAGCCAAAATGGGAGTGAAAGTTTCCTAGAACGTCATTTCCCTGCAATCATTTCCATATTTTAGAAACAGATGGATGATGAGCTTTGGCACAGGACATCCTTTGTATGTTCAAAGAAATATAAGATTATACCTATTATTTGTATTTGCATATTTCTAATTATACTCCAAAATTGAATCTACTAATTTAATTTTTAGTAAGAGATCTATTAAGTGTTTTCTGGGTTCATGGTTACCTAGCTACAGGTGAATGTTATCAGTAAGCATTTAATTTGGTCCAAAGTAAGATAAAATATAAAATAAAAGTAGATCCAGGACTATAGTTATATATATGTATATATGTGTATATATATATATGCAAATCTATAGTTTATAATCTTAATCTTAAGAACTGGCAGTAATCTATGTGATACACCAGATCTAAATTGGGAAAAGAAAGAACAACTAGAGCCTCCTAAATATTTATGTAAGATTAATTATTTCCCTAAAAATTTAGGTCTCTAGAAAGGTGTGGCCAACTCAACTCAGGCAATTCAACAATTCATCTGTACAAAATGATTTCAGCTCTGTAGCTATTTTCTATGGCTCCATAAAACTATGTTCATTAGGTTCATTGCTAAGTCTAAAATTTCCAAATTGGATTTTTTTTTAAAGATTTTATTTATTTAATCATGAGAGACAGAGAGAGAGAGAGAGAGACAGAGACCTAGGCAGTGGGAGAAGCAGGCTCCATACAAGAAGCCCAATGTGGAACTCGATCCCAGAACTCCAGGATCATGCCCTAAGCTGAAGGCAGGTGCTTAACCACTGAGCCACTCAGGTGTCCCCTAAATTGGATTTTAAAGATACTGGACAGCAATTCTTCCTCCAAACATAGACTATTGGGTTTGAGTTTTCAGCTGCTCAAAAAAACTTTTGCTTTTGTCAGAGTACCAACAAATATTGATTTAATATGAAGCTTTAACAAAGGTTACATGAGAATCTATATAGGAAACAAAGGTTTCAAATTTGTCATAACCTCAACCAAGTCAGCCTAGAACGGGTTGTTCACATAAATTTGTCTCTATCAATCATCATGATTACTAAAAGGCCAAAGGCCTGAACAATTGGACAGTCTGTTACCATAGTCTAGAAATAATATATAAGAACAAATATTAGTAAGAAGTACAATTGAATGTACACACATGCTATGAGAACTATTTTTAAATCTAACCTCCCTAACAAAGCTGATTCATCATCGCCTAAGATCTGAGAAGCAATACTAGTATAACAGCCATAAGCTTGACAACATTTTTAAAGAAAGCCAGCAAAGTTTTTAGACTATAAAGAAACAGTAACTCATGACTGATGCTAGTGTTATCCTGGGAGACTAGCCAATGTCAGAAGTAATGACAGATAGGGGACCCAGACTTTGTCCTATCCTGTATGTACCATATCCATTAATATTAGAAATTTCATTTTTTGGTCACCCCCATTCTCTTCAATCTAGCCTCTCTGACCACTGCAGTATCTCCCTTAAGTATTACATTGACAGAAAGCCCAGGTGGTTCAGCAGTTGAACATCTGCCTTTAGCTCAGGGCGTGATCACAGGGTCCTGAGATTGAGGCCCACATTGGGCTCCCCGCAGGGAGCCTGCTTCTCCCTCTGCCTGTGTCTCTGCCTCTCTCTCTGTGTCTCTCATGAATAAATAAAAATTAAAAAAAAAAAAAGTATTACCTTGACAGTGAAGCCATTCTTGACCACCTTATATTTAAAAGACGGGCACTGAGGGGGGACACTTGACGGGATGAGCACTGGGTGTTATTCTGTATGTTGGTAAATTGAACACCAATAAAAAGTAAATTTATTAAAAAATAAAAAATAAAAAAAATAAAAGAAGTGTCTCTCTCCTATCTCTCTCTCTAATTCACTACCACACTCAATTTTTCCCTATAGTATTTATTAACATCTTCCAATGATGTATTTATACTTTTTAAAAAATATGTTTCTGCCTTCACTTAGAATATAATCTCCTTATGGATATTTTAATTGTTTGTGATTATTGCATTAGTTTCTAGAACAGTGGTTGATGTATAGTACATGATTTATACCTGTTGAATGAGTGAATAAGTGAGGCCAGAAGGTAGAAGGCACGCTTGGACTCTGACACCACATTGTTCAAGACTTCTGTTTCTTTTGACGCATTATATTAATATGTTGAAAGGGAACAATTACATTAGGAGTGAGAAATGCCATTTCCAGAAATGAAATAAGCAAAATGGTTTTTAAACATTATTTATGATGTTTAAGAGACTAAAGAATAAAAGTTTTTATCTGGCTGTGACACATCTGGCTTGGATTGCTGGGGCTATATTGTCTGGTAGACAATTGTCTAATTTATTTTCTGCTTAATATCCCATCCATTTCTGCAACAAAATCAGTAAAGAAAGGCAGAGCTTCAAACACAATTATTTCACAATTACTTTCTGTTAATATGGCCTCAATACAATGAGTAACTCTAGCATTTGAATTAGGTTTAGGCCACCTGTTTAAAGCCCACCTTACTCAATTATGACATCATGCCAGATAATTTAAATACCCAGGTGGTTGAACAAACAGTAAATCAGACTGCTGGCCCTGCAAGAAAAAAACAAATTGCTCTTGATATCCAGCATTATCAGAGACTGGTAAGATCACCTAAGCCAAATCAATGACTGCATTCCAATCAGCAGTAATTATGAATCATCCTTCAATGTAAAAATATGGTCATAATTCTTACCAAATTACTACCATTTTTTAAAACAAATTATGAATCTAATTTTATTCTATAAATAATGGCCACAACTCATCTGATTTTTGTACTAGACAAAATGAGATCATCATTGGAATAATGTTACCATTGGGCATAACCCACCTCTATGATTTCCATGTTGGAATCAAAACATTACTCTCTCTAAAATATGGCAATAATGACTTAATATGTATGATTTTATTGTGAGAGGAGGACTTCAAGGATTGACATTTAATATGTACAAGGAAGCCCCTACACTGTTTCTCTTCATCCTTTCAAATAAGAACTCTTCTTTTCCCAATAGAATCACAATAAACTGATTTCAGTATCAGTTGAAAGAATGGGAAAGCCTCCACAGAAAATCACCTTGGTTCTCTAAGTCCAATCAGGACATTTGGCAAAGTTCTGCCTTCCCGGATTCTTTCTCTTCAGTATCCCTGCTCATTAATATAATCCATTTCCCAAAACTCCCCAAATATTTTTGAAAGTCAGTATTCATCAGAAATATTTGAATTTAGGGATCCCTGGGTGGCTCAGTGGTTGAGTGCCTGCCTTCAGCCCAGGGTGTGATCCTGGAGTCCAGGGATCAAGTCCCACATCGGGCTCCCTGCATGGATCTGCCTGTGTCTCTGGCTCTCTCTGTGTGTCTCTCATGAATAAATAAATAAAATTAAAAAACAAAAAACAAAGAAATATTTGAATTTAGGCATAGAATTTGTGGTCTCCACTAAGAGATTTTAAGTTGTTGATGTTGTTGGCAGGCAGCAACTGAACTTTATTATTAGTTTCCTAGGGCTGCAGTAACAAAATACCACAAATAGCATGGCTTCAAACAAGAGATATTTATTGTTTCACAGCTCTGGATACTAGAGGTCTGAAATCATGGTGTCAGCAGGGCCATGCTCCATTAGAAATCTGTACAAAAGTCCTTCCCTGCCTCTTCATGGCTCCTGCTGATTTGGCAGCAATCTCTGATGTTCCTTGGTTTTTAGATATAACACCCCAATATTCAGACTTCATTCATGACGTCATTCAAACATCATTCATGGCACTTCTCTGAGTTTTAGCCTTATAGGATCATCTCCTCATAAAGATATCCATTTTACAGAATTAGGAGCCCACTCTACCATAATATGATCTGATTTTACTTTTACTAATTATGTCAGCAATGACGGTATTTCCAAATAAGGTCACATTCAATGGTATTGGGAACTTCAAAATATCTTTTTGGGGGGTAACATGATTCAACCTATCACAACCCCTTTCCTTTGTTTTTTACAATTTGGCCTCTTGCTTTTGGAAGGCATCCTCGCCAATGTTTCTGTGGCTGCGACTGTGAGCAACTCCACTCCAGCAGCTGCATCAAGCAGAAGTGATCACATACACTAATCAAGACCTTGGACTTCTGGAGTTCCAAAATTAATGAGCCCTGAGATGACACTAGTCTGCATCTAGAGTAGGTAATTGTCACTGTGGCTGAGCAAATTCTTCATTACCCGGTTCTATGAACTTTAGCTTTTGCCTGTCTTTGGTTAAAAGTTTCCAGCAAGGTAGAGTTCATTAAAAAAACCAAAACGAAACAAATTTATTTAAATTTCAATGGGAGGTGAGTCATCTTGTCAAGTGTTTAATCTGATCAAAATGATTAATATAAGCATGGAGATGCTCTTCACTGATTTCCTGGACTTTCATTTTAAATGTTTTCCACAGGCAGGGCATCATTACTTACACTTTCACAAATTGGAGCATAGTAATCTGCCTATTTTTCTACCTGCTATTATCATCCTTGGTTATCTAACCTCTTAACAAGTTATATTGTGTGATTGGAGCATTTCCACCAAAGTCCTCCAAAGCATCTAATTTATCTTTGTGCAGCTTGTCTCTGTATTTTGTTTAATTTCTGCAATCACTAGGTTATCATGACACCTGCCATGGCTACAAGAAATTGGCAACATATTTCAACTAATTACGGGTATTATCAGGTGAGTGATAAGAATTACTGTAGGATCCTGAGAGTTTATGTAGGATTTTTAAACAATGTTTGCCTTAGATAAAAGTGTTTTGAAGAAGAGAGAAAAATAAATGTCAGAGCTGTGAGAAGCCTGACTGATACAACCCGGCTGACTCAGGCCTCTGACAATATAATATCCAAATTTAGCCACGGTTCCTAAACTGCTGATTTAGATCTTTGTTTCCACTTAACAAACCAATCCAACATCACAGTTTATTATTTCTCATGATTCTGTGAGTTTTCCTAGGCTTAGCTATGCCGTTCTTTGGCTGGTCTCACTTGGGGGTCTCTACAAAGTTTCATTCAGCTGAAAGACTGGGAGATGATGGTCTTTTATTTTCCAAAGGACTTTCCACCTGGTCTTTACTAATACAATAATCTAGCATGGCGCTGCCATACAACATGCCTGGTGGGTTCCACGATAGTACACCTCTTCTGTCACAATTTATCCATCAAAACAAGTCACAAGCTGGTCCAAGGTCAAGTGGAATATGGATAGACTCATCTTGTGTGTGAGCAGTAGCATGTGCATGCAGATTGGCTGGTATTCTTAGCAGCCATACATGGGGATGACTTATCTCTGTAACAAATGCCCACCATTCAATATTGCCACTGATTCTAGTTCTTACTTTTTTTTTTTTTTAGGTTTTTTTTTAGTTCTTACTTTCAATAAATCATGATGTTCTACTGTATCAATAAAGGTCCAATCAGGAGAATGAAATCCCAAGATAATTTTCCCAGGGAGAGCTTTATGTAAAAAGTTTAATGGTCACAGGGGAATGGAATAGTAAGGGGAACAGTTAGGAAAAAGAGAACTCTAAAACATATAGGACACATAGATTCGAGGAACATCATATACCCATAGATCCTAGTCATCGTAGACAAGTGAAAAAACACCCTCCAACCAGGGAAGCCAAATATGATAATAGATTCAAAAGAAAGAGGTGTCCTATTTTTAATCACTTCCACTTGGGCAGAAATTACAGACAGCGATGGTATATTACTACAACATATTTTTCCTTATTCAAGTCACAGAAGCATTTTTTTTCCTAATAAAAACTAGAAATGTGAAGAGAAATAACAAATGAGATTGATAAGTTCTGGGGACCTAATACACAGTAATGATCATTATGGTAAACATAAACATACTGTATCATGTACTTGAAAGTTGCTAAGACAGCAGGTCTTAAAAATTCTCAACACAAAAAAAATTAAAATGGTAATTATGTGACTCGATGAAGATATTAGCTACTGCTGTGGTGTTGATCATTTTGCAATATATAAATGTGTCAAATAAACAGGTTGTACACCTGAAACTTACACAATGTTATATGCCAATTACATCTTCATAAAGCTGGGGAGAAAAGAATTTTAAAAATAGCAACTATAATAAAGATACTATAAGAATGTTACCGAGCAGTACAGATTTTTATTTATTCTGCTTTATTGAAACATGTGAAAGTTACCTCTAGGGTTTAAATATCCAAACATACTTGCAGCAACTTGTGTTAGGAAAATTAGTGACAAGTTTGATTCCATTTTTCCTTGGAGAAGGAAGAATTAGCACATGGCAATTCTCTGAGGTCCTCTGGCTAAAAGACAATATTTTCTAAGCATGTTCTGAAAATATTTAGGCCATGTTAACTCATAGTTGTCTTGGAAAGTTGTTACATGAAGATCAATGAGCAGCTTCTCACACAGATTTAAGTGATTTAAAGATAGTATCCTTAGCAAATCTAAAAAAATGACAGTGTTTCTTGAGACATACCTTTTGCTTAAAATTATCCTTACTGAAACATGAATCAATAATCTATGGCTTTAGATTATAAAATATCTTAACTTCTATATTTTGACCCAAAGACATTTAGACATTATTATTTGATGACATTATTATTTGACTAACAATTTTACGTTTACTCTGGTAATTATATATACCATTAAACCAAAATATTTAAAATAAAACTATAGTGAACATCTTGATAACGACTGAAATAAGTAAACAAAAATAAATAAGTAAACTAGTTATAGATTATGTTATGAAAAAAAAAGTTAAAATATTTCTTATGGGCAGGCCGGGTGGCTCAGCAGTTTAGCGCTGCCTTCAGCCAGGTTGTGATCCTGGAGACCCGGGATCGAGTCCCATGTCAGGCTCCCTGCATGGAGCCTGCTTCTCCCTCTGCCTGTGTCTCCGTCCCTGTCTCTCTCTCTCTCTAATGTGTGTGTCTCTCATGAATATAAAAAATCTTAAAAAATATATATTTCTTATGCAATAGTTAAGAACTAATAACTAATTATTATCATTTATCTACTTCATAGCACAAAATACTCATAGACCGTATCACCAGAAATAGCATAATCAATTATTATAATATATACACAGTAATAATTAGCAACCATAACAGTACCAAAGTGTTTGAGAGGGCATAATAAACTTAAAAATACTAACAAGAAATAATATGAATGTTACATAGCATCATAGAAGAAAAATACATTTTAAAAACTCAGGTGATATAAATAAATAAATAAAAATAAAAACGTAGATGATTGTGTTTCATATACAGCAATGTAGCGAAGGTAAAGGGGATGGTGGTTATCTGGGAAAACAGAGTACGCCAAAATAAATAAAAATACAAATACTTAGAGTCATATTTGAAAAAAGAATTATTATGCAAAACTGATGATAGAATAAAATGTATTTTGAAAATATAAACCTGCACGTGTTTTTACCTGTAACAATTAGCCTCGATATGAGTAACACCCAGAATAGCAAACCCACAATAACTTAAATATAATTGCCAAAAATTTCACATGGAATAAAAATAAAAAATGAATCAAATAATAGTTGTAAATGTTTCAATATCTTGATGAAAATACTTATAAACACAATAAAAATTATATTGAGAAAGTAAATAGAAATATTTTAAATACAACTTACCAAAAACTGATGTAGCCATCAAACCCTTAATGGAAAATTTAGCTTCAGAAAATACATTTTCTCTGAAGATTCATTAGTTCTGTAGAAAATGATAGAAATAATTGATTTCATAAGCAGAGAGTCAAAACCATCATGCTTAAAACATCAAAAAAAAAAAAACATCAAAATTAAATACCCATGCAGACCAATCCTGGAAGGATGGGGTCAAAATGGCAGAGTGGACATTTTCTAAATCCACCCAGAAAGCCACTGCTCCAGAAATGGTTAATTTAAACCAGGATGGTTTAAATTTGGCTATGCTCGCAAAGAAACATTCAGGAAAATAAAGAAGCAGTTATCAGTGAGCTAAGTTTCCAGCTTTTGCTCCCTGTTTTTGTATTCATATAATGAATGAACAGCATTGTCAAGAGCACTTTAAAGCGTCTGAGGATAGGACTGGCAACCAGCCAAGAAATTCTGCAAATGCAATTCCAAGGGGAATGAAAAAGAAATATAGAAACATAGAGGGAGAGTTGTATTTTGTATTGCCTTTGTCTCTTTGTACCGTCTCCAAATACTTCTACAAATCAGTTCCTGCAGCAACGGGACCCAACGTCTGGGTTTTCTCTTGAAAAGAATCTAAGCTACTGAGGCTACTGTTGGAGAAGGACGTCCAGTGGCTGGTATAAAACGCACAGAACAGCCCATAAATGACAAACGTCCCAGATTGGACAGCCCCACACAATGACACTGGAATAGGATGAAGTAGTCAAATGCTCATTTCCAAGATGTTTGCTATTCTCCCCATAAAGGAACCAGATTACGGTCATATCCATGACCACTGTAGATGACCACGTACCGATGTATTTCTGGTGGGTCTCACAAAGTACATTCTTTGAGAACAGATGCCTGCAGCCTCATAATTGAACACACAGAGCAAAACAATGTGATGGTGAAGAAACAAAACATAGAGGAAACTCCAAGATGTGTAGAGATTAGGAGGCTGTAGACAGAGAGAAGTTCAGGTAAAGAAGAAGGGCAGGTGAGGACCTTCTTTGGGTCAAAGCTGAAGGAATGATCTAGTGCTGGAAGAGTCAGATAAGTTTTTTTTTTTTTTTTCTAAATCCACAATGCATTTTATAAGGTTAAGAAGTTGAATCAAGAGACAAAGGGTCCTTGAATGAAAGTCAGCAATTCTGTTGGGTTACCTGGCAATGTTCAAGTGTGGCGCAGCGCTTAGGGTAAGCCGAAACTTGGTAGGACTTATGTAAGTAGTACTGTTGCACATGTTACAGTGTGTATTTCTCTGAATAGTGGGGCTGTGGAGTCTGGCTGCCTGATGCTAGGGCCATCGCTAAGTAGCTCAGGTCCTTGGCAAAGAATGGATAATTATACTAAATATACTATCTGTTGTTTATTGCGAGGCTGAAATAATAAATCAATATTTAGTGTTATTGGAAGATATATGTTCATCAGATTGTAATAATAATTGACTATTAATATTGTTGTTGTTGTCTGGATATTATTAATATCATGTAGTGATTAGAAAGCACCTAAGGTATATCTCTAGAACAAAGATTTAAACAAATAGCACATGCAAATTAAACATAAAATTCAATTTTCTTGACAGATATCCAAAATTCTTAAGCTGAATTTACTTAAAAAAATCATTATCAACATATTAGCATATATTTTCTGATTTTTTCTATGAATTTCTATGTGTAAATTTACTCATGTAACATATATTAAGTATTAGTGACTGAAAAATTGATCCCTTTTTCAGCTCTAAAATATTTATGTTCATAGCTATTTTCATTCATATGGAATTTCATAGCAGTATTCTAATGTAAAATATAATTTTAATTAAATCTCAGCAAACACTTAAAAAATTCTGCATTTGTTTGAGTTTCTGACATTCATTCTTAATAAAAAAAAAAGTTTCCTCACTTTAAATAAGTCTCTAAAAATACTTTCAAGATTTATATTCTTTCTACAAAGTAACCGCAAAAATTCAACATGATTTAAATTTAAAAAATAAAACAAGAATCACTCCAATCTACTGAAATTCAAATTCAATCCAGCAAAGTGGTTTTTGAAATAGCCCTCACTTCTGTACTACGTTACACAGGCAAGATTTATGTTTTGTTGATACTATGACATCTGTATTACCATCTCTTCTTACTGTTTAAAGATAATTGATAAACATCAGAACTGAAAAAAAGTGTTTTTTTAGAGATAACAATGTAAATCTTAAAGATAAATTGATGGATTTAGTTGAACAGAAGATGCATAAACCATGAGACTTTGATTGCAATTTACTTATCTCAATATTTGGAAATACTGTTATGAATTTGCTATTCTAGCTAAGCAGAGAAATATTTTGTTTCATATCCATCTGCTCTGATTTTGCAGTGAAGTAAAAGGAAAATCAGCCTATATATATTCACCTACTGATGAACATGAAACTGAGTTTATGAAGAGTGTGTTGTCCACAAATTGGGTACAGATTGTCATTAATGGAAATAAATGGATGTGGGGGAGGCAGGACCCTGTGGAGATTTTCTTTAGCACACATTTTAGCAAATATATACCTGCAAAAATTCACTTTGCGAATGTATGCTGACATATAATGAATCATCTGGAATGTTGGCGTGCTGCTACTCCTACATGGCTATTGGATGGACAGTTTCAAAAGCACATTTTTGCTTCCAAAAGTTTTATAATTAGAAATAAAAAATATTCCGTTTGCCTAATTTAGATTTATTGTCAGATTCCAAAAAGAGTTATCAGTGTTAGAAGTAATTTCGTTGACTATTCCTACCCATTACCAATCTCTTCATTATGGCCTAGGGTATTAATGTCCAAAGTCACGTAAAGAAAACAGAAATCCCTTGATGGTATTTCACTCTACTTTTTAGGAAATCTTATCCCTCAAAATATCACTAAATAATCTTTACAATTCAAAGAAGTAATAAAACACTGTATCATGTAAACTAGTTGTCTTGACTGAAAAGGGCCAATCTCCACCTCCTTGGGAAATTTGCCATTTCCATGTTTCAATATGCTCCCAAAAAATCAAGAGTAAGAAGTAGTTTCCTGTCTCATTTTTGCATATTATCTTAAGCAAGTTTGCCAATGCTTCAGAACCTAACACAGAAACCTTAACAAAATTGTCTAGTAGATTTTGTTCATCAAAATTTGCTGTTTTCTCTCTGAGAGAGTTACTCATGGGCCCATTGGTCACAAATGGTGGGAAAATTTGAATTATAAACAATGTTGAACTAAAAATGATTCATTATCAGCTCCATCTCTAACCCATTTTGTTTAGAATACACTAACTTCATTCAAATCTTAATAGCTTTAGGAAAAGTTATTAACCAGGACATGTCTTATTCTTTACAAGTAAAATTTTTCAATGGGTCTGTTCCATAAATTATTCAGATGTGACTGTTTTGTCTTTTTTTGTTTTTAAACAAGCTAAACATAGCATGAGATTAATGCTAGCATTAAGCCAATGTCCTGCCTCGTTTTTTTATCTCGTGCATTTTAAAGTTATTTGTAATTTCCACCTCAATCCCATTTTATGTTTTTATTTTCCCCATGGGGTAGCTGTCTTTGTAATACATGCTTTGTTCCAGACCTTCTGACAAGGACACTTCATTATTTTCCTATTTGGATCTCTTCAATCTTACTGTCCATGTCTTCTTCTCTAGTAATTTGCAATAACTATCAATGGCTTAATTTTTAGAAATAATCTTTAAGTATACTTTACATATGACTTTAAAACAGTCTATCTTTTTATTTTATATTTGTATATGAAGTTTTTGCATATTTAAAAGTTTAAATTTTTTTCCGGAAGTTTTATAATCGTAATATCTACATTTTGTCCTATGAACCATTTGCAGGAATTTTGTTTACGCATGGGTTGAGTTTCAAAGTTTTTTTTTTTTTTTTCCTTATACAGTTGTCCCAGCATTATTTTTTGAAAAGACTTTCCTTTTGCCCATTGGCCTTCCTTGACATCTTCAAAAAATTCAAATGATTGGGGTGCCTGGCTGGCTCAGTTAGTGAAGTGTACAACTCTTGATCTTGGAGCTATGGGTTTGAGCCCCATGTCCTGCCTAGAGCCTACTTAAAAAAAAAAAAAAATCAAACGATCAAATATCTGTGGACCTATTCCTGTCTATCTATACTGCTCCACTTTTTTCTATATCTTTCCTAACAGATACCACCTTACCTTTTTGTTGTAATTTTATTGTAAGACTTGTTGTCAAATGCTAAGGCCTCCAATCCCATTCTTCCTCAATTGGTATGGCTCTTCTAGGTCCTTTGAATTTCTATATAAATTTTAGAATCATCTTGGCAATCTGCCTAAAAAATTCCTCGAACTTTGGTCCAGATTTCATAAATCAACAGATTAATAATATTAAGTCTTAAAGTCAATGAAAATGACTAAGCCTTCTTTTATTTCTCTCAGAATTATATTGGAGATTTCAGTTTTGAAGTATTACACATGCTAGATTGTTTCTCTAAATATATTATGTTTTGGATATTGTAAATTATATTTTATTCCATATTCTAGTCTTTCTACTAGATAGAAATGCAATTAGTTTTTGTATGTTGAATTTTTTTCTGGTGAACTTATGGAATTTTCTAGTTATTAATATATTTTTTTTACAGATTCCTTAGGATTTTCTCCACAAACAATCATATCAAATGAAGATTGTATTTTATTGCTTCGTTTTTATTCTACATGTTTTTCAATTTCTCTTTATCACACATGCTAGGACTTCTAGTAGAGTGGTGAATTACATTTATTGCTATTCCAAAATCAAACGAATATTACATTACAGAGACCTACAACTTATTTATAATAACCTAATTCTTTATATGTTTTTTGTTAGCTAATATTTTGCTAAAGATTTTTGTTTTTATGTTTTTGCATCTATTTAAATATCAATGTTTATACCTTTCTACTGTGTAAATAGATACATACTTAACTTTAAAAACAATATTTTTAGTACTTTTTATAACTTTGGTGTCATGGTAATTTTTGCCTCATTAAATGAAATAAGAAAACATTTACTATGCTTTCTCAGATAAGATTTATATTATTTACTCCTTAATATTTAATTGAACTTACCAAGATATTCATGTAGGCTTGGACTTTTCTTTATAGAAAAGTTTTTAATGAATAATTGTGTCCCTTTTCAAGAAGACGGACTATTCAGATTTTCTATTTTTTCTTGAATCATTTTTGATCATTTGTGCCTTTTATGATATTGCCAATTTTATTGAAATGTTTTAGTTTTGGAATCATAAAGTTGTTCAACAATATTATCTTAATATCTACTATTTCTTATATATGTAGTAGGAGCTACACTTTCTCTTTTTTTGTTTTTGGATCTACACTTTCATTACATTTGCTTACAGTCCAGTTATTTATACCAAATAACTGGTTATACCAAATAACCAAATAAATTTGGTTATTAAACCAAATTTAATAATTTATTTAAAATTAAAATTTTGGTTTTATTTATTCCCTTTATTGTTGATTAATTTTTTTTCATAAATATCTGCTCTTGTCTTTAGTTTCTTTCTTCATCTTACTTATGTAAATTTGTTTTCTAGTTTCTAATGGTAGACATTGATATGACTGATTTTCAATTCCTTTCCTATTTTCTATTATTGGCAATTATAGTTTTGAATTTTTATCTAACCATTCTTTTGCCTGCACCCCACACATTTCAAAGATTTTACTTGCATTCAGCTAAAATATTTTTCTATTTTTTCTTTAGATTATATTAAATTCTGGGCTGAGATCCTAGCCAATAAAGAAATGAAAGAATTATGATGGAGGAGGAAAGAGAGGAGAAAGAAATAAAAAAAGAAGAAAAAAGAGAGAGAGAAAGAAGAGTAAAAAAGAAAGCCGCCAACGAACCGAAGAATCAGCCTAGCACACGACGAACGACTACATCCCTCAGCCTCAGCAGAACCGAAACCGAACGCAACCACTCCCATGGAAACAACAAGCCATCCACCGCCCCAACAGACCCGCCACCCGCCCCACCGCCCCAAGAACCTCCGAACAAGACCCCCCCAAATACCTAAAAAGAAAGAAGAAAGAAAAGAAAGAAGGATGCCTGGTTGGCTCCCTGGTTTAGCGCCTACCTTCAGTCAGGGTGCGATCCTGATGTCCTGGGATCGAGTATCACTCTGGGCTCCCTGCATGGAGCTTACTTCTCCCGCTGCCTATGTCTCTGCCTCTCTCTCTGTGTGTCTCTTATGAATAAATAAATAGAATTTTTTAAACAAAAAGAAAAAAGAAAAAAAGAAAGAAAGAAAGAAAGAAAGAAAGAAAGAAAGAAAGAAAGAAAGAAAGAAGAAAGAAAGAAAGACTGAAAAAACGAGAAAATGTGGATACTTAGAGATGCATAAGTAAATGTGCACAAAATCTAAAATAATCTAAGTATTAACTATTAGTATTATTAAGTGACTATAGTAAACTGCTAAGGCCAGCAGTTTCTAAATTCATAAAAATGAATTTAAAAGATTTCTAGTTTTATCTCCATTATATAAAAAGTTTGGAAGTCATTACTCCCATCATAACAACAAGAAAGAGTTGAATAAATTGAAAATCATCAACTTTTCTTGCCCCATCAGAAAAGCAAACATTCACAGTATACCAAGTAATCTGAAATCTGGATACAGGTGCATCCACAGAGATAAAGCTTCTTAGGTCTGCTTGCTTGGCTCTACATAAATAATGGAGGAGAAGCTGACCAAAAAAATAAATGAGGTAAAATACATTGTTTTCTTTTTATTTTTAATTGATCTAAGTAATGATATTTAAATAATATTGTTAATTAATTATAGCAGATAAATAAAATTATCTTAACAACAAGGTCACATGGTGTAGGAGGGAGAAATTAATTATACTAATTATAAGATATTTGTACTACAAGGGAAGAGTTATTTTGAAAAGTTGTTTACATAAAGCGTTATTTTAAAATGTGTTTTGTAGAAACAAGGGAAAGCACTAAACTTTTTACCAAAAAAGTTTAGCTAATATGCTAGTAGAGGAGGACAATGGAGTCAAATAAAAACCACAATTAAAATGAGGGCCAAACAAAAAAATTAAGAACAAGGGCAACGAATAGAAAACAGGAATCAAGCCACCTGGGTGCCTCAGCGGTTGAGCATTTGTCTTAGGCTCAGAGTGTGATTCTGGGGTCCTGGGATCGAGTCCCACATCAGGCTCCCCAGAGGGAGCCTGCTTATTTCTCTGCCTATGTCTCTGCCTCTCTCCCTGTGTCTCATATGAATAAATAAATAAAATATTGGGGAAAAAAAAGGAAAGAAAACAGAAACCAACATGGTAGATATTAACCCAACTATAGTGATAGTCAATTTAAATTGAATTACATAAATAAGGTACTAAAATAGACTTTATTATTTCTATTATAATTTGTAAAGGCCGTTTTATGGCCCAGGATATGGTCTGTCTTGTTATATGCTCTGTAGGAACTTCTCAAATTATTGGAAATGTAGTAATTACATAGCAGTCAAAAGGTTAGAATTAAAAAGACTATCAATACTATTGTTCAGCAAGGATTTGTAGGAAAGACAACTATTACACACTTGTGATCAGACTGCAAATTGGTATGACTACATTGGCCAAACATTTTGGCATTTTCTACATGATTTACACATAAACATTCTTTATGCCTCAACGATTTTACTCCTTGGTATATAATCAAAGGCATAATTATTGATCAAAAAGATTTTTATTAAAATGTTTGTAACTACATTAGACATAATAACTAAATAATATAAGAAATCCATCACTAATTTGTGGAATCCTTTATATGATAATTTGTTTTACAATTGTATAACTCCTGAACTAAAGCTATACACTTGAACACACACACACAAACAATGAACAAACAAAAAACATTCCTGTCATATCCAATGAATTTCACTAACATAATTTTGAGCAAATTATGCAAAGCATAAAATAATACATGCTGCATACATAACATTAATTCATAGCTTTAGAAGTCATGATGGTCATTTTCTTTTGGGAGGAGAGAGATTAATGATCAGGAGGGAACACAAAAAAGCTTTCCTGGTGATATTCTATGTCTTGACCTGGGTGGTAGTCACCAGGGTGTCATCATTTTGTGTCGTACACTTGAAATGTGTGAATTTTTCTTAATACGTGCTACAGTTAAATTTTGATGAGGTTTCTCCTATAATTTCCTGAATATACTAAGTGATTCACTTTACAATTATCCTAGATGAACTTGAGTAGCAGTACGATGAGTATTTTCCTAAGCATGGTTGACATGAATTTGCATTCTGACATTTTCATTAATGGTTTTTCTCCATAAGTAATGCAGCCTCTATTTTCTTCATTGATAATATGAAATCCTTTAAAGTTCCTTTCATATCTAAAATTTCAAAATAACATATGCCTAAATATTCTCAAGTAAAACGCTTTGTTAAATTTTTTATCGCATTCTTAAAAATCAGTATAGGCATTGCTCTAAAAAGTATTTTTTTTAAATCATTAATTCTAACAAAAACAAAGAGAATTGTTGAGGAATCAAGCCACTGGACAGTATTAGGATCCGATGTTATCCTCACAGTATCAAATCTCACAGTATAAAAGACCTCTTCTACTGTATAAAGTGCTTTTTAGCATTTACAATATGGTATCAGGTAGGTTGAGCAGAAAGTTTCCTACATGGTCATGGTTATATGATGATGTCTTAACAAGGCAACTAGTTCCCCATGGGGCTAATCCAGCTTCTCCTCATACTCAGTGGATAATTAACACATTTTTAATATTTTAAAAATATTCATTATTATGGCAACCAGTTGCATTTGATTATCTAGCATCACTGAGGCTCTATTATCTGTCATCTCTAAATGACAGGCATGGCTCAGTTTAGCCAACAAAGTACTTTACTTCCAAGATTTTGACTTGTGATTAATCCAATTATCTCCTCTGCTATAAGGAGAAAAGATTATATTGGATGGTTTTGTTTCCTGCAGCAAAGTAATTTTCTGCATGACCAGCAATAATGTAATGTGGGGGATTTTAATAAGAGGCAATTATTTTTAAAATTAAACCTTAAACAGAATGCAGATTGTAATAATATGGCAGAGATGTGCACAAAATTATGAGTTACTTTAAAACCTGTTAACCCTGCAATGTGTTCTAGAATGAAACAGTACAATAAAAGAAACATAACTGAAACAGAAAAGATTTCTAGGTCTTCTAAACGCATACACAATAGCGAGACTGACAAGGTTATACTCCCTTTCAATGGTATTCCAGAATTTAATGGGCTATGTTATTTTTATGTTTGAATTTAACAACTTATTTTTTAAGATAGGAAAACATTTATACAAAGGGTACATGATAATATTTTTTTTCTCTCCAAAAGAAAATATTTATATCTGACATCGAAAAATGATCAATGATGAAAGGTGAGTGTTAGCAAAATCATCCAAGTCATCATGTGTGCTGTGGGAAAATGGAGCCTCACAGACCTCACTGCCATGGCGTGTAGGCTCAAGATTATAGTGATCTCTGAAGAATCTTTATCTCCATCGGTTCCACTCTAAGGACAGAAAGCTATCACCAAATCAAGGAGTGTCTGTTCTTCTTTTACACATTAATCCTCTTTTGAAATTACTTGTCACATTTGAGGATAGTTGAGGGGAGATTTTGAAAACAGAGCAAACATCTAGAAAGATCTGAGGTAACGGAGGAACACACGTACACAAGTACTTGGTTTGAAAGGAAACCTTGTCCATTAGCACATGGCCTATCTCTCATGGGTTTCATGGTAGTTTGGTTTATTTTGTGTGGCCCTATGCCACAATTCTTTCTTACCTCTATTGTCTTCAAAGAGTCCCTCAAGAAAGTTTAAATAAAAATGAAATTCTGTTGTTTTAAAATGCTTCATTTCTCACCTTAAATATACATAGTGCATCAATTTTTAAAACCCTTTAAATTATTTCCCAGTTGAATATAATCCCTTAAATAGTAATAAAAAGTTGACTTTTAAAAAATTCTATAATGTAGTGGATCTTCTGGACTAAGTATTTCATAATTACATAATTGAACACAGTCATGACTATCTGGGCCAGCTTATTTGAAATTGCTGCATTCCACTAACCCTCCAAAGCCTGCTTACTGGGATCTTTTTTTCTTTTCTTTCTTTTTTTTTAAATTTTTTATTTTTATAGCACTTGCTAACATTTCTGGTCATTTCCTCTAAAATTAAAATGTTCCAACTGATCAATGAAGACTTACATTCAACGATGAGAATATCACTGATCATAGAAACTGGCAAAGACTTCACTACGAGCCATTTGATTTTGATTTCTAGTTCTCATCCCCATTCATTTAGAAAGACAAGAACAGTTGAGAAGGATCATGGTTGACAAACAGACCCATCGTATTTGTTTCCTGCCTCAACTTCATGATCATTAAAATGTTCAAACTTACTATTAGCCCTAGTGACAGGGGAATGTTGCTTCTAAATTAATCTTGTATTTTATGTTATTGAGGTGTGGTGAAGGTTGTGCAGAGCTCAGCTACAACAGCTGTCTATCTCTTTTTCTCCACTGATAAAAAAATACTTCAACCTATAAAACGGCGACAGAAGGAAATTCTAAAGATCTGTGTCCCAGCCCAGCACAGGGTTTTAGCATTTGGCTCTTGACAACATAGTGAGCTTTGCATTTCTGCTTTTTGTGCTGAAGCTGTCTCCTCAGTGATTGAAAGAGAAGTGTTGTGCCAGGCTGACCTGGGCAAGAAAGAGAAAGATGAAGTTAGAGGTAAGAGAATCAGGAAGACAAAGGAAAGGAAGTGGAGAGAAGGAAGGAGGGAAAGAGGAGAGAAAGGAATGGCCTAGAAGCATTTTTCTGTTGGCCCCAGGATTGGCGTGGTGATCTAGAAAAAGCTTGAACCGTGTTCATATAGCCCATATGGGGTTTATTTAAGACAAATAAACATAAGCAAATGCATGTGCATTTTCCATAAAATAAACTGTAGAGTGTGTTAGATGTTGATAACGCTATGGAGTAAATTTATCTTTTTAAATTAAGTGTGGATAGTGGCCAAGGGAAGGTTTTTGCAATTTTTAATGGGGTTAGAGTTTATTATGTGTTATCAAATTTTCCAGTAGTTGTCATCACTTAGTTCTTGAACTGTATCATGTTAGTTTTCATTTGCATCTATTTTACGAGAAGTGATCATAAGCACGTGGCTGTATACTGACGATTCATCTGTGTTTCTTTTTCCAAAAGTCCACATGAGCTTCACCAATGTTGTAGTTGCACTGTTCACTTTTTTCTCAATAATATGGAGAATTTTTATATATATTACAGAAATCTTTTTTTTTTTTTTCCTGATATGATCTCAATTATTTTTTTCCAAACCATCATTTGCACTTTGATCTTACTGGGGACTGCTTCTCCCTCATGGACTCCTTTCCAGCCTTCCAGAAAAGATGACCTTTCACCTTCAACTCTGTTTGGCTGGCTTTTTGTTCTTTTCTACTTGATGCCAGTGAAATCCTTGATCCGAAAGGATTTTCTTTATCGATTATTAAGCTTCAATGTCTAAAAAATAATTATCTTTTTTTTTTCCTATTTTCCAAAATTCTGGACTGATTTTCCTCTCAGGCTTAAAAGTCTGGGGGAAAAAAAAAATCAATTTCCCAGAAATGCCAAGCAGGTATTCCCCTCACATAAATGCTATGTGAAGTTCTAACAAGTTCATGTACTTTAATAGTAAGAAAATATTTTAAGACTATTTGGAGGCAGAATGTTGGAGGACACAGAATCAAAAAACCGCAAACTGTGCGTCGAATCACAAGTAGATATGGCCCTAAAAGTAGGCACATGAACATACTCACTTTCGTGTGGTCTGGTTCTTGTCATAGCATTTGCTGCACTTTAGAGTGCAATAACTGGTTCATTCACTGAAATAAAGTTGGGGTTTGTCTTCCTACAGTTTGTGACACATATTCTAAAAGAAACACAGGAAATTATTTCATATATGCATGGACTTATTCATGTATAAAGTTAACTTTTTAAAATTGTATGTATATAAAATATACATGCATTTATAAATATATATAATGTAAACATGTATAGACATGTAGATATAAAATATACATCACATGAATATATAAATATAAAACTTATTAATGCACATATAAAATATACATGATATACATAAAATGTTTTTTAGGTTTTAATTTTTTACAATCTAAGTAAAACTAGCTAAATTGTATATTAAAATCATATGTATTTTTGTTATCTTTATGACTTAAAACTAACCTAGCAGATCGAATCATCATCACATCAGCAAAGAAATGGTCACATACTTTGGTTTCCTTTATTTATATGGAATTCATTTTCTTCAATCCATGTTACATCTACCTTTGAAATATCTGCCAACTGAATAATCACGATCACTTATTTAATATTCTTCTTATATTTGAGGTCAGGCTCATGAAATATCATGAGGAAGAATGCATGATGATGGGTAAAAGTTATAAAAGAAAAATAAAGTTTAAAAAGCATGAAGTCAGGGGGGTCATGCCCCTTTTACAACCTTTTAATATCATATAAAGGTCATCCCACTAATTGTTAAAATGATTCTAAAATGTGGCAAAGTTAAAGAACAATAAGATATCCCATGCAGAGGCTACTGGCTCTCTGCCCTGTGGCCTTTTCCATTATCCCACATCTCTTGTTTTTCACCGACATCAAAGCCAACTGAAATAGAAGATAGAATTCTCATCCTACTTTGAATTGAGGAACAGCATGTGACCAAAGGAACAAAAGTTGGAATATTACATAACAACCCATCTTGAAAAATGTACGAAAGGGCTTCTGAGACCTATATTTGCATAATTCGAAATTAGCCACCTGAGGGCTACAGTTTCATATTGAACTGTGAGGATATAAAGCTATAATGGGCATGGTAAGAAAGGAAGTGGGAAATAGCCCGGTCATGGCCAACTTAAATACTAGGTGGGACTACTACTGTCACAGCAAACTAAACTTCTATGTTTTAAGCCATTTTTAAAATATATCTGTAATTCGCAGACAAACATTGTCCACCCAGATACAGAATATGGTACTAGGAATGCTACTCTGCAAAAACCAAAATATAAATTATGGATTTGGTGTATGGAATTAGCAGAGTGGTTAGGGGTAAAAACATAGTTATTACAGGCTAAGAAGCTGGTAACCCTGTCATGTTTCAGCAAGTAAGTCATCTGCTTTATCTTCACATACAATAACATGTTAATTTCAGGCATATTAGGGAAATGTTGAGATTACTTTTTTTTTAATTAATGACAGAGAGAGGTAGAGACAGAGGTAGAGGGAGAAGCAGGCTCCCCACAGGAAGCCTAATGCAGAACTCGATCCCAGGACCCCGGGATCACACCCTGAGCCCAAGGCAGACCCTCAACCACTGAGCCACCCAAGTGCCCCTGAGATTACTTTTTAAATTTGCATTACGTTCACTGCTTTTACACTTTTTCAGAAGAGTCCTACAAATGATAGATTAATTTATGTTTGAGGTAAAAGGAAAACAGATAGAGAAAGGAAACAGAGCTTATTAAAGGAGATTTTCTCTGCCTGGAATCTACAAACAGGAGATAGGCAAACTTTGAAGTTGGAAATATCTAGCTTTACCTTTATCTCAAACTGAAACAGGCAAGAGTCTACATAACTACAGCCTTAGCAGTCTTGTCCTCTTCTCTACAAAGACATGGCTACTATATCACAAGAAGGATGAACAGAACCCAGAAGCTAGAAAAGAAACAAGAAATCTCATTCACATTTTAAAAATTTTATCTGGACAAAGGCTTTGACTGTGATTACGTGAATATACAATTGGGTAGAAGCAAATAAGATTTTTCCAATATTTTTCAGGGAATTTTGTTTAAAGAAACCTACTTTGACTTGTAACTAAAAGCCTTAAACACTCTCCATGGCCAAATGACACCAATAGGAAATGGGCTACAAGATTTTTATAATCCCCAAGAATGGCAATCTCCACAACGCGTATCTGAGACATGGCAGCCAGAGAAAGCTATTGAATAAGCGTACACCCGTCTCCTTTCTCCAATGTTCCCAAAGACAAATCCAGGGTCACAATGGACAATGGGGAAAAACGTGTCCCCAAGAGAAGAATCAAGTTCTTACACTGTGAGCTAGCTAGGATACTTATTCTGGCCAGAGCAGTCTTTATTTTTCATGTTTTGTTTTTATTATTATTTTTATTTTGGTTTTGGCTTTGAACACTCAGTTTAAATTTAAAACAGTCACAAGTGCAAACAATTCACAAAAGTTTATAGAGAAGATGCTTTTGTTTTTAAAACTCTGAACTGTAAAAAAGTCCTTGAAATTGTTTTGGGGGGGATCCCAAGTGGGCCACTAGGAAGCAGGGGAACCGGCTATCCGCTAGTGTGTTTCTCTGACTCTTCTTCTCTCAATGGAATATCTGTGGGTGTACATGGGGCCTGTATCTAGAATTTCAGTTTGTAGATTTCAAGATAGGTCCAGGTCTTATTTGGATCTGTTGGGGGGAATTCCATGTCACTCAGAGACCTTGAAGGTTTAGCTATTAATGGATAGAAGTAAATGAATGACATTAGTGTTGCTTCCATTAGGGGAAGGATGGATGTGTTATATACTCAGAAAAGCAAATATCTAGACATTAGTAGCCAAAAGGACTACTAGAGACTTCTGCCAGCCTATCACAAAAGCCACTCTCCCTACCTTCAGATGACTGATTTCTTCCCAGGTGCATAGGCACATGGAATAATGACATGACATTAATAGATTTTAAAATTTTTATTTTTTTAAATATGTTTTTTATTTATTCATAAGAAACACATAGAGAGAGAGGCAAAGACACAGGCAGAGGGACAAGCAGGCTGCATGCAGGGAGCCCGATATGGGACTCGATCCCAGGACCCTAGGATCACGCCCTGAGCCAAAGGCAGACGCTCAACCACTGAGCCATCCGGGTGCTCCTTAAAATTTTTAATTAATATAATGTATATAATTTTCAATTGTGTTGTCTTTATGTTACAAAATTACAAGCATTCTTTGTATGTTTTTGATGCCAGACCCTTATTAGATATATGGTTTACATTTTCTCTCCTTCTATAGGATGTCTCTTAACTTTGCTCAGTGTGTCCTGTTACAGACTCAATCGTGTCGCCTCAAACACATACACTGAAGCCCTAACCCGCCATGTGACTGCATTTGGAGTCAAGTTCTCAGTCTATATTCACAGATTAGGCCTTTGTGTACATGGCTTACTGGTGAGTATGTATTTATGGCCATTAGGCAAGTTTAGTGCATTCTTCAGCTTCCAACTTTTTTCTAGTATCTTTTTCTAACACAGCATCTCCTTATGTGAGGGCACAGACTACATTGGTGCTGAAAGGTTTTAACCAAAGCCAATAACCTCCAGGTTCTTAGTTTCTATTTTTAGGATGGCAAGTAATAATTAATGATACAGTCATAATTACTGGCTTTTCCATCGCATAAACCACTTGAGATGATAGAATTCAATAATAGGATTATGAGGAGGCTCAGAAAATTACAGTAATTTTATTCTGTGTCTGCAAATGTTGAAAACAGGCAAATAAATATGACCATCACAATATTTAATGGAATAGTAGGAAAAAAACACCAAAGAAATATTTTGTTGCGTTCCAATACAATACAATAAGTACCTTACAGTTTCTTCAGTTTAGAATAACTATCTCAGAAAGAATTCTGAGGAAATTACTTTTTTGTTGTTTATTTTGTTTTTTCTCAGAGCAAATGATTTTTTAACAATTAAAAAAAAAAAGACTTCTACTTCAAATTTGCAAAGTTTTTTACAAAGATTTCACATTACAAATGAAGTGACCAAGGAAACAGATCTTTAAAATTTAATTTAATTGCATGAAAATGTATGAGCTTTGAAGGATTAATTAAATTGACACTGAAATTACTCTTTAAAATTTCATATCTTTATAGGAACTTATATAATATAATTCATGCCATTAAGACTTAATCTTCCGAAACTCTACTGGAGAAAGATGAAGCTTTTAGATAGCAAGCAATATCAGAAAATTGGAAGTTCTCAGCTGTGTAAATCTCTGACTGAGCTCCAGCAGAATTTGGTGAAGGCACTCACTATCATCGTGGGGAAATTCATAGAAAATACCTGACCTCCTACAGAACTGAAATTTCTCAGTATTAGCTATCTTTTGCTAAATGGGCTGATACAGGTTGCCTCATCAAAGGAACAGCGAATATAATTTTATGACATGTTAGAATATGTACATCAGTGATTTGCATCATTTATTCACTTTTTTTTTTTATTAGGCTGGGGGAGGGCAGGGAGAGAGGGAGAGAGAGAATCTTAAGCAGGCTTCACACCCAGCTCAGAACTTAAGGCAGAGCTCAATCTTACAGCCCTGCAATCATGACCTGAGCTGAGCTGAAATCAAGAGTCAGATGCTTAACCAATTCAGCTGCCCAGGTGCCTCTTTATTCATTTCTTAAGAACATTCTATCACCAGCCTGAAGGTCTTACAAAGAGATGTTTGGTGATGTTACAGCATCCTCATCAGTCCTATGTGCTTCTGATTCAGGTTATCGCCTAGAAATCACCAACTCTTAGTGTAAGAACCGATAGTGGAAACAATTCTAAACGAAAGTAATGGTGGAAAGGTTCAAAGTGACTCAAAAAAAAAAAAAAAAAAAACAAAAAACAAAAAACAAAAAACAAAAAAAAACCAAAGTGACTTTAAAAGGTCATATAAAATATATAAATAAATAAAAATAAAAATAAAAGGTCATATAGCAGCAGAGATGAGGTTAGATATCAGAACTTGTGATCACAGTCTGAGAAAATTTTCATAATACCCTAAAAACTTCCACTTTCTCCAGGCTCATGAGTGTTAATAAGAATCGAAACAAAACAGTACGCAAATACAATAAATTATTTTTTTTTCCCGAGGACAAAATGTCCTTTTATTATAAAGAAGTTCAGGCTTGAAGGATACAGAATTTTGCCCAGATCATAACAGCATTTGACAGCACAGCTCGGAAAGGACTCTGCTTTCTGACTCTACATTTAGTCCTCAATCATTATTTCTGTCACTGGCTTAGAAATCATTGATAGAACACCTACTTTGCTTCAGTCCTTTTGTATATCTTCAGGTCACAGATCATTGGACAGAGACTCTGCCTTCAAAGATTTTTTTTTCCCACCAAGCATATTTTATTTTCATCATTAGAGGTAAAGTATAGTTACTGAACCATTATATAGTGGTTTTCTTTTATCTATATTGATACAATTTTTCAATCTCCAGAAAGTTCACATTTAAGCATAGATTTTTTTTTTTCCTGCATGTATCAAAAAATACAATACCTTTGAATTGGCTATATTTTCATGTTTTATTTTAAAGCCAAGAAATGTAACTCTAGATAAAAATATTCCCTGATGTCTATAATTCCATGAATAATTGTTATAGTTAAATCAAATTTGTTTTTTTTAAATCACATAATTCTAGGAATTGCTTAGTCATAAATCATGTTTTTACTTTACTCTCATTTTGACTCCTTAAAATATTTTAATGACCACTTTTCCTTTTCCATACTCAACATATGAGGTCAGAAATCAAACAAGCCTTTTTCATTTTGCCTCCAGTAGGACATTAATACCAAGAACTAATCTGAGTTTGAATTGCATGTCTTTCTAAAGTAGCATTGTGTTTATTTCTAGCATAAGGAATCAAGATGCTTTTTCACCCATCTTTCTGTCAACAAGGAATTTAAGCACCAAAGCTGCCAACTGTATCTCATGCCAAAGTAGAGCTTCTGGAATGAGTGAGCCGATTCATGCAAAGTAAGCCTAGCAGCTGAAGTATCAAGCTCTACTAATCATTATAATTCTAGATACTTTTTTATAAATAAGAAGATTTAAGATAAAAGTAAAATGTATTGTATAGGAAGATATTTTTGCTGTTGTTGAGGTGGGTTTGAGACGAGAGATTAAAATGCCCTTACATGCATGACTGAGGAAATCACCCCAGTGACCCCTGAGTGGGCATCTTCGTACTCCCTGTCAAAGTCAGCAGAGACAAAGCTGAGTAAGAGTTCCATTTCCAGCCAGTTAAAATCTGAAGCACCTTGAGTCAAGAAGGGTAAGAATTAAAACCTTTTTTTCTAAGAAAGGAAAGGACTTAAAAAATGGAAATAAAAGTGATGTCAGACACTAGAAGATTAAAGAACACGGAAAGAGGTGGTTAGACACACTGAGGAAAGAGAAATGTCAGGTCATCTTCAGCTTGGAAGCTGGTGTATGTCGCCAGTAGAGATTTTGTTAATAGCCTGAGTGAAATAGCTCGAGCCACACTGTCTCATACGGAGCCACTAGACACATGTGACTATTCTAACTTATCTTTATATTAACTAAAATTTTAAAAATTAAAATTTCACTCTCTGAGATATATTACCTACACCCCAAGGACCCAACAGCCACCATGGTAGCTCACATCTACCATGTTGAATTGTGCTGCTATAAAACATTCTTTGCTTGCAGAAAGTTCAATTTAGAGAGCATTAAGCCAGTTTAATAAGAAAAAAAGAGGCAGAAGAAGGGGAGATAAGAGATTTTCCAGTCTAGAGTTCACAAAACAGGATTTTTTCGCAGATTATTAAATACATTTTTCATTAATAACACATAAATCATGAGGTTATGAGCAAAGGGAAATGTAATTGGATTTTTAGCCAAAGGCAAGATTATGGCCTTTTATACCATTCTAAGTAACTTTGAATTTATACTTAAGGCACAGGGCATATTTCTACAGTGTTCATGTAAGTAGGATTCTATGGGATATTAATTGAGGGTGAAACAGAAAAGGGAAGAAGGTGTTTAATGGACAAAGTAATCATGGAAAATAATTTCTTCCAAATCTATCTTTTCTACAAACAGACCATTCACATGAGCATATTACATCTCCTAAGACACAATCTAAAAACTTTCTTAAATTTATTTTAAAATCCAAATTGAAAAGAACCATCTGGGCAGCCTGGGTGGCTAAGCGATTTAGCACTGCCTTCAGCCCAGGGCATGATCCTGAGACCCAGGATGGAGTCCCACGTCGGGCTCCCTGCATGGAGCCTGCTTCTCCCTCTGCCTGTGTCTCTGCCTCTCTCTCTCTCTCTGTGTCTCTCATGAATAAATAAATAAATAAAAATGTTAAAAAAATGAAATGAACCATCTACCTGGATAGATCCCATCGCCCCTTTTACTCAACTAGTAGTTGGCCCCAGAGCAGTACTTAAAAAGTAGAGCTGCAAATGATGAGGCCCTAAAAGACTGTAACCAAAAGAGTGTGTTAGATAGCTAGCTATTCAAGAATGCTCACTTCCCAGTCATGTGAAGGAAGAATTTAAGTCTGTATGGAAGCCAACAGTGATCAAAGTCATTCAATTAATCCATCCATGAATGACAAAATAGTTCATTAAACCAGGACATTACAGCAGAAGCACTGGGTTTTGAAATTTCAGAAAATGTTAGAAAACAAACTTGTAGAATATGACTTAGAGAAAATGTAAGGAAAGAAAAGTCTAACATGCATCCCCTTTTTGGCACTGGAGGATGCCATGCAATTTCCTGAAATAGAGCATTTTAGAAAAAAAATATTGTGGTAAAATGCAGTCTTTCATTTTAAAGAGAAGATTATTCTTAAATCACTCTACATTTCCAGTACAACCAGGTAGTTATACCCCCACTCCACTTCTCCTCTTCTGCCCCAAGCTGGCCCAGATAAGATAAAGTTTTCCTCATTTCTTTATTATTACTATTACGTTATCACTATTAGAGACAGTGATGTATGTGCCAGATCAGAATGGAAATCTGTGGCAGTGCAAGGGCTTTGCATCACAGCAGTGCAAAATATGTAAGAGAATGTCTGATCTTCCTTTGGTGATCTGCCTGGCAATAATTTCTCACCAGTTCTCTTAAGGTCAGTTGCGTTACCCGATATAGGTCTCCCATTTCTCTCTGTCCTCCACACTCCCAAATTTCTGTCAATTGATTACAAAAAAAAATAGTGTAACTTCCTCTTTGGTCCTGTTGGCTTCCAGCTATGGTCTCAGAGCTTGATGTTTTATCTTACAAAAGATTCATCTAGTTAGTTTTTAACCACAGGTTGTTCCCTTTCCATTATGAAACAAAAGGGGGAGTTTTTTTGGCTCCCTCCACCCCAATTTTAGTTTTAAAGTTCCTGATATGTTTACTTTAGATTCCAGTGTTAATATATTGCCTTTTTAAACATATACAATTTCTTAAACATGAAACCTGTTTCGATTTACCAGGTTTATTTCCAGGTCAATTGTGATGCGTCAGTTTATTGTGCAGTCGAAACTCTAGGTCCCCCACTACCAAGTGAACTCTGGGTGACTGCCAGCTGTTCTAGAACTTCTGGGACTAATCAGCTGGCATCACCCAGTTTGATACTATAGCCCACAGATTTATCAGCTCTAATCGTTCCCTGAGGAGAATAGAATGACAGATATTTGTTTTTTCCTTTATGATCTAACTGATCATACTTCATCAGGCCTGAATTTGTCTGGATATATCAGTGTTTCCTTAGCTGGTGATCTTTATTTTTTTCCAGATAACTAATTATATACAGTGTTGTGACTCCTCACAACCAATGAATATTAAGCCACTTGATTTATTTGTAGCTATGATCCGCCTATTTATATTTACTGGTATTTTAAGTCAGTTGTTTCCCTAACAAGGTTTTAAACTTTTCTTTTAACACCAGTTTGTTGAATGTGAATTGCTTTCTGGCTTTTTTTTTTTTTTTTTTTTTTTTTTTGCGTACATTATTTGGGTGTCAATTGAATGTATGCAAATATGCTCTTATAAAGTCCAGATTTCTTTATTCTTATAAACTAGTAAATTACCACTCATTAATGGCATGAAATACCTATGCTATTGTTGCATTTTCTCACTTGAAGATGAACTGCTTTCTTGCACTTTTCTTTGTGAGTGAGGTGTATAGATGCAAGAAATAGCTTGGGAGAATTTAGCTTCTATCTCCCCTTTACAATTCCTTTCTATCCAAGAGGCTTATTCTGAGGAACAAGGGAGTAGGTACTAATGGGAACACTGAACGTTATAAAGCACACATGCAAGGTGTGTACACGTATATGTTTGAATGAGATTGTGTGTGTGTGTGTGTGTGTGGTGCAAAAAACCTGAAACCTACAAAGATACTTAAAACGATGTTTGTGGGCTCAATTTACTATATCAGACTCATTAAAACCAAACAAAAAACAAGATTATGGATGAATTCCTATCAAAGTAATTCCATAAGAGAGGAAATTATTCTTTCTAACTGAAAATCATAAAGTATCAACTCCATTTAAAAGAATTTTGGGGAGATCTCTGGGTGGCTTAGCGGTTTAGTGCTGCCTTCAGCCCAGGCCCTGATCCTGGAGACTCGGGATCGAGTCCCACGTCGGGCTCCCTGCATGGAGCCTGCTTCTCCCACTGCCTGGGTCTCTGCCTCTCTCTCTGTGTCTCTCATGAATAAATAAATAAAATATTTAAAAATAATAATAAATAAATAAATAAAATATTTTTTTTTTTAATCTGGAAAACACACTTGTTCTTTTATTCTCATAATGCCTTCTGCAGTTTCTTTAAACTATACGTGGCCATTACCTTGTCTCTCCATCTAGGTTTGCATGTAAATAAAGCCATAGACTAGACTTAATTTACCAGTCTGTGAAATTGTGGACAACACATAATTGCCACTAAGTAAATATTCATAGAAAAGCATGCATCCCAACCACAGAAATATTTTGGTGATTGAATGAAATTTGGTCATAGGGGATTTAACTCCTTGATATTAAGGTATATTGAAAATAGGTACGTCAACCAAATTTATAACTTTGTGCCACTTGTGTAGAAAGATTTAAGCAATACAGTATGTTATATAAACATTCAAATTAATATAATGATTTCTCTGTCTGTGGTAAAGTAGTAAGTTTCCAGCTTATATCCCATAACTATTCTAACATCGCTGTAGTTAGGTTATCTGGCTAATTATATTTGTGTTTCCATATCCTAAAATTAACTACTTGGTGACTCGTATTTGTGCTAGAGATTCCTAAACTTTGAATTTTGTGGAAAACTTTCTGAGAATCCAAAAAATTAGTTGTCAATCCCATTGATCCCATTCCTGTATTGGTTGATATAGGAGAAGAATGAAGAAAGAGATACGGTTCTCCTCAACGTTTTTCCTTTCATCTTGTCCAACATAACCACTAGGCACATCAGCAAAATGGATGTCGACATCAATAACATGGACATTAACTATCTATAGCTAAACCTACCTTAATTTTGCATATATATTTAGATTTTTGCCTTCTGATTTTTATAGGCCACAGTTTTATACATTGTTACTTTGATTTATATTCTCCATTTATCTCCTTGGATTAATAAGCCTATTATAGACTGGCTTTGATTCACTTGTCCTCTTATGTCTTCTCAACTCTGATTGGAGCCAGCTGTAGAATCCACTGCATTAATCAAGCCTCAAATCTTCTCCCCAACTATGCCTATGCCCGCCTACTCCAGACACTCATCCAATGGTGAAAATGGATCATAAGATATTTTGAGAGATCTCATTAATACTTTATCATTACTAACAATCTTATTAAATCCTGTGGAACTAGTTTTGATACTTTTATTTGTGATCTATTTTAATGTTCATATTTATTTTTCTATTGTGTTCCATAGCAATTTCTGATTCATTTTGCTTCACTACATCTCATCTGGTTGTGGCTAACTACTTGAAAAATTAATATTTTCAAGTAAATTGATAATGAATCTATATATCATTGGTTTAACCAATTGTACCGATCTTTAACGTCCATCTCCTATTTCTAAAACACTATACTAAGTGCTTTGAGAAAGACTAAGGTGAATAAATCATGTTACACTTCAAAAAATATATCCACCTTGGTATATATCCAAAAGCAATGAAATAAGGGTCTAGAATAAATATCTGAACTGTCATGTTTATTGCAGCATTATTAACAATAGCCAAGAATGGAAACAATATAAGTGTTTATCAGTAGATTAATAGAAAAGATGATGTAGTAAATATATACAATGGAATATTATTCAACCACAAGAAAAAAATCCTGCCCTTTGCAACATGAATGAAGCTTGAAGGCATTATGCTAAGCTAAATAGGTCAGACAGAGAAAGAAAAATACTGTATCCTCTCACTTATATGTGGAATCTAAAACAAAAAAAAGAAAGAAAGAAAGAAAGAAAGAAAGAAAGAAAGAAAGAAGAAAGAAGAAAGAAAGAAAGAAAGAAGAAAGAAAGAAAGAAAGAAAGAAAGAAAGAAGAAAGAAGAAAGAAGAAGAAGAAAGAAAAAGAAAGAAAAAGAAAGAAAGAAAGAAAGAAAGAAAGAAAGAAAGAAAGAAAGAAAGAAAGAAAAAAGAAAGAAAGAAAGAAAAAGAGGTTAAAAGGAACAGAGAGTAGAGGGATGGTTACCAGGAGTTGGGGAGTTGGGGACTTGGGAAGAAAACGGTCAAAGGGTGCAAAATTTCAGTTATAGAACAGTTAGGTTGTGGGGATTTAATGTCCGGCATAGTGATTACAGTGAATAGTACTATAATAAATACTTGAAAGTCGCTAGGAGGGTAGATCTCAAGTGTTCTCACCACATACAAAAAAAGAAATGGTAATTTCATGAACTGATGGAGGTGTTAGCTCATGCTATCATGGTAATTATTTTGCAATATATAAATGAGTCAAATCCACACCCTGTACACTTTCCATTTACACATTGTTATATGCCAATTATATCTCAATAAACCTGGGGGGGGATAATATATACAATGTAAAGGGATAGAAAATAGATGTAAATTACAATAATATAAAGAAGAGAGTACATTAAGATTCCCATCTTAATGGGAATCCCACGTAAAAAACTCACAAAAGGTAAAGAGGGCCTTCAAGTTGGAGGATTAACAAACCAATGAACAATTTTTAAAAACCCACTAATCTGATAAGATACGTGCATCCTTACATTTACCATAACCAAGATACGGAAGCAACTTAAATGTCCATTGATAGATAAGTGAATAAAGAATATGTGGGGTATGCACACACACACACACACACAGGAATATTACTCATTCATAGAAAAAAAATGAAATCTTGCCATTGGCAATAACATGGATGGACCTAGAAGGTATCGTGGTAAGTGAAATAAGTTAGAGTAAGACAAATACTGTATGACTTCACTTACATGTGACAGTGAAATCATGCTAACTTGCTAGTTAGCCACTTGGATTATCCAAATGGGTCTAATATAATCACAATGTCCTTTATAAGATTCAGAAGATGAATTACGAGTCAGTGGAGATAGCAATAGGAAGCCAGGACTGAATGATACATTTTGAGAAAGAATCCACAAGCCAAAGAATCCAGGTAGCCATTGAAAACTGAAAAAAAAAGGCAAGGACATAGATTTCCTTTCAGTGCCTTCCAGAGGAGCCAGCCTTTCCAGCACCTTTCCTCTAACCTAATAAAGCTGATTTTAGACTTCTGACTCCTGGAACTGTAAGAGAATAAATTTGTGTCCTTTTAAAGTCACTATGTTTGTGGTGATTTTTTTTATAGTGGCATCAGTTAGTTCCCCCATCTTTCACTGTACTTTAAGCTCCATGAAAAGTGGAACAAGGTAATCCCTCTCTCTTTTCCATTAAAAAAAAAAAAAAAGACACTAGACACTATATCCAGAGTCTGGCAATGTGCCTACTACAAGGTATATACTCAGTACTCAATTCATGTTTTATTAATTAAATGATCAAATTTATTAAGAATAATGGGACACAGGTGAGAATCCAGAACATTGGATTCAAGAAGCCTAGGTACTATCTTAATTTTACCACTAGTGAGTTAGGTAATACACACACATTATTGAACAACACTGGGGTCAGTTCTTTTCTTATATACAGCTAGATATTGTTATGTCTTGCTGTTTCTTTTTCCAGGTGAATCATTGAAGAGTGTCTTCAAAAAACTAGCTTTGGGAAATATGTCTTATCACATTTTCTGTACTGGGGAATCACAATATATTTAAGCATTTTAAAGAATCAAAAGCTCATAGAATATTTTAAAGTACATATTTTTCATTACTTATCATAGTTATTGAGATATATTCAACTATATCTCAAGTAAGAAAAACTTATTTCCTTGTATCTTCGAGTAATAATATATTCCTAAGAAAATGTTGAACCTTACCAAAAATTACTCCCATATCTAAAATACTATGATCGTTTAATCAAAGCAGCTTCCTCCGTTTCAATTATTCTTTAGTTTAGATTTTCATTAGATTTATGGAAGAGGTAAGAAACACTTTTAAAGATTCTCTATATACACACATCCCATAGAATCCCAGAAGAATGAGTGAACAATGAAGTTCTTTCAAGTGGACCTCAGCTAAAAAAAAATGTTAGAACTGTGGTAACTGGAACTATACAAATACTAAGAAATAAATAATGGTTTTCAAATACCAATTATTTCAAATAGAAAAAATAAAAAAGTTAATTGCAATCTTGCAAATGTATGAAATTAATTAGTAAATTAAAAGTCTGGGGCACCTGGATATCTCAGTTGGTTAAGCATCTGCTTTCAGCTCAAGTCATGATCCCAGAGTCACAGGATCCAGCTCCAGTCGGGGGGGGGTCCCTGCTCAGTGGGGAGTATGCTTCTGCTCGTGCTCTCTCCCTCTCTCTCTCTCACTCACTCTCTCAAATAAATAAATAAATAAATAAATTAATTAATTAATTAATTAATTAATTAAATATTTTAAAATATAAAATAAATAAATTCAAAGTCCTATATTTTTTAAAGAGTTTATTTATTTATTCATGAGAGACACACACAGAGAGAGAGAGGCAGAGACACAGGCAGAGAGAGAAGCAGGCTCCATGTGGGGAGCCCTATGTGGGACTCAATCCCAGATCCTGGGATCACTCCCTGAGCCAAAGACAGATACTCAACCACTGAGCCACCCAGGTGTCCCAAAGTCTTATAATTCTTAAAACTGAAAGTATTCCAACAGATTATAAAAGTTCTAAAGCAATTGGAATCTCTGCTAAACAGAATAATACACATGTGAAATTCATTATTCCAGATATGGTAAATCTGGAAATGTCAATGATATCCACATACAACTTGGATGACTAATCATAATATTTAAGGCAAATTAGACAGGGATGAATGTGACCCTAAACAATAAGGCTGCTCCAAGGAGGTTATTAATGGGACAGAAAAGATTCTCTGAAATTACCTTCAGAGGAAAGATATGGAGATGAATTGGCCACTGGCTATTTCTTATTCCTCTTTTCAACATTCAGATGAGGCTTCAGACATGGAACAGAATAGAATCCACACACAGCAATGCTGTTGTGTATGCATAATGTGATTTATAAAACTTTCTTCAAATAACAGTGAAAGGGCTCAGCATAAGGGTAATTACAAGCAGGATCATCTAAAGAATTTAAAAAGACAGGAAGCCTACAACCGAGAATGAATGGGTCCATCAATAACACAAATAACACCACGTGAGACAATGATGTACAAATTACAAGGCAGAATGGACATATTTAACAGCACCTGGGAACTAATCCAGGAATATTTTATGTTTTCTCTGAAAGAACATTTAATGTGCATAGAAAATAGGGCAATTTTCATGACAAAGTCCTAAATAGAGGGAACATTCAAATGTCATCAAATTATGCTTCCTCTAAAGCTAAAATATAAAATGCCCTTCCAATTTTTTGACTAATAAAGTGTATGTGATCTTTTTCTTATTTTCTTTGATTGGTTCTTATAATAAAGGCACCCATCTAAACGTGCTATCAGAAATTATAGTGATTGTATTATAGCGGAGGAATATTATATTCATTCAATTACAATATACAATTACTAAACTTGTTCAATATTAAAGCAAATGTCACAAATATTAAAGGTTAAAGAATTGCCTTTCATTTCATTTTGGGTTACCAATGTGCAGATCAAGTATAGAAACAATTTTGTGTCAAATTTAGAAAGAACCACTTCTGTTTCTTCTGTATATATCGTAAAATATTTACTTGTACTTCATACATCTTGATGAATGTTTATTAATTAGTAAGTATGGATACAAGTAGGTCACCTGTCCATTTTGTGAGACTTTTGTGAGCTATGCTTATATTTTCAAAAAATTCCTTCAATCTTTTGGGTAGGACTTGATAGCCAGTACAACTTCAAGCAGTCCAGGTGGCACACACAAAAATGAGGGAAAAATCATCACATAAAATGAACTAGTTACCCAATTCCTACCCAGCTATTAGGCCTATAACTTGTAGCCCCGTCTGAAAACTAGAGATGGAGACGTCTATATGCAGGATATGGGTAGGTGCCGGGTGGATTGTAAGACTTTATAACACGGCAATTACCTGAGGCCATGTCATAAACACTTTGTGCTTACGAGGGAAAGGTGAAGGGGGTAAGTACAGAGGGAAATAATAGAGCTATGAGAACTACACAGAGGAGAATAAAAATATAAAAAGTGGCAAATAACTGTTCCCACAATTGTGAACATATAAAAAGATTTTAGACCAGAGTGAATATATGTCAAACCTGTCTGCTTATTGACTTGTGTCACTTAGGAACTGGTGTTCCTGCTATAAAAAAGGGGGGAATTTCTTTTCTCCAGAGAAACATAAAAAAGTATTTTTAAATATTTATTTATTTATTCATGAGAGATGCATAGAGAGGCAGAGACACAGGCAGAGGGAGAAGCAGGCTCCCTGCAGGGAGCCCAATGAGGGACTCGATCCTGGACCCCAGGATCATGGACCCCAAGGCAGATGCTCAACCTCTGACCATCCAGGATCCCTAAAAAAATAGTTTTTGCTATGAATTATTTCCTTAAATTCAAAATTATTTATCCTATACATTTACATTTCCTAAGTCTTCACTTTTCCTGCTGAAATTCCATTTCTCAGTTTACATCCGGATTTCCATCCCATTGATAATGCACATAGGCAGAGGCTACTTTATAATTAGGGTTTTTTTAATTTAACTCTTTCCTCAATTTCCTATATCAAAAAAAAATTAATAAAGCCAAGGAATTATCAGAGGCACACACTTTCACTGCTCTTTTTCTGCCATATTCACTGAGTTACTACATTATCTCCAAATTATAGCTCAAGTTTACCTTCTCTGTATCTGAAGCGTCATGGCTAAGGTTACAACCCTCTTGCTTCCCATCTAGATCACCGATCCAATGTTGAATGGGTATCCTTGCCTCTAGAGCTATAGTAATCCAATAAAACCTTTCAACATATTGACAGTATTTTTTGAAACTGCGGTATGACTATGTCATTCCTCTGCTCAATATCCTTCAATAACTTTCAACCACCTACCAAATAAAGTTTTTATAGAAGGAAGATGTTAAACCACAATATTTTTGTTCCAGAGAATTTCTAGAGCCTACCATATTTAAGGCTTCATTAGCCATAAAATAAAAGGTATTCCACGGTCTATGATAAGGGCAGGACTTGATTGATAATAGGGGGATCATTGTTTTTCTTTGAATATCAAGATAGCATTGGGGTGGTAAACTAAAAGCTCAGGCAAGAAAAATACCCTAAAAGCAATTTAGATGCTTCAGATATTTTTTGAATAGAGAGAAGGAAGATTTCTCAGAATTCCCAAAGTGGAATTTTTTATATGTTAGTATGAGTCTCATAGTCTCAGACCATAGAGTTTCATTGTTGATGATTATTTTGTTTTGTTTTGTTTCATTGCTGTTTTATTCTATAAGGCAGCTGGAAAAGTATAGCTCTTCAGACAGTATTCAGATAAAAGAGAAGAGATAAATGGGTACCATTTTTGTTTCTAAAAGATGGGACAAGGAGAGAAAAAGAAAAAAAAAAGAAAAAAAAAAAAGATCTGTCTCTATTCCCAGATCTAGCTAAGGGTTTGGCTGAAAATAAATTGGTTATAGGCTTAGGAGGCTGATTTCATTCCTCCACTCCTCCAGTGCTGAAAGACTACTCTTCTTAAAGAATCTTACAGGTGCCCTAACAATGAATCTTTTTTTTTTTAAGATTTCATTTATTTATTCATGAATGATATAGAGAGAGACAGAGATACAGGCAGAGGAAGAAGCAGGCTTCCCTCAGAGAGCCCGATGTGGGACTCAATCCCAGATCTGGGATCACAACCTGAGCTGCAGCAGATGCCATCAACTACTGAGCTGCCAAGGTGTCCCCCAACAATTAATCTAATATGATGTCTGAGCATAAGAATGTTGATGCCAAGGAAAGTACTTATATAGATGGCCCTGAAATACTTCCCCTCTTTCTTCTTAGACAACACACAACAAATAGGTCAGTAAACCTATTTGCTCCTGTGGGGCAAAGATAATAGAGCTGAGAATGCTCAATGGGAGATCATTGGGAAAAGTCCACATTAGGAGGAGTGAGATGAGTAGATAGATACATGGACAAGAAAAGGCCACCACGACAGTGACACTCATGACAACTACAGTGAGTCACAAGAAGGGAATCATTAGGCATTGGTCATGATGAGCAAGCAAACTTTTGTGATGAAAACCCAACACTGCTTCTACGACCATAGGGAGGTCCTGAGGCCAGTGTGAGATGGTGTAGCACATCCCAGTGATATGAAAAAAAAAAAAAAAAAACACAAGATACTGATGCCATTTTGGAAAGGTAGATCACAAGGGAAGGACACCTGAAATGTAAGAAATCATGAAGCATCAAGTAATTTACAACCAACTAAGAAATATTTCATTGGCAAGATCAAATATACTCACTGTCACTGAGAAAATATATCTATTATAGGAAATAGCACATTTATAGTACTTCTGACATTCAATATAATATTTTGACCCTTTTCCAAGATCAAACTGGAATACATTATTTCAGTTATTTCAGTCACTAAAAAATATCTTGATAGTGGTTTAGTGGTGCTAGGGGTATAACAGCAATTAAAACAGCACTGATCATCCATCAGAGAGTATAAAAAAATAACCAGTTAAATAAAATAAGGTATAAAAATTGTATGTGAGAACCCAAAACAGAGTCAAGAAATGTACACAGGAAGGCTAATAACTTGTCATTTTTCTGCATGCATCCAACACACTAGCCATAGTGAATTTCTTAACATGTCCTAGATTCACCAAGTTCTCAAACTTTCATGCATTAGCTCCATATACAGATCTGTATTCATTTCTTATTACTGCTATCACAAATCAACATAAATTTTATAGCTTAAAACAACATAAATTTATTATACTATAATTCTTGATGTCAGAAATCCTGGAATCAAGGTGTTAGTGCAACTGAGTTCCTCCCAAAAGCTCTAGAAGACAATCTGCATCCTTGACTTTCCTAACCTCTGGAGACCAACTATGTGTTTTGGTTTATGGGGCTTCCACCTGCTGTTCTAATTTCTGCTTCTGTCTTCACATCTCTTTTTTTCTGACTTGATCTCATGCTTTCTTCTTATATGAATCCTATGACTACATTGGGCCTTCAATTGTATTCCAGGATACTGGTGGTCCCATCTCATGATCCTTACCTTAATCACATCTGCAAAGTTCCTTCTGGCATGTAATATAAATGTATTACCATGTTTCAGAGATGGTCATTTTTGAGGGGATGAGGGATAGCTATGCAGCCTAGCATAGCCTGTAGAAATTTCCACCTGGATATTTTTAGAATTATTTTTTAACTACAAAAGGAAAATGAAGTGGGTAGGTAGGGAATGAGAAAAGGAAAGATAATTAGAAAAGGAAAGAAAAAAAGAAGGAAGGAAAGAAGGAAGCAAGTCAAGCTCAGATTATTATAGTATACCTAAATAATATTCACCAATATTTACTAAGCCTACAGAATACTATGGTTTTTGTTGCAATTGTAAGTAGGATCAATTCCTTAATTTCTCATTCTTCTGTCTCATTGTCAGTGGATAGAAATGCAACTGATTTCTGTGCACTGCTTTGCTGAATTCCTGTATGAGTTCTAGCAATTTTGGGGTGGAGTCAATTACACCAAAACCCATAAGATACCTAGGAATAAACCTAACTAAAGAGGCAAAGAATCTGTGCTCAGAAAACTATAGAACACTCATGAAAGAAATCGAGGAAGACACAAAGAAATGGAAAAAATTTTCATGCTCATGGATTGGAAGAACAAATATTGTTAAAATGTCTAGGCTATGTAGAACAATCTACATATTCAATGAAATCCCTACCAAAATACCATCAACTTTTTTCTCAGAGCTGGAACAAAGAATCCTACAATTTGTACGAAGCCAGAAAAGACCTCCAGATAGCCAAAGGAATGTTGAAAAAGAAAACCAAAACTTGTGGTATCACAATTCCAGATTTCAAGCTCTGTTACAAAGCTGTAATCATCAGGACAGGATGATACTGGTATGAAACCAGACACAGAGATCAATGCAACAGGGTAGAGAACCCAGAAATGGATCCTCAACTCTATGGTCAATTAATCTTTGATGAAGCCAGAAAGAATATGCAATGGAAAAAGGACAGTCTCTTCAACAAATGGTGTTGGGAAAATTGGACAACCACATGCAGAGGAATAGAACTGGATTATTTCCAGTTTCACAAAAATAGACTAAAAATGGATGAAAGATCTAAATGTGAGACAGGAATCCATCAAAATCCTGGAGGAGAACACAGGAAGCAACCTCTATGACCTCTGCCACAGCACTTTCTTGCTAGACATGTTTCCAAGACAAAGGAGATAAAAGCAAAAATGAACTACTGGGATTTCACCAAGATATAAAGCTTTTGCACAGGAAAGGAAACCATCAACAAAACCAAAAGACGATCAACGGAATGGGAGAAGATATTTGAAAATGTCTTATCAGATAAAGGGCAAGTCTCCAAAATCTATAAGGAACTTATCAAACTCAACACCCAAAGAACAAATAATCCAATCAAGATATGGACAGCACATTAGCAGATATTTCTTCAAAGAACACATACAAATGGCCAACAGACACATGAAAAATACTTAACATCACTCAGCATCAGGGAAACACAAATCAAAACCATAGTGAGATGACACCACACACCATTCAGAATGCCTAATATGGACCAAGCCAGGAAATGACAGTGGTTGGCCAGGATGTGGAGAAAGGGGAAACTTCTTACACTGTTGGTGGGAATGCAAGCCACTCTGGAAAACAGCATGGAGGTGCCTCAAAAAGTTGAAAACAGAGCTACCCTGTGACCTAGCAATTGCACTACTGGGTATTTCCCCAAAAGATACAGATGTAGTGATCTGAAGGGGCACCTGCACCCCAATGTTTATAGCAACAATGGCCCCAATAACCAAACTACAGAATAAGTCCAGATGTCCATTGATGGATGAATGGGAAAAGAATACAATACACACAATGGAATACTACTCAGCCATTAAAAAATATGAAATCTTATTCTTTGCAACAATGTGGATGGACCTAGAGGGTATTATGCTAAGCAAAATAAGTCAATCAGAGAAATACAATTATCATATGATCTCATTATATGTAGAATTTAAGAAACAAAGCAGAGGATCATAGGGGAAGAAAGGAAAATAAAACAAGATGAAATAAGAGAGGGAAACAAATCATAAGAGACTCTTAATCATAAGAAACAAACCGAGGGTCACTGGAGGGGATGGAGGTGAGGGGACGGGGTAACTGTGTGATGGACATTAAGGATGGCCTGTGATGTGATGAGCACTGGGTGTTATAGGAGACTGATGAATCACTGACATCTACCTCTGAAACTAATAATACTCTCTATGTTAATTCATTGAATAAAAAATAAAAATAATAAAAATAAATAAATAAATAAAAATAGATTAGAGATAAATAGAATCACCCTAAACAAAAAAAATCCCTGGAAACGGAAACTGAATAACTTGGGCAAAACATAAACACATTTTAAATTTTGACAGGTACTGCCATTGCCCCCATAGAGGATTAATATATACATGATATTTTAAAAATTACATTAAAAAAGCAAAAAATAAATAAATAAAATTAAAATAAGTCTTCAGAACACCAAAAATTGTATTTATTTTGAAAGGGAAATTTCCAGCGGTTGCTCCAAAATATACTCATCAACACGTCCAAGGAATGATCCAGAGTGGTCCTGTGTCATCTTTAAGAACACAGCCAAAAGATACTTTTACTTTTTTCCGGCACAGAAGCTAATACCAACACCAGCTGGATATAAGAAAATGAGAAATGTAGGATATTCCATAGAATATTCTTAGCTCTGCAATATTATCCCTCCATTTGTCCTACTGAGTCAGAATTACTGACCCTCAGGGCATGGTGCTAGATCTATTATTTTAACATTTTGCATAGCTTGGTCTAATAAGTAAAACCCGTCAGGCTAACATAAAAGACGTTCCTCGTTAAACTCAGATATAAGATCTACTTATAGGATATTATCCAAAGCACGAGTCTTGTTAAATAAAAAGTCATTTATATCTATTTATATATATAGTCATTTATATATTTATATTTCACCTACAAAATGTACAGATAGTCCCTAGCACTAACCAGGAAAGTACCTATTCCTTACTGCATACAATATTTGTTCAATACATCTTTCTTTTTAAAAATTCATGCTGTCTAGGTACTCAATCACTCGTTATATGTATACAATTTTCTCCTAAAATACAATTTTTATTGAAGAAGTCATTTACTGTTGAGATTATATATGCCTCTGATATATCTTTCTTTGAGTGCCTCATAAAAAAAGTAACTCTTCATTTCTTTCCTTATTGAAGGAGAATCCAGCAAATACCTTCAGCTGATTCATCTTAGAAATACCTGTACTCTCACGGGAATATAGCAAATCACCCACACAGGCTAATTTGTCCTAATGTCTCTTCCCTTCAAAGTTGCAGCAATACTTCCAATTACTTTTACAGCAGTATTTGCTGAGAAAGAATTGCACTGGACTTTATTGCCGTATAGTTTTCTAGATACTTCTGCTTTTCACCACGAGAGGAAGATCGAGTGCATCTCCAGTGATAGGTGATGTTTAGTACTTTGCTATTCTATATTAAAGGTGAAGTCTAAATCTTTTCATTACGTTGCCTGTAAGATCACCAGTAAACCTCGTCGGGGGAGGTGTACGAAGGCTTTCAGGGTCACTGTTCAACTCCTTCCAAAGCATTGTCAAGGCTTTTGCATATTTTGTGAATTTTTTAATGTACAATTAACCACATGAGTGTCATCTTTTTCAGGCCCCTACTCCAACCATCAGTGGCTTCTCACTCAGATTTAATTTAAATCCCATCAAATCAGAAGACACAAGGCTCACAACAGTCTGAGTCTCCACTCCCAGGTCACTGAACTAACCTCCCCCTACCTCCTCTGTGCCATTTTGCCATCTTGCTTTCCAGACATCTGTCCCTTGCTCTTACCTCTGAGCATTTGCACTCCCCTCTCCCTGAACATTACTCCTCCCCACCAGGTGTGAGAGTGCTCACTCTCTTACCTCCCTCCAAGCTCACTCTCTTTGACTACTCTCTTGAGTATTGCATCCCTCCTCCCCACATTCTCTTTTCCCCTCCAGCGCTCATTATCTCCTAAGGTGTTGTGAACTCATCACGTGTTTTGTCCATCAACTTCTACCCGAAAGTAAGGGGTTTGAAAATAGCTATTGCTTTTCTTATGCTTTCTGTTTGTATTTGACGTGGGGATCCTCAAAGTGTCAGTCCAATAGTACTTAGCCTCTAGGTAGTGGATCAGTGTTTGTTGAACTAATTTCTACTGCTGTACTTAAGAGAGGTGTTGGCCATCTCTTGTCTGGATTATCACAATTACCTTCTAGTTGGTTGTAGTACCTCCATTTTGTATTCCTTTCTGACATGCTCAGTAAAATGAAGGCTTCTGTAAAATGTTGGCACAAGACCTTTTGACAAATGGGAGAAGCAGAGACTGCAAGAAACAGGATATACTTGCAGAGAAAAAGCTTCTTAGGAAAATGATACCACCACAAGGGCATTCCATAAGGCATAGCACTGCCCACATTGAGGTTAAATCTGTGCATCAGGTACATCAATATTAAGACAAATAAAGTACACCACAGGCACACGTATTATTTCCAAACTTATTTTGTTTATGCACTTACGAAGGAAACTGGTAAAGTGGGAGAGAAATTTCAGCCACAAAACCATCCCCACTGGATGAGCACTGGGTGTTATACTACATGTTGGCAAATCGAACTTCAATAAAAAATATGCATATAATTTTTTAATGTGAAAAATAAAACATCCCCACTACTGGAAAAGCCATTAAAATAAGAAAAGCTTTTTTTTAAAAATAAATTGGGAATATTATCTCTATGAAAGCAAAATATTACCTTTATGTTGAATGAATGCCATCTCTTAACTATCTCTAATTCGTCAGCAAGGCAGGGCCAAACCACTGACCAAGAAAAATTTTAAGCTGTCAATAAAAAAGGAAAAACAAACCAAAATGCTGAACTAGAATGAAGTGCCTTTTTAAAATCATAAACCACTAAGTGATTGGCATTAAGGCTGAGATTACTCTGAGGTCATATAAATGTTTCTCGGTCGATTTGGTTGTTTTCAGGCAGAAGGAAGTTTTCAAAAAGGTTGAAAACTTCTGTCCAAGAAGTATGTATCCTAAAATGTGTTTAGCTACATTGAGGCCAAGATTACTTAAAAATATCAAATGCTGGTGATAAAGAATTCAATATCATGTTAGAACTGAAATGCTTCTCTTTGGGAAGATCATGATACGTGTCAATTACGTAAAACACAAGCAATTATTTCCTAGATAATAAACCGAGAACTGCTAGTTCAAAGATAAAAATACCAAACATGGAACATTAAATTCTGTTATGTTGTATATGATCATAGCTTAGGAAACAAATAAAGGTTTATATAATTTGATTGCCCAGTAAATATATTTATATGGGTATATACACATCTATACGTATGTGTATTTATATCTATATCTAGCTATCTAGCGATCATCTATCTATCTTTGATGTGACACTTTTGAATAGTTTCAATACTGTCTGTTGCCTTTGTGGCCTCTCAGGGCCTTAAACACAGAGACTGCTTCATTTACTCCTTTTTCTCACATCATGCATATGATAGGAACTGTGCAAGGTTTTATTACCCTGAATGCATTATTTAATAACATTTTGTCAATATTCTATATGGTATATATCATTGTATTTTAGAAATTAGATACACAGTCTTTAGAAAAGTTTACTTTTTTAACATATCATTTTATCACACTTATATAAATTTTTCCCATAAAGCATTAATTAGAAAGTGTGCATAATTCTTTTTTTTAATTTTTTAAAAATATTTTGTTTATTTATTCATGAGAGACACAGAGAGAGAGGGGGGCAGAGACACAGGCAGAGGGAAAAGCAGGCTCCATGCAGGGAGCCTGACATGGGTCGAGATCCCGGTTCTCCAGGATCAGGCCCTGGGCTGAAGGTGGCGCTGAACCACTGCCCTCATGATTCTTTTTTAATTGACCTGGGTTAAATATGTGTTTGGGTCACAAATTTTAGCCATACACCCTTCAACTAATAAACACATTGCTTATACATTTTCCCATGGAACAAGGTACATGTGCTAATTTATCTACCATCTGCCAGATGCTAAATTGCACACGAGATGCTATCAATAATATTCTTATTTCAAAGTTAATTAGAGTTAGTAGATACATAAGATCTATAAAGTAAATGCTCACAGGAATTAGCAGACATGCTAAGGAAGCTGCCAAAGTTCATAATGCAAGGCATTTACACACAACATGAGCTTTAAAAGTAAAAAGAAAATTGCATGTGTGTACGTGTAATCCTCTATGGTGATCATACACACCTTTATTCTGTGAACATTTGATTATTTAACAGCCTCTAGACCATGTCTAATCATGGTGACTAACATATCCCACAGGTCTTCACACCTTCACTTAAAAGAGTTCTCCATTAGGGCTAACTGAATGCCTTATGTTTCCTCCCCCAAAAGCCTCAAGGGTTTACAAAGGTGACAAAAATGTGTTTCAAGTAATGTAAATGTAATGCAAAGAGTGTTTGAGAGTGTATCTGCAAGAAAGACAAAACCAGTTCTCAGGTGATAAAACACATTGCAGCTTAAACAACATGAGACTTCAGGGTTTTACTTTGTCCTTCTGTCTTCAATGTCTTTTCCTCTACCTATAATCCTTTATTGCTCAAAAAATGATAGCAACAGATCCTATGAGAAAGTGACTAGAAAGGACATAGGGCAACTTTCTTTCTCTACGTCTGCTCACTTTTCTTCTAATCAGAACTGTTCTCAGGACGCCTCAGTGGCTCAGTGGTTGAGTGTCTGCCTTTGATTCAGGATGTTGATCCTGAGGTCCTGGGATCAAGTCCCTCATTGGGCTCCCTGCATGGAGCCTGCTTCTCCCTCTGCCTGTGTGTCTGCCTCTCTCTCTCTCTCTCTCTCTCTCTCTCTCTCTGTGTATTTCATTAATAAATAAATAAAATCCTTTAAAAAAAAAAAGAATTGTTCTCATGTTTCATCCTCTTACCATCTATTATTTCTTTAAGCCCCCTCCTCAGTCCAAAGCTGGCGTATTTCTCTTCGGCCAATGAAGACAGACTGCCTGAAGATAGCCTGACTGTCTTGTGATTAGGAACCCCAGAGAGAGTTGAAAGACTTTTGTTGGATCCTGTAGGTCCTGGGATAACCACAGAAACTCCTCAGCCTTGTGGGTTTAGACTTAAATGATGAAAACAAGGTCAGACAACATAATACAGGTCATTTTCTTTTTTCAGATTTTCGTGACATTGTATTTAAATTAAAACTGTTAAACCCCAAAAAGAAGGATTCTGATTTTCCATTCTTATCAAATTTTTACTTAAACCAACAAATCCTAGCTGTGCCCGTTTTATAAGAGCCACATCAACATTCCAGAAAAGTATGTTCTGTGCTCTAACTAGCTGGACATTTTACTATGTTATTTAAGAATTTGACGCTGCTCTAGGTACGTGTGAAACCATTAGCTTCTTTTGACTTATACTCTCTGGGTCATGGGGATTCCCATGTCCCCAAAACATGCTTTACCTAGAACACTCATGCTCAACTAGAATTTCCTTTTTTTTTTTTTTTTTTAGGATTTTATTTATTTGGTCATGAGACACACACACACACACACACAGAGAGAGAGAGAGAGAGAGAGAGAGAGAGAGGAAGAGACACAGGCAGAGGGAGAAGCAGGCTCCATGCAGGAAGCCCAACATGGGACTCAAGCCCAGGACCCTGGGATCACTCTCTGAGCTAAAGGCAGATGCTAGATAGCAGAGCCACCCAGGTGTCCCTCGAGTATAATTTCTTATTCAGAATTTTACTCAACTCAAACATGATTTTTTTTTCATGTCTATGTAGTTTCCCTTGGGATTGACATCCCACTAGAATCATGCACATGAGAAAATGCTCTGCATCACTTGCCATCAGGGAAATACAAATCCAAACCACAATGAGATCCCACCTCACACCAGTGAGAATGGGGAAAATTAACAAGGCAGGAAACCACAAATGTTGGAGAGGATGCGGAGAAAAGGGAACCCTCTTACACTGTTGGTGGGAATGTGAACTGGCGCAGCCACTCTGGAAAACTATGTGGAGGTTCCTCAAAGAGTTAAAAATAGACCTGCCCTACGACCCAGCAATTGGACTGCTGGGGATTTACCCCAAAGATGCAGATGCAATGAAACGCCAGGACACCTGCACCCCGATGTTTCTAGCAGCAATGTCCACAATAGCCAAGCTGTGGAAGGAGCCTCGGTGTCCATCGAAAGATGAATGGATACAGAAGCTGTGGTCTATGTATACAATGGAATATTCATCAGCCATTAGAAACGACAAATACCCACCATTTGCTTCAATGTGGATGGAACAGGAAGGTATGATACTGAGTGAAGTAAGTCAATCAGAGAAGGACAAACATTATATGTTCCCATTCATTTGGGGAATATAAATAATAGTGAAAGGGAATATAAGGGAAGGGAGAAGAAGTGTGTGGGAAATATCAGAAAGGGAGACAGAACATGAAAGACTCCTAACTCTATGAAACGAACTAGGGGTGGTGGAAAGGGAGGAGGGCAGGGGGTGGGGGTGAATGGGTGATGAGCACTGATGGGGGCACTTGACGGGATGAGCACTGGGTGTTATTCTGTAAGTTGGCAAGTTGAACACCAATAAAAAATAAATTTATTATAAAAAATAGAAAAAATAAAAAATCATCTAGCCCAATGAAAAAAATAAAATAAAATAAAACACAACAGTACCCCGAAAGCCCAGATGTAAGATTTAATAGAGGAGGTATTGTAGGCAAGACTCTCTGGTGCTGTCCATTTAATAGGGAATTTGGCTCCAGCATGAGCAGTATACGTGTCTCCGTCATCAATCAACTTAAGCCAAAGTCAGCCACTTTTACCACATGGTTTTCTCCCACTAGGCAGTTACGGGCTGCAAGATCTCTATGGATGAAATTCTTCTCTAGATATTCGATTGCAGAAGAGATCTGTGTGGCCATGTACAGCAGGACAACTGCAGTCACTTCTTCTGGGCTGCATTCGTGGAGATAATCGAGCAAGTTGCCGTCCGGCATGTACTCAGTCACACTTCATATTTTTTCAGCATGATGGGTATCATCTTGCCTCAAAGACTTTTCCTGAATTGCTCTTCTCTAATAACTTGTGTAGTAACTGACCACCACCCTTCTCCAGAACCTTGGTACATATGAGCTCCAATGCAATACTGTAAGATGGTCAGATGTCCCATCCGACAGGTTCCACATGTGGCCTACATGTAGGAATTATAACAACTCTCCTTCCCTAGAGTGCTGGTGAGGTCCCTAAGGAGTGGCTACCCTTGGCAAATATCAATTTACTCTGAATAGGCCCTGTGTTAGTCAGCTTGGGCTGTTCCAACAGAAAACCACTGACTAGGAGGCTTGTAAACAACAGAAATTTATTTCTCATAGTTATGGATTCCGGATGTCTGAGATTAGGGTGCCAGTATGGCCAGATTTTTAGTAAAAGCTTTCTTCTGGGTTGTAGACTCCTGATCTCCACTTGTGTCCTCAATAAGGTGGAAAGAAAGTGAGAGGGTACTCTGGCATTCCTTCATTCTGGGAATTAATCCCACTCATGAGGACTCTACCCTCAAGACCTAATGACCTCCCAAAGGCCTCATTTCCTCATACCATCACATCAGAGGGGAGGATTTCAACATATGAATTTTTAGAGAGACTCAAATCTTCAGTCTATCAGATTCCCTCCTTTTAGAGGCCCGGGATATTCAGGAGGAAGCAGGAAGTGAAGAAAGTAATCCCATAAGGCATGTGTTTATCACATTACAAAGATATAGGAGAAAAGAGTAGAAATATTTGAGAAAAGAAGTGTGCACGAGGGGATCCTGTGAATACTTAGATCACAAGAGCAGTGAGGAGTTTTTAATACCCTATGTGAGGTCATAAAGAATTCCTGGAGAAGTAAAATCTGTAATAAGATAAGATTCCAGAGAGTCACAAGTATGTTTCTAGGTAGAGAAGAAACTTAACGAGCTTAGCATTGTGGGGCATAATTATCAGACTTTAGGCTTTCCAAAAATGTCTAGTGTAACCTTGGTAACCATTTGAACTGTCTTTGGTGCTGAACTACACAGTTTGGGGAAGACGGTATTTTGTTCTCCCCCTGAAACAATGGGACTTTCATTTATTTGGAAGGTCTCCCTCTTCCCAGGATACAGTAGTTCTCAATATTCTTGGTAAGTAAGAATCACCTGTAGAACATGTAAAAAAAAAAAAAATTTCATGAACAAGCCCAAACACAGAACTACTGAATCCACATCCCCGTTGTTCCATCAAGATAGCATCACCTGTCTTTGCACATAGAAATCTAGTGTTTGGAAGTGTGAAGTTGTTTGTTTAGGGAGGGGGAGAGAGAGAGAGAGGGAGAGAGGGGGGGGGGGAGAGGCAGAGAAGGAGAGAGAGGGACAGAGAGAGAGAGAGAGCAGATATTAAGTAGGTTCCCTGCCCAGCACATAGCACAACATGGGGCTTGATCTCACAACCCTGAGATCATGACCTGAGCAGAAACCAAGAGTTGGATGCTTCACTGACTGAGGCACCAGGTGCCTCAACGTATGAAGTTTTTAACTTGTGAAAGGATTTCAATCTAAAATGGAGCCAGAGAAAAAGAAATGGAGACGTTCACACATACAACCCTCAAAAGAATAGAACTTAAGAACTGAGAAACTGATTTCCTGTAAATGCCTCATTCACAGAAGACAGAGTCTTACCTCCTGACCCATGAACATTAAGAATTTCTCCCCCTCCTCAAGCCAGTGAATTTCCTGCTTGGACTCCAGCTGGACTTCCCCAACTTTGTGGTATTTGCCCACAAATACAGCTTGCCTCAAACCCTCAACGGCTTTGCCTGTGGCTTGCTAGAGCATACTTGTCCTGAATTGCAATTCTGCTATTCCCAAACATACTCAATTTCTGGCAATACTAGATTGCTTCAGTTTACTTCCTTATTTAAGTTAACAAACTCTTTATTTCACATAATAGACTTACTTTAATTGCACATTTTCCTAAATACTTACTAAATGAGTTTCTTACAAAGAAAATGCAATGTTTTATATAAATTATTTAAGTAATGACATTTGGATATGGTCTCTTTATATTTTCTCCTTAAAATTTTTCCTTAAAGTAGTAGGCATACTGGACCAGGAGATTACCTTTAATTGGGTAATGTTTCCTAACATCTGAGCTCATTCTCATAGATCCTAATATTGTTCTCCATAGAGTCACAAAGTGGAGTAGGAAGGTAATGTCCTGGGAGTTAGGGAAACTGGCTCTGCGGGTAATTCATCTGGCTGGGTCTCAATTTCCTTAACTTCCCATCTGTAAAATGAGATTATTTTCTCAGTTTTGTTTGTATAGTGTCCCCGTGTCTATCATGAGGCTTCAACCAATATGGTGAAAGTAACCTGACACAATGAAAACACATCTCTAACGTAAATTGGCAGATATGCTGACATTTAGATGTCATCTCAAACATAAAATATATCAAACTAAAATCATTGCCTTTCTGCCCAAACTGCTCTTCATTATGATTTCGTCTGTTCTGTCAAAGGTCTTTCCCTTCAGTCATTCTCATTCTAAATTTTGGAGTCAGCCCTGACTCTAAATTCCCATCACATTCCATATGCAGGTGCGTGGCCCTATGCAGTTTTAGTCACCAGTATTGCTCAACTATTTTATTTTATTTTATTTATTTATTTTATTTTATTTTATTTTATTTATTTTATTTTATTTTATTTTATTTTAATTTTTTTATTTTAATTTATTTTATTATTTATTTTATTTTATTTTTTGCTTCTTATTTTCTTTACCTATTCTGCTATAATCACTTTTAATGACTAATATATGGTGACACAAAATAAAATTTCCAATTAAACATTTTTTAAAAAATTTCAGGGTGTCTGGGTGGCCTAGTTGGTTAAGCATGTGCCTTCAGCTCAAGTTGTGATCCCAGGGTCCTGGAATCAAGATGTTGGGCTCCCTGCTGAGTAGAGAGCCTGCTTCTCCCTCTCCCTCTGCCCCCTCCCTAACCCTGCTAGTGCTCTCTCTCTGTCTAAAATAAATAAATAAAATCTTAAAAAAAAAAAAAATAAAGTTTCATTTTCTAGGCAATCTTGATGAAATACCCAAACCCTTGAGCCTAGTATTTCAACATTGTCACAAGCAAATGTCTTTGAGGTTGCTTCATTAAATGGTTATGATGGTTATTAGCAATTATTTTTTAGTTAAAGTCAGACACTATCCAATCACCTTGATTCTATACAATGATTGAATTTATTTGTCACACTATTATCACCAAATGAGATAAACTTAGGAATGAGGAAGCTGAAGTTTACCCCCTTAATGTCATACCATTTTGATCAGAGTGAGGATTTGAACCAACTACCTGAGTCCAGGCTGTACTGGTAACATTGCCACTCCTATAGGTTTTGTTTCGTTTTGTTTTGGGGTTGTTTTGGTGTTGTTTGTTTGCTTTTCTCTGAATGCTTATTTGTCTCGGTGCATCCTACATTTAACATACACTCCTTGCTCATTATTCTCTATTTGGGCCTATATATCTGGAAATGAGCCCAAGTTCAGGAATGTTATGCAAATCCAGTCGTGTCAGGTTTGCCTCTGGTAGTGTTCTCTTTTCTTCTGTACATTCTATTTAGTGTCTCTAGTAGTCCCTTGGTATCATGCCAATGATACATTTTATTGGAATGCACCGTTTCCTGTGTTTCTTATTATCACATAGGAATAGAGCACATGTCCTATCACCAAAATGTCCAGTGCAGAGAGTCTTAGACATAGGGCTTTTCAGTAAAAATGTATGGATTCATGAAATCACATGTACTAAAACAAGTTACAAAATCTACACAAAATGTGTTTGACAACTATACTCGGTCTGTGTTGTAAACAGAAAATAAATAGCTAGATAAAGTAAATAAAAGCCGTAATACACATTTGAGAATTCAGCACTGTTCTCTACCTGAATTTACAAAGAACATTATTTTCTAATATTGGATTGATTTAGGAACCATAAACGTCAGCCTGTTATTTTGTGGAGCAACAAATAATCCGCATTACAGACAGTAACTTTCAAGATGAATTTACGCTGATTATTTTCTTTCTTGATGTGCTATTAATATTGGGTTTTTCTGAGAAAGCCAACATGTTACTCTTGAGAACAGTCAATGGAAAATAATAGAAAAAGTACCTTATTTAGTATTGCTAGAGTTTCCTAACAAATTTATGTCAATAAAAAATATGCTTGATCAAAATAACAACAGGGAGTAATTTAAAATGGCTTTGCTTATATAGCATAGAATAATAGTCAAACTTTATGAACTGTTAAGGGAGTCTTGAATTTTTGACCTATTAACTTTAAATATGAGAAATCCAATAACAGAGTGGTTAAGTAATATGCTGGAATTTACCAACAGAAACCAATATAAGCAGAACAATTCTAGTTTAGAAATGATACCCTCTATTCTGTTATTATGACTTACTGTTTTTCCCAATTCTAAATCAAATTTGAAATTATTTAAAATCTCTTTATGTAAGTTAACATTTTTTTTCTTTTATTTACACTTAGTCATAACATGGAATAGTTTGAAAATATTATCACATACTTTATGTTTTTTCTGCATTCTATTGAAAACATGAAATAATTAGACCTATTTTTAAGATTTTCTATTTATTCATTATTCACTTAGAGATTTGACTCCTTGCTTATTTAAAATATTACCATTTATATGCATCCTCCTCTTCAAATGTGAAAAAAAAAAACCCATTGATCTATTTGTCCAATCTACCCTCCATATCATGGCCCTCACCATCACCCTCTGTGTCAATTCCAAAGGGTGCTGTAAAATGAACTACAGGATTAATAATGATTCTTAAAGTTTTATTTCAAATCTCTAAGTTCACATTTTTAAGTAAATATATGGCAATTTGATTCTTTTTGTAAATTTTTACTTTGTTTGAAAAGTAGACTTCATACCTCTTTTGTTTTGAATATAAGAAACCCCAGAGTTCAAGAATTTGCAGGTGAAATTTGTCAGTGAAACAATAAGAGTAAAAACGTGGCTGTGAAGGCAGACATCACGAGACCAGGCTGCTGGAGAGTTGTTTTCCAATGACTCTAGAGGGCTGCAGATAAGAGGAGTAAGAGCCAGTGTACCGGGTGCTGAATCAAAGGAATCTGGAGAATACTTGAAATTCAATGTCCTAGTCAGCAGAATTGGGTTGGTGAGAGGAGCTGCTTACAACTTCTTTGAAAGAACACTTACTATAAAATGATTTTTGCCAAGGCATGTACTGAGATGTCTTCCTTATAGAATTAAATCTTAGGTGATTTAGATAGGTCTTTAAGTATTTCCATCATTCTCAAAATCAGTTCTCCCCCATGATGTGCTGAATCACACAGAATTGCTGATAATTGACAATTTTTGACCCAAAAGAGCAATTTTATGTGGTTCAATCTGTAGACATAAACTAGTTCATAGTTCCATGTCTATTATCATATAAAAATCCATCTTCATGATCTGTTTAGTTCCCTAGTTCTCATTAACAGGTAATCATATTCCTGTGGCAAATAACTGGTAGGTCAATTTGAAGATACAACTGAAAAATGATAGGACTAATTTTTAGAAGAAACAGAAAAGGCAAGCTTGTTAACATATCGTAGTAATAAGTGAACCAGTAAACTCAGTTAAATCAGATCAAGGTTATGCTGACATATGGATTAACTGAGACCATCAAAGTGCTTCTACGTCAACGTTGTGTGTACGTGTGCGTGTTTAATTAGTACATCAACAATTGCTGTCAGTGATGCTTTGGAATCTGTGTTCAACATTCATATTCAATTGCCTTCCATAATCATTCTATTTCCACTGTTTAGGTTTCTGATACTCATTCTGCAAATTTCCTGTCCTCTTTCCCCTTAAATAATTTCTAGGCCTTTCATATTTCTTTCCTCCCACTCCCAGTGGAATTTCTTTCATTAAAAATACTCGATTGACATTGCTAGTGAGATACACTTCTAATTTTTCCTCCCTATGCCCAGCAGTCTGAGACTATTCAAATTGTGATAGCACCAGTTGCACCAAAAGAGATACATTTGGGCCTAATTAACTTTTGTTCATTAAAAATGACCTTGTTGCAGTGAAAGGGGCATTAGACAGCCCCAGCCTTCCGAGAGATACATTTAGAAACAGCAAAAAAGGAAAGGATCTTTTGGACACTTCTGAGTCTTCCAGCCATGGAGTGTAGATAACATTAGATTCTGGTGGTGTTGTTAACATGATCATCATTAATAAGATGATCCATTTGTTTAACAGTGTAAATTGCTGCTTTTCCCCAGGGAGCACTTACTAGGGAGATTCACTATCCTGAGATATTAATGTCTGTATTCCTGGTAACTAAGTGTATTAATAGGATATGTGGAAAACAAAAAGTTCCATGATAATACCATATACTGAATTAGGCAATATTAAATTACAGTACATTCTTTAGAAAGAGGGGAATTTTGAAAATATAAGTTAATTGTGAATACTTGTATTTAATTCTCTTTGTTTTCTTATTTTTTCATAGGTCAAATATACGTCATTTTCAGTTTTTTTGCTTTACTTTTATTGTGACTCTATGAAGAGAAGCGGGACCACAGCAGGATTTGGTAAAATCTACTTAAAAATTACTTTAATTCACCACTAGTTATAGCTCTCTTAATCTGAAAGAGGTTAGCTTATGAAGACAATATGTATTCTTACAGACTCCCTTTCCATATTTACTTAGATTTATTTTTTACAGTCGTGTGTGTGTATATACATATATATCATACATATATACACACATATATAATATTCAAAATCATACAATTTTGAGGGTTATTTCATATTTGTAAGCAACCCCCCTCACCTTTTTTGCTTTCTGCTTTTTACTTTTTTCCTCCCTAGTCTTCATCATATGTAAAACAAATGCAACAGACCTGCTTATGAGTTCTCTCAGTTATTATGTGGGGATGCCATGTGACCAAGTAAATATGAGTCAAATTGTGGTTTATACTAGTGTAAAAAGGACTACATGGTACGTCATTAAAAATCTTCACATTATATTTATACATGAAATAGTTTTAATTTTGAACTTGACATTTTTGAAATACATTTACTGACTCAAATTATAGGTGTGTATATACATACCTTATATGTGTATATAAAATAAAATAAGATTGTATGTTTAACAGTAATATAAGCTTGAATTCAGACTTCGAGCTAATATTTGCTGAGATGGATGGAAAAAGTCATAGAAAAAATAATGCTAAAAAAAAGAAAAAATAATGCTGATTAAGAGGACGCTTCTTTCACTTACATTACAAGAAATATTATGTTGTGGAACTTGATGGGTCTCACTAACGTTTACAGTGATTTCCTTAGTCATCTTGAATAAACCAAACTACTTCTCTGGGCCTTAGTTTCCGTTCAATGAAATAAAGGGATTAGACTAGAATCAAGGCTCTCAAACCCGGATGCATATTAAAATTAACCTGAGAGCTTCAATAAACCTATATTCCTGCCCAAGTCCAATGATCCAAGTTTGTCTGGAGTGGGTTTGAACATCAATATATTTTAAAGCCCCCACACATCTTATAAAAGTGGGTTAAATGACGTTTATGTCTCTTGCAGTTCAAAGAAGTCTGAAAGGAGACTAATAAATTAGATGTTGATATGATGCAGCATTTAGAAACCAGTGAACCTAAAATATACCCTTATGGAAAACTTGAAATGTGTATGCTATCGAAAAAAAAGATAATTCTTATTCATTTCTTACTATTATGCACCACTGCCTGTGAGCATCAGCATGCGTTTCTAGGAATAGATTCCGCCCGGAGTTTTTAATGACTGAGGCATCCCACACTTGCCATTCATCAGAAACACATGCCCTGTGGGTAACCACTGTACAGTCTGCCTTCTTATGAAAAGTAATAGCAATCCGCTAAAGCAGTACAGTGAGAGCTACAGAACATAAGCTTATTGTTCCAATTACTCTTCAATTCTTGGAAGAGGACAAGGGAAAATAAAATCTAGCCTTGGTTTATGTTTCAAAGATATTTCTCCGCCAAACAGAGGTATATGGTTGAGAAGATGAAAGCAAGAATTTCAAGGAATCCACAAGATTCAACTTCTTCCAATGCATATATTTAGCTACAAAGAATGAAACAGTACTCTAAGTTTAATATGGCTGTAACTTGAAAGAAAAGTAGGGAGTTAAAATAAGGAAAATAATCTTCTTGACAACTGTAAAGGAATTCAACACATTTTTTTGTAAGTTTTAATTAAGCTTTTAGAATGAGTGTCAGAATGGTTTTCTTACTTAGATAGCAAGAGGTAATTTATTTACATATTTCATATTATCACAGGTATTTATGTTTACATGGTATAATTATATATACATATTATAGATATAATTAAGATATGTTAATATTATACTATCTAATTTCAATAGATGGCCTTGTTTCCCACTATAAATTATTATTAAAATTATAAATTATTCAGCTATCACTGAAAACAGCCTGAACACTGAGTAGCTTATACAAAGGATTTGTTTCTCACTTATGTACTTGTGTGTCAGCTGAGCTCAATTCAGATCAACTACTTGACTCTAAGCTGTGGTTGGGGTACAAGTCCTCACCATATGTATCCACATTCTGGGATCCCGAGTACCTGAGCTATGCTTTCTCATGGCAGGAGATAAAGCTCAAAAGAGGAAGCTGAGGCATCATGCCTCCTGAGGTCTCACCCTGCAACAGGCATGATGTTATATCAACACAGATTTTCTTAGCCACCGCAAGTCTAATGCATAAGGTGGATTAATAATTTGCAAATAGCACTTCATTGTATTTTATTAGTTTATTCACCCATGCTTTCAATTATCCATGCAATCATCCCATTAAAAATATATGCAGGTATACTAAGAGCTGGTTATGGTTTTGGCACAATACAAAGCACTAAAGATACAATAGTGAGAAAAATAAAATTTGAGAGAAATGAAAGACTATCTGCAAATATTTTGTAGTGACAGGGATCATGTTTGAAGGAAATTTTAGAAAGAGAGAAAAGAGAGATAAAAGAGAAGTGTATGAGCTGGAGTTGAGAGGTGGTGTCAGATTATTCAAGACCTCGTAGACCATGATAAAATTTCTGAACTTTTACCTAAGGCCACTGGGAAACTGATGAATTTTCCTGATGAATGAATGAAGCTGATATATATTTTTTTGCCTTTTGAGCAAAAGTATGATATGAAATATTCATATTTCCATTTAAAGATATCACTTTGGATTCCTTTAAGATAGTAGAAGAAGAAAAAAGTCGATTTGGAATTTGTTCACCCAAGAGACATTTTAGCCTGTTCCGGTTTTATAGAAACAGATGCACTGGAGAGAGATTTTGAAGATAAAACTCGACGTACTTAGTGAAAATTTAGTTGTGCTGTGTGAGGGTGAGAGAGATTCAAGTCTCATTCTTACAAGTCAGGCTTACACAACTGGGTATATAGAACCTTTAGAAGTTTCTTTTGGCACATTTTCCTCTTTTGTTCCCTAATTATTTCAGTTTGCATGGCTGCTTGTTCATGGAGCTCCATATTCAATTATGTTACTATAAGGTACTTTCTTGTCCATGTATCAGAAACGAAGTACAATATTTTTTAAGCAGAAACTAATCTAAAAATATCATATATGATCATTAAAATCACTTCAAAATAAGCAACTCTTACAATAAATCAAAACTTATTGCTAATATATTAAAGTTATCACAAATTTAATTGCTAAAAAATCACTATAAATTATAAAAAGAATCAGTCCATATGAATTATTTGATGTTCCTCATGTTGGAATACAGCCACATTAAAGCTATTTTTGAGGGGGAGTAAGGACAGTTATTAACCTTCAATTTTAGGTCACAGAGCTAGAAGGGCGTAACATGATTTTCCAGTTCATGCTGATCACTACTTGAACAAAAAATTACATATTTATCTCTTCACATACACCTTTTTTTTTTTTTTGAAATTGGGTTGTCCAAGTACATGGGGAAAAAGCTTCTTATTATTAATTTGGATAGTTATCTATGTCATACATTCTCCTGAAAATCTTTTGCTTCAGTAATTTTTAGAGCTCAAATAATTCATTTAAGTATAACTCAAAGTTAATAGTATTATTATATTAGAGAGCAGGTAATTAATCAATTATAGCTTGATACTGATCTTGTTAATGTTCATTGTCAATCTCATGGTGTAGCAACACACAGAAATCATTAGATTACCAACATTAATGTATTTTCTGAGGGAAAATCTATTTTGCGGTATTTATTGAATTCTTAATATACTACATCATGGCCTGTATTGGCATCGATGATACATTAGCACCTACTCAAGGACTTTAAAATCCAACACATATAGAAGTCTAAATATTTTTCATGTTTATAGCATGGGTTCCACATTTTAATTCAAAATGTTAGGGTTACAAACATGGATTAATTCTACTCAGGATTATAAGATTGTATTATGTCCTGTTGACTATTATTATTTATGAAAATTTAAAAACATAAATCATAGTTTGAGAAGAATGATAAAAAAAAAAAGATGTGAGCTTCTCTGAGCTAAGGAATATAGAAGAAAAGCTTTGAAGGTAAATTTGAAATCAAAAGAATGACATTGAAACCCAACTGGACTGTGATGCTGTTTTTGTAACTTTTTGGTAAATGTCTTCATTCCTCCAGCCTTCATTTTCACTTTACAATAATACTTCCAAAACCAAGATTTTTGAGTGTCGATATGCTCAGGCTAGGAACTAGAGCCTTCAATGATTTATCTCAGTACTGAAAATCCTGCATTATAGTTGGCACTATTAATATCCATCATATTTTTTAGAAGAGGAAACAAACAAAATTCACAAACTTAGTAGAGAGCAGAGAGAAAAGTAACTCACGCTAAATTCGGAGTCCATCATCTAAACATCATAACAAGATATGAGTATAAGATATTGATCTCAGAGGCCTCTTTTGAGTTCCCAAAGAGATTGAATAAAAGGGCAGATGAGGGTCAAAACATCCTGACATTTGCTCTTTCTTATATTAGAAATAGAATAAAATGTCCCTGAGACCAACGTGTCCTAACTAAAAGAGAGAGAGAGAGAGAGCAACACATTTGTTATCCATTAATCTAAAATTAAAATGTCCAACAAAACATTCTCAAAAGTTTTCCTGATACCAATTCTGACACGTGAGATTCCCATGCGTAGCACACTTTGGCCAGCTGGCACCAGCCAGGATGAGTTGGCGCAGGCACCACTGCTCGAACTATGTCAGCAAATGCTGCAGCTTTCCCCCTACTGATCCCTATTAATCCCTTCCCTAGCAAAGTTTGCCTTAAAAATACTTAAGTTCCAAAAGCATTCATCTCACCCAGGCTTTTAAATATAAATCAAAGAAAGACTGAAAAATGAGGTACCAAGGAAGTGAATACCTAAAGAAGGAAGGGGGGAAAAAAAGGTGAGCATAGGTTTTGAAATATTTCAGAGACTAACTCAAGCTGGTTTGTACAGTTTCTCTTTCTTTGGGTATTTTTTATGTTGGAAGAGAGTTTCCTGTTCTCACAGAGAGAACTACTGAGCAAAGTAAGCGGAAAACAAGGAAGAGAGAGAACAGTCCTTTTGAGACTAATACTTTTTTTCATGTATTTATACTTATTTTTAAAGTCAGTCTTTTCGGAATGGAGTCTAACACTATGCAGGAGTTCTAAAAATTCTCAAGAAATATATTGGCATTTTCTAATGTGTAGGATTTTTTTTTCCAGATTTGTTGAAATATAATTGACAAGTAACATCATGTAAGTTCAAGGCTATGACCTGATGACCTGATACGTATGTACATGCCAGGAAATAGTCGGTGAACACATGCATCACCTTGCATAGTTCTCATTCTTCAAGTTCCTGGTGAGGATATCTAAGACCTCCTCTCGCTGAATTTTGAGTATACAGCACCGTATTATTAGTTAACCAGTCACCATGTTGCACGTTAAAACATCAAATATTATTCATCTTATATAACTGACATTGGCACCTCTTTAACTAACATTTCTCTGCATTTCTACACTTAACCACATTAAGTCAATAATTGTGATTAAGTATTCATGGTAGACCTCATTCTGCACGAGGGCATGAGATCGTTACACAAGAATCGTTCTTTTCCACTAAGATTTTACTAAATTTGAGAAAGACAGCCCTTGTAGACACTGGAAAATCAAGTGACAATACCAGTATAAGTTGAACCACTGAATGGCAGAGGATAATGAGTGTGTGTCCCCCTAGGCCCAGACCCACTATCTTCCAAAGCTCATCCTACCACAGTCCCTTCAGAAGTCAAGGACTTCTGTGCTTTGGTGAGGCTCACGAGGGTCTTTGGCCGAGGCAAAGAGGCATTTCCTCGTGCTAAGCAGAACAAAATCACAGCATGGGTGCGCATCTTTCTGTTGAAAGAGTCTCTGGTGACATATGGGAAATGGTTGATGGAAACCTTTTTCTTTTTTTTTTCTTTTTTCCTGTATGAAGGTGAAGCCCTGCCAGTCTCTGTTTAGGGGAGGTAAGCTGCTACCTTGACGGGGGAGTTAACACTGTCAAGCCATTACTTTATCTCCCACCCGTCTGGCTCCATAAGGTCCTGCTGTCTTTTGATGCTCTCATCCAAAGCCCTACAGCCCCCAGTTTTGACCCTCAACTTCCTTCATGGCCTCCATGACCCATCATCTTCTCCACCCCATTCAGATCCCATATGACTCCTCTTCACTCTTACATGGGCCTCTGATGTTTCTTTCTTTTCCTCTCCATGCTCTTTCTAGTTTCCTAGGGGATTAATTGGATCTTCGCATCCCCTCTGTCTGCACTACTTTGACTTCAGGACCTGGTTACAATTCTTTTTTTAAATACAAGCTGTGTCCTTTTCTTGCCATTCCTGCTATGATAACTCCAGGCATTTTTCAAGGTACTTCAACCCCTTCAAATGAAAAGGGAAGGAGTAGGACATATACAAACACCACGATTAATATTTCAAGATTGCTTTCTCTTTAAACGAACACAATAGGATCTGCGGTTTAATTATTTCCCACACATCATGCTCACAGTTCCGGTGGCCTGCTGAGCCTATTTTAGCATCTGTTCTACGTGCATCTAAACCAAAAAGTGTTTACACCGATCCTTCAAACCTGCTACTCTGACTGACCCACTATCTCCTCTCGCCTTCCTCCTATAGTGTCAGATGCCTGACCTTGGTGTCTGACCTTGAGAAATGACAGTGGTACTTTCTATTCCCATTGTCATCATAATTACCTGGCTGAACTTCTAGTGACTTCTTAAGTCTTTAATCTACTTGCGTCCTTTCCACACTCAAGTGTTCTAAATGTATCAGTCGTGGCTGTTGTATCAGTATGTCCCTTATTTTAAATATTGTCATACAAATGCAGGCACATAAAAAAATAATATAAAATAGTTTCGAGGAGCTTATGCTAAAGGAGAGAGGATCTTTCCTTCGTGTTCTGGTCCCAGTCCATTTCTGACTCAGCAATATTTGTTTGGACATAGGCCTATATTGGGGGATTACACACTTAAATGATATTTTCTAAATTAGTAATTTAATAGATCATCTTGAGGCCCTTTTATGAAAGAGGAGGATTTAGTTCACAGATTGAAAACCACATCTCTCTCCTCATTCAATGAAAATGATTATTTTAATCATTTTAACGCCTATCACTTTACATTTAAAATATACATTGCATTTGAAGAAGAATTTCTGCCTCCTGTTTTCGCGATATCTGCCTTCTTTCCCATTGTGTCCCCTTCCTCTCTTATCTTGGAATACTTCTTTATTTTATTTTTATTTTTATTTCTTTTTTTACTGTGGTCTTTTTCATAGTGCTGGTTCTCACAGATTTTCTGTTTAGCTGAAGTTTATAGAAATATCTTTTTGAAAATGAGGGTTCCCTTTTAGTTCTTTTTTCTATTATGACATTATTCCTTTGATATCATTTTATTAGTGCTTTGGGGGAAAAAAAAGAAGCATAGTAAAAGCTTAAACTCAATGAGCCATCTCGAAAGATAAACAATCGTACTAAACTCTTCAATGTACTTTTTGTTCTTAAACATTCTATGACGCCCTGGGTTCTAGTGCCGGGGCCCATTAGGGAGCCCTCCCAGATAACCAGCTGTGAGAGAAGTAATCAGGACCTGGCAAAGTAAGTAAGGCTGTGATGATTCACAGCAGCTAAGTTAACTCATCAGCATTTTCCTGACCTGTGGTAAAGGAGCCAAAACTTTATAGCCAGATAACCAGGCATTGGACACAGGCTGCCCCAGGAGAGAGCTTGATGGGTGCGTGAAGTCTGCCACCAACACCCCCCAGCAGAAGGACACTTGATTCTCATTCCTAAGGGTGGGTCTCAGCTGCTCAGCACGGTATCAACTCCAACCACAAAATCCAAAATCTAGACACGGAATTCAAATCTGTGCCCAGAGTCTCCTTAATATGTTTATCAAGTTTCATTCCCCAGAACTCCGCAGTATGAATCCAAGTTATTCTAGGGAAACTATAATACACCTCATCGTTTCACAATCCTTCTTTGTCCTTCCTGTCTATCACCCCTTCTGATCTCAGCTCGGATGTCATTTTAGGTAAGAAGCTACTTCCAACCAGGCAAGTCACAGTGGCCTTTGCTGCCTCTGAATCCTCCTGGAATACTTGAACCTAGCTAACTGCATTTATGTCATTTCCTTGTGTTATAATCACTAGAATATAACTCTTACCATTAGATTGTGACTTAAAGTCACAATCCATAATAGTTATTTAAATATTTATTAAATGATCATTAAAGTGAGAAAATAATGGAAGGAGAGTAAAAAACTTAGACTATGTAAATGAGGCTGCAGACAAGGAGACTGGGTTTGATCTGGGTTTTCAAGCCCTTAATGAATAGGCATGACTTTCTTCATGTCCTGGGAATCCTGAGGTTACATGAGGACTTGCTACTCTGTACTGCTTGCAAGGTTGAGGTCCTGGGCTCCAATTTTTAACTGTCATGTGACCTTGAATATGTTACTTTCCAAATATCAGTTTCCTTATCTCGAAAACATAACATTTCTTGGTATAAGGAGGATTAAATGAGAAAACATTTCAAAAATCATCACTTTCTGAACAATTACTGGTGGAATCCTCACACCTGCACCAAAAATGCACCGTTGAGGCACCTGAGTGGCGAAGCCTGTTAAGAATCTAACTCGGTTTTGGGCTCAAGTCGTGACTCAACCTCGTGATCTCAGAATCCAGAGATCCAACCCCGGGTGGAGCCTCACAGCAGGCTCTGTGCTCAGTACGGAGTCTGCTTCACTCTTCCCCTCACCCTCTCTCCCACCCTCGATTCTTCCCCTGGCTCCCACTCTCTTTATCTCAAATACATACCGACATACATAAAACCTTCAAAAATATGTATCTTTAAGATTAAAGAAATTTTGAATGTTTTGAGCATTGATTTTTTTTTCAAATTTGGTGATTTATTTAGCGTGTTTATGACTATTCAGATCAATTAACATATACCTTTTTATTGTAGCAAGAACACAACAGGAGACATACTTCCTCGATTTCTAAGTGCAAAATACAGTGTTGTTAACTACAGGCACAACGCTGGACAGCAGATCTCTAGAACTTATTTATCTGGCATATACTCACTGAACAGCTCTTCCCCATTCCCCTCCCCCCAGCCATGGCACCTGCCATTCTACTCTCTGTTTCTGAGAGTTCGACCATTTTGGACAGCTCATGTATAAGTGGAATCAAAACAGTCTTTGTCTTTCTGTGACCGTCTTATTTTACCTAGTATAACGTCTTCCAAGTTCATCTATTTCATTGCATAGGGTAGCATTTTCTTCTTTTTGAAGCGTGAATAATGTGCCACATTTGCTTTATCCACTCATCTGTTGTGAACATTTCAGTTGTTTCCATGTTTTGATCATTATGACTAATACTACAACAAACATGAGGGTCCAAATGTCTTTCTGAGACCCCAATTTCCATTCTTCGAGGTATATACCTAGATGTAAGAATGATGGATCCACTGATATTTTTATTTTTGTTTTTTGGGAAACCTCCATATTGTTTTCCATGGTGGCTACACCCATGTTGTATTCCCAATGATAGTGTACAAGGGATCCCATTTCTCCACATCTTCACCAACACTTGAATCTTTTCTTTCTTTGTTTTAGCCCCTCTAAGAGGTATGAGGTGATACCTCATTGTGGTCTTGAATTGCATTTTCCCAATGATTTCTGATGTTAAATTCTTTTCATGTACCTGTTGGCCATTCATATGCTTTTTGGAGAAATGTAAATATATTAAGATTTCTGCCTGCTTTGTAATCAAGTTTTTTTTTTTTTTTTTTTGGTTGGTTTTTATTTTATGTTATTTCCTGTGAAGTTGTAGAAGTTCCTTATATATTTTAGGATATTAACTCCTTGTCAGATATATAGTTTGAAAGTGTATTTTCCCATATTATAAATTGCCTTTTCATTTTGTTGATTGCTTTCTTTGCTGTGTAGAAGCTTTTTATTTTATTTTATTTTTGAAGCTTTTTAGTTTGATGTAATTCCACCTGTCTGTTTCTGCTTTTGTTGCCTGTGCTTATTGAATCACATCCAAGAAATTATGGCCCTGACCAATGTTATGAAATTTTCACCAATGTTTTCTAGGAGTCATAAAGTTTTGCATCTTACATTTAGGTCATTAGTCCATTGTGTTTTTATTTTTATATATAGTGGAAGATAAGAAATCAATCTCATTCTTGTGCATGTGGCTATACACTTTTCCCATCATCATGTACTGAAAGGTTATCCTTTCCTCATTGTGTGGTCTTGACACACTTGTTGAAGATGATTTGATAATTATGTGTGGGGTGTTTTTTTGGTTTTTGTTGTTGTTGTTTTTAGTTTTCCATTTTGCTCCATTGGTCTGTCTTTATGGCAATTGGCATGCTATTTTGATTGCTATAGCTTTGTAACATGTTTGGAAATCAGGAAGTATGAGGAGCCTCCATCTTTATTCTTCTTTCTCAAAATTGTTTTGACTAGTCAAGGTTTTCCATGATTTCATATGAATTTTAGTTTTTTTTTTAATTTATATAAAAAAATGTCTATTTATAGGTATTGCTGTGAATCTGTAGATTACTTTGGGTAGTATAAACATTTTAATTATATTGTCTTCCAATCGATAAACATAGGATGTATTTGCATTTATTTATGTCTTCTTTAACTTCTTTCATAAATATTTTATAGATTTCAGTGTACAAACCTTTCACTTCCTCGGGCATTTTATTCTTTTTAAGCTATTTTAAGTGGGATTCTTTCCCAATTTCCATTTTGGATAGTTTGTGTTAGTGTACAGAAACACACTGATTTTTGTATATTTATTTTAGTGCCCTGCAATTTTACTGAATTTTTAAAGTGTTTATGTATGTGTGTGTAATATTTAGAGTTTTCTACATATAACCTTATATCATTGGTGAACAGAGAGAATTTCACTTCTTTCTTGGGATGCCTGGGTGACTCAGCAGTTGAGCATCTGCCTTCTGCTCAGGGCATGATCCTGGGGTCCTGAGATTGAGTCCCACATTGGGCTCCTTGCATGAAGCCTGCTAATCCCTCTGCCTGTGTCTCTGCCTCTCTCTCTCTCTCTTTCATGAATAAATAAATGAAGTCTTTTTTTTTTTTTTTTTACTTCTTTCTGTTTAGGGTGACTTTTTTTTAAAGATTTTATTTATTTATTCATGAGAGACAGAGAGAGATAGAGATAGAGATAGAGAGAGAGAGAGAGAGAGAGAGAGAAGCAGGGACACAGGCAGAGGGAGAAGCAGGCTCCATGCAAGGAGCCCAATGTGGGACTCGATCCCAGGACTCCAGGATCACACCCTGAGCTGAAGGCAGGCACTAAACCACTGAGCTACCCAGGGATCCCCTCTGTTTAGAGTGAATTTTATTTCTTTTTCCTACCTTGGTCTATCCAGGACTTCCAGAACTATATTGAATATAAGTAGTAAGAAAGGCATCCTTTCTTGTTCCTGATGTTAGAGGAAAGGTTTCAATTTTTACTGTTTAATATGACATTGACTCTGAACTTTTCATATATGGATTTAATTATGTTGAGGTAATTTTTTTCTAATCTTTTTGTGTTTTGGAGTGTTTTTATCATGACAGTGTGTAGAATATTGTCAAATGCTATTTCAGCATCTTATTGAGATGATCATGAGATTTTAAAACTTTATATTTTTAATATGTTGTATCACATTAATTGATTTTCTTATGTTGAAATATTCTTGCATCCCAGTGTTAAATCCCACTTGGTCACATGTTTGATCCTTTTAATGTGCTGCTGAATTTAATGTACTGCTATTTTTTTTTTTTTTTGAGGATTTTTGCATCATTGCTCATCTGGGATATGGACCTGTAATTTCCTTTTCTTATACTGCCTTCTTCTGACTTTGGTATCTGAGTAATGTTGTCTGTATAAAATGTGGTTGACAGTGTTCCCTCTTCTTAATTTTTTGCAAGAGTTTGAAAAACAGAGAACAATTAGTGTTAATTCTTCTTTAAGATTTTGGTAGAAAGAGATGCCTGGGTGGCTCAGTGGTTGAGCACCTGCCTTCTGTCCAGGGTGTGATCCCCAGGTCTCAGGATCGAGTCCCACATGGGGATCCTGGCATGGAGCCTGCTTCTCCCTCTGCCTGTGTCTCTGCCTCTCTCTGTGTCTCTCATGAGTAAATAAATAAATAAAATCTTAAAAAATATCTTGGTAGAAATAGTGACATCCTCTGGTGTTGGATTTGTTCATTGTTGTTTTTCTTGAGACATTTTTGTTCACTGATTCAATATTTTTATTAATTACAGGTCTGTTCCAATTTTCTATTTTTGCATAATTAAGTATTAATAGGTTGTATATTTTTAGGAATTTATCCCTTTCTTTCTATAGAATCAGTTGTAATATTTCTTCCTTCATTTCTAATTTTTTATATCTGAGTCTTCTCTTTTTTTTCTTGTTTAGTCTAGCTACAGGTTTGTCATTTTGTCCATCTTTTCAAATATCCAACTCTTAATTTCATTGATTTTTAAATATTTTTTATTTTTTTTAAAGATTCTATTTATTTATGAGAGACACAGAGTGAGAGAGAGAGGCAGAGACACAGGCAGAGGGAGAAGCAGGCTCCATGAAGGGAGCCTGACAGTGGGATTTGATCCCAGGACCCCAGGATCACGCCCTGAGCCAAAGTCAGACACTCAACTGCTGAGCCACCCAGGCATCCTTTAAATTTTCTATTATCTATTTTATTTATCCTTTGATATTTATTTCCTTCCATTTGCTAATTTTGATTTTTTTCCTTCCTATTTTTTTAGTCCCTTAAGGTGTGAAGTTAGGTTGTTTATTTGAGATATTGCTGCTTTTTAAATGTAGACATTTATTGCTATAATCTTTCCTCTTAGTACTGCTTTTGCTGCATCCTTTAAGTTCTGGTATGCCATGTTTGGTTTTCATTTGTCTCAATATATTTCTAATATTTCTTTGGGTTTCAGGTTTTACCCATTGATTGTTCAAGAATGTGTTGTTTAATTTCCACATATTCATACATTTTCCAGCTTTTCTACTATTACTTATTTCAAGTTTCATTCCGTTATGGCCTGAGAGGATATGATACAGTCTATTTAAATGTGTAAAGACTAGTTTTGTGACCTAATATGTGCTCTCTTCTGGAGACTATCCTATGCATAAGTGAGATGAATATGTATTCCCCTGCTACTGGGTGGAATGTTCTGCAATAGCTCCAGTTGGTCTATAGGATTTTTCAAGTCTACTGTTTCCTTATTAATTTACTGTCTGCGTATTTTCTCCATTCTTGAACATGTGGTACTGAAGTCTTCTATTATTATTGTATTCCTATCAATTAGTTCTTTCAGTTCTGTCAATGTTCACTTCATGTATTTGAGTACTCTAATGTTGGGTGCATATATACTTATAATTGTTATATTTATCTGATGAATTAGAACTTTTGTCATAAAGTCACCTTCTTTTTCCCTTGTGACATTTTTTGGCTTAAAATCTATTTTGTGTAACCTAAATATTGCCATCACTTTGTACTCTCTGGTCTTATGCCGGTGGAATACTAACTAGACAGATTTTTTTTTTTTAAGAATCTATAATTACTTTCCCTATCTGTTTTCTGACTTACCGCGAGGTTGGATGTTGGAGGATACTCCATTCCTTTCCCTCTCTCGGGAGAGCAGCTTGAGGTTCTATACCTTTTCCCAGTTTCCCAGAGCAATGCCAGCTGCAGCAAGCTGTCCTTTACTTTCTTTTGTTCTTAGCTGCCCCCAGGCATACAAACTATGCCAGTCCTGTCAGCAGTCTGGATAAGGTAAAACAGAAACTACAGCCTTGGGCATTGGAGTCAAGCTCCACTCTTTCTCCTCAAGGAAGAAGTCACAGGCAAGCTGATTTCTCTCAGTACAAAGTTGTGTGGGCTTGTGATAGGGAAATAGGTAAAATCAAATTACTCTTTTTATCTCTTATGTGAGACTATTCACAGTCAACTTTGTGCTACCTGAGGGTACTGTGACCTATTAATAGGAATCTGAATTTCTCCAAAAGTTATTTTGGCCTGTAGATTGTTGTTACATTAGTACTTCGGGGGGTGGGGATGGGAAGAGGACTAAGACTTTCCATGCCATCATCTTGGATTACTTTTTGCCTAAAAAATTGCATTTGGATCATTCATTATCTTCATTTTCCATATTTAGTACAGTCCATGAAAATAATCTTATGGGAGAAAGATGGCAAATAACTTATATCCCATGTACCATTCCAGTCAGTAGTTGTTGTCCACCAGAGCAGGAAAAGGAAGATCACAGTGAGTGAGCAACGGCTGCCATGGTCATAGGATAGGGAGATCTTAGCATGCATGTCAGACACATGCTATTGCTCTAAAGAAATGCGGCCTACCAATGTCTCTTACTAAGCAACAATAAGGATTACAAACAACAATATTTTGATCGTAACATCTGGCTGATACTGAACACCCACTGTGTTGATTAGCACCCCAGTGAGGATTAAGAAAGCTACGTCACATATACTATCTGCCTCATTCAGTTTTCAGTACAAATTAGAAACTGTTACAGTCATTACTCTTGAGTTATCCGAAGTTTAGAAAGGTTAGGTAATTATCAAAGTCGCAAGCCTAGCAAGATTCAAATCCAGGTTTGTTTTATGACACACACCATATCACCTGCCAAATAACAGCATACACTGAAAACGGTGTTTCACAATTTTTAAAGGACTTTCTCATAACCCACCTCATTTGTCATGTAAGAGATCTGTAATAGGGTTGTGGTTGACAGGATAGATGATACCACTCATCTGACTTGTCAAAGGAGATCAAAGGCTTTTCTTCAATTGATATACACACTGCCTGAACCAGAAGCAACCTGATATAATGGAAAGAGTCAGAACTCAGACATGTTATTAACTTACTTACCCATTCATCTTCCATGCAAATATACTTTCACTGTCTTCCGTGTCACAAGCACTGAGCTTTAATTCTCATTTTGCCTCTTCATGTCTTTAGAATATTGTGTAGTTTACTGCCTCATGATTTCCTAATATCAGAGCAAGGGATACCCTACCTACTCAAACAGATCCTGATGCAAATTCTCACTAATGCATGATTCACTCATTAGAAAAATATCCCATATACACAGTTGCCATTATCACTCTAATAATCTTTTAATTTTAAAATTGTGGACCAAAGAAACCCACACTATGTAGTTCTCATTATTTGCCCAATAATAATGTAAGTATTTTAGAAACAAAGAATGCATTTAATCCCCATAATAACACTGCAATGTAGTTACTATCATCGTCACCATTTTTCTCTTTTTTGCAGTTTTACAACTGAAACACAGAGAAGTTAAGTGACTTTCTCAAGATTACATACTCTAGAAGTGATAGAGTCTGGATTCTAACCCAGAGATTATTTCCAAACCATGCTCGGACCCATGATTTATGGTGCATCATAATGTTCAGAAGGTCAGATTAAACGGAATAATAAATGCACACACCTAAGAAGGAGTTTAAGACATAGTCTATATTCAATATGTTAGTATCCTTCCCTTGTGAGCCTAGGTTTTATAACTGCAAAGCTGTGGTGCTGTCACTGTGCCACACTGCCTCTTTAAATAGTGACAGAAAGGAATGCTGTGTCAGAGGAATTCTAAACAAAGGATTCTGTAATTCATATCACAAAAATAGTCAAGGAGAGAATATGGTTTCCTGCAAGAAAAAATTCCCTGGAGCTTTTTCTCCCTCTCCAGTCTGCATTTTTATAATATCAGGTCATTGAGTATGATTTTAGTGACTCATGTTCATACACAATTTCAAACCTAGGTAGTTAATGAGACAATAAATTATTTAGCTGAAAAGAAAAAGCAATATAGATTCCCATTCTGCAGGGAAGCATCTTGGAAATAAGAAAAACTTCGCTATAAGAATTTGTCTTTTCCTTCCAGTTAATTGACTATTTATTCAGAAGGTTTTTGAATTCAGAATGCATAAAAATGTATGTATGTGTATAATAATTGGCCTCACTCTTTGAGGACTAAGGTAATTCACACTTTCTTTACTCCTCCATCCATCCATCCATCCATCCATCCATCCATCCATCCATTCATTGAATAATGTATTGGGTCAGGGTAGGCTTCCTTCACTATCATTTGCCTAAACTCTATTTCCTTAGGAAACAAAAAGCTGACAATTGTAACATAATTCCAAGAGCTCTAGAATATTCTGACTGCTCCAGGATATAAGCCACATTTAGCAATTCAAGAATAAGACCAGATCACATCAGTAAGGTCAGTAAGAAGCAATACTTCTTTTTCTATTGTGTTCCTTAAATGGGTAACAAATTGAAAGCTACCGTGTCATTCATGAAAATGGAATCAGAGACTGCCTAATTCTTCTAAAACATATCTTGAAAGAACCATAATGTTTCATTTTTCTGATTTTCCCTACCAAGAAAATCAATTAGAAATACTATTCTCTTCCATGTAAGCTAAAAGCTCCCCCTACTGTTGAAGAAACTCTTAAAAAAAAATAACCTTCAATTTTTCTTGTTGATCAAATCAAATAACCAAGGCTTTGTTCCACAAATAGGACGAAAATAGAAGGGAAAGTAGAGTGATGGTGGTGGCGAGAGGGAGGGGGGATGCAAAGGTCAACCTCCATGTCAGTCAAAGATCATATAGATTGAATATGAGAAAGATGCTGTAATATTTTGTTCCCTCAGTCAGTCTCATTTCATATATGTCACAAACAGTGTGACCATTTTATCATCCTACATAGGATCTCAGGTTTCAAGATAGCTTCTTTCTATAATATATCTCTCCAGTGAAAGTCAATTAGTTCCTCAGATGTTGCACACAAGAATTAAATGATTTGTTCTAAATGCTACAGGAAAAAAACTAACATATTTTGGACTTAATGAGCAGAGGAACATCTCACGTTCAGTCAGATTATGAGTCCTGGAAGACAGATAGCATTAGTAGAACCCAGGGAACCCCTTACGAAGGAGTTACATTTCTTAGCCCGGGTCTGTGACAATGACTGGAGTGCAACTGGTTTATTGGGTAAGAATCCAGTAGCAAGAGAAGAGAGGGGGATAAGGAAGGAAGAAAGCCAGTGAAGCTTGCCTTATGAAAGATTATTGCTGTTGGTGAATGAGGTATGGTCATGCTAGCGAGCTCCGACGGATGTAGCACACGCCTCAGAGTTACCCTCTTGGGGGCAAGGAAGCCAACTCTCTCTGCAATGGGTTGGTGGCTCCTACATGACTCAGGCCCTTAATTGTATGACACTCCAAACATGACTGGAGCAGGTATGCATGTGCACCTGGCCAGAAATAAAGCCCCCGGAGAGCCACAGGTGTCTGCTGTAGGTGGCCCTGTGGTACACAGACGTGAGTTTGATGGAGTGTCAGCCACCTCTGGGTTAAATGACACAGCAGATTATTGAAAAAAACCTTTTACTCTTTCTACATTAAATCATACTTATGGCAAATCGAGAATGTCTTTGGAGCTCTTAACGATTTGTTCACCTGAACCTGGAGGTTTATAGTCCGTATCACATAGGCAGTGAGGCTTACCAGGAAGCTTTGCAGACTATGGACTGGGGCACGTGGAGGTTCAGTAACTCAGAGCAGAAATATTTTGAATAGTAACAGCCAGAAGGCTCTTTGGTTGTCATTACACTGTTGTTTTTGTTTTTTGTTTTTTTCTTTTTTTGCATCTGGGAGGTAATTGTTTACATTCCTCTGGCCATTGCTACACCGATCAGATTGAGCCTTTGGACATTTTAGCTACACAAACAACTCCAGCAAAGGTACAATTTCCACTTGAACTTATCTATAGCCTTTAACAATGTTACATTCTAATTGGAATTAAAGGGAAGAAAACAGCTCCTACCAACCAGGCATATCTGCTTCTCAAAATTATCCTTGAAGGAGAGTTTATCATTGAAAGTAAGAGAGGTTACTGACATTGTCTATTATGAATTTTAATTAGGTCATCTCTCCTTTATCCAAAAGTCAATCTTACTAACGCTTTATTTAACATGTAATGGGAAGCTTTTTATTAACAGTGTCTGCTAGAGAACAAATAACTCAAAGTGGTGATAGTAAGTTATTTTAAACCATGTGACTTGTACCATAATAGACTATTTTAAATACAATAAGCAATGCAATTTTGTCTAGAACTGAAATATTAGCAGTTGTTGTGTAGGTGGTATGCTGTATATATTTGACAATATAAGGGAAATTCAAAAATTCTTTATGGATTCTTAAATAAAACATTCCAATCCCAGACATAGGACTTACTTGAATATGTTGATTCAAGAATGTACAAGAAGTATTTGTGGTTATATATTTTATTCAAATATCATGAGTTCAAACATTAGCAAAAATGATGCTTTTTTTTTTTTTTTTTAAGAAAAACATCATTGGAATGATTCCACTTCCATATCTTGTTCCAATGTATGTATTTGGTGGGGGAGGAGGGTGGATTCCTGATTGCACCAAGCAATTCTCTGATACCAGCTTGGTTCCTAGGATTCAACTCAATTCTGATATCTACCAGGATATAGCATCAGATTCCACATGTCAAGGTCTGAGTCCCACAAGAGTGCCCCCAGCCACACACACACACACACACACACACACACACACACTTCAGATTATCACTTCCAAGCCCAGGTTGTTACTTGTGCTTCTGACCAACTGCCTATAGATCAGAAGTTCCATTGACCTCTCCTTGGTTGGATTAATTTGTCAGAGTGGCTCACAAAACTCACAGGAACATTTTACTTACTAAATCACCAGTTCATTATAAAAAGATGTAACTCAGTAACAGCCAGGGGGAAGAAACGCTTAGGACAGGGTACAGGAAAGGGTTACACGTTTCCATGCTCATATCCATTTGTTCAACAACCCAGATACTCTCCACCTTCTGTCCTTTTGGGTTTTTATGAGACTTCATTACATAGGCATGACTGATCAAAACATTGGCCGTTGGTGATGGATTCAATCCAGAGCCCCTCTTTCCTGCTAGGTCAGGAGACTGGAACTGAGAGCTCCAATCCTCCAGTTCTGATGGCAACTAGTTTCCATCCTTGAGTGAGGTGATGTAGGCCCCTTGTCTCTGTACTCCTAAGTATAAAATTAAAATCCATTTGCTACAGATTTCGTTCCTTAGAGAATTCAGCCTGTGAAAAAAAGTGAACATTTAAAATTTTTATAAGCAGCAATTTATAAATATTGCCCATATTTTCCTTTGCACATGTTAATAATAGTTATGTGACCTAGTCATAGAGGGTGAGGAGCTTAAACACAAGCATTTGGGGGTATGATGTGGAGCGAAGAGAGTTTAAATTTTCAATCACAATACTACCGTATCCTAGTTCTTTAATATTGCAGAAAATAATGTTTTGAGGCACAGTTTTTAGCTATTAGAGTTGATAATCTGAATGTTTCAGATAAAGATGGTTATTCAACTAAGATTTGTGATTTCCCGTCCATAGCATGTAGTTGTTGATGAGTGGCCACTCACTAAGGCCTACATTTCTTAGAATTCCTTGAATCTAGGTACAACCACATGACTCATTCTCTTTATTTTAGAATGGAGAGAAATGCATGTCATTTTCAGATCAGTTTGCTGAAGCAGGACAACTGCACTATCACTTTCACCTACCATTAGTTGGATGCTGTGGGCCCAGTGAACAGCAGAACAATAGAATAGAAGGAACCTAGGTACCTCCGTCACTTTGTAGAGGGAAGACTCACTCAGATTATCTGCATGAGGCACCTGGGTGGCTCATTGGGTTGGGCAGCCAACTCTTGATTTCAGCTCATGTCATGATCTCAGGGTCTTGAGATAGAGCCCCACATCCAGCTCTCAGCGAAGAGTCTACTTGAGTATTCTCTCCCTCCCTCTCTTTCTGCCCCTTCCCCCACTCAAGCCACCCTCCTCGAGATAAGTAAATATATTTATTTTTTTAAAAAGATTACCTGCAAGAAAGGACTACGTGAACTAGGAAATTTCTATGCAAAACTCCTGAATTGGCATTTCATCCACACAGCTTCTAATATTTGATAATCTTAATTTTATTTCATCTAAAATAAATTGCACATTTTATTTTGTGAAATTCTGAAGGAGTAAGTTGTTGAAATCACAGTAGTACAAAATGACATCGGTGAAGCTAATATAGATAATGAGGACGCGTAAATAAATAGGTAGATAGATAGATAGATAATGCCAGAATAAGGCACCAGAGGTTTTTTTTTTTTTTTAATTTTTTTAAAAAATGAAAGCATGTATGTCTTACTGTGATTTGCCTCAGATGTCTCTTCTAAAGATATTTTTTCACAGGTTAATTTTTTTAAAGAGTATGACAAAAAAACGGGGAAACTGGGTGGCTCAGCCAGTGGTTTAATGTCTGCCTTTGGTTCAGATTATGATCCCGGGGTCTTAGGATCAAGGCCCGCACTAGGCTCCCCCTGGGGAGCCTGCTTCTCTCTCTCCTGATATCTCTGCCTTTCTCTCTGTGTCTCTCATGAACAAATTAATTAAATCTTTTAAAAATAATATGACAAAAAAAACATAATTCCTTCAATGAGAGTTTGAAAAATAGAGTAACATATATTAAGGGAGTGATAAGTATTTTTTAAAAGCTTAGGAAAATAATAAATTATTTAAAAAGTGATAAAATGAATAAAAGTTGTTTTATGGTATTTTGTTACTTCTATTTAGAATTGGAAATAGTTTTTTTTTTTTCTATTTTCCTCCACATTTATTGATTTAGGGCAATATTAACATAATCAACTGTGGGCTTTTCTGCACACATTACGCATATAAATGGCATATTATTTAGTGTGTTGCATGGTTAGTATTCTACATCTTTTATTCAGGTAAAAAAGAACTATTAGCTCTGCTTCCCTTATCAATTTAGTGTGAGATGTTTTAAATTGTAACACAGACCCAATTTGAATCCAAATCATGGAGTAGTCTAAAATGATATCATACAGTAAGAATAATAAAGGTAAAAACAATTATTAATAATATGATGTTATTCTATTAATGTGGTTAAGAATATTTACAGGTTCAGATCACCATCCTTTGAAATATATTAAACCATGGAACAATTGTATTGAAATTTTTCTGATATTTTACCTCCATTTTCTTGTTAAAGATTTTATTTACTTATTTGAGAGAGAGAGAGAGAGAGAGAGAAAGAGCAGAGAGGAGAGGCAGAGGAAGAGGGAGAAGCAGACTCCTTGTTGAGCATGGAGCCCAGTGAAGGACTGGATCCCAGGACCCTGAGATCATGACCTGAGCTGAAGACAAATGCTTAACCAACTGAGCCACCTGGGCATCCCTCATCTTTTTTTAAAGAATAATATAGAGTAAGATTTTTTACTATTTAAGTAGCAAATACATATGGAACTGGAGGATCAAAAAGTAAGTCTTGACTAAAATATTAAGTTGAATGATGTTAGATACCAAAAGTGAGCTAGAATCACTGCAAAGAAATTTCAAATTAAGTGAATTTTATTTAGATGACTAACCCACTTTAGGAGGATAAAAAGCTCAAGCTTTTGGAAATAAATGGAGTAGTTATTTGTGAAACATATTACTTTGGGGGAACAATGAGTGTCACTATAGTACTCCACAGTAGGGGAACCCAAAAGTGAGAAGGGAGGAAGATAGAATTGAAATTGGAATTGGAGATACAAGTGTAAACTCATGGTTTTCAATAGATAGCCAAATGATAGATAGATAGATAGATAGATAGATAGATAGATAGATAGATATAGGAAAAACACATAATGTAAATCTGTGTGTGTGCACATGCGTGTGTGCATGTCCTAGTGATGTCTTTTGAAAAAATGAGAACTGGGAGCATGACAAAAACTGAGAATTTGGATACTAATTCCATTCTTCCATAAAGGAATCAAAGTTTCTTAAGAAAGATGGAAAGACGGTTATAAGTAGTTGTAGTGACAAATAAATATATATATTTATGTATATATGTCAAGGAAAAACATGTTCTTTCTTTTAGTAAGAGAGGATATATAAATGTAAAAAAGTTGGAATTAGAAAATCACTATATAGCAATTATGAAAAAATGATTAATTTTGTCATAGAATACCAATGGATGTATAGACTCCAATTCCAATTTCAATGTAAAAAATGATTAATTTTGTCATAGAATACCAATGGATGTATAGACCATGGGTGGAAATTCCATTGAAAGTGCAAACTGTATAATCTCAAAATAGCTCTCCCCCAAACACTTATTAGTTACAAAGAGGCAGTTACCTTACAGTGGAAAAACTTGTCTGACTTAACCAAATCAAGTGATCAAAATTAGTTCTGCACTAATGTAACAAATCAAAGTTGTATACCACTTGAAAGGATGAAGTGATATTCTTGAAAAAAAGCATACTTGAAATATATTATGACAAATAACAGGTAAAACAAAACTTGCCAATAACTTATAAAGCCATGTTACAAAAATTAAACAGTCTTAGGGATTTTTTTTCAAACAGGAGCAACACAGAGGAAACATGACAAATAAATGGAATTCATTATCCTTGATTGGATTTTTTATATGGAGAACATTATTGGTGCAATTGGAGACATTTGAATGTGGTTGGTGGAATAGATGATAGTAATATGTCAAAGTTAATTTCCTAATATGATGGTTATAGTGTAGTTATGAAGATGGTTACACTGCAGTTATGAAGGCGAATGACATTATTTTTAACAAACAGCACTGAAGTATTACAGAAGATGGGACATCCAAATTATAAATTACTCTCAAATATTTTATCAAAATTTATTGGGAATTTATGGCCTACAGGCTTTTCAATATGCATGACCATCCAATGAATGCTTTTTAACAAATATTTCATTTATTTTTATGTCAAAATCATACCTAGGTCTATATAATCAAGCTTGTTAATAGCATTACTCAATATTATATGTTTTTATGTTACTAGAATATATTAATATTTAAAATATAGATTTTGATAATTTTCCATGTATTATGTTACTTTATATTTCAGGACTCTGTTCTTATGGATACAAATGTTCTAAGGGGTTATATCAACTGTTTAATCTTCTGTTCGTGTCAGAAATTATGCTTTGCTCCTTTTGGTGTTTTATCATCATTATTTTGTCTTAAATTCTGTGTTTTCTTTTCAGGCTTTCTTTTGGTTCATCATTTGAAATAATTTGAAATGGCTTTTCAAATCTTTCAACAACATTTAACTGTTTCCTTCTTAATTTTTAGTTCTAAACGTTCTTAACAAATTCTGCATTACCTTATATTATTTCCTAAAATTTTAAACATAACTTTAAATAGATCAATAATCACCTTAAATATAAAAGGCCTAAACATCACAAATAATATAGATTTTCACATTGGATAAAAGCAAAACCCAACTATATGCTACCTACAAAAAGCCCACATTAAATATAAAGACAGACAGTATGTAAAAATAAAAGGTACAAAATGTTTATAATAATCAAAATAAAACTGCTAATGTCAGAAAAGAAACCAGATTTATAACAAAGAATATAACCAGGGATAAAAATGGTCATTTATAAGAAAAAAAGGGATTGACTTCTCAAAAATACATAGCAATCTTTATGCACCTTATAATTAAAACTTTAAAATACATGAACAGCAACAAGAACAATAACAAAAAAGAGACAAACCAATAGAGACTTAACTGTAGAAAACAAACAGATGGCTACCAGAGGGGACATGGGTGATGGATGGGTGAGATAGGTGATGGAGATTAAGAGTAGATTTATCATGATGAATACTGAGTACTATATGGAACTGTTGAATCACTGTATTTTAACACTTAAAAATAATATAACACTGTATGTTAACTACACAAGAATTAAAATAATTCTTAAAAAGAAAGGAAAAGCTAACCCCAAAACTCCATGCAACATCAAAAATAAATATATAAATAAAAATAAAACATATGAACAAAATTGACGGAATGTCGAGGAGAAATAGATCCACAATTATAGTGTAATATTTCAACACTCTTTCTCAATATTTTATAGAACAATAAAATAGAAAACATGTAAATATATGAAAGAATTAAACATCATTATGAATCGACTTTAGTTAATTGACTTTTATAGAATACTCCAAAAAAGAAGAGCATTATACACATTGTTTCCAGATATACTCCAAAAAAGAAGAGCATTATACACATTGTTTCCAGATATACATGGAGCATTTATAAGATCAACTATATATGGGTCAAATCGTAAGCCTCAAAAAATGCTAGAAGATTCAAACAACATAGTTTTTACCTGACCACATACAATTACATTAGAAATAAGTACCAGAAACATATCTGGGAAATCCCTGATATTTGGGGAAAAAATGATGAGATTCCAACTCTCCCATAAACCGAGTAATACATTAAAAGAGAAACTAAAACGTATTTTGAGCTTAATGAAAATGAAAACCAGCATATACAAATTCAACTATATGCAACTATAGTTCTGCTTAGATATTATCAGCACTGAATGCTCATAGTAGAAAAGAAGAAATGCTTCTTAGTTTCCACCATAATAAACCAAAACAGAAAAGCAAATGAAACCCAAAGTAAAAAGAAGAAAGGAAAGAACAAAGGTCTCTGGGGAAAAAAAAAATCACACAACTACAAAATAGAAAATCAATAGAAAAACCATAAGCTGGTTCTTTGTGAAGATTTTAACAACAACAACAACAGCAAAAAAAAAGATAACTTTCTAGACAGACTAAGAAAAAGAAAAAAAAAAGAGTTGAAAAACCATAAATTAAAGAAAAAAAAATAAGAATGAGAGAGGCGATATCCCTAATAGATTCTTCCAACATTAAAAAGATAGTAAAGAAATAACATGAACACCTTATGGCAATAAATTTCACATGTTAGATGAAATGGATAGACAAAAGCTAAATAAATAGGAGAAATAAATAATTTAAATAATCTGATACCTATTCAAGAAATTTAATGTTTTTTTTTAAATCTTCCCACAAAAGAAGTTTGTCCAGAAGAAAGTATGATTCTTAAAAAGCAAGAAGAAATGAAAATAGTCTCCAGTGCATTTTTTTTTTCAGCAGCCAGGTAGCTAGAGAATATATGCGCAAGCTCACCATACTCAGTACGCTGGTTATGCTATAGCAGTGAGATGATAAATGATGCACATAGCATTCATCAATGTGGAGGAACCTCACAGCAGATATTGTGCAAAAGAAAACAGATTTTCTTCCTAAATTCGTGCAAACCACACCCAAGAGCAAACACAACGAATCCTGCAGATTGAAAGTCAGGATAATTGTTACCCATGGTTAATTAAGCTGATTGTGACACTGAAGCACAGGTATTGTGCATTTCAGTGTCAGTGTTCATTACATAGGGGTGTTCAATTTATCAAAATTAGCTGCCTAGTATATTTACGCCAAGTGCTTCTCCCTACATGAAGGTTACATTTTACTAAAAATATTTGAAAATGAAAAATGTTAGCCACTATATTAAAAAGCGACTTCAAAAACGCACTTGTTCTCCACCCTTCTGATTCATTTCCAAACATACTTATGTGTTTATCGGTAACACTTGCTCCATTGCATTGAACCATAAATCAACAAAAACTTTCTAAACAAATTAGGATTGTATTTTTCTAAAGCATAAACACACTCATATCTTTGCAAATGGGCAAAAGCATTATTAAGTTTAATCTTTTCCACAATGTGAATCATTCTTGCCTATGTCACAATTGATTAAATGATGCTCCTACTGTTACAAAAGGGTTAACTTGTTCTAAGTTTTCCTTGACTAATATGGCACACCACTACTTTTAGTCTTAGAAGAAAATAAAAACAAAAACAGAAAAAACAAAGGAGTTAAGCCGAAAAACTTACATGAATTGCAAAAATTAAGTGCAGTTAAATTTCTGATGATCTCATGCAATTGGCTTTCTTTTTGCCATGATTTTATAAAATGGTCTTAAGGAAACCATATTAATATTTTTAATTTAAATAAAAGGTGACACTGATCACCTCAAAGTTGCTAATACTCCATCAGAAGGGTAAGCTCAAAATTATTATAAAACAGTGTTTTTTCTTTCTTTTCTAATGGAAATTAACACATATGCTTTTATTTAAAATTTTATTTATTCTTCCCTTAGAACTTCATGATTCGTAATTCTAGGTTAATAATTCACTTGAAACTAAATTAAAAAGTAGATGAGGTTGGTCAAATGCTAGTTGATAAGTTACAAATATATTGAAGGAAAATAGTTAACGATGAACTGTAGGGCCACAATTTCAAGACTCCTGTCAGGTGAGAGAAATTTATAATATGCCAAAACAATGATATGCGGTTACATGCCATAAAATATATTTGTTCAATCACAACCTGGAATGAAAAAAAAAAGTGAAATTAATTATCCCCACCTTGGCGGAAATAAATAATGGAAAAACATATTGCTGAAAGACAGTAGATGTTTTTAAATCATTAATGAATGTGGGAGAGTTTGCAAATACAGCACTTCAATGTGGATGAACCACAACTCTGAAACACCAAATCTCTTTTATCCAAACATCAAATGTATTATTTTAGGAATTCCTTCCTTGTGGATATTTTGGTCCAGGGTAGAACACTTAAATTATTGATTAGGTTACTTGTAGGCTGTCATTTGCAATAGTATCATCTACAGAGAAACTATAGTGCTGTAGTCGGAGAGCCTCAAATCTCATCTTTAATGCTATCAGAACAAAGTGTACTTAGGAATCTCTACACCCAACCTCAAAGATTTATGAGCTTCCAACCCAAATACGGCATTGCACTTCAAGTATCATGGGGAATGAATCAGACAGTCGACATTATTTATTTGGGATGGCATTGGCATTGATCCACAGGTAAATAACTGGACCCCCTGAGTAAAACAGTGTTAAGTTAATACTCACATTTTAACTTTTTAAAATGTGAGTATTAGTCCAAGCTCTGGAGGAAAAAAAGTAATTTCTGAAAGGCTTCTAGAATTAAATGTTCAACTTTTGAAATAAACACGTTTGTGGTCTACTGATGTTTGTATCAATCCCGTGAATCCCTGCCATCCGAAATAGCAATCTCCATTTTACATCCATCATTTGTTGTTTCATTTAATCAGATCTTTTCGGGTGTCTTGAACCACCTGAACTCAGCTTGCCCAGAATGAGAAGGATTTCGATGAGTAACCGTAGCGAAGAATAGATTTCATTGCAATATTGATTTTCGACAGGGCCCAAGCTGAGTGAAAATATTATATGAATATAAAGCTGGTAATAATTTCAAGCAAATTGGATCCCACTAACCACTTTACAGACATTTGGCCTTCAGCATTAGCCCTGAGAGGCAGCTCGCTTGCTTACTCGCTTGTTTTCTAATACAAGTTAAGATCAGAAATCAAAAAGACCAATAAACAAAGTGTTTTGGTACTGAAAAAGCGCCCCTTATTTTTTTTATTAATTATTTTTTAAGATTTTATTTATTTATTTATTTGAGAGAGAGATGAGAGACAGAGATAACAGAGAGAGGGGAGAGCAGGTGTGGGGAGGAGAGGGACAGGCACACGCCTGGCTGAGCAGGGAGCCCAGGCCGGATCTGGGCTAGATCCCCAGACCCTGGGATCACAACCTGAGCCCAAGACAGACACATAAGCAACTGAACCACCCACGTGCCCCAAAACTGCCACTCTCAATATACGTAAAGCATTGGAAAGTAGAATTTAAAAATAAAAGATAGGGACTCCTGGGTGGCTCAGAGGTTGAGCAGCTACCTTTGGCCCAGGGCATGATCCTGGAGTCCCCGGATCGAGTCCCACATCGGGCTCCCTGCATGGAGCCTGCTTCTCCCTCTGCTTATGTCTCTGCCTCTCTCTCTCTGTCTCTCACAAATAAATAAGTAAAATCTTAAAAAAATAAAAATAAAATAAAAAATAAAAATAAAAGATAATTATAAAGTAATATGATTTTAGAAGATAAACAATTGAAATAAATTGATAAATTACAATTACAGAACATTAGTCAAGAAAGGCTTAATCATGGCATGCGAGTTTTTAGCATACTAATTAGATTTACTGCAGTACTTATGGTTCTGTATTTTGTATTGATGTGAAACAGTAAATTCTGAGCACACAAGCATAGGTGTTTGCATCTATAATTGTGAGCCTGAGAGCAATTTCATCGACAAAAAAAACAAAAACAAAAACAAAAACTCTAAATCTACCACTTGCTTGCATCAAAGTAAATCCCAGGACAAACAGAATCTCAAAAATCAGATTACATGCCTGTAAGAATATAAGGACATTTTTAAAATGAGTAATCTTAAGTAATTTTTTTAGTGAAAATTACAAAACTCTACGCCTCAATGTACACATTGATGAATTTTATTATACGTCTTTAACCCCTGGACAATAACAGCACCATTTTAAAATCAACCAGAACAACTCTCACAATAACAATAATAATTTTTCAAAAACAAATTATTGGGGTGCCTAGGTGGCACAGTTTGGTAAGCATCCAACTCTTGATTTTGGTTCAGGTCCTGATCTCAGGGTAGATGAGATCAGGCCCTGCCAGGGGCTCTGCATTCAGCAGGGAGTCTGGGCGCTCTCTCTCCCTTTGCCGCCACTCCCCTCCACCACCATGCGCACACTCTCTCTTGAAAGTATAAATAAATCTGGCAGTTTCTGTCTTGGAGGTGTGCACCCCTCGGAGGTCCTGTGAAATGCCTAACTACCTGAAGGACAGGTGCATGGGAGCTCGGGGCCCCGGGTGAGTGGGGCCCTGCAAAGGCCCTGGGCTTCCGTGCGATGTCTCTCCATGACCTTGGACTTCCCATGACCAGACACGCTGTCAGTGAAACACTGCTTAGAATTCTAGTTTACCCCACACAGAGCTCAGCGATCACCCAGGTGCGATCCTGACCCAGAAAATCTTCAAATGTAGCAAAAAGGTATTGTTTCAATCCACCGATTCCTATGAGAGATGTTTTTTTTTTAATTATTTATTTATTTTTTATTTATCTTTTTAACATAGCGAAAGACAACTGAAGTCCTGCTTCACTTAGAAATGGAATTTCCTACACAGTATTCCGTTCAGTTACATTTTGACCGTGCAGTGCAAAACATGTTAAAATTTATGTAACTGTGAAAATTTGCAAGCTTGAGGAAAAACAAAAGCCCAAACACTTTCACAAAGTAAAAAAAAAAAAAAAAAAAAAAGAAAAGAAAAGAAAAAAAGAAAAAGGTTCAGTATCGACCCCTATAAACGCATCAGTCTAGTTACCAAGCGCTTTTGTGGCCAAGAGAGGGGAAAGTCCTTATTATCCAACCAAACACTTCTTTAAACGCAGCCCGAAAGAATTCTCTAAGAGCCCAGCTAACTGCACTATAACACAGTCACTTCAAAAGTCCATTTTTCTCCTCCTTTGTTGAAGGAAAGTGTCTGGCAGATGCTCAGCTAACAATCAAATGCTGCTCCTAGACAACCCGTGGACAAGATGAAATTTTCTTTTTTAGCCAGAGACAAAATAAATATTGCAAAAATCAAAGCTCATCCTGTGATGTATGATATACTGGAACCAAAAACTTGCCTGTTCTGTCTTTATAAAATAGATCTCATCGGTCGGCTTCAGGAGCCTTCATTATCAATGAGTAAAAGAAGTTTCTCCTCGGACTGGAGAGTTAGAAAATCTCTTTTTATGGATGTGCCAATGCACCATGGCCATTTCTGCTCTGATGACAGATGGCTCCCTGGGCCTCGCGACACATGTTGCATTTGCTGATTCTCTCTAAAACACAAATGGAGTCATCTTGGGCATCCTTGGTCCATCTAGGGGGTTATTAGGATCCTGATTCAGACCTTGGCATCCAAAGTCAAATGGCTTGAGATAGGTCCTCAGCCACGAGTCCTGGCTTTGTGTCCTTGGATAAGTTATTTGATTTTCCCATGCCTCAGTTTTCTTCTTTATAAAATACTTGCTCACTTGGGGGTGGGGGCAGGTGGAGAGAATTGTGTGATCCCATACGTGTTACCTACGTGCAAAACCACCGTTTGACACGTCAGTGCTCAGCAGCTGCCAGCTGGCATCATCATCATGATGTTCAGATTTTTCTCTACTCACAAATACCATCTTTTTATTGGAATTCATATGATAATGCCTCACCTGAACGGCTGTACACCCTATCATTAATACAGCCAATGGATATATAGATCTGAGGGTGGTTTTTTTTTTTAATTTTTAAACATAGACCCAATCTCACTTTTCTAACAATTTTCTTAATTTAAATTCTTATAATTTGGATTTCAGAACCGAAAGGCATGCATGATTTGAAGGATTTGGGTACATGTGAAAAATACGCCCTCCAAAAAAATTTGTATTATTTATGCCTCTTGCCATTTATGAGAGCATCTATTTTCCAAAACAGTTTCAAATCTGCATAATATCAGGCTTGGAATTCTTTTAATAGGAAGACTTAGAAACAGATACATCATTTTTGCAGCACAAGCTGGAATTTTAAACAGAAATTTGTACTAAGATCAATGCATGTTTATTCGAGATTTGAATTTGTTAATTTTTGAACCAACAGATCATGCATTCGCCCCCCCCAACACCCTGCCAATTGTTCTACTTGGATGTTAGTACTTTTCCAACTGTTTTTAAGTTAACAAATTGAATTTGCCTTCAAACTTTTACACATTGGCTCTAAATGGAGCAGCAATTAGTTGCATATTAAGAATCACACCATTTTTTATTTGTACCGATTTACGTGAAGACCAATTTACATGAAAGAGTCTGTAAGAAAAATAAAATGTCAATGTTACGGATACAAATTAAGCATCTTACTCTACCAAGCCATTTGCTATTTGTTATGAGAGTTGCCAGGAATAAGAATGTTTCTTAAATAACTGAGAATTTCCGTCTCACATTTCAGAGTCTTGAGAACCAGAAGGGGGCCGTGATCCCCACCTTGCAGTGCCTCTTCTATTCCCCAGCCATCCCTCTTCTTCATCTCTTGGTGTTTCTCAAGGCCTCTGCCCTGCCTCTTCAACTAACTCCCCACCGCGGTCCACCCACACACTCTTCTGAAAATGGTGTTTACCTGGACCGTTACAAGGTGGGCTCATAGTCATCACATAGTCATAGTCATCACCTGTGTGACGCAAAGGAACCTACGAAGAATGACACCCGATGGAATGCTCCACATTCTTTTCCGGACAGTCTCATTTACTTTATGCTTAAATGAACTTCTCACTGTAGAACAATTTTAGATTTACAGAATGATGAGCAAAACGGTGCGGGAGTTTCCGTGTATCACACCCAATGTCTTGAATTGTCATTCTACATCAATATGGTATACGTGTTACTATTAACTATTACGGATACAGCCAACTGATCGATATTGACACATTATTATTAATCAAAGTCCCCATTTTATTCAAATGTCTTTAGTTGTTACCTGTTGTCTTTTTCTGCTCCAAGACACCATGTTATGCTCAGTCATCCTGTCAGCCAAGTTCCTCCTGGCTGTGACCTTTCTCAGATTTTCATTGCTTTTTGTCACCTAACAGGTTTGAGGAGCATAGATCAGATATTTTGCACAGTGTCCCTCAATCAGGATTTGCATGATGATCTTTTTTTCTCATGAATAGACTGAGCTTATGAGGTTTTTTGTTTTGTTTTGTTTTGTTTTTATTTTTTTTCACAACCTTACTTATGTTGTGACAACCTGAAGAAGCAGGATGGATCCCATAAACAAACAAAAAAAATTGCTCCAATATCTAGACAGATGATTTTCACACACATCAAAGGTAATAAGCAATTATCTTGGGGCACCTGGGTGGCTCAGTCGATTAAGTGTCTGACTGTTGGCTTTGGTGAGGTCATGATCTCAGGGTCCTGAGATGGAGCCCCAAATCAGGGTGAGATCCATGCTCAGCAGGGAGTGTGCCTTAGACTCTCTCTCTCTCTCTCTCTTTTTTTTTCTTTTCTTTTTTTTTTTTTTTTTTTAGTATTCATCCAGCTTGGTGTTTCCTAAAGTTTCTGGATCTGTGACTTAATGCATGTCATTAATTTTACAAGTTTCTCAGCCATCAAAATTTCAAATATATTTTTTCTAGTTTCTCTTTCTTCTCCTTCTGGTCATCTACTACATATATGTTAGACCTTTTGAAAAGCATCCCACAGTTCTTGGGTTTTGTATTATCTTTTAAAAGATTATTTTTTTTTTCTCTTTGTATTTCAGTTTGGGAAATTTTGATCAACCTACCTTTAAGCTCACTGGTTCTTTTGTAGGCCTTGTCCAGTCCATGGACTTGTATCAGACAGCTGCTGTGTTAGTACTTGTTGAGATTACTTGGCAAGTAATATTTTTTTAAGGTTCAGTATACTACCTCTAGATCCATACAGAATACTAAATGTAGATTAAACTTTTGGGGGCCATGGACTTTGTATGGTTTTCCCCTTTTTCCTGTGCACCTAAAAGAAATTTTGGTGTGTCGGAAGTGAAAAATAAGAATTCATTTATTGGCTGACTTAAAGTAGATGTAAGTATGTTGTGATTTATTTATTTGTTTATTTTTTACTTACAGATTTTCCTTGTTTATTTTATTTTATTCTTATTTTTTAAAAGATTTATTTATTCAGAGAGAGTGAGAGAGGCAGGGACACAGGCAGAGGGAGAAACGGGCTCCATGCAGGAAGCCCAACGTGGGACTCGATCCTGGGTCTCCAGGATCACACCCCAGGCTGCAGGCGGCGCTAAACCACTGCGCCACCGGGGCTGCCCCCCTTGTTTATTTTAGAGCATGAGCAGAGGGAGGAGCAGAAGGAGAGGGAAAAGTAGGCTCCCTGCTGAGTCTACTTGGATCCCAGGACCCAAGATCATGACCTGAGCCAAAGGCAGACATTTAACTAACTGGGACACCCAGACGCCCCAAGTAGGTTGTGATTTAAAAATTTTTTTAAATTATATAAGAAAAATAAAATTTGACAGCAGAATAACTATTGCAAGGTCAATGTTGGCATAATGAAATGTGTGAGCAATTCTTAGGACAAACTGAACTTTGGTTTATTTTCCAAATGAGCATAAAATCCTTAAATTCCTCATCTCCCTCCATCCTTCATAACAACACTCACTTAACACTTTTGTGATGTTGAATCATTTAATTAAAATCTGAGATAATGGATTTTGTGTGTGTGCACGTGTGTTTTATTTTACTTAATAAAAAGTAATAATACTTACTTTTAAAAAGTAAGTATTATACTTACTTACTTATACTTACTTAATAAAAAGAAATAATAAAACCACTCTAGCATGATCCTTTGCCATTCCCAATTTTCTCTACAGCAGAGCTACTAATATTTTTTAGGGGGTGGAGGGCCAAAGGGAGAGGGAGAGAGAGAATCTTAAGCAGGCTCCACACCCAGAGTGAGCCAAATGCAGGGCTCAATCTCATGACCCTGAGATCATGACCTGGGGTGAAATCAATATTTGGACACTTAACTGAGTCGCCCAGGCACCCCATCACTTATTCTGTGCACTTTTTCCACATATTTATAAACTAAAATTTTCTACTCGACCTGATTACAGGTACCCTTATGTATTCATACATGCTAAGTGTCCTTTGAAGTTCTAGGGAACGTTTCTTCCACACCAGTTCATGAAAATGTAAAGTTAGCTTTTCATAAACACTCCTGTCTCAGTGTATTTTATCAGCAAATTAACTAAATGCTGTTCTTGTAGGAAAGTTGTTTCTTACGCTGTGTCTAGAAAAGTTTGGTAAGTGACAGGCATGATATTCTTAAATGTCTGAAATTTAATCAGGTGTAAAACTGGGAATTCTGTTCTATGAACAAACATTTTCAAACACTAGACAAGAAAAAGGCAGAAGGTAAAAATGCAGAGTAGAGATGCACCAAATCCCTTCTGGCTTATTTAAGCACAACTATTAATAAATTTTGTTTAAAAAAATAAAGGAGAATGATAAAGCAGATGTAACCAGGACTGCTACACAAAAATAGTAAACTGTGGCTATTTTAATTATAACATAATGACTAGTTTGAGCAGATGGGTGACATAGATGATTTTATTTTAAGGATCACGGGCACCTAGGTAGCTCAGTCAGTTGAGCATCTGACTCGGTTTCGGCTCAGATTATGATCTCATGGGTGGTGGGATGAAGCCCCCATCAGGCTTCCCACTCAGCAGGGGGTCTGCTTGAAGACTCTCTTCCTCTGCCCCTCTCCCAACTCATGCACGTGTTCTCTCTCTCTCTCTCTAAAATAGATAAATTAATTTTTAATCTTAAAAAAATGAAAGTAAGGATCACCCTAACTGTTATTTGAGGGTAAGCTTGAGAGAAGTGAAGGGTACTGTATATGGAAGGAAGACCAACTGAGAGGGTATTAAATAATCCAGATGAAGGATAATGATGGCAGTAGGGAAGATGAGAAGGTAAGTTATTGGATTCCCATTATATTTTGGTATTCTCCATAGAGATCTTAATAGATAATATTACGGAGATAAAAGAGAAGTATTAAAGATAACTCTAAAGTTTTTGGTTTTAGAAATCAAAATGATGAAATTATCGTTAAATGAGATGGTCAAGAACGGGTGGATCACTTTTGAAGGGTAGAGAACATCATGATTTCAGTATGTGATAGCTTCCTTTTGAAATGTTTACTGGCTATCCAAGGAGAAATATTGAGTAGATAGTTGGAATTGCAGACTTCTACTTCATGAAAGAAGAAAGTGTCCTTGCCAAACATATAAATTTAGAAATCTTCATTAACATATGTGGTACTTCAAGATATGTGACTGGTTGATATCATTACCATCTCACAACAAAAGAATTAAGTTTAAATTAAGAAAAAGTTCTTATAGAATTAAGTTTACAGTAGGAGATGCTCTTACAGAACTGGATCTTTGGTAGCCATGAGAATGATGGAGTCCTAGCATAGCAAAATCCAAATGACCTCATTTAACAGAATCAAAATGAGCATAATTATTGTACAGCAAGATCAGAATAACTGCAAAGCATGCTGAGCCACAAAAATATGTTGAAATATCTTTTTGAAATTCAGATATTTAGGCAGTTCCCAGATAATAGTTCTCAGATATAGAACTCATCTACCAAGGAAGATGCTAGATCTCCATGAGGAAAGACATTGCAATACCATGGCTGGTGTAGGCATGTTTTCCCAGTTTTCCTCTCCCAATATCATAGCCCTTTATTAAAATAAACATACTTTGGGAAAGAGCAATACTTACACCTTGTCGGGACTACAGTTTACATGGTCTGAGTTTATGCTCAAGTCCTTGGACCCAAAGCACCACCATGACCCCCACTTAGTGAAGGGGCACATAGCCAATGGAGCCCTGGTTCAGGTCCTTCTCAGAATAGGTTCACTGGAACTGGCAAGCGACAGCGGTTATTGTTCCTGACCTAGAACAAAATCAGAATGGGCATGTTTAGCAGTTAGGTCCCTTACATTGGTTCTGCCATTAAGAAAGCCAAATAGCAATCCTTGAAACATGCACAATACAGTACCTCTGCCCTTGGCCACTTTGGTGGGTTAAAAAGGAGGTGGCGGTGGCATCCTGGAGAAATAGCAGAGATGATTGGCACTAACAAAGACTTTAAGAACGCTGGTGAATGAATCCCATCACACGCACACTTAATTATGTCCACATGGAACAGGAAGCTGTGCTCCATGATTCTGTATAATTCTGAAGCTAATGGCCATTACTGGACATCATCCCTCACAGGTAGAATGTGTGGATCCAGGGTCCAGGAGTTGAGGTAGCAAGAACACTGCTCACCATCACTTTAGGAATTTGCATTGTATGTTCTAAGAGGAGACCAAGAATCTCTCTAAACATACAGTTGCCATCTGTTTCCTTTGGAACCTTCATGCCAGTAATTTAGGAGGCGTAGAAGGGAATTACCAAACAGCAGGTGCAATTGATCTTAATCATCATGGGAAGGTGAGACTGCTTCGCTGTTACGTAGTATGTACATGGAAAGGTACATTTGTCACTCAGGTGATCCAAGACATAGTTTCGGTCTGGAGGTAGAACAACCACACTTGGTAAAGTCACACTTGCTAGGGTCTCAGACCTCCGTGGATCTCCACCAACCAAGTTGGTTGCACTTTGACCAACAGAAATACTAGTGAGGAGTCAGGGTAATTTAAATGGGTGATAGAGAAGGGAAATGTTGGTTCTCCTTTAAGGCCCCAGGATCAACTGCAGCAGTGAGGGCTATATGCATTTTATTAATCCTCTCTTTGTTCCCATGTAATGATCCAGAATCCCAGAGTAGCTGTGCCTGAATGCAATGAATTTAGAAAAAAGTGACTCTTAGCAGGACAAGAGGTGAGCCATAGTAAATGCCTGTTGACAGAGACCCTGGGCACCATTTCTCAGTGGTCATGTGCTGGCTGCTAAAGGACTCAGTTATCTCCTTTATCAGGACCATTGCCTGTGGGCTGAGAAGAACTTCCTTACTCAGGAGCACCCCTTCCTTGGGCAGGGGCATCCTGCTTTCAACATTGAATAATATCAGAATACAAAAGGCCAGCCACATTACTTTAAAGACGACTTGTTAGTGTGATTTATGTTCCAGATTCCCCTGTGACTAAGCCTGATTTATCTGAGACTGTATTTTTTCTCATCTTGTACCCATTTGCTGTAACTGTATTCTTCAGTCTTATAGAGATTTCTCCTGAAGGCAATTCCCTCAGCAGAGCACTTTCAATTACATCTCCACTAGGGATCTACCAGAGGCGCGGGGAGACACGGATTCACGTATATAGATGATAACTCTAGAGCTATGCTAATTTTCTTTAAATGTAAGCAACCTAAGTATCTTAATAGCAAACAATAAAAGTAACAATACACCATAGATTGTGATGTTATATAGCTTTTATAACAAAGCAGGAAACTAATGGCAAATCCAATAGTAAAATCCTTGGAAGCTCATTATGTTTGAGATAATTAATAATTATCACTAACTCCCACCAGCTTTACTATTTCTTTTTTTTTCTCAGTTATCCAAGTCATATTCCATGAATTTTGATATCTAGGCCAATAAAGTTGATCATTTTAATTGGTAAAATTGTCTATATTAAAAACGGTTTCACGGCAAGAGTATTTATCTCTTTTCACCTTATGGAAAGAAAAAAGAAGAGGAAAAACTTTCACTTGTTACTTGGAAGAAGAAAACATGGTCCAATTATTATTACAAGAGATCTTTATGTCAGTGTGAGAGCTAAGCAAGGCTTTTATTTCCCTAGCCATATATTCTGTTTCCCTGACAGCACAGTGTGTGTGTATAAATAAAATACATTTATGTTCAGGTGACTAGCTTTATAGTTGTTATTTAATTAAATTTGAATTCTTTCCTTAAAAGATGTTCATATTTCTATTTTCACATTATCTTTTCTCAAAGAGCAACTTTATATTACTGTGTTGCAGACCAAAGGGATTTTATGCACTTGTGTGTTTGTGTATGCACTTACTTGAGAGACTTACTGGGGGAAAAAAAAAAAACTTGTTTATCTTTAATAGTATGACTTCTGAGTGGGAAGATATGGCTCTAGTATATGTATAAATGTAAGTATTACAGGAGAGACTGATGTTAGAAAGATGTCAGATAAAGAGATAGATGATAGATAGATATAGATAGATGGATGAGAGAGGGAGAGAGAAACTATAATCCATGACACAAATACTTAATTTTTATAACCTAAATACTTCTAAAGGAAATGTTGTTCCTTACCAAATATTTTTAGGAATGATTGATCTAATGACTTGTTCTTGATCTTTCTCCCTCCTTTCCTTCCTTCCTTCCATTTTAATCATATATGTCCACCACTACTCTCTTTAATGATATTTTTACAAATTTATTCTCATAAATGACCATGTAAAAAACACTCCTTAATTTTATTCTCCAGGTACCACCGACACAATATTGGTGTGAATGGCAAATTTTTATAGAACATTTGGGGAGAGAGAAAGGGTTTTATGCTTATCCTAAGAAATACTCAAATCTGTCAGGATATTTGACTACTAACAGTAGAAAAAAACTATGATTAATTTTTTTAAATGAAATAAAAAAGAAAATTTGACAAGAAGCTTCATTTAAAGTCCCTTAATCATTATATTAATTCCAATGACTATTTTTATTTTGTATAGGTTGGCAGAACAATGGTCTCCAATAATGTACACATCCTAACCTCTGGAACCCATGAATATATTACCATATATCCACAACTTTTTTTGCAGAAATGATTCAGTTAAAAACACATCATATGGGGCAATCATCCTGGATTATCTGAATGGGCTCAGTGTAACAAGAGCCCTTAAAAACATAAGAGAGAGAGAGAAGAGAGGTAGAGAGGAGATGTGCTAGTGGTAGCAAGGGTCAGGGACATGAGATTGCTGGATTTGAAGATGCAAATGGCCCACAAACCAAGAAACATTGGTGGCCTCCAGTATCCGGGAAAGGCAAGAAATGAACTGTCCTCTAGAGCCTTCAGATGAAATGCAGCCATGCCAACACCTTAATTTTTGTCCAATGAGAGCATTTGGAATTATTTGGATTTCTCACCACCAGAACTGTAAGATAGCAATTTTTTGTAGTTTAAGTCAGTATGATTTTGGTAATTTGTTATACCAGCAAGTAGAAAACTAAAAACTAAAAACCTCTTGTCCTTTTTGCTATCAGAAAATCGACTATCATTCCTATGCACTTATACACAAAGTGTAATTGGCTATTGACATCATGATAGGTTTCTATTTTCTAATTTTTCTCTATATTCAATATTATTTTGTGTAAGCATTTATAGTTTATATAATCAGGAACACAGATATATAAACAGATAACATTTTATAATGACTTTACAATATATCATTTCAAAATGAGAGTAAAGAGAAAAAGTTAGGAAATGTTTCTGCTATATGCAAGCAAGAAAACAATGTTTATACATATAAATGAGGAAATAATAAAAACTTTCATAAAAGAAATCAAATGTTTGCCCAAGGACTCTGACCCTAATATAATAAACATTGAAGACTTACTGAAATTATCCTTTTTGGAAGAGTTAATGAAACATACCCTAGATTGTCTAAATTTACTAAATAAATTATTTATAAACAATTAATGAGTTGACACATAATTTAACTACACTGAGTACTTCAATGTTTTTATTTACTGGATTTAGTATTCATGTGTATTGAATATGTTAATAGCAAAATATATTTTTCATTATTTTATTGTATTTTTTAAAGATTTTATTTATTTATTCATAAGAGATGCAAAGAGAGACATAGACACAGGCAGAAGCAGGCTCCATGTAGGGAGCTTGATGTGAGACTCAATCCCAGGACCCTGGGAACATGCACTGAGCCCAAGGCAGATGCTCAACCACTGAGCCACCCACGCATTTCATTTTTCATTATTTCAAAACATGCTTAATTTAATGTCTAGAGAAAGCAAAGTCTAAGGAAAATCAATCATAAAGTAAATGAGAAAATTTTGGTGATATATAGTTTAGATTTTTTATAATAATCTACTAAAGAGGTACATAAAAAAAGAGAAAAAAATTACTTGACTTGATAAATTAAAAATAAAATTCCATTGCAGTGTCTGACAAATTTCACATTTTATAAATGCTTTGAAGTGATTTTTTAGTTCATGAGATTCTCAAAATGAGACGTATAGAGTATAAAACAATTTGCTCCCTCTGACCTCCCTAATCCCATAATTTGGTTTGTAAGTATTAAAATTTCTCAGTGGCCCTGAATACTGTTATTAGGGTGGTAGTGCTATTCCCTCTCTGCCTTTTACTGTCAGAAAATCATTATAAATTGATAAAGTGATGATAAGAGTTTTATGATTCTATAAGAAAAAAAAGAAGTGCTTCGCTCTTAGTGTCTATCTTGAGAAAACCTATAAAGTAGCTTTAAAGTAGTAATTTTAGTCAATTATTGAACATTTTAGTGACTCTATTGAATTGCTTTTACAGATGAAAGTTGTTTCTTTCTTTCTTTCTTTTTTTTTTTTTTTAATTCCCAACTTGGAAAGATTGCAAATGAGTAAAGAACAAATTTGATACCCATGAATATATGCAGAGATATTCATCTTACTCAGTTATTTAGTATGTATATTAGTGATGTGTTTAAAATGATCTTATGATACATAAAACTAAAAATTAGACTACACAAAGATAATGATTTATTTCATTAGTTGGAGGAATGTAAGTGCTTTCTTCACTATAGGTGTATTTACATTTTATAACATTTTATAAACATAGGATCGCATCTTAGCTTCTTTGACTCAGCAGCATTATTTTATTTTTCGGTCTTTTTTGTTTTTTATGTATTTTTTTAGCAGCGTTCTTTTAAAATTCCCCCCTTTTGTGGCATGGATGCAGTAGGCCATTCCTTTTTATTACTGGGTAGCATTCCATTGTATGTTTGGTACCCATTCACCTGCTGGCAGGCATTTGGTTTCTTTCCACTTTGAGACTATTCTAAAGGAAGTTGCTGTGGACATTCACGTGCAGACTTGTGTATGAGATTAAGGCTAAAATGACAGGTAGTATGGTTAAGTGTATTTGTACAGTTAGAAAAAATCTTGATGGGACGCACGGGTGACTCAGAGGTTGAGGGTCTGCCTTTGGCTCAGGGCCTGACCCTAGGGTCCCAGGATCGAGTCCCACATTGGGCTCCCCACAGGGATCCTGCTTCTCTCTCTGCCTGTGTCTCTGTCTCTCTCTGTGTGTCTCTCATGAATAAAAAATAAATTATTAAAACAATATACAAAAACTTGAAAATAGTTTCCATAGCTGATGTATTACTTTACATTCCTACCTGCAATGTACATGTACTGTGGTGACTCCACATTCCGGCCACCTTATCCCTCTTTAATTTCCGACATGCTAACGGGTGCGTAGTGTATCTCATCACAGTGTTGTTGAAATTCAGTGCATTTCTCTGAGTACAAAGGATGCTTAGTACTTTTATATGTGCTTATAGGCTATGCATATGAAAAAATATATTCTTTTGTGAAATTTCATGTTAAATTTGACCCATTTGTATTTGTTTAATTGTTGTGCTCTAATTACTGAAATGTAAGCATTATTTATCTATCCTGGATAAAACTTCATTGCCAAATATAAAAATTGAGGATGTTTTCTTCCACTTCTGACTTATTTTTGTCTTAAGTCTTTCAAATAGTAGATGTGCTCAAGTTTTACAGGATCAGTTTTTCCTTTTGTGTGTGTGTGTGTGTGTGTGTGTGTGTGTGTGTGCTTTGTGCATCCAAAGAAATTTGTTTTTACTCCAAGGACACAGATTTTCTCCTATGTATTTTCCCCACCATAAGTCTTATAGTTTAACATTTTACATTTAGATCTACATGTCATGTAAATTTTTATATTGATGTAAGACAAGCAAAGGTTGTTTTTTTTTTCCCCAGATTGCTTTCCTGTTTTTCCAGAACAGTTAGTTAAAAAATCACCTTTCTCAAAAAAAAAAAAAAAAAAAAAAAAAAAAATCACCTTTCTCTTCATTAATTGCCTTGGAATAATACTTTAAAAAGTCAATCGAACAAAATAAAAATAAAAATAAGTCAACTGATTATATATACATGTAAGTTTTTTTCTGGATTATATCCTCTTCCAATGATGTGAATGTAAATCTTTATGCCAATATCATTTTTTTTTCAGATTTTATTTATTTATTTATGAGAGACACAGAGAGAGAGGCAGAGATGCAGGCAGAGGGACAAGCCAGCTCCAGGGAGCCCGATGTGGGACTCGATCCCAACATCCCGGGATCAAGACGTGAGCTGAAGGCAAATGCTCAACCACTGTGCTACCAAGGCATCCCATGTCTCGATTAAAGTAGCTTTATAGAATGTCTTGAAATCAATTAGTGTGACCCCTTTAGCTGGCTTTCTTTCTTTCCTTCTTTTGTAAAATTGCTTTTTTTTGGAGGGTCACTTGTGCTTCCATAAATATTTTAGAATAAAATAGTTTCTACAAAATTCTTGATGAAATTCTGTTAAATTGGGAGTCTTTATATTAGTTTCCTAGGGCTGTTGTAGTAAGCACAAACTGCATAGTCTAAAATAAGAGAAATTGGGGATCCTGGGGTAGTTCAGCGGTTTAGCACCTGCTTCAGCCCAGGGCATGATCCTGGAGTCCCGGGATCGAGTCCCACGTTGGGCTTCCTGCATGGAGCTTGCTTCTCCCTCTGCCTGTGTCTCTGCCTCTTTCTCTGTATCTCTCATAAATAAATAAATAAAATCTTTAAAAATTAATAATAAATGATAAAATAATAAAATAAAATAACAGAATTTTTTTTCTTTCACAGTTCTGGAGTCTACAAACTCAAAATGAAGGAGTCAACACAGTCCTAACCCTTCTGAAGACTCTACAGAAGAATTATTTGCCTCATTCTATCTTCTTATGGTCACTGACAATCCCTGGGATTTTTCTGGCTTGTAGATGCATCATTCCAATCATTACTTCCATTTTTATGTGTTATTCTTCCTGTGAATTGATGTCTCTGTGCCAATTTTTTCCTTTTCTTATAAGATTGCCATTCATATAGGATTTTAGGGCCTGCTGTAATTCAGTAAGACTTCATCTTAACTTCATTATATCTATAATGACCTATTTGCAAATAAGTTCACACTCAAAGGTTCTGGGTGAGTGGTGAATGTTGGGGAAACACTATTATAGCTGATATAGTCCCCAAGGTCTCACTTCTGATGCCAAGGACAGATCTCATGGTCTACATGATTATTTTCAGGTTCTACTCATAGTAGTAGTCTATTACAACAAAAAGATACAGATGAAAATCAGCAGAGGGAAGAGGCACATAGGGCAAAGCCCTGGAGATACCAAGGTATAGAGCTTCCGGTTGTTCTCTCCTAGTGAACTCTTGCACAGAAGAAACTATTTTTCCAAGCAATAATATGAGGCAATATAAGTAGACTATGCCAATCTTGGAAGCTTACCTTAGCCTTAGTGTCAAGAGTTTTTACTAGGGCTGGATCACATAGAAATGGTTGCTCATGCACATAGTTGACCTTGGTTTCCAGACCCTTTAGGGGTCAAACTGATATGATGTGGCTCAACGTTCTCCACTATAAATCACATTGTTAGCAGAGATTATGCAGAGAAGCCATAGGCCTCCAACTAAACAAAGATACTCCTATAAGGTAGGCAATACAAAGGCTTGGACATTACTTCACAGGAGCTGAGGCTAAAGGTTAAATTTCTCTTTGGACAAAGATAGTCCCCTACTAGACAAATTTTGACTAGTATTAATTGAACTATAAAGGTCAATTTGGGAGACCTTGATGTCTAAACAATATTGATCCTCCTAATCCATGATCATGGTATGTGTCTTCATCTATTAAATCTTAAGTTATATAAACCAGCTTTATAATTTTAAATGGACAAGTTTTACATGTATTTTATTAAATGTATCACTAAGCATTTCATGTTTTTGTTGAAATTCAATTATAAATATAATTATGCTTTTATTGCATTCTCCATTTGTTTGCAGTAGAAATAAAATCTCTTTATTAACCATTCTATTTACTTTTTTTTTGTATTTAAACTTTCAAACTTACATCCTGTCACCTTGACAAAGTGAATTTTGTGTCATGTTGCTTTGCTCTTAATGGATTTGAGTAGGTTTATTTTTAATTATGTTAAGGATATCAAGTTTATCTCCTGTTTTGACTTTTTAACAAATAGATATGTTTTAACTTGAGCACAGATTATATCAACTCCAAGACTGAGAGTATAATCTATTTGCTACTATTTGTATTTTAATAAACTCTTCAGTTAGGAGGGAAAATCATTTTAAAATATTTTCTTACAGAATTAAAAATCCCACTTCCTCCAACTTTTTTTTTTTTAACCCTAATCAGTGTTTTCCAATTTATTGTCCTGACACCATAGGCATCAGACTTATGTTGTTAGTTATTTAAAAATCTTGGTTAATAAGTAAGTCTAAGAAGTAGAATTGTAATTAGAAGGTGTGAAAAAAGAATCTGCACTTTAAAAACTGTCCAAGTGAATCTAGCTCAAACTCAACCTTTACAGCTATAGATAGAGATAGTCCAAATCTTGCTGTGAAATCATGCTGATCATCGCACAACAGCACAAGTAGCTGTTCCTACATAAAACTGCTTTCTGGAAATATATTCTGTAGTTATGTCATTGAGCTGATTGAGGAATATTATAACTGTACACAGAAAATGTTATTCTGCTTATTATAAGAACACTATTGAATATGTCATATAAAATCACTAAGGATTGTCTTTATTAAAGAAGTAACCAAAATTAACTTTCTCAGCTGTCAATAAAACATACAATTTTTTCCTTTTCTGAGAAGTGTTGAAAAACTGATATTTATTACACTCACATGTAAAACTGAAATTATTCATGGTTAAGAGAAATTAGTCACGTAGGCTGTCACCAAAATGAAGTTGTACTCATTTTTTTTAATGGAGGGAGTTTATGGAAAGAGAAATGTGTAAGAATTTGTTTTATTTTTCCCTCCCTTGGCAAGCTGGTTTGCTGAAAACTATCAAGAAGAGCAGTTTTCCCTGGAGCAAACTGACTCAGTTATAAGGGAAAGTAATTTCAGTTATTTATAGGTTTCTAGAGAAACCTTGTGAATTCAATACTGCCTTGTTTATCTCTGGGCAATGGTGTTGTTTTTTCCTTCTGTTGGCATCTCCACCTAACGTAAGCCAGAAGCCAGAATTGCACCATTTTCCTACTTATGATTCCTCAGTGTACTGGTATATTAATTTTATGAACAAGTTATGAATTTTGAAACTTGTTCCTAAAACCAACATTCTAGTTACAAGTTTTGAAACTTGTAGCTGAGCCCAATTCTCTTTGTGCTTTGGCTGCCAGAAAGCTATAAGCTAATTTCACTATCCAAATTTAAAAACTGTGCCAAATTTCACTGCACACATTTCTATGTTCAGGCTTACTGGTTTAATAAGACTCTACTGCTTCTATCCTGACAGTCTCTAATGTTCCAATACTATATGTATTTTTGTAAACTACAAAATAGCAAACTCCTTTGGGAAATATGGGAAACATTTTTTAATGTTTGGTTTGGTAACTCAAAATTCAACATTAATCATAATATTTCTTCTCCATTGTACTGTTTCTTCAACAATGCCCAATAGATGACAGTAAATATCTTGGCCTCACATGCTTATTTCTGAGCGCCTGACATAACAGATAAAGATATCTATAAATTCCTTTTTCTTTTTTTTTTAAATTCCTTTTTCTAATAAAATTAAAATATCATTGATATGGAGAAGCATAGGAACTGCTAAAATGGAGGTCATTCTTACAGAGGAGACATCTTGAAATTGCGCAGTATACCCTCCTAGCAACAATTCTGAAATTTTCATAATCATTCCTTAGTGCTGTCCACTTACTCCAAACTCAATTTTAAGCAAAAGCTTTGATTAAAATTTCTCCAACTTAGTTTGAAATCCAGTACATAATCAAAATTCATCCCCAAGGCCTACAATTTGCTTTGGAGATTCACGAGAGCTTGCCAAAATATTCTTCTAAGACTTTTTCGTGCACTAGTTACAGATACTTCAATTCAAAGAACAGCACATCTCGTTTTTCAATGTTCAGTTCCAAAATATCTTCCTGCATGTTTCAACAATCATTTTCCTCCCTCCCTTTCACAGTTTCACCTGAAACAGGAAAGGAAGCATACATAGAAAGCATCCTCTTACTGATAGAGTAAGACCATTTGTAATTTTGATCTCTTACCCAAAAGTCATGAATGTGTACTCCAGCGCTTACTTCACTCAAAAAGAAAGAAATCCCCACCCTACCCCCAAACCGAAAATATTTTATTTGACCCATTCTCTCTGGTTAAACTATATTCCTGCTAAAGGGAAAAGGAGACAATCCGATCCAACTGTTTTTAAGGGAATGAGATCTATAAATATAATTAATTTCTGATCTCTCAATTGTATACGTACATATGTATGTCTCCTTTACAATATCCCAGATCAGGTGTGGGATAGAATAGCTTAAGATAGAATAGCTTATAGTTGCTTTTTGAGAATCTCCTGATACACTCACTACTTCAGGATGTTATCCATTCTTGTCTGGCTTCAAAGACTAGTTGGATATTTCTATTTTTACATGCACACAAGGTCCAAAAATGGCAAATAAGGCAGTGTTTTTTTTTTTTTTTAAGGCAGTGTTTTTATTTACAGTGTATTTTAAAGACAGTTTGCCTAACTGGTAATGAAATGGAGGTAAGCATACTATTTCATTTGAATTTTCAAATGGGATTTGAACTGTTCTCTTTACTCATGCTAAAGGCCTATTAAATATATTAGCTGCATTTATTTTGGAGGGAACAATTGGCAATGCACATTTGCATTTTTCTGATGGTGCCATTTTTTTTACATTTATTTGATGTGATTTTAGCCATACTTAAAGTTATTTTTTTATCAATTTGGGAAAACGTTAAAAGTCTTAATTTTGTTTACTAACTTTTAACTTCATCCCCAGAGAAGTTATTAAAATGCATATATTATTAATAACTTTGGAGAGATGAAGCAGCTTCCACAATAATGCAATATTATTGGTAGATAAATGATACATGCCTTCCCAAAGGCATTTATATTTCCTGAACAAATATTACTCTTTCATTAATATGTTGTAGACTTGTGTCAAACCTAGATCTATTCATTCTTTCCTTAATTAGTAGGTAGCACCAATATGTTTGTGTATTAATGTAAATATACAAATGCACATTTATACATATGCCACCATAAACCATACACATACACCTATCAATAAGAACCAAATTATTAAAACTATTGAATTGAGTTAATTGGATAGAAATTTAACTGGAGTTTTTCATGCTTATACCATTGTTCATTTTACTAAGTGATTATATTCTCTGACAGAATGCCCTGTTTTCCAAAGTTAATTAAATTACATGAAGCTACATGCAAGTATTCTAACTTACCGAATTAGATCTCCTTTTGATTCCAGATATTTGAGCTGCAGAGCAATTAGTACTAATGTATTTCAAATCATTAGCTATTTTCCTTTTCACATTATTCACAAATTGAAGCCAAATTTTAAAATATTATCATTTATTTGATAAAGTATGTATTTAGTTATAAACTAGTACTCAGATTTGTATTTGTACAAACATACAGATTATTTTTCATACTATTATTGTTTGTAATATATAAAATATTTTTTCAGATATGTAGAACACTATACTCCTTTTTATTTATTCATGAGAGACACAGAGACAGAGAGGCAGAGACACAGACAGAGGGAGAAGCAGGCTCCCTGCAGGAGCCCAATGTGGGACTCAGTTCCAGGACCCTGGGATCACGACCTGAGCCAAAGGCAGATGCTCAACCACTGAGCCACCCAGGTGCCCCAATTTCCCCTTCTTTTAAGGACATCAGTCATACCGTTTTAGAGCTCACACTAATGATCTTATTTTAACATTATTACCTCTTTATGGACTCTATCTCCATTCTGAGGTACAAGGGGGTTAGGATCTCAACATATTACATTTTAAAGAACATAATCAGCCCATAATATTAACATGGAGCATCACATATTAACCCAAAAAGTAGATTTATACATAGGCTTCATTTTTAAGCACTTTTAAAATACAGCTTATGGGCATTGATATTGCTGATCTGAGTTTTGCTCATCTCTGCTTAGAAGATCAAGGAGTAGTAAAACTCCCCAGGAGTTTATTTGCTGAAATTTCTTGTTTCAAAGTGAGATATCTAGGATAGTTAGTGGGCAAATGAAAGTAAATCATCTAATAGCTAAAAATTGGTATTTCAACAGTACCATACATTTTAGGTTACTTTTTAAAAGATCAAGTTCTCAAGTTCCTATTATTACATCGCATGTATAAGTGCATATATACACACATACTATGACTATGCTTTTATATGTCTTATACGTATGCATAATGTACACATAAACATGAAGGTATATTTGACATGTGTACATATAATTTATGAATAAACATATGAAGACATATGAAGATGTCTAAGATATGTGTATAACGAGTAAATCCCCATTAGCACGTAATTCTTCTTTGCTTTTCTTGTTAAGAATTTTTAAAACTGGGGTGCCTGGCTGGCATAGTTGGTTAAGGGCCCAATTCTTATTTTTGGCTCAGGTCGTGATCTCATGACCTTGAGAAGGAGCCACGGGTCCAGCTCTGTGCTTAGCGGGGAGTCTGCTTCTCTCCATCTCCCTCTGCCTTTTCCCCACTACTCTCTTTCTTTTTTTCTCTCTCTCCCAAATAAATATATAAATCTTTGAAAAAAATAAATTTTAAAGCCAAAAGAATTATAAAGTGAGGTGCGATAGTCATTTGAACATATTGGAGCAACATATCACACAAATGAATACACTTTTTAACTCTAAAAAGATAGCAAAGCACCTAGCAATGAGTTTATAGTTTATAAACGCTTAATACACAACTGTGTGTTATGGTGGTGAATCACAAAATGCATGAAATAGTGGAAAACCATTATTTTAAAAAAATAAAAGAAGTAACGGCACTTGGATTCTGGAATAAGGACACAGGGAAAAAGCCTATTGCCTAACCACCAAATCTTTGAGATTTAAGGTACGTGGGATATTTATTGCAGTGATGTAATTAGACTGCCTTGATATATGAAAGGACCAAATTAGGGAAAACTAGTTGCTGCTCACATAACCTCAGATCTCTAGATAGCAAATGTATAGTTCCCTAGAAGTTACATTTTTGCATTTAGAGACATATCAGGTGACTATTTAATGAAACCAAAATATTTATGAAGATCTGAGTAGGTGGCACAAGTAGGATAAAAAAAAAAAAAAAAAGACCAGTCTGACAGGACTGAGAAGAAGAAGAGATGAAAATTAAACCAAGCCAAAAATGGCAGGAGGTGAAGTAGAATGAAAAGGAGACCATAGGCGAAAACATGGGGGATTTTGTGACTTAATATGCACGATTTTCTACTAACTGCAAAATATGAAGGAAGATATAACCCTAGGGCAAAAACGGTTTCAGATTTGCTGAGGCTAACTAAATTATATTTTTCTTAACTTTCCTATATCTCATTAGTCTCATGGGTAAAATCAATCAGCCATTCTTTTCACAGTGTTCTGAGGTTTATTTCTGTGTGTAAAATGCTAAGGATGTATTAGATAATCAGTGAAACTCAGTTGATCTTGGGTCAGGTTTATTGAATTAAGAGATGTGCAAAGCAATTCCAAAATAATTGAGTCAAATATAAATATTACGTGAACAGGTAAAGAAGAAATCCCCATGAAAGTATAATTCTTCAAAAGATGGACAAAAGGAGAGAAAAAGGATACTCTCTTTTTCCCCATATGTGCACTTTGGACAATAGTAATTAAAATAATACTACACATTGCCTTCATTCTCAATGAATAAAATGAATACTAATTTGTGGAAGACTCCCAGATAATTCCCTGCGTTAAAACAAAGGTTAACCGTCGAATCAGGCCCGTGGCTGTGTTCACACCAACCTTTACTAAGGATACAAATCAAAGAGAAAAGGAAGAAACAGAAGAAATTTCTTTTTCTGGAGGAACCAAAAGTGTCTGAAGCAACTTCTAAGAATGTCTCTGTCTCTCTTTTTTTAAAGATTTATTTATTTATTATTTGAGAGAGAGAGAGGAGCGGAGGGGCCGAGGGAGAGGGAGAGAGAGAATCTCAAATAGACTCCCTGCTGAGGGTGGACCCCCATTGCAGCCCTTGATCTCACAACCCTGCGTGGATGCTTAGCCCACTACACCACACCACACAGGCACCCCCAGCAGGTCTCTTTATCTTTTATTGAAACAGGTTGTCATTACCTCTTAATAGAAGAGGTTTTGAGTAATGGGCCACACACACAAAAAAAACTGTTTTGATTTCAAAACTCCTTCTCTGTATAATGCTCATTAAATGGAAATATGTTTCTATTACTATGTCCTAATCGCCTGTCAGCCATGACTCCTAAACCCATGATTTCTGGGTTTTCCATTGAGCCACACAGAGACTAGATATATCCTGCTCGAAGCATGTTCCAGAGAGGAGCTCCCAGTATCTCTCTAATGGTAAATACCATTAACATTTTTACAAGGTCACCTAGTTAGTATATTTCCTTCAATCTAACTCATAAACCATGAGTGCGACAAACCTGGTGTTCTTCCCATCAACAAGTCAATCGTCTTATAGTTGATTCAATAAATGGTTAGGAAGTCAGTCTAAAGCATAAGACATCTCTGACTTTCTCTTTTCTTATTCCAGCATTTGATGAAATTGTTAAAGTATGTTAAGGAATACGTATAATTCTAGAAATTCAAAAAATAAAAATAAAAAAATAAAAAAATAAAATAAAAATTCTAGAAATTCATTTTAGAAACTTCAACTAGTTCTTCATTTCTACTCAATCAAAAGTGAGTTTCTAATTACAAACAAAATAGCATTTTTTTTTTTACTTATTGTCCTTTTCAACCTTGTCACTGAAAAAAAAAATTATGTGTTGGTTTATTGCAGCTTAGGACACACTATGCGTGTCCTGGGACTAATTCTGTCTCAATGCCAGATTTACTTTTACCATCTTCGCATTCTGTGCTTCCAGGGGGTTTACTCCTAGTTTTTTGTGTGTGTGTGTGTGCCCTATAATCTCCCATCCTCACCGGCCTCCAAACACATATTGGAAGAAGAATTAGTGGCTGTGGATCATTCTTCACTTCTGTATCATTTCATTCTTATTTTCTCTGTGCGAATATTGAAAGCCCAAAACAGCATTCCCTCTCTTTCCTGCCCCATTTCCTAAAGCAGCCCTTTCGTTCACTGGGATAGTTCTAGGAATCTAGACATCGGTTTTCATTCATTCTACATTGCTTTGTGATGTAGAGAGGGAAGGGATGCTTTCCTAGCTTACATTCTAGACCTCAATAATCATCATTTCTCACCCTTACTGGAAACACTGCAATAACCTGATCACTACTCTTCTCAAAAGACTTTACTTTCTCCCCATGTCCACTTAATAAAAGCTATATTCCTTAATCTGATATTCATTACCTGCCTGAAATTATCTTTCTACCCTCATTTTCTCTTCTTTATATAACCCATAAATCTGTCACCTTGTTTTATTCACCTTCCTTGAAACACTCTTCACTAAAGCCAATTAAACTGCTTATATTTGCTCATTTTCACCAAACAATTACATCCAGGTTCCCATTAAAAGTCTTACCATTATTTCAGTTATTTCCAGTCCCTTTTATACCGTGTGATAAACCATAACACTTCTAGTATTATAACTCACCAAATATGGTAAATATTTTTAATGAAGTAAAAAAAATCAGTAATAACCAATGCATCTAAGGTAAGAAGATATTGAAGCAAATATTTCTTCAATTTATTTATTTTTTTAAGATTTTATTTATTTACTAATGAGAAACACAGAGAGAGAGAGGCAGAGACACAGTCAGAGGGAGAAGCAGGCTCCATGCAGGGAGCCTGATCGTGGACTCAATACTGGGACTCCACGATCACACCCTGGGCCAAAGGCAGGCACTAAACTGCTGAGCCACCCAGGGATCCCCTATTTCTTTGATTTAAAACAAAGGTAATGACATTAAGTTTGTTTTTTTTTTTTCAGTTGACATGCACATCAGTACTTTTACAAACAAGGATAATCTTTTCCCATTATTTCCAATTCTAAATTTTCCAGTGATTCTTACTAAGTCGTTCTAATATTGCAGCGATATCTATTGAGATATATACATATTGGTATTTGACCTCATTCTATCCAGGTTTGATATTTTTAAATAAATGTCCAAGTTTTGTGAAAAGCAGAAGTAAGCCCTTTATACTTACTCTGATTACTAAGGCTGATACTTTAATAATTTGGTGCTGTGAGTACTCAAATTAAAAATGTCATTCAATTATCTATTTTCTCAGTTATAAGCTCATGAAATTAGAGAAAACATCCTTCTTTGTTCAATTTTGCTGTTTGTAACTATTTCACTAACTGATTATAAAATAGAGCAATTACCTTCTCCAATAGCAAATCAAATTAAAGTACATTAATAGTTTGTGATTAACTATTTTCAATTTCGAAAAGAAACTAATAGAATTTTCATCTGAAATGCATACCAAATGATCCTGGATACTGTTCGTGTTAATAGTGTCAAACAGATTATGGTAGGCAAAAGAATTTAGTAAGATTGATGTTAAGCTCTCATTGTTTGGTACCTTACCTACAACAAATTTGAAGAATGGCTTTCATTTAGATTTAAAAGTAAATAGATATTTTTTACCATAAAAAATGAAATATTGGAAAACCAGTAAAAATGAGGGTACTATATACTTTCTCAAAAAAAAAAAAAAAAAAAAAAAAAGAATCACCTAAAAATCAAAAAAAAAAAAAATAGTCGATTTCTAATTCACACTCTGAGTGCTGGTATCACATAAACAAATCTTAACATAAGTGATATACAAATTTAGGATATATTAGAAAAATGTATGTAATATATTATTAATTATATAGATACATATTATACTATGCTATATAAATGTGTCTGTTATTGAAGAGAATATGGAACATCTATATTCTATCATTATATTTTAAAATTCGTATAAATATATGAGCTTCTGGTTAAAGGATTGATATGCTCCAAGTATTGTTTGTTTACATATACATACACTATCTTATTTATTCTCTACTGTGAGGTAGAAACTACCTTCTTGAGATGACTGGGTGGCTCAGCGTTTGAGCATCTGTCTTTGGCCCAGGGCATGATCCTGGGGTCCTGGGACCGAGTCCCACATCGGGCTCCCTGCATGGATCCTGCTTCTCCCTCCGCCTGTGTCTCTGCCTCTCTCTGTCTCTGTGTCTCTTATGAATAAATAAATAAAATCTTTAAAAAAAAAGAAAGAAATTACCTTCTTTTCTCAGAGGAGGTAAATGAGAGAAAGAAAGTTACATAACTGGCCCATGGTCCTGAGAAAGAAAGAAAGAAAGAAAGAAAGAAAGAAAGAAAGAAAGAAAGAAAGAAAGAAAGAAAGAAAGAAAGAAAGAAAGAAAAGAAAAGAAAGAAAGAAGAAAAAGAAAAGAAAGAAGAAAGAAAGAAAGAAAGAAAGAAAGAAAGAAAGAAAGAAAGAGAAAGAAAGAAAGAAAGAAAGAGAGAGAGAGAGAAAGAAAGAAAGAAAGAAAGAAAGAAAGAAAGAAAGAAAGAAAGAAAGAGAGAAAGAAAAAGAAAGAGAAAGGAAAAAATGAAAGAGGAAGTCCCCACCTTTACCCCTAGGCAATTTGATTCCAAAATATGCTTTATAGGGAGATAGAGAGATAGATACCAAAGATGCTGTCTATAGACTAAACATTTCACTGTATAAATAAAATACGAATGTGAAGACTAAACAAGTAAATCACCTAAAGTTTCTCAATCGGCTACCATAAATTATGGGACTAAAACCATTTTTCCTTATTACTAGACCAATGATAGATAAGCTGTTAAAAATAGGTTTTTTACTTCTGAAATAAGCTTCCACTCAAGATAAATAACCCTAGGTTTGGTCTGTGGGATTGAGGAAACATGCCGTGGGGGTGAAGAGGGAGAGCTAGGTTCTTGTCTTCATGGAATTGAAGAATGAATCTTGTGGACAAAGGAGAATGAGCAAAGCAATAGAAGTTGAGCAAGCAAGGATACAGAAAAAACTCTCAGGCGTGAGAGGGGTCCCGACCTGGCTGCCGCACAGGGCCTTTAGGCTGGACTTCTACTGAAAGCCAACCCTGGCACCTAAATCCTTTCAACGTCTCTGTTGGTACCGCCATTGAGTAAGGCCCAGTGAGAGCACTTTTAATGGCTTACATCCTTCTTGGGGTCCAGTGGTAATTTTTTGTTGTCACAAGTAGCTGTTATAACAAAGGCCTCACGTCTGGCACCTGGGACAGGGGTGGTCTGCTTTGTGTACCTCTGGTTTCCTTTCATCTCCACATTTTTCGGATTTCTGTGAGGCGGATTCCGTGGCCCAGTCCCTATCTCTCCAGACCTAGCCCTGCCTGGCCCTTACTCAGGGACAATTCTAAGGTGCAGAGAGGATTGAGGGCTTTTGTTCTGGAGTCTTCACTTCTATCGTCCTCCTCAAACTTTTTTTTCATTTGAAAAGTACAATTCCTCTTCAACACCAGTATTCCATCGACTGCATCTTTCAGAATATTTAAGTTAAACTCAAGATTTCCTACCTCCTGCCGGGTGGTTGTTTGAGCTCAACATTCTTTCTTTCAAGATCAACATTTTCCACGTGGAATGTGGCTTCTCTTATAGGTTCCTGGTGACCTTGGCTGGGGCTCCCCTGCCCAGGCAGTCGCTGGATGCTGGGATCATGGGCAGTACGTTGGTCCTTTTCTTCAAGAAAGCCACTGCTCTACCACAAAGGCAGAATCTTCACTAACAAACTGAAAACAGAGGGAAAATGAGTCTCTCCAAAGACATCTTCTGTGTTCTTTTTGATGCAGTTTTGGAATATGGGTGAGGTCTGGAGCCGACGACCAAGAAAGCATTCTTGAGACATCTTTGGTGCAAAATGGTGGTTTTATTAATGCACGGGGACAGGACCCGTGGGCAGGAAGAGCTGCTGCCCTGGGCCTGTGAGGGGAGGCTGATTATGTACCTGGGAGTTGGGAGGGGTTTGAAGATAGCGTATTCTTGGAGGAATTTGGGGAGCAAAGTTTCCAGGACCTTGAGGGGACTGGCTATTGTTGGGAAATGGTCACTTATTACCATCTAATAAATCCTGAGTCAGGAGACCCTTCAGATGGATATCGGTGGGTCATGTGCTTGGGGGATGATCGCCAACACATATCTTGGGGGTTTAGAGATAAAGGAAATGTCTTAAGGAATTTTTATATGTTGAAGTAGACTCACAGGATCTTGGGCGTGGGGCTAATATTGACTTTTGCCCTCAGCAAAGTATGAACATCGAGGCAGTTGAGTCCATAGAGGAAGGTCCCTCTGCCTTTTTCAAGGACTTGTCCTGGGCTCGCACCTTGTCCTCAGATGTCCCCCCATCATTTTCATCACCTTTACTCAAATGGTCACCATGTTCTGATTCTTCAGCTCCCCTCTGGTGGCCTTGTTCCACTCCCCTCCTCTTGACTCGCCTATTGGTTCCTTTGACATCAGCAGTATTCTCAGGTTGCTCAAGGGTCTCAGCTTTTTGCACTTTCCAGTCACTCTGCTATCTCTGACTTGCAAGCCTCCTTCCTTGTTTTCCCCTTGATCTTTACCCATTAGTTTCCAGGGATTCGTTTTGCCATCAATTACTTCAGTCTCAGTAACCCCAGACCTCCTCTATTCAGGGTTGAGGTGATATGCAGTCGAGGCAGCCACGATGACAGGGGCTGCGGCAGGTGGGGACAAGGCAAGAGTGGTCAAAGCAAATGAAATAACTTTTTCAGATAATGTTAATTAATTAGACCTGGATCTACATTGCTGCAGTGTTTTTCAAATATTTTTGTAGCTGTGTATTTGTATTGTGGAAACACTGAAAGGTGTTCACTAGGTTATACATTTCTACCAAAGCTAGACCTTTGCACAGACTCAGGTGTCCTCTGACTCCCACTTGGACAACGTATCAAATAGGAAGAAGCTAGAAATGGGTGAGAAACAGCTGTATTCTGGCTTGATGTATCTCTACATATGCCTGATATAAGACAAATATTAATTATCTATCTGCAATCAATCTAACCACACAAAAAACTCGCCAGGTAAATTATGATTTTGCTTTACTATGACTCTAAATATGTTCATTATGAGTACACACCTCCCGTTTGAAATTTCCTGTATTTACTGAAATGTGGAGGCCCCATTATCCAATGGAAAAACAGCTAAGGATACAGAAGGACTTCATATACTAAACTACTCTGATGGTAAGAATAACATGACCTGCGCAGCAGGTATTAAAATAGGCTGTGAATATTTTTCATATAACACTTGTAAGAAATTAAAAAGGCTCTATAAAGAGGTTTTACGATTTTATAAATAATTATGATAAATGTTACTATCACTAGGTAAGCATCACACCTAGCAGAGTGTGCTTAAAAAAAAAAAGTTTTTAATCATTGTTTCTACCTACCTGTACAAAAGGGAGGGAGGAACTCTCTTTTATTAAACGTTACATTTGTTTTCAATTGCTGTTTACCACATTGCCACAAACTTAGTGGTTTCAAGCAACATCCATTTACTGTACCGCAGACCTATAGCCTAGAAGTCTAGGTAGGCCCCGCTGGGCCCTTCATTTAGTGTCACATAACTTGGAGCCTTTGGAGGAAGAAGCCAGTTCCAGGCTCATTCAGGTGTTGGCTGACATCCTTGTCTTGTGATTTGGGGATCCCAACTTCCCTGATGGCCGCCCGCTGGAAACCGCTCCCCGCTCCGCCACCAGGGCCCACATGACTCCTTATCCTATGACTTCCTCCATCTTCAAGGCAGTGATGGTGCATCACATCCTCCCTATTTTTTTGAATCTGACCTTTTCTTCTGCTAACAGCTGGAGCCAATTCTGCTTTTTAAAAGAGTTTACCTAATTGAGCCAGGCCCATCTGTATTGGATGAATATTTACAGGTCGACTGGCCTGGATCTACATCTGCAAAATCCCTTGATAGCTGCACCCTATTTCATGTGTGGTCTACTAAGCAAGTGCCAGGAATATTGGGAGGTGGGTCTTACTTACTTTAGAATCCTACCTGCCCTAAACACATGCTGCTGCGAAGACTATTAAATATACACCCCAACACCCTCCCCCAAAAACGACCGTGCCAAAGTGAATGTCACTATGCCCGTTAGGAGATGAGAAAACTGAAGCTTCTTCTTCTTATCATTATTTGCCTTGGATTAGTTCATTTAGCTGAATCTGAATTTGATTCCAGGCGTGTCAGGTTATACAACCCCTACATCAGGAGGCTCCAAGCTAAGTCAAAGAGCGGCTATTGGCAAAGAAACATAGATATTTAAGAGGAAGTAAAACTAAAAGATTTTCACTAAGCTTCACAGTATGTCTAAAAACAATTAATTCTAATAAATATTTTTGTAATAGGAAAGTGAGGAGCGCCGAGAGCCTAAAGACATTTTTTCTTTTCTTTTCTCTCTCTCTCTCTTTTTTTATTCAGCTCTTTCCATTGTCTGCCCGCTTTGTAACCTGATAGCACTTGTTAAAAATAAGCCTTGCTTCTAAATCTTTTACTTTCTTAATTGTGGTTTCTCTCCATGGGTTTTATGTTATACAGGACTAGTTTCAATTTACTGGTTTGTGGCATTTCCACATTTCAAGCACCCAGTCAGTTTGAAGGATTAGAAATTTAAGCTTCTTAATGTGTTTCCTGAAAAAGCTGCTCTTAGCAGGAAGCTGGGGAACTGGTTTCACATTGTTTTTAAGAGTGTATGACCTTTAGGTTCTTCCGATGTGGATTAGTGTATTTTTATATCCTTATCTAAATTTTTAATACCTGTCATTGAAAAAGACTGAAGATATATTAAATAAAACGAAATAATTGAAATAGTTTCATATTTGATATTTCCTTCTGACATAATGGTTTTGAAACTCATCGACATTGTTAGGTTTATCCTTGGCTTGTTTCTTTTTATTGCTGAGAGTTTATCACTGTATTGTTAGACTATATTTTGTTTTTTCTATTTACCAGTTGATGACTATTTGGGTGTTTTCAATTTGTTCCTGTGAACATTGCTATAAGTCTTTGCGTGAATATAGATTTTAATTTTGCTTGGGTGGATACCTAGGAGTAAAATCCTGGATCGTATACAAATATACGCTTACCTTTAAGAGACTGTCAAACTGTTTTCCAAAGGGATATACATTTCACATTTCTAGCAGCAACGTATGGGGTTTTTGGGTTTTGATCTCCTCATATTCTTTCTTTTTTGTGGGGGGGAGTTCCTCATATTCTTATCAACACTTAGTATTAACAGTGTTGTGTATTATAGTCCTTAGTGTCAATGGAAAGTACTACCCAAAGTTGGTTTTAATTTGCATTGTCCTAATGCCTAATGATGTTGAACATCTTTGATTGTGAATAGATACTTGTCTATTTTCTCTGGTGGAATGTCCACACAGGTCTGTGCCTTTATTTTATTTGGCTTATTTTTCCTCTTAATACCCAGATGGATACCCAATGTAGTCACAAGGTCCTTATCAGAGAAGCAGGAAACTAAGTGAAAGAAGATGTGAAGAAGGAGGCACTAACTCTTGAGTGATCCCACTGCCGGGAGAGAATGGAGAGCCAGGTACTATGGGCTGCCTCTGAAAGTTATTTTTTTGTTGTTGTTTAGTTTGTTTGTTTCCAAGAACACTGTTTCTCAGAGTCTACAGTCCTTTGCACCAAAATAACCTAAGATTCTTACTTTCAAGTGAACTGAGATCACTCCCCTAAACTTCAACAGCAGTTTAGGTGAGGATTTCAAATTGAATTTTTTCAAAGCACCCCACATAATTCCATGCATGCTTCAGTCCAGTACCTGGTCTTCTACAAAAAGCTTATCTTAATACTCTACACTCACATAGACTTCCCACTTTGTCTGTATCCTCAGGCCGGTCAGAAGAGCCAGCAGTAGGAGGTCATCCTAGTCATTCTAGCATATACATTTTTTTTTTTTTAGGTTAATCTGACTTTGTCTTATCTGATGTCAGCACCTAAACTCAGGCTTTCATTGTGAATACAAATGGCTCGACTTTAATTCAGTCCATTTTTGACACAACTGCCACATATTTTCAAAAATATTATAGCATGATCTTTGATATTATTAGCAGATTTCCTTTTTAAAGATTTTATTTATTTATTCATGAGAGACAGAGAGAGAGAGAGGCAGAGAAACAGGCAGAAGTAGAAGCAGGCTCCATGCAGGGAGGCTGATGTGGGACTCGATCCCAGGACCCTGGGATCATGCCCTGAGCTGAAGACCGATGCTTAACTGCAGAGCCATGCAGGTATCCCCATTAACAGATTTTTTTTCTGTATTACTATTTTTGATCTATTCCAATAAATGAGCATTGTCTGAGCGGCAATAAATAAAATAAATAAATAAAAATAAAAATAAAGAAATTTTCTCATAGTTCTGTAGGCTGGGAAGGCCAAGATCAAAGTGCCAGTAGATTTGGTGTCTGAGAAGAGCCCACTTCTTGGTTCACAGACCATCCATCCTCTTCCTGTGTCCTCATATGGTAAAAACTTGCAGAAAACTCTCTGGGTTTTCTTTCACAAGGAATTCTAATCCCATTCATGGCTCCACCTTCATGACCTAATCACCTGCCAGTTTTTCCACCTCCTAATACCAACACATGAAAGGTTGCAGTCTCAACATACGAATTCTCTGGAACACAGACATGACAACCGCACTCCCTTTTACCCTGCAATCTATACTCATTTGCATTACTAAACAGGAATCCTCAGAGCTTTAGAGAAAAATTTCTAAAAATGTTGTCCATGGAACCACATTATCAGCATTACCTGGTATCGCCAGTTAGATCCCAAGACTAGACATTTACTGCCCACTCCACTAAATTTGTCTTACATTTATCCTTAAGCTTTTCTTTCCTTCTTACCCCTTAACCCAGGTACATGAAACACAAAACCACCCTCAGATGATGGCAACTTCCCTGACAAAGTCCCTTAATGGCCCAGATCACCCAGACCTTTTTGAGCTATAACCCCCCCACACTTGTACCTACACAGATGAACTATGGACTGAACTCCAGAATGACCTACCATATCTTTACTTCATTATAATTCTAAAATCTCCACCTGAGAGGAGCCTCAGCTCCATTTACATAACATACAATATATATGTCGGTGTGTTTCCTTAAGGTAAACTTGCAAACTTAATCCCACCTCTACATACAATGACAAGTCTTCCCTATCTAAATATTCATCTGAACCCTGAACAAAAGGAACTTATTCATTCTCCTTTGGGGAATTACAGCTTTGTTTTTTTGTTTTTGTTTTGTTTTTGCTTTGTTTTGTTTTTTTCATGATCTTATGGATTTTCTTTATTATTTTTAATTTATTTTTTATTGGTGTTCAATTTGCCAAAATATAGAATAACACCCAATCCTCATCCCATCAAGTGCCCCCCTCAGTGCCCATCACCCTGTCACCCCCACTCCCTGCCCACCTCCCTTTCTACCACCCCTTGTTCGTTTCCCAGAGTTAGGAGTCTCTCATGTTCTGTCTCCCTTTCTGATATTTCCTACTCAATTTTTCTCCTTTCCCCTTTACTCCCTTTCACTATTTTTTATATTCCCCAAATGAATGAGACCATATAATGTTTGTCCTTCTCTGATTGACTTATTTCACTCAGCATCATACCCTCCAGTTCCATCCACGTGGAAGCAAATGGTGGGTATTTGTCGTTTCTAATGGCTGTGGAATATTCCATTGTATACATAGACCACATCATCTTTATCCATCATCTTTTGATGGACACCGAGGCTCCTTCAACAGTTTGGCTATTGTGGACATTGCTGCTAGAAACATCGGGGTGCGGGTGCCCCAGCATTTCACTGCATCTGTATCTTTGGGGTAAATCCCCAACAGTGCAATGGCTGGGTCGTAGGGCAGGTCTATTTTTAACTCTTTGAGGAGCCTCCACACAGTTTTCCAGAGTGGCTGCACCAGTTCACATTCCCACCAACAGTGCAAGAGGGTTCCCCTTTGGAATCCATTCCGCCTGTACTCTTTAGTTGCTGCAAATAAAAGTTTTCTTTGTGTGACAACTCAACCTGATTGAGTAGCTGACTCAACAAGGAATGAACTCACGTTGATTTGGTTTGACACTGGGAATATGTCAAATCCCTAGGCCCCACCCAGACTCACTAAATGGAAACTCTGGGGCGGGGCCCAGCAATCAGTGTGTGCACAAGCTCTCAAGTGCCACATTCCAGTTTCAGAATCACTGCTGTGTAGCATATCTGTCATGACCAAACCACAAGACAAACTCATTTAGTTTTTGGATTTTAATTAAATAAAAATTCCAGCTGTAGGAGACTTATGACTTCAAAGGAACTTCACATTCATCTTGGCTCTCTGGTTTGATTTTTCTTTCTCTCTCTCATTAGCAGATAGACTATGGAGAATTTCAAGGGAAAGAGAAATGTGGACCACATCTCCCTCAGAGTAGCTGCTTTCTACTAATTAGAAAGCTTCCTAGTTCATCACACTATGAGATATTCCTCTCAACCAAAGTAGCAGGTGTAACTTTGTTTAACCTTTCAAGCCTCATCATGTGTTGGGGTCCTTTATCCTAAGGCATGGAACCTGCTTTCTGATGAGAATCTCAGTGACCACTTCTTGAAAGGATTATTCAGAAAAGTGAAGGGAATACAGTATCTTATTCAAACTGGTCAAAGATTGAGTCCATACATAGGACCAATGATAGGAGAGGCAGTTTAATTTTATGTCCGTTAAAAACTATTATATTAAAATTCATTGACAAATGTAATGAGTGAGCAGGGCATGATTTTATACAATGTGCATCATCTAAGGATTAAATTTGCCTGGGAGTGATAATCAAAACACCCACAGTTGAAAGAACATAGAAGTTTCTCTGTCACACAGAACAATCTGAAACAGATAATCTAGGGAAGGGGGAGCATGGGATCTTGTATTTAATTACTCAATTCTACATATGACTTCCACTTGGGAGTTCCGCGGAGGCTTTATGAGCTTCACCATGAACTCCACACTACTCAGCTAGAAGGAGGAGAAAAGAACAAAGAAGTCATTTCTCTTCACTTTGAGAACAGCGTCTACTTACTCAGTGTTTCTCGCAAGATCCCCTTTACCAGAATTTAACCCCAGGTTGAGTGCGGTACCACCTCAATTGCAGCTATTTATCCATAAAATAATCAAAGACCCCGTAAGGAAGAAGGAAACATGGGGACTGGGGCATAACTATGAGTTTCTATGAAAACTGTGGTCTTACAATCTTTACTGTTTTAAACTTTTTCCTTCATTGTCATTTGAGTTATCTAAATTGAAAAAAAATATGTATGTGATTAACATGTGATATGAAAAGACATCATAACGTTGGCCATCCATTTTAATCTTTGGCTTATGCTACTATTTAACTTTCAATTCAGGACATGGTCCTTATATTCCTTATTTTTAAATGTGACATAGATGTGCTTATAAAACTCCAACAAGTGTAAATTGGTCTCTATTTCAACCTGCATTGCTAACCCAGTCAGATAAAATGTTTTTAAAATGCCAATTATGTCCCGTAGGAAGTAGTTACTTCCCAGTGGTTCTAGTAGTTATCTTCATAAAACTCAAGAAGGTTTGCATTCTTTGAATTAGAGTCACTCCTTCGGCCTGTGTGTTCAAGAATTCCTAAGGCAATCATCTTCAAAGTCTTTTCTCAGCTGGATGGATTGTCTGCACAGCATTTCAGAGAGCCTGGGCTCATTCATTCTACATGGACCTAACGAAGTTCTTTCTGCAATTACCAGGCAGAGAGCCTGGAGTCAGGCAGTGACTTTCTATTTTAAACCTACTGGAAGTTGAATTTTTATTTAACAGCACATCACATAGCTGCAACTTAATCTGAAACCCACAACACTATAACCAAAAGAAGGAAAATAGTCTTCTAAAGAAATTGGCAGAACAAAGCTCATATTTCTAATATGAAACAATGATTATAATATATTGCAAAGTCCCACAATCAAAATTAAATAGAAGTATCTCCCATTTATCTTTGCCTTTGTTGGAAGAATTTTTAATCTTTGACCAATTTCATAATAAAATCACCTGCTGTACCTCAGTGTTAATAAAATGGTTTTCAATGAAATGCTATTTATATGTTCTTAAGAGAAAGCTATGAAACTAAAAAAAATATGTGTCGCATTTAAAACAAATATAATTCTGGATACAAAATATATGTTTTAACTTAAAAATAGTCACCTAATTTAAAAAACTAATTCAATTAATTATTGAGGTGAGATAAATTCTGGAACCATTCTTATCTAGATGGTAAATAAAAGGTTGCTAAATAAAAAGCAAATTAATGATAGAATATTAAAATTCATAATTTTTACATAAGACATCTAAATTGATAATTGATTATAAATTTTATCTATCCAAGTTTTTCACAATTTTAATAAAAATTAAAGTCTTGCTCGACTTCTATGATTAATAATGATATATGCTAATTACACTTAATCTAAATGATTAGTTTTCTGTATACGATATGGATACTTGAGGCATTCACAAATGCTTTTGTTAATATAATTATGTCTACAAAGTTTTCATATTATCTCACTTTTTGAAAATATAGTGAAAACTGATATGTGACAGAAGGATATCTTATCCTTCTGATCTCACCAAACTTTTTGCCTTCTCTGAGAACTTAAACAATATTGAAGAATTAGATGGAGGTTTGAAACATGGCCAGTATGAACAAGGAAAAGCTTGTTTTTCATACGGATTATTCTAACTGAAGAATCCAAAGGAATAAGAGTCGCTTTCACAGACCCACAGGGTAGGACATTCTGACTTTCCTCATCCAGGATAGAGCCCAGGCAAAGAACAGAAATGAAAAAAACTGGGTGATGAGAGAGGGGAAGGTGGTGGGTGGAGGTGGGGGAAGGAGGACAACTAGAATATAAAAAAAATAAATAAATAAATAAAAAATAAAAAAAACTTAGAGGATCATGGGAGAAGAGTGTCAGAAAAAGGACCAAAGAAAGAGGAGGTAGGCAGAGAATCATCTGAAGTGAACACTGTTTGACCTAATGGAAATAGACCAAACACTGTATTATTTTTTGGAATACTTTTTACACTCAATCTCACATGTAGTAAGATTTCTAATAATGCAGCAATAACTAAATATCCTGGCCCATATTATGGCGCAATTAAGGAATTGTGGGAGCAGTACCTCAATATATGGGAATATTAAACTTTGGCACTGGATCCAGTTCTGCTGGAATTAAAACCCCTTCTAGAACCAAATGAGGGGGTTCCTGGAAGCCAACTAATTCGGGAGAGAATGAATGGTGCTGAGGATGGTAATAGAACATAAGTAGTAATGGTGTCGAGATTATTACTCTTTCAGAAAAAGGATGCCTTGGAGCCGGTTTTAATCATGGTGTCGTGGCCAGTGGCACAAATATACGTATCTGGAAGAAACCATCCAATTAGAAAGTTGGAACTGTGCTTTTCTGAATAAGTTTATCACTCTGATCCCTTCAGGAAATTTTTTGTGCAATCTATTATAGGAAGGAACCCATGGAAGGTAGTTTATATATTCTGAATTATCCAACATTAATGGTTAAAGATCTCTGAATTTTTCCTGGAGAAGGGCAGGCACCAGCTTGCCCCAAGGTTAGGCACTGAGCACCCCAGGAGGGCTTGAAACCAGCAGTGGTACGGGAGGTAGCACCACGTTAGACCTTCCCAGGCATCTAGCAAGACTTTCGTGGTGGAGATAGATCATACTTCAGAAAGCAAAATGAATAAACTTTGCCCAGGATATTTGGGAAGGTTGCACAAATCTCTTCCTTAAACCGAGCAAACCGATTATATTATGGAAAGATATGTGGTATTTGCTTGGAGAGTCAATTGCAAAAGAGAAGAGTAATGGAGGAAAGAGAACTATGCACACGCCAAACTCCAGATGTTACAGGGAAATTGAGAGAGAGAAGGAAATTTATATTTATTAGCCAAAAAAAAGAAAATAGAGTGGAAAAGCTGGACAAGGGCAGATGAAAGCAGTAAAAAAGCAATGGCAATCTGGAACTTATATCATAATAATTGTATTATAATATATTATTGTATTAATAATTGTATTATAATATATTATAATAATTATAATATGTGTATGAATCAGACGTCAGTGGTCTGAGTACTAGGTTTAACAACACCTAGGACACCCTGTCCTAATTTTGGAAGTCCCACCATAGGCTGTGGAAAAAAAGAAAATGTAAGAGTGTACTTAGACATCACTGAACTGGTGGTGTAGGTGACCTGTGTGTGACACACTTTATTCTGTGCCAGACCTTATCCTATTATAGCCTAGACTGGACAGGGCACTAAATAGAACCAAGTTCTCCATACGTGCTCTGTGCTCATAGATCACAGAATCCAGAGGTACGAGTCGGCGGCTTCCACCTCCTGCCATCTGACACTAAGGAAGGTGGGAACAGGTAAAGTAAAATAGTCTACTTTGAGATTAGGGATCCTTGACAAGACCACGTAGTTTGGAAAATGCCGTTTGGAAGATGTGGCCATTAGGAAGCGGGTTTCTCTTTCTCCGTGAAGGAAATAGGGAATTTTAAAAGGGAATGGGACCTAACAGAAATATAAAATTCCTTTAAAAAAAAAAAAATACGATTTATTTATTTATTTATTTATTTATTTATTTATTTATTTATTTATTTATTTTAGAGATTGAGAGAGAGAGTGAGAGTGGGAGGAAGGGCAGAGGGAGAGAGGGATTCCTGAAGCAGACTCCTCACTAAGTGCAAAGCCCGAAGCAGGGCTGGGTCCCAGGACCCTGAGGTCATGACCTGAGCAAAATCGAGAGTCAGTTGCTTAACCAGCTGAGCCAGCCACGTGCCCAAAATTATAGAATTCTTAATAACATAGAGAAAATGTTCAGGATTCCTCTTAGGAGATCACTGATGAAAGGCACTGGGCTCATGAATTTTAAATAAATGAAACTAGTCTGTATGGATATTCTATATTAAAAAAATATTGATGAACACATGAACAAAATAGATTAGCGCCTTGGATCTTGAGTTCAAGATGCATTTAGAAAAGATTGAGGGGCACCTGGGTGGCTCAGTGGGTTAAGCATCTACCTTTGGCACAAGTCACGATCCCAGCATCCTGGGATCAAGCCCCACATCAAGCTCCTTGCTCAGCAGGGAGCCTGTTTCTTCTTCTCCCTCTGCCCCTCTCCATGCTCATTTTGTCTTTCTTTCACAGCCTCTCTCTCTCTCAGATAAATTGATAAGATTTTTTTTTAATTTTAAATAAAAAAAAAAAAGATTGAAGGCCAGTGTGTTCAGTATTAGATTTAAGAAACTGGTATTACAAAGGATGGGTATAATTTTCCCACAGCAAAGGTGAGGGTTCAAATTTGAGTCACCGCATATCCTCAATACTCGAATCAAAATACATCATCAAGAGTTTGCCTGAAAGTTGCTATTGCAGATGATGTGCTGTGGAAGTAAAGTAATTATTCTTAAATACATATTTATTTTGTTGGGATGCTTATCTCAGCAATCCCGGTGTCATGAGTTCTACCATTTTTAGAATATTGAGTGTTGAATAAGCCTATGGTCCTTGTTTTGGGGAGATTCTTTTGCTGGTATCTCTGGCTCAAGGATTACTGGGGTGGGGGGGATAGTCTTTCTTTCCTCAATTCTCTGGCAAGAATCCTCAGGATTAGAAACTAGGTTCTGCGCCATTACCATGACACCCATTTACAAGCTAAACACTTATCTAATGGAGGCTTAAATAAATCATGATTAAAAGGTTACGTTTCCCAAATATCATGATGTATGAGGAGTGGGAACCAAAACAGTGTCTAATTAACAACCCCTGTTGAAACATAAGGGGAAAAAATCAGCCTTACAGCTAATACCTTTAGAGGATCTTTGATTTGCATACTTGATCACACTCAATCTTTTTCAATCTTTTCTTCTTTTTTCTTCAATCTCCTTAATACCTCATAGTTTACTCCGCTCCCAGAGTTATTTTTTTTTTGGGGGGGGGTTTTACTGTTTATTTATGACAAATGTCCCCCATCCGTGGTCTTCTCCCGTCAGAAGTTCTTTGAAACGATGCCGTCGGCCTTGGCCAGCCGGAGGATGGAGTCATCAGACTCGCCCATCCTGCGAATGGCCCCGCAGATAGCGTAGGTCTTGAACTGCCCGTTGAACCTGCCGGTCACCTTGTCAACCTCGGCCACGTTCATCTGGATGGACGCGTGGTCCTTGGCGCCGATGATGCGGTTGCTGGCGGAGCATTTCCGCGGCACGTACAGGTCCACGAACTCGCCGGCGTCGTTCTGCATGTCGAGGGCGCACCTGCTGCCGCCACCACGAGCTCCAGCGCAGAAAGCCCAGAGTTATATTTTAAACCATCCCTTTTGCTTCCAGTTTACTTACCTCCTTCCTCCATTCTTGTCTACTAGAGAAAGAATCAGTCCCTAGTTACTCCTTCGAGTCTTGTAAATTCTGGCTTCTCTTAAGCAGTGTAGTAATGGAAGCTTTCCTCAACCCAGGTAGACTTGAAAATATTCATCCTCCCAGAATTTAGCTACTCTCTGCTTTTTATCCCTTAGAACTTGGTATTTGGTGTAACTTAAAATCAACCAAGGAACAACTCTGCTCCTCGATCATGAATCCTTTAGCTGATGATGCTTGGCTTCCAAGCACTTTAATACTTCAGAAGTCCACAGGGTTGGTAACCAAGCAAATCAGCAATGACATCAACTCAATTTCCTTGCAGAACTGATTTCACAAAATTCCACTAACGTATCTTGCAAATTCTATTTCTCTTGCTATTTACATTTTGTGCCATATTACATGTTATAATATTGCAATATTACATATTTTTAATGCCTTATTACAAATTTTTAATACCTAAAAGAATGGGGTTCATTCTTTTATGCTAAGAAGTCAGAACTTTATTTTACATCATACTTTTTTTTTTCCTTGAAAGGGAAAATGATGGTGGTATTGAAAACGGATAAATATCTAAAGTTATGATTAAATATAGAACAAAGGCCATCTTATACAAGAGTGAAACTGGAGTATTTACCACTTATTCTATTACCTTCTCCAAATGTATTCCAATTTATTATTGAGTTAATTTAGAATGATGAACATGCCACTTTGGTACATCATCTCTTAATATTCGACCTCAATTCAGCAATGTAAAAATGCTAGATTCAGAGTGCTGCTGTGAATAAAAAGATATGATCATGTCTTGAAATCATTTTATATTTTTTTACTATCTCATGTCATATTTGGAAAAAAATACCTAGAAAAGTAATGTGTCTCTTCAGCCTAGTAGAAGTGCATTTTATGAAATCATTTGAATATCACTAAAGAAAAGTTACATTGTACATGAGATAGTGAGGGGTGGCAAAGTGAGGTTGGTGAAATACAGATTTTTATATTTACACTTCTGTATAAGAATCATCCTGTGCACATTGTTTGACATTGTATTTCTATATATTTTCTGTGTTAGATGTATGTAAGAATGTGGGAATTGCTGGGACTGTCTAAGGACTTCATACTTTTGGATTTAACCCTAGAAATCCAAGATTGGTTTCTACCCTAAAAGTAAGCCTAATACAACATATTAAAAGAATAAAAGACAAAGACAAAGTAATACATGATCACTCATGATGAAAAATCTCAACAATTTGTTTTCAAAATACCAAAGTATTATTTCATGAGATTGCATAGAAAATATATTCTATAATATTAATTGTAAATTATATTCTTGAAAAATATATTGAAAAATATATTCTTTACAATTAATTGTAAAGAAAACACCTGGAAAGGTGTGCTCTTACTGACAAATCCATATGTCACCATTTGTTCAGGAACAATCTCTGATAGAATGATCAGCCTTCCCTAAAATCCTGAGGAACCAGATCAAAGGCCAATGTACAATCCATTTATTTTCCATTCACTAAATGAGGTTGATGTTAAGGGACATTGAATAGGTAAGTCTGTGAAAATGATAACTTTTCAACTTACACAAATGAGAGGGGAGCTATGTCTTGCAGAAGAGATTAAAATACATGATTTCTTTCACAAATCTCACTGAGGTTAACAGAGTTCTTGTTTTAAAGAATGGTATAAATATATCAAGAGTTGAACCCAGTCCAAAGGGAAGATGATGGGGGCATCTGAGAATGAATCATTCCTATGAGAAGTAAGGGTTTAAAGAGATGGACGGGGGCAACAAAGGGGCAGAGATGGTAAGCCAAGCCTAAGAAGCGTGCCCAGGAAAATGTTCATCTTCTTATCAAGTCCATCCGCCACCACTGCCTTCAGTTCCTCCTACGGATCTCAATTCTGCATTAAGAGATCGTAACTGCCTTCCCCAGCCGGATCCTAAGCTGCTTATGTATCTTTCCCATCATAGGTCTTCTGGATTTTAGAACTGCGGTCTATAAATAGAAACAAAACAAAACGAAAAACCCCACAAAATTATTAAATTTTCTATTCACATGTAATCTTAAGAAAGGATTAAGTTTTATTACTATTTCATATTTAAATTAACTGCAATGCAAGTTGATAATTTATAAATAGATGCATGGTATTTATTTTATTTAAAATGCCATGCGTGCATGGTATATACAGCCTTTCCAATTGCTGTAAATATTTTGTCTATATTTCAATACTAAAACTATTTTGAAGAATCGCTTTCTGCATGTTTTACGATATAATTTACCGGTGACCAATTTTTCGGCGTGATATATACAGTTATGAACGATGAACAGAAAACTCTGACTGGAGTAGAATTTAATATTCCTATTGCTTAACGGAACTTTGAAGTCCTAGGTGCTGATGTTCTTAGGTCTTGACTCCTGCAATCCTATTTACCATCGCTATTGTCAAGTGCAGAGCATTTCTACTATCAAAATCAGGCCAGTTCATACATAATTCTCTTCCAATTAAGCTTCGGGTCCCGGGCGGTCACTTAAACAAACACCAGATTATCTACATGCGGAGTTTATAAAGGGAACAGAAATAAATTGGTAAATAATTTAACACAACTTGCACTTGAAGACATACCAAGAATGTCAGCCCTGAGCAGGACCCCTGAGCAGCCTCTGTGATGAAATGCTTGTAAATGAATTGGAGCCCTGCCAGTGCATAGCATGGAACCTAGAACTGACTGGATGTCAGTGCACACTTACTGTCGAGCCTGGACACACACACACACACACACACACACACACACACACACACCCCTCAAAGCCCTTACCTCCCCTCTCCAGTGATCCACTGCCTTGATCTTCTAAGAAGTTCCCTTTTCCCTTCTGCTTCCTTGATTAGGAAATGAAACCCTGGCTTTCTTGGAATCTACATCCCCTTTCCTCTTTTTTTTTTTTTTTAATTAATTAATTTATTTATTTATTTTCCCCTTTACTCTTCTTGACCTCTCAGTTTTCTAAGAATACTAAACTGGTCCCTAATCCACATCTACTGCAGGAGGTATCGACGTTCCTCATAGTCCTTCACATGCCTATGTTACATCTGAATATAAACTATTTTCAGCTAAAAAGAATAGTCTGCCTGTAAACAGAATAACAGTGATGTACAGTAGATGCAGTAACATTTTTTAGCACATGAAATCTGAATCAGATGTTTGAAAATTTGACAAAATTGGAAACTAAGCGACAATGGACAACTGAATATCTTAGAATCAATGTGTCCGTGATTAAAAGTAAAACAATAAATGTTTGTTGAGCAGAATACTGGCAGACTCCCAGGTATGAGCCCAGTGCTCATTTATATCCTCCAGACTCCCCAGGCCAATGCAGAAGCAAGCGCAGGCTTCTTTGTAAACTTGGAGTTGTGCAATTAAAACAAAGGCCATGTATCCAAATGTCTCTCGGGTTCTTGCTTAAAATGCCTCAGAACAGGGACTCCTGGGTGGCTCAGTGGTTGAACAGCTGCCTTTGGTTCAGGACGTGACCCGGGGTCCTGGAATCGAGTCTCACGTCCGGCTCCCTGCCTGGAGCCTGCTTCTCCCTCTGCCTGTGTCTCTGCCTCTCTCTGGGTGTCTCTCATGGATAATTAAATAAAATCTTTAAATAAATAAACAAATAAATAAATAGCAGGGTTCACAACCTATCCCACATCACTGATGTTATCATTTAACAGTAATACACATGATAACATTTTCATTTCTCTTGTAACGATCTTGGAAATGATCATGAGCTTCAATGAATAAAAAATGTCTTATTTATTTGCCTTCTCAAATACCACCCCATAAATGATTTAGACTTTGTATTACACCATGGAATCCTTGATACTTTCCTTGCAATTTCTTCATTATACCTGTGTTTCTCAGGGAGATTTCTAAGTTTTGCACATGCCTTTGCATGGTAGGTCCTCTGGTTCTAGAACAATGGTCTACAAATATCAATAAACGATGGGATCTGCTGATACACGGTTTTAGACTTGAGAAAACAAAGGTTAGGTATTACAAATACTTCATAGATAAATTAACTGCAAGGCAAGTTTATAATTTGGATTTACAAATGGATGCGCAAATGTTCATATTTTTAAACTGAAAAGATGACAATTTTATTGTGCAATTCATGTATAAAAACTTTTGGAAAATACTGTTCTGAAACATAAGTCACCCTGATAATATTTTAATATTTTTCATATTGAGTCATGAATGTTTGATCAGGTTATGACATAGTAGGTCTACAATATTCTATATAATAAATAAATGAAACTCATTGAGATATTATACTTCAGCAATATAAAGATGGCTATTCTCAAATAAGATGGCCTACTTTCTATTTTTCATTTGATCCCTTTTATCACAAAATAGAGAATATTAAATAAAATTTAAAATAAGGAGGGGCACCTGGGTGGCTCAGCGATTGAGCATCAGCCTTGGGCCCATGGCGTGACCCCGGGGTCCCAGGATCGAATCCTGCATCGGGCTCCCCGCAGGGAGCTGCTTCTCCCTCTGCCTGTGTCTCTACCTCTCTCTGTCTCTCATGAATAAATAAATAAAATTTTAAAAAAGAAAATTAAAATAAGGAACAAAAATCCAAAGAGACCCGAATCCTTTACTTTTGTGGTTTTGCCACAGTCTTAGTGGAGTACGTTAAACACAGTTGCAATCAAATCATACATATAATTTTGTGTTCAGCTTAATCTCCGTCTTCTACACCACAGCAGGTCTCTTTTGTCGCTGTGATTTCCCCATAGTTTACGTCACGTACTATAGTGCCCCCCTGTCCCCAGGGCATTGTTCTGCCCACACCGCTTGCTGGCAAATACATCTGCTTTTCTGACCGGTAAGCAGCTCTGCATCAGTGTCGCCCACTGATCACCTCATTAGGCCCTGCAGCCACCATGCATGCTGCTCGGCGCACAGTTTCAATGCTCAAAGTTGCTCAAACCCCTACTTGGAATATAATTTTGCAACGGCGTGCCTGGCTCTTGCGTTCATGAGCAAGAGCTTGTCCATATTTGTCAATGCATATCTATAGGGTCACGAATATCTATGTCCATATTTGTCAATGCATATCTATAGGGTCACGAATCCAAATGCCCTCAGGATCCGGGCAATAAAGTAAGCTGGTAAAATGCTGGGGCTGAAAAAGGGCCACTCTTCACACGCTATTAATAATCAGTAAGTTCCAAAAAATAGGAGTGTGTGTGAAGCGTGACCCAGAACGCAGGCCCTGACTAAATGGCACATCTGCTATTTAGCTGCGGTTAATTTTTCACATATGGTCATGCTGCTCCACTGAAGCCAGAGTTCCACATTCTTAATTTTTTTTTTCTTTACACGGTACAAAATCGTAAATTCTATATAAACTTTCCAAACTGTTAAGGGTTGGCTAGGATCTGTTAAAGGTCCTCCATCAGAGGCCAAATAACACCTGTCCAGTTTCTGAGCGCTCTGAAATAGCAACATGGTGCGTGGTAACGCTGTGCACGGTCTTAATAACATGCTGGTTTTAACACTAACCTTAATAACACTGCAAAATCGATTATAGATAATCCAATCATTTTTTCGGATTTTCCATACAAATACGGAAATCCAAACCTGTTAACTGATTTACCTCAAGGTAGGACATAACTGGATAGCTGTCATTAGTACCAAGAACACTTGAGTGTCTCTCCCTCTCTCTGGTTAAAATGTTGAACAATTTCAAAGGATAAACAAACCAGCAAACAAAACCCAACTTTCTGTAGTATCTTAAGCAACCATAATTTAATAAAGTGAAGTTCAGATTCCATATAACTTTATTCCTAATCACATGGAACTCCAAATCGATCACTCTTTTAGCAAAATAATAAGACAAAATGGAGCAGACAACAGTGGGTTTCATAAAACAACTCTTTGATCGTGTTCATGGTCTACTACAGAGGGGACATTAACTTTCGCATATACAACATTTTTCCCGTCACGCAACTAAAACCCTTATTGAGAACCAGCAGCTGAGAAAGCTCTAAAGAGACAAAAGTCTAGTTACAAACGCTGTCACTGTTTGACAAAGGACAAATCACTTCCCGCGGTTAATCTAAAATTTCTTCACCTACAGAAAAGTCCTAAAAACCCAATGCATAATCTTTTTTAGCAAACTAGGAAATTCGTGGGCTCCTAAAACAAAAAATCTAAAAGGCATCTCTAGCTTCAAAAATGGCATCGAGATTCAGCCCTGGTTCTCTCTCTCTCTCTCTCTCTCTCTGCTTGGCCTTCCTGTGTTGGTCCCATGAGCAGGTCATCTCATACCCCATGGTGACTACGGGGCTCAGCTGCTTCTGAGGTCATACCATGTAGAACCCAAGAACACTTTTTCTTTTCTTTTTTCTTTTCTTCTTTTCTTTTCTTTTCTTTTTTCTTTCTCTTTGTTCTTTTTCTTTGCTTTTTTTCTTTTTACTTTTTACTTCTCTTTTTTTTTTCTTTTGACTTTCCTTCTTTCCTTTCCTTTCTTTTCTTCTTTCTTTTCTTTTTTTTCTTTCCTTTCTTTCCTTTCTTTTCTTTTTTTCTTTATTTCTTTTGTTTTCTTTTTCTTTCTTTTTTTTTTTTTTTTTTTTTTTTTTTTTAATTTGGACAAAAGCCTTAGAATAGCTTTGTTCATGGCTTTAGTCTGTTCCCAACCCTGCAGCAATCTGCATGGGAATGTGGTCTCATGGGTTGGTCACAGCTGGAGGGCCTGGCCGTCAAGGGGACATGCTGTGCCCTGGTGGCTGGGGTCTGGAGGGCCTAGTTCAAGGGCAAAGCACACAGTTTCCTAACAGGAAACAGACGTGAGGTAGGAAATTTAGCGCATCATCTCTTTGACGCTGCGTGGTTTTGGAAAATATTATATATACGTAAGTCATGTTATGTGACAGTACGAGGAAAACGGCTCTTCTTCTTTAACTCATAGATACTTTTGAAGAAAAAATCATATTTTTGAAAAAAAATCATAGATACTTTTGAATATGAGATTGCCATAGATCTTTATCAAAAGCAAGAACAGGTGTACGTGTGGGTCTATGTGTAAGCAACACAAGAAAATAGGACAAGGAAATCTCAGCATTGGCTGACTAGCAACCGGAGTACAAACATTTCTGTCCTTTCTTTTAAGCTACAGTCTGTTGGGATCAATCCTGGTGGACAGAGGGGGGCATGTGGGACGAGAAACGATGTTTTCAAGCACGTTGAGGTCAGGAAAGACACAGAGAAGCTGTTACAGTGCAACAGTTCAATGACATAAAAAAAATAATAATAATTTTAAAAAGTGGCACATCCAATCAATGTCTCCATGACAGGCTGCTTCGGTGTCGCCGCTACTCATTCTGAGTCGATCCCCTGCGGCCCCAAGGCAGAGAACCTGACAGATCTGCAGCTCTGAGAAGGCGGCGCGTGGCTACGCGGGCGGTGGACGAAATCCAGGCCCATGGAAGCTCCGGGTCTGTCCCGCCCAGCGCACCTGCGCCCCCTGACCTGGGGCACGGGGCTCCTCGCAGGGAACCAGCAAGGCCCGGCTTTGGGGGGGGGGGGGCTGAGCCCGCAGCAGGCAGGAGGCCGGGGTCCCGCTGCGCCCTCGCCCAGTCCCCGAGCCCTGGGCCCCGGCAGGTGCCCGAGGCCACCAGGTCAGCCCGGCCCCTCCGCCGGCCGCCGGGCTCCTCCCGGGCCTTGTGCCCGCCCCGCCCCCGGGCACACGGGTCCCCCCGGGTCCCCCCCCCGGGCCCCCACCCCGCTCGGGGCTCCGCGGGGGGCTGGGCTCGGACCCGGGTCCCCGGGACCGCGAGGTCAGGCTGACACCGGGCGCCCTGGCACCGCCCTGCAGGCCCCGCGCGTCGGGGGCAGGTCCTGCGGCCTGAGGCACCTGCGCCCGCGCCCCTAACAGAGGGGCGCCTCCCTCCACCCCTGCCCCCCGTGCCCCCCCTGCACAGGGCGCACCTCCCTCCACCCCTGCCCCCCTGCGGCTCCCCCCCTGCACAGGGCGCACCTCCCTCCACCCCTGCCCCCCTCCGGCTCCCCCCCTGCACAGGGCGCACCTCCCTCCACCCCTGCCCCCCGGTGCCCCCCCTGCACAGGGCGCACCTCCCTCCACCCCTGCCCCCCTGCGGCTCCCCCCCTGCACAGGGCGCACCTCCCTCCACCCCTGTCCCCCGGTGCCCCCCCCCGTACAGGGCGCGCCTCCCTCCACCCCTGCCCCCCGGTGCCCCCCCTGCACAGGGCGCACCTCCCTCCACCCCTGCCCCCCTGCGGCTCCCCCCCTGCACAGGGCGCACCTCCCTCCCCCCCTGCCCCCCCCGTGCCCCCCCTGCACAGGGCGCACCTCCCTCCACCCCTACCCCCGGCGGCTCCCCCCCTGCACAGGGCGCACCTCCCTCCACCCCTGCCACCCCCGTGCCCCCCCTGCACAGGGCGCGCCTCCCTCTACCCCTGCCCCCCGGTGCCCCCCCTGCACAGGGTGCACCTCCCTCTTACCCCTGCCCCCCAGGGGGAGATGGAGATTCAAAAAGCGTTGCCAGGGAAATAAGGGGGGCGGCCCCTGCGGCCCCCCGCGCCAGGCCTGCGCCCCCCCAGCCCCTCCCCGAGCCCCTGCAGCTGCCGTGCTCCCCCCTGAGTCACGTGGCGGTGGATGAAGAGGAAAAGACCGCGGAGGTTTGCAAAAATGATCAAGATTTGAAACACAGTAATTTAATGATAGCACTGGTTTGAAGGGTGTTACAATTCACACAATGCTCTCAGCTAAATCATCCATCACTTTCTTAAAGGAGGTACATGAAAGTTGAGTAATCAGTTTCTTCTGTGCAATGAACACATTTAATTAGCATCAGTTGCATTTATTAACAATCGCATTCTGTCTGTATATCATATATAAACATACATACATACATGTTATTTATATATTTTTTAAGTAAGACAGATATTGGGGGTTCATACTCCTAGCTGTGTAAAATCACATTATTACCACTTTATGAAAAATATCGTTAGCTACAGGTATAGTAAGTATAGTAAGTAAGTAAGTATAGTAGATTTTATAATTATCACAAATGATTTAAGTGGAAAGGTAAGATTGTAAAATAAAAAATTTACTTGTGAAATTTATTACTTCTTGGATAAATTATTATGATTAATCATGATTTCCTTCTTAACTTCAGCTGACCTTACTCTAATATATTCTGTGGAAATTAACATAAAATTTTACGAAAATTTCTACTGATATATTCATTGTTATTTTCTGTACTTTCTTCTTGTTTGTAGTCTCTTAAACTAGTGGTTAGAATTTAATGTGTGCAATGAGATAGTATTCTAAGTTCCTTAATGTTTTCTTTTCTCTGCTTTACAAATTTTTATTTAAAAAAATGCTCTGTCATACATATAATTTTATTTTCTAAAATTTCTCCTGGTATACTACATAAGACCCATGCCTGATAATCACATGCCCAATTTTTATATTCTCAGCATTTTCTCCAGTCATGTCCTTGAATTTTTAGGCAATGATAAATTATGTAGAACTCGGATGAAGTCCATCACATTCATTTAGTAATAATCTATCACAGAGCTCAGGTAACAAGAAACATGTGGAAATAATTCTGATTATGAATGTCAATTTATGAGACTTTACTTTGTAAACATGAAAAGATAATTTAATTTCTACTTCTCTCAATGTTATCTGAAAGTTATAGCCTAATCAGTTTATTATTCTGGTACTGATATATAGAGACATAGATTTTACATATTTGGTATCTAATGAATGTAATTAATATAATATGCTTATAATTTTATATATTTTCATATCTATGTGGGTATGTGTATACCTAATAGATTTGCAAAATAAAAGAAAAGTATATCATCATGTCCTAAATCTACAGGAAAAGATGATTTGTTATGCACCAATCAGTGAAGAAAACTGTAAAGAAACTTTGGGTTTTGTTTTTCATATATACAACCATTACTGAAAGTCTTAATATTTTATATTAGTTTTTTAAAAAATATTTTAATGGTGTTATAAATCTTAATAGTAGTCTATTAGAGACTGATTATGACCCCCATGTCCTCCCCTTGCCTAATTCATACGTTGAAGCCCTCCCCCACCCCATCTGCCTGTATTTGGAGATGAGATACTAAGGAAGTAATTAAGGTTAAATTAGGCCTTAATGGACCTGATGTATTAGTCTCTTTATCAGGAGGCACACCTGAGAGCTGGCTCTTCCCACAACTCCCTCCATTTCATCCATACAGGCATCTAGGAAAGGCCATGTAAGGAAAGAACCTGAATTATAAGCCAGGAGGCAAGCCCCCACCAAAAACTAAACTGACTGGACTTTTATGCACCTAGAACTGTGAGAAAATTAACTTCTTTTTTTTTTTTTTTTTTAACTTCTGTTTTTTATGCCACTCAATCTGTGGCATTTTGTTATGGCAGCCTGAATGGACTAACATATTTAAAGTCGTTACTTTCAAGCCATGCTTTTTGTTAGTGTAATAATAAAGCAAGTGATAATATTGTATATATTCTAGTCAAGATGTAATGGGAGAGCCTTGCTAAAACAGTCACAATGAAAAGCAGAGAAAGGGGCAGATAGGGTAAGTACATGGAGAGCTACACAATCTGATACTGGATTTGAATGGGAAAGTGAAAAAGGAGATGCTCTGCTGTCAGAAGGCTTGTGGTAAGAAATAGTATGTGACCCACCTCCAAAACAAAACAAAACAAGACAACTGAGGAGGATTATAAGAAAATATTATATGAAAAAAAAAAGAAAATATTATATGTTTGGTTTTTTAAGTATTCAAGATTTCTGGATTAGTCTTTCTGGATCCTATTTAAGACTCACCCTTTCCCCACCTGCAGGATCCATTCTTTGTTATTTGGTCAAAAACATTACTTCAGAGCCTTGCTATTTTTTTCTCTTTTTTTTTCAATAAGATTTTTTATAAATTTATTTTTATTGGTGTTCAATTTGCCAACATATAGAATAACACCCAGTGCTCACCCCGTCAAGTGCCCACCTCAGTGCCTGTCACCCAGTCACCCCCACCCCCCTCCCACCTCCCCTTCCACCCTTTCCCAGAGCTAGGAGTCTTGCTAGGAGCCTTGCTATTTTGGCTACAATAGAGTAGGGGTACCAGATGAGTCCTCCTCCTACCACAAACCACCATAATCAAGAGAAAAGTGAGACATAACTATTTTCAGTTAAGGGGAGAACAAAAAAGAAGCAAGACTAATCCTTGCTGGCAGGAGAACAAAATGAAGTAGGCTCCTGAATTATCCAGGTTTTCTGCTTAGAGACACTTTTGGGGCAAGAGCACAATAAAGAAGAATTCAGAAGTCAGAGAATGGAAATAGGGGTGAAAGTTCTGTAATCCAAGATCCCAGACAAAAAGGTAGTTGAGAGAGAAAGACTTGCAGGGATCTAAAAAGGAGTTCCATTCAGCTCTTACCGCAACACAACACCGCGCATGCAGACATTAAGACTTCACAAAACTAGGCAAGGGATCATTGTTGGGTAACTCTCAGTTGTACAAGCAGCAGAGCTCATATATGGTAAGAAATATTTGAGTTCTACGCAGTCAGAGTTAAGAGACCCTTAGAAACACCATAGGTATCAGTAGAGACCCCTGAAATAACCTAGGTTAGGAGTATACTGTTCTAGTCTTGAAGTAGAGGCAATGTAATTGTTGCAACAGTCTATAAACATTAGCATCAAAAATATGTGATGTCTGCAAATAAATGAACAATGGGATAAAACACAATGTTCTATTAAGGAAGACTGCAAAATCTAGACATAAAAAAATGTAGCATTCATTAGGTTCCACAGGCAATCAGAATTACCAAAGTTTTAAAAACGCAAGAAAATGTGATTTACAACCAGGAGATATACCAAATGATAAAAAAGGTCCAGAAATGACAATATGGTGCAATTAGCATATAAAAAGAATATTAAAATATGATCAGATTTTAATTTTTAAAAAATAAAACTAGAAAAATTCAATTGGGAAATGGAAACTATGAATACATGAAATTCCCAGTGAATAATTTAATTCATTAAATAATTTAAAAGTTCACTGAAGTTACTAGAGAGCAGATATTGGCCCTGAAGAAAACTTTAAATGCAATAAAAACTAAATAACTAAAAATACTAAAGATCAATAAACTTGAAATCAGGGAGTGACCATCCAAACCAATGTATAGAAAGAAAAAAAAGTTGAAACCGAAAAAAAAAAAAAAAAAAAAGACCTTGTGCTTGTGTGACTTTTGGGACAAATATATAGTGATTATTGATTTTTTAATTGAAATCTCAGAAAAAGAAGGGGGAGTAGGAAATAATATAATACTTTGGAAATTTGTATGGCAGTTTCCAAAAAAATTAAACATGCACTTATCCTATGACTTACCATTTCTGTTTCTGGTTATTAACCCAAGACAAATGAAAACAGAGAACACAAATAGATTTTTAAGTAGTCTGCATAGCAGCTTTATTAATAGCCCCACACCAGAAATCACCCAAATTTTCAACAGCTGGAGGCTAATATACTCATGGTATATTGATTAAATGTAATCATCCTTACCTGGTATACAGTAACAATCTCCTATTTTCCCAGATTCCACTCTTTCCTATATAATATTTCCCTTATACCAGCCAGAGTAAACTTTTCAAATATAAATGTCAATCCCCCAATGAAAACTTTACATCTTATTTTTGCTTCCCCTCATACTAAAAATACTGAATATTGAAAAAAATTGAAAATCTATAGTAATAATATCATGGTTATAATTGAACTGGCACTGGACTCACCACTCTGAATGTATCACCTACTCAGAACTTTTTATTAACAGGCATTTAAATGGAACCTAAGACATCGAATACCTTTTTTTATAAATACTAAAACAACAGTGGATAATCCAGGTTATTAACATTTTGTGTTCACCAGGTATTTACTTACATTAATGAGTCATTAGTTGTATTTATTTTGGAAATTTTCTAATGTAAATTTGGAAGATAATTCCAAATTTGCTTAACTATTTTGATAGATTAGAATTCCACTAGTTTTTTTACAGCTGCTATAACAAATCACCCAAATCTGGCAGATTTAAACAAGAGAAATTTGCATTCATAGTCATTGGGGCTAGAAGTCCAAAGTTAATTTCCCTTCTCCAGAATTGAGGTCTAGATACTCCCTCAAGAGATTCTAAAAGATAACTTGTTCCTTTCCTCTTCCCAATTCTGATTACTGCCTGATTTCTTTGCCTGTGGCCACATCATTCCAATCTTCAAGGCTGGCGTCTTCAAACCTCACTCACTCTGTGTACACATAGCCTACTCCTCTGTGTTTTTCAGATCTCCAACAGCCTCTCTTTTATAAGGATAAATGTCACTGCATTTGGGGACATCTCATATCAACATCCTTAGCTTAATCATTAAAAGCTTTTTTTTATAAATAACATTCATAGATACCAAAGATTAGTCTATGAATATCTTTGGGGGAGAATATTTTTCACCTTACCAGAGTAGCTAAGAGCTAATTTATCAAATATCTGAGTGTTGACATAGATAAATATTTTTAGTCTGTATAGTACAATATTCAATTTTTCTTTTATTACCCAAATAAACTCAAATACTATCTTGCAAGTTATTCAAATTATTTGCCAAAAGTATTTCTAATTATTGCCAAAAATGATAAATGTATTTTATTGAAGGTTAGTACATATCTGTGATTCTGCTCAGTGGCCCATTGAGTACTTTTACTTTATCATACACTGTACTTAGTTATTTAGGACTACAATATGGAAGGAGACAAATGAACAACAAAAAATGCAATAAGAATTTAGAAAGTCATGGGGCCAAATAAAATAATCACAGTGAATATGTGTTATATATAAAGTGATAAGCAGATGCTATTTAGTATTACATTTATCTCATTATAGTCATATTAGACTTATGACTCTATCTAAATATAAGTCTTTGTAGTACCTTGTAGATTACAAACTCCTCTAAAATGTAGTGGCTTACAACATTTTATTTCCTCACAATTCTGTGGGCCAGCAATTTGGCCCAGGCAAGCTGGTTGGTTCTTCCAGTGGTTTCCTGTGGTCACTTATGAGACTGCAGTGATCAGAAGACTCAACTTGAGCTTGGTGTTCATGACAGTCTTTCTTATAATACCAGGGATTTTGCTACTGGCCACATGTTTTTAGGGAACCCACCCAAGCACCTTTATATGGTGATCAGATACAAAAAAAAAAGAGGGGCTTGTCCCAATTTCCAAGTATATTTTCAAGTCCCACCTTGCATTACATTTTTAAATTTCCAAATGGTGACATTATGTCACATGATGAAGCCCCCAGGACATGGATCTAGGGATGCACATGTCTTTGGGTGTCATCAATGTTATAATTCTTCAGATTCACCCATTATAAAAATTTCAGGCACACTCAGTACAAGTGCTTTTTATCACACATCAGGGATCCAAGACAATCCTTTCTTATTATTACAGAAAATAATTTCAACTTTTTTAAAATACCCAGCATGCTGGTGTCTGCAACTCCAGAACTAAAACTGTACTACATCATCTTTGGCTAAACAGGTGCTTTTATCTACCTTAAAAAAAAAAAAAAAAAAAGATTTTATTTATTTATTTAGAGAAAAAGGGTGTGTGAGTGGTAGAAGGGGCAGAGGGAGAGAAAGAATACCAAGCACGGCATTCTGTGCTGAGCATAGAGCTTGACATGGGGCTCGATCTCATGACCTCAAGATCATGACCTGAGCCAAAATCAAGAGTAGATGTTTAATAGACTAAGGTACTCAGGCACCCTGCTATCTACCTTGTTAAAATTCAAAGTATCACTGAACAAAATAAATATATTTTTGATCAAAAATACCACAACTGTAAAAGAGTTTCTTGAACAGTTTTTCTTGACACACAAGGAAAGGGAAACTGTTGAGATGTTGGGAAGGATTGACACTGTATGAGATACCATGCTCTCTTCATAAGCTAGCTAAGAAATTTCATATTCAGATAGTCTTATCAAAATCCATTGCTTTGTTTACTACTTTTCCAATATATTAAAGTTTAGATCTATGAAAAGGCAGCTATCAGGTGGTTGTTTTATTTGTCCTCCTAAAATTCACTTTCTTTTTCATTAATGGTTATAATATGAAATGATACTATTTGTCCCTTATTCTGAATGAAAAGGTCACTGAAATCTATGTGTAATAAGCAAAAGCAAAAAAGGTTGAGGGTTGAAATAATTAACTGAAAGTAGAACCCTTAATTACACAACTATATAATTCATAAATAATGATGGTGTTGCATGGTGTTTATAGTTTACCTTCTATGAATTCTAGGGAGATGTACTATGCATAGAGGAAAACGATCGATTCGTCATAAGAATAAAGCATAAATAGAGAATCTCCCTTTCCGAAGGTTCCAAACTTAGAAGAATGTCAGTTTTATACATTTATTTGATATATACCTATTTATACATACATACGTGTGTATTGGTGGAGGGATATCAGGGAATGTGAATGTTTGACAACTTTATTTCTCCAATATTTAGTGTAATGTGTTGCCAGAGTAGATCATCAATAAATACTTGTATGAATTCTTTTTGAATGATAACAAAAATAAAGATGCCGGCTAATAGATAAAATGTTGAAAAAGTATAAAAATAAAATAATTAAATTGAAATATTATTACATTGTTGCAGATTATTTTGAAAATAAACTTTATATCTAGTTAGATAAGTGAGTTCATCATTTTATACAACTATGAAGACAGTCTATTTGCTGATGCAGACTGCAATAATTTATTAAGAATCCCAGAACAAAATTATTCTTAAATACTCTTGTGAAATTTATTAAGTAATCATAATGGCCAGACCCTGATAGCTTAGAAAAGAAAGAGGGTTGCATTAAAGCATGTTTGAATGGCTCATTTTTCACTTTGTGGTAATTTAAAGAAGAATGATTGGAAATATATTAATTATGATGGGGGTTGAGTACTTTTAAAAACGATAGACATTTTTTTCAAAATTCTTTATAACCTGCCTTGTCTATATAATATGCCTTTTTCATATAAAAAAAACAAAATATAAGTCTCTCCTGTGTAGCTTTTTCCCTAAATGGTGCCAATTAGATCCACAATCAATATTTCTTGAAAGAATGAATGAATCACAATGAAAGCACCCAAGACAATATAAATCTGTATTATTGCTTAGAGTAGATTGAAATTCTTAACTACTTGATATCAGGCAAAATAAAACCAAAGACAAATAAGTCAGTTTGTATAAGAATAAGAATCAAACAAAGTATATTGACCTGAAAATTATACTCTTTGGAACTTCATGCCTTAAATTCCAGAACGCCTGTAGGTCACAGATACTATATACTTGTGTAAGGCACTGTAGTATGGCATTCCTGAAAATATTCTAAATAGTCCCTCTAAGATATGAGACAAGGTAAGAACAATGAGTGGAAATATGTGGAATAAACAGAATTAATAGCCCCTCTGTAAAGCTGGAAGCATGCATTTCTGCAGAGATACATGGGAAGATATATAGGAATTGTGCTGTGTGGCAGTGATTGGAAATGAACTTAGCAGATAATTTGAAAACAACTTCCATACGGAATGGAAAATGAAATAGGCTAGAGATAAGTAAGGGATTATCAAGCTTAGGTATGTCAAGAGGAGACAGAGAAATGATATGGAAAGAGCTTAACCATTGGAGTCAGTCTAACAAATGTCCGTAGCAGAGTTCAGAAAATTATTAGCTTTGAGACCATGGGAAATTATATAACTTCTCAGTGTCTCAGTGTTCACATTTGAAAAAAAAATTAAAGGTTCAAATTCTATAACTAAAAATGTGATGAAAATGCACTTTTGTTTTTAGTGAACTACCAGGTGAAATATGACATCTGTGGTGCAATAAGAAAGAGGTTTACTTTTCTAATATATTGATATTCTTTAAAATTAGGATTCTTTTGATAGAATGGCCTACCTCAGAAGCCAAGCATCTTTGATGTGAGAAAATAGACATAAGAGCATATACATATATATCTCTTTATATTTTTGTAGAAATAGTTCTTTGCAAGATAAAAACAATTGGGAGCTTTTAGAGCTATTGTTTTTGTTGCTGCTGTTTTTGCTTGTTTTTGCTTTTCTCCATATAATTGTCACTTACAAGCAATGTGACTATAGGTATGTTATTTAATTAGGTTGAGGAATTGTATTTGCATTATAAATTGAGAGGCAATAATTTCAGAGGGATTGTGTAGATGAAAAGTATGGGGATCCCTGGGTGGTGCAGCGGTTTGGCGCCTGCCTTTGGCCCAGGGCGTGATCCTGGAGACCCGGGATCGAATCCCACATCGGGCTCCCTTCATGGAGCCTGCTTCTTCCTCCGCCTCTCTCTCGCTCTCTCTCTCTCTCTGTGACTATCATGAATAAATAAATAAAATCTTTAAAAAAAAAGTATGAAGACATATAGCTGTGAGTGAAATACATTATATTATCACTGAATGTTTATTCAAATCATCTTTCAGTGTATATATACATACGAAAATAATTAGACTAATTTCTAAATCGTTTTCTTATTGAAGGACCACTTGATTATTTCTACAGGTTTCTCTACTTTGTAGATTACTCATATCACTTGAATATATATACAAGGTAATATTTGTAAGAGAAAGAATGATCTGAGCCCAAATGTAACAACCTTATAAGGACAGATGATTTAAATATATTTGTACTATATTTTCTGAAGGTGACTTAATCTTATCAAGCTGGTTTACAGATGCCATAATGAACCAGCATTTTAAAGTAATGATTTCACATTCCTTTCCATTTCTGTGTCTACAGCTGGAACATTCATATGCTGGGCACCTAAAGAATTTTTATCATTTTATTCTGCATATGACCTTTTCACTGTTTCAAGAATTTAAGGGATGTTACAATAAATGCTTATTATAAACTATAATGAGGAAAGGCTGGACTTTTGCTCTGCTCATTCTTTGTGTCCATCAGCTTAATGACATATGTGTGTGTTTGTGATTTAAAGGTTATTCTCACATTACCTTCTTAAATGGTAACATGATATTCTATATTGTAGTTGAACAGATATGTATATAGCAGTTCTAAAACATCACGTCCTTTGTTTAATACTGTTGGATTTCAGAAAGTATAGATACACCACTTGCAATATTTTGAGTGATATATATGTACGTAAAAATACACATGCACATAAGCAACCACATTTAAAAATTTATGTGGAAAAATACAAAAATTAAACGTTTCATCTCTTTTTTCTTAAGTTCTCATCCATTAAATTTTATTCTAGTTTATTTCAGTGAAGTGCAAATTTGGTTCCTTATATTAACTACATATTTTATATGGAAAAATTACAGCAACAACATATGAGAGTATATAACAGAATGGAATGAAATTTTTTCATGCAACAAATTAAAACATTAAAAAAGTAGATTGGAAAACACTGAAGGGCATGGGGCAGGATGATCTAAAAAAACAATAATAAAAAATAAATAAAAACCAGTGACCCTCAACAAATACTTATGAAGGTCTCACACTTGAGACATAGTCTTATTAAAACACTGGGATTTAATCAGAAGATTATAGAACATTCCCCCTCTTCAACACCTCCCACCACATATAAGGGCTCCTGTATAATGTTCTAAATACACTAGTTAAGGTCAGATATAAGGTCAGATATTTTCAGAGGATTACATGCACACACACAATGATATTTTTATGTACATGGAAACTACTTTAAAACCATAAAGACTCTAATAGGAAAAAAGCAAAGGGAGAGAAACAGATACTGTGCTAATACTAATCAAAAGGAAGCTGTAATAACTATATGAGTATTGGACAAAGCAGACTTCAGAACAAGGAAGATTAACAGAGGTAAAGAAGAGCATTTCCCAGGCATTGAAAAAAAGAGTTAACTCTCAAAAATAATTATAAAATTAAATATGTAGATGAGGCAATAACTGATAGAAATTAAAGGAATAGTAGAGAAAAATTTACTCATTTTATAAGAGACTTCAACATTTCTTTGTTAGTAAATGTTAGCTCAAGCAGGGAAGAAAGTCAGTAAAGATATAACCTACAAAATCACCTGTAATCCCAGTACTTTGTAATACATAAGATTTCATAATCTGGAGGGGGAAAAGATATACATAACCTAAGCAGTACTATTATTATCCAAATGACATTTATGGACTACTCCATTCAGACAGTACAATACACATCACTTCAAGGTGACATAGAATGGTCACCAATATAGATCTCATTCCAGGCTGTAAAACACACTTTAATAAATTTTAAAAAGCATGCAAATGTTCTCAATTCACAATGCAATTAAAATAAATCAATAATAAAGAATATAACTATAAAAATCTTTAGATATTTGGAAATTAAGCAACACTTCTAAGTAGGACACATATTGAAGGAGTTTTAAGGTTAATTAAAGATATATTTTGGACTAAATGAAAACAAAAATCTTGTTTATCGAAGTTTAAGAGATGGAGTGGAAATAGTGTTTTCTAAGATCTAAAAGAAACAAACTAAAGCTGTATCTTAGAGACCTATGAGAAAAAAAATATTTAAGCTTAAAATAAATAAAATATAAGAATTAATGAACTAGGTAAAAGGGACTAAGAGCTCACTTATCATGCTGAGCACTGAGTAATGCATAGAACTGTTAAATCACTACATTCTACACCTGAAACTGATATGACTGTATATATGTTAATTATAATGGAATTAAAACTAAGAAAAATTAGAACACAAATCAATGAAATTTTAAAGAAGAACTAGACAATTCAATAGAAACAAAGCCCGGTTCTTTGAAAAGATCAGTAATGTTGACAAAGTTCTTACCAGACTAACCAGGAAAGGAAAAAATAAAAAGTGGGAGGACATAAACAGATAATATCAGAAATGAGAAGGGGGCGTTCATCACTACAGATGTATAAATATCAAAATGATAAAATGGGAACAACCCACCCCCCCAACCCTTCCATGAGGGATCTGTTCCAAGACTCCCAGTGGATGTCTGAAACTGTAGATGGTACCAAACCCTATTAAAACCCCATGCCTATAATAAAGTTTAATTTATAAATGAAACACAGTAAGATATTATCAACAACATAAATAAAAATAATTATAACAATATGATGTAATAGAAATTATGTGCCCATGGTCTCTCAAATCTGTACTGTACTCCTTCTCCCTGTGATGATATGAGATGATAAGATACCTATGTGATGAGATGAAGTAAAATGAAGTTTTATGACATAGTATTAGGCTACTATTGACCTTCGGAGGATATATCTGAAAAAGGCTTATCTTCTCTGACCTGCAGGTAAGTTTAACTGGAAAGTGAAGCCACGGACAAGAGGGAACTTCTGTACTGTGAAAACCTCTATGCTCACAAATTTGATAATTTAAGATATAAGGTATCAGTTGAAGAAATAAACTACATCGACTCACACAAGGAAAAATAACCTGAGTAACCCTGTATCTATTTAATTAAATTCATAATTAAGAAGATAACAACAACAACAACAACAAAAGTATCAGACACAGATTCAATCACTGGAGAATTCTACCAAAGAGCTAAGGAAAAGGTGATACCAATTGTCTACAATCTTTTTCAGAATATACAGGAAGTAATAATACCTAACTCATTTTATGAGACCGACATTACCCCAATATCAAAACCAGAAATGGCTTAAAATCAGGGAAAATAGAGACTACCGTAATTTACATAGAATTGAATTTGATATGCTAACATTTGTTTAGGATTTTTGTATTTTTTCTTCTATTTCAACAATGTGCCCGGTTTTGATGTTAGAATGACGTGTATATACCACAAGCAAGTGTAACTCCATCAAGGTTCAATCTGTTTCAACATCCAAAATTTAATTAATGTAATCCACCGTATCAATAATTCGATATAGAAAATTTAATGTAGAAGAACACTGACAAGATCCAACAGCCATTCATGATTTTTAAAATCTCAGCAAATAGGAATAAAGGGAAGTATTCCCAAATTGATGAAAATATCTTTTTTTTTTAATATTTATCTAACATCACATCATCGATGGTGAAGGACTCTATACAGCCCTAAGTTTGGAAACACGGGGAGGATGTCTGCTATCAACATTGTTGATAATAGTGAAATTCTTAGCTAGTACAATAAGAAAATGAAATAAAAAATATATTGATTGGAGAGGAAGAAATAAAAATTTCTTTATTTGAATAAGACATCTACAAAGAAATTCCTGAATATGTAAATATAGCAAGATTATAGAATACAAGTTTAATTTAAACAGAAGTCAATTGCTTTCCTATATATCTGCAACAACCAGACTTTTAAATTTTGAAAAATACTATTTATAAAACACACACACACAAAAAAAATATTTAGGTATAAATTAATAAATTATGTACAAGGCATGTATGCAGAAATCTGCAAAAACATTATGAAAAAAAATCAAAGAACACCTAAATTAAAAGAGAGAAAGCATGTTTATGGATTGGAAGACTCATTATTGTTAAATGTAAATTCTTCCATTTGGAACTATATAGTCTATGCAATTTCTACCAAAATCCCAGCAAGCTATCTTGTAGATATAAAAAAATTGGCCTTAAAGGAAAAATCCTAGAATAGTCAACATTGAAGAACAAAGTTGAAATACTCCACACTCCCGGAATTCAAGACTTACATAAAGTGACAGTCATCAAGTCAGCTTAATTTTGCAAAAGAGTGTACACAGAGATCAGTGGAACTGAATAGAGAGCACAGAAACACACCCACACAAATATAACCAACTAACTTATGATGAAAATGTAAAGGCAATTCAGTAAAGAATAGAAACCCTTTTTGACAAGGTGTGCTAGAACAACTGAAAGTAAATATGCTACAAAATAAAATACATGTAACACACACAATATAGCTTTTATGAAAATTAACTCAAAATGGATTATGGATGTAAATTAAAATGTAGAATAATTAAACTTTTTTAAAGAAAACATAGGAAATCTAAGTGATCTTGGATTTGGTGATGACATTTAAATACAATGACAAAAGCACGACATGTGAAAGAAAAAATTAATTACTTAGACCTTATTAAAATTAAAAGTGGTATGTAAAGGACAGTTTAAGAGAATTGAAAAGCAAGCCACAGACTGGGAGGAAATATTTATAAAGTGTGTACCTCATAAAGGATTTGTATCCAAAATGCACAAAGATCACTTAAAACCAAAAGATAGAAAAAGACATAAAAACTATGAAAAATTTGGAAAAAAAAAAACTGAATAAACACCCTAACAAAAAAAGATATAGAGTTGGCATGGCATATAAAGATATAGATATGCCAAACATATTTTGTCTTTAGGAATTAAAAAAAATGAAGTACTACTGCATTAAATTGGTAAAATCTATACTAATACCAGTGTTGGTAAGAATAATTAACAGTGAAGCTGTCATTCATTGCTGGGGGGAGTGCAAAATAGCATAGCCTCTTTGGAAAACACTCTGGCAGTTTCTTTCAAAGGAAAACAGTTTAACCATGCAATCCAACAATTGAACTCCTATTTACCCACATGATTTGAAAATATATGTTCTTCAAAAAACCTGAACACAAACACTTAGGGCAGCTTTACCCATAATTGCAACGTTTTGGTTGAGGCAACCAAAATGTCCCTTGATAGATAAATAGATAAACTGTGGTACATCCATACAATGGAATGATATTCAGAGACAAAAGGTTTCAGGGAGGGAGCTGTTAAGAATTTTGAAGAACAGAGATTTTTTTTTTTAATTTATGAAACTATTTTATATGGAATCGTAATGATGAATACAAAATACCATGCATTTTTCAAAATCTATAGAAAGAACTTTCCAGCATTAAACAGTAAACTTTAATGTATGAAAAAATTTAAAATATTTTTTAGAAGGCTAGATGATCCAATGATTGAATGAAGAGTGTGACAAAATCATCTGTTTAACAAATGGATAGAACAACCTTACTTAAGGGAATGGGAGTGAAACGTTGGGACCAAAGTCGTTTCGGAAATGAGTCCGGTCTGCAACACTAAAGGTCAAATAACTCTGATAATGTTGTTTTGCATGAGAATATGAGATATCATTTCTGACCCACTATATCTATGAGTTGGAGTTAAATAATTAAATAGCAAATATTGGAAAGTAGGTTTTTCAGTGCTGGAATAAGAAGTTACATATAAGTGAGAGAGAGAGGGCAGTATATAATGATTATATATAACGTACAATTATTATATATAATTTATATAATGCACTGTTTTAGTTTAATAAAAGTACAGATGATTAGATATCGAGTTATCTAACTACCTACCTACCTAACTACGTACACACACTTGTTAGATACATATATACCCTTGTTTTGCCACCTAGGAGGACCTAGAAACACAAAGATCTCAGTAACTTAACATCCAGGTTTTGGTAATTCAATTTTCTCACAAAAGGAAGCAAGGTTTTCAGAGAAAAGGCAGATTCTAGATCTAGGGCTGGAAACATACAAGATGAGCCTGAAGCTTATAGTGGCAAAAAGTAAGAAAGTGTTCAAGACATACAACCAAACCAAACCAAAACAAAAACTAAGCAGTAATGAGGATATGCAAATGGCAAAGGCACTAACTGAAATAGTCATGGATTACGAACCAAAGTATCAAATACAGTTATGTATTCCTAGTCAAATAAGTAGATGAAGGATATTCAAATCTCCCATGCAGAAAAACTCCAAATATTTTATGTTGGTAATTTGTCTCCAAAAGGTAGAGGATAACTTTACACTTCCTTCATTGTGGGTTGCACAGAGTGACCTTCTTCCAAGGAGTACAGTATGGGATTTGGGAAAAATGAATTATTTACAGGGAAGAAAACTGATAAAACATTTCAGAGAGATGATTGAGGTTACGTCAACAGTAATAAATCTTTTCCATAGCACATTTGTTTGATACGATGTGAGGAAAGTAGGACTTTAACTCTGTGGTCTTCCTCTCAAAAAACCAAAAAACTAGTCCAACCTTGAGGGAAAAACTCAACAAATACCAATTGAGGGATATTCTACAAAATGCCTGACCAGTAATTCTCGAGACTGTCATGATTATTAAATACATACATACATACATAAAGTCTGAGAAACCATCATAACATGAAAAACCTGAAGAAACCTGATAATTACCTGTAATGTGCTATCAACTAGGGGATCCTGGAGTGGAAAAGTACATTTGGTAAAAATTTAAAAATCTCAAAGTGTGGGCTTTAATAAAAAGGTGTAAATATTATCACTAATTATGACAAAGGCACCAAACTAATATAAGATGTTTTTAGTATGACTGGGTGTGGAGCACATGGGAACTTTCTGTACTGCCTTAGTAATTTTAAAAGTTTATTTTTTAAAAAGGTTATTTCAATAATAAAATAATAAAGTAATGAAAGAATCTATCAGGAAGAGCTTATCAGACCTAGAAATGAGATTCATGAATATACCAGATTAAACAGATCAATAAATAAAACAATTATTTTGTATATGTTATTAAGTATATAAATGATTATTAATAGAATTATATATGACATATTATATATAATTATATATATATATATAATATATAGTACTATACCAATAGAAGTACTAAGTTCTGAAAGAGGAAGATTTAGACTGGGATCTGATGAATTTGAAGCCAATAGATGGACTAGGTGATGTGTTCAGAAACTAGCAAATATATGCAAGTAAAACTCTTTCACCTCATAAAAAGAGAAAACGTATAAATACAGATTTGAGGATTATTTGAATATTATTTATACAAAAGTGAGAATCATACTTATAATGAATCTCCAAATGTCAATGACATGAAAAATACATGAAATATTAAAAGACAAGAAAGCTTTTGGGAGAACTTTGTGGAATTATTTATATAAACTGTGTGAGGGGTATGTGAGGAATTAAAAGATTTAAAAAATGGGTGAACTGAGAGGTGGAAACAGAAATTTGAAGATGAGCTATGAAGGTGTCCTTAACTCTACAGTGAAAGCAAGTATCACTGAGGTTTTCAATTATGAAGTCATGAGTTACTTCAAGAGGCATTGGTAGAAAGAAAAACAAGATTTCAGATTGTTAAGTGGTCAGTTATAAGTGAGTGAGGTGGGAAAATGAAGAATCCTGTATACCATGGGTAAAAGGATGGAGTGTGCATACGATAATGGTGTTAAGGTAGTGGCTCCATCATGTGTTAAATGCATCTAAACAGTCAAGTGACTTTACACATCTAAGCTTAGTTTAAACTCATGTAAAATAAGGATAATATTAACTCATCAAGTTATGGTGAGCATCAAATGTCTGTAGCTATATATTTTTTGTAGAATATATGCTCAATGATTAGCAGCACTTTCTGTTACTATTATCACAGTTTTAAAAATATTGACAGCAGAAGAGGGGAAGGGGAGGACTGCTAATTGTCTCAGGTAATAGTCAGTGACAACACATTGGAATTTTCAATCATGGTGAATACCATATGGCGAATACCACTGGACGATGGATTGTGAGAAACGTAAGTAAATTGCATTTAGAAATTGGAAATTTGGGGGGATCTCTGGGTGGCGCAGGGGTTTAGCACCTGCCTTTGGCCCAGGGCGCGATCCTGGAGACCCGGGATCGAATCCCACATCGGGCTCCCGGTGCATGGAGCCTGCTTCTCCCTCTGCCTATGTCTCTGCCTCTCTCTCTCTCTCTCTCTCTGTGTGACTATCATAAGTAAATAAAAATTAAAAAAAAAAAAAAAGAAATTGGAAATTTGGGATGCCTGGGTAGCTCAGTGGTTGAGCATTGGCCTTTGGCTCAGGGCATGATCCCGGGGTCCTGGGTTCGAGTCCCACTTCAGGCTCCCTGCCTGGAGCCTGGTTCTCCCTCTGCCTGTGTCTCCACCTCTCTCTCTCTCTCTCCCTCTCTCTGTCTCTCTCTGTCTCTCATGAATAAAATAAAAATAAAATCTTAAAAAAAAGAAAGACATTGGAAATTTAAGTGATAATAAGGACTAGTGACACAAGGGTGAAAAGAAGGGGAAAAAAAGACATAATTAGATTGAAAAGTTTGGGAAAGTTAAGACCGTACTTAGGCAATTAATGTGAATCTTTATTAAGAAGTGCACACTGATATAGTTTTAAACACATTGCTTCTTGGTAAGATAGATCAAAATTTTCAATTGTATAATTTTTTACTGTATTGTAGGATACTCTTATGTCTTAAAACTCTTGTTCTTGAGTAAGACACTGATAAGAATCAACAATGTTTAGGTTCTTTCTTCTTTACAATAAGGAAGTACAATAATGTGTTGTAATGTGGTCCAGAATACCCAAGAGTTTGTGTTAATTACACTCATCAATGAAATGTGACATGTTAACAGTGTAAGAGTTGGAAAAACAGTGAGAAGAATCCCAGAATAGAAATCAAGATTAGATTTACTTGAACTTCACAATTGAAGAGCTTTGCCACCCATTACATTACTATTTCTTGGTTTTGCACAAGTTGTCTGGACATCTTTGCTTTCTGTTTCTTTAATCTTTTGTTGTTGTTGTTTCTTTAATCTTAAAGCGCAATTAAAAAATACAATTAAGCTCCTATTGCAGTTTAAGTTCTTTTGAGAAATTTAATGATTCTGACTGTTATGCAAATCTACTATACTAAGAAACATAAGGGACTTGAATAAAGGAATTAAGTGGCAGTTCAAGGAGTATGTGGGTGACACAGTTAAGTGTCTGACTCTTGGTTTCAACTCAGGTCGTGAGCTCAGGGTCACAGGATCCAGTCCCACATCTGGCTCTATGCTACATGGAAGGAGTCTATTTGAGATTCTCTCTACCTCTCCCTGTATCCCTCCCATTTGTGCTCTCTCTCTAAAATAAATAAATAAATCTTAAAAAAAAAATGGTGGCAGTCCAAAATTTACTGCAAATTGGAATTATCAACCATCTAATTACATATATATATTTGTGTGTATACGTATGCATGTGTACATATATAAACTAAATTTACCTGCTTGGTAACAATATATATGAGAAAAACGTTTTTTTCAAAGTTTTGGGTCATTATGATGGATTACATTTATATAGGTAAATTCCTTTCATTCTGAGACAGTTATTACATGACCTAATGATAAGGGAATATATATAAACATATAAATAATATGTATATATTATTTCTCTATAGAGATGCAAACATTATTTCTCTATAGAAAAATATTTCTAAATTATACATATATGCATATATATTTATTTGTGTGAGTGTTTGCGTGTGAGTGCATCTCCACAACAAAGGAGAGATGGCATATAGCCTATTAGCAGACAAGGATTCTGGGTAAATTATTGGGAAGCTAATGGAATGGTGATGAATGAAATCGGGTATAAAATTGCAAATGAGAAAACCAGTGTGGCAGCACAGTAGAGAACTTGTCTTCTCATTATAGTCCTCGAATGTGTCAGGACTTGGACATATCAAATATGGCAGAGACCTAGAATGAGACATGAATCAAAATAGAATTAACTAAAATGAATGTCTATACATCTATTTACCCTATTCTATTTGATATGTGCATCTCAAAGGGGAAAAAAGTCACACATTTTTTTTAAGACAGCTAGAGTTAACATTATCAGAGGGAGTAAAGAAACAAATGATCTAAAAACAAGAGCAGAGCAACAGGAGATGATGGAACACAACAACATAACCATATCAAGCTCCTGAAATCAGAAAAAAAAATATCCCTGGAAAGTTTATCAATAGAACTGGAAGACCAAACAAAACAAAACAAAAACAAACAAACAAACCTGAAAAACAAAGATGAAAAGATAATCATGATAACAGGATACAACATAAGATAAGAGATAGTTAAAAGATAATGCAATTAATTCTTAAACCCAAGATGTCTAACAAACAATTAAAAAACCCCACAAAGAGTGAAGAGGAAAACACAGTGGAGGAAACCATCAGATAGTAAATACAAAAAATCTTCCAGAACTAAAGGACATGAGACTCCATATGGAAAGGACACCCTGGGTATCTAATCATGAGAATGAGAAAAGACTCATCTTGATACATTAGTGTGGAATTCTATAACACAAAGGATAAGAACTCTGAATATCATCAGGAAAAAAAATATATATCACATAAAAGGAAAGGGTGATACATTCATCCCTCTATTTTGTCAGCTGGGTTGGATGCCAGAATATGATAGGAAATACGCCCAAAATATTTTTTAATCCAAATAAGAATTGTGTAGCTATTTAAACTATGAATTAGGGGAGGAGGCAAGAGAAATTTTCAACCACAAGGTTGTAAAATTATCTCCTTCCCAGTCCTTTTTTTCTTAGGAAAGAGACTGATGCTGCTACTCACATCTTAGTAATTTTCTTAGTTTGGGGCCCAGATTAAATATAGCTGCAAATAAACCTGAATTTAAGAATTCCCATCTTACGGGGCACCCAGGTGGCTCAGCGGTTGAGCATCTGCCTTTGGCTCAGGTCATGACCCTGGGGTTCCTGGGTCCAGTCCCCCATCAGGTTCCTTGCATGAAGCCTGCCTCTCCCTCTGCCTATGTCTCTGCCTCTCTTTATGTGTCTCTCATGAATAAATAAATAAATCTTTTAAAAATTCTCACTTTAGTACATTAGTCACTAAACCTTTTCTAAGGATTTCTAAAATGTCTCCTCTTAAAGACAGGAAGGACACACAATTCTAACCTTTTCTTCCCATCACTTGTTTTTCCTCTTTGGCTCAGGATCTTTCTCTCTCTTTCTGTGCACATTCTACTATTGTCTTGCTGAAGAATTTTGACAATTATGACTTAAGAAATGTTTGCCTGGCTCTCCCGATGTGGTACATGATGAGCCAATGTATAATTAATCAAATCCATAGTTCAAAGGTTTTTGTTAATTATATCTTAAAGATCTCTATAATTCTTTTAATTTTATGTAATCAATATGCAAATGATTTAATAGACTTTCTGTAACTGTTACTAGAATGTAAGCATCAAGAAATTACAGAAGAAACTGAGATAACACCAAGGGCAACAAATTATTTTTACCAAAAAGAATGGAATATGAGGCAAAGGTGCTTGCCCAATAGTATATTTCCAGTTAGTGATAGAATTTGCCAGAAAAGCAATTTTAAAATATTTTTAGTATATCACACTGTTTCACTTTATGTGTTGATTTAATACTTTTTAAAGCATAAAAGTTGCATTTAATATATATATATATATATTACATACATATGTTACATAGAATATGTACATATATATTTCCATAAAGGTAAATATGTAATGTAATTAAGAAATTTTGTATGATTAGTATTATTAGCCAAAATTCTCCCTGAAAATTCTAAGCCTTTTTTAATACCATTTATTTCCTGAATGAAGGCCAGGGGCTGCTTATTAAAAATTTTTAAAAGATTTAAAAGATTAAAAAATTAGAAACAATTTACAAGTATCGATTAGACTAAAATATAACCCATAATCATTCCAATTTATGATCACTGAGAGATCCCTTTTCACCAGATCACTCCTCAGATTTCCTATTGTACCTGAAATGATTTCCATTCAAAGTTATTTCTTTTCACATTTCTTTGCTTATTTCCTATAAATCACATATATTTAAATTTTCTGTTAACATCTGTGTGACTGTTAGGGGCTGAATTGCATCCCCGTAAAACTGATATTTTGAAGTCCTAATCACCAGTACCTCAGAATATGACTGTTTAGAGACAGGGCATTCAAGAGTTAATTAAGGTAAACCAAGGTCATGTGAGTGGGCTCAGTATGACTGGGTGCCCTAAAAAGAAGAGGAATTAGCACAGAGGGAAGACTATGTGAAGACGCAGAAAATGGCCAAGCCAAGGAGAAAAAGAAATTACAAGCCAAGGAGAGAGGCCTTTAGAAGAAACCAATCCTTCTGATGCCTTGATCTTGGACTTCTAGTTTCTAGAACCACAAGGAAATAATATTCTGTTGTTTAAGCCACCCAGCCTGTGGTGCTTTGTCATGGCAGCCCTAGCAAACTATTGCAGCGTGTAGCAAAAATAACTAGAAGTACTGAATTAAAGCTTCTTAGTTTGCTAAAAGTCAGACTCACCCATTTCACCTTTTTGCTTAACATCTCAGGCAGGTGGTTTGAAATGACCTGCCCTTCCCAAGTTTTCTTTGTGCCATCATTGCTTCCTATATATGACGGCGTGCGGAGGCAGTTAGATTCTCTAGCAAAATACAAAATGCAGTAGCTCCTGACAAGAATCATGTTGTCAGCTGGAAGCGATCTTGCATATTAACCTTCTTTAAGGGGTCATGCATCACTGCATAGCAAGTCATGTCGCTAGGACAGACCCAGAAGTCGCCTTAATTTTTTTTTTCCAGTATGGTTATGACATTGCCAGCTTTAAAAAATTACATAAATATTTCCCAAGGCATATCATGCCGCAAATTGTTACACTACATGAATATTCTAGTGCGGTTCCCAGAGATGAGACACAAGTAAAATCTGGGTGCTGAGAGGAAGAAGTTCAGTAATTGTTTCTATGAGGGAAAACAAGAAAGGTGTGCAACTACACGACACCAAAACAAGGACGTGAAGTGCAAGTGCAAACAGCCAAATTGCCACCGCATAATTTTTGCTTACATATTTTTGAATACTTAAGAATGAATAGGACTGAATATAATTTGCCTATATTATTCATATTTCTACCCATTTTTCCCGTGAGTGAATTACTTTACAACTTTGCAAATACAAATAGATTCATAAATATTTCATAAATACAGCTAGGTATTGACCGCAGTTTCAGGATCGATCTTATAAGCAATTTTTATTTTTTTCCTATAGATAGTCTCAATAGTTGAGTAGTGACTTGTATAATTATATTATTAAGAAAATATACTATCACTTCATAGTTCTCTGTTTTGTGAAGTGCATTTCTAGATAGTGTACAACTCACTTGAAAGTAAAGTGTATGAGGGTAGTTTACTGGTATGCTTATAAAATCTAACATTTCTCAGAAATCAGCATCAAATTAAAAAGTAACACTTCTTTACAGAGCACAGGAGCTGCGCGGGGTCATTTGTATTGGAATTGTTTTTAGGTGATCGCTTAAAGAAGCAACTGTGAGATCTAATAAAATAATAATGGTTACAAAGTTGAAATCCATGTTCATTAAATAAATAAATCCACTGCCTAATTTTGCATTTTTGTTTATTTTAGGAATTAGTCACTGGTTGAATTTTCTAAAATCCCTGATTTTTCATTTGCTTAGTAACATAATAAATATTTTTAGACATGCTATAAATCCATCCTGTGTTATTTGATATGTATTTTATTTTCTCTGCTCACAAAAAACTCACTAGTTTACAAGAAACTCTGAGAAGCTGTGTAATGAATTTCTCTTCTCACGTTTAAATTAATGGCACTTTTTTCCTTAAAAATTTTCATAGAAACACAACTTAAAAATTTTGTCTCTGACTGAAGACTTCCATCATCTGGTGATTTGTTAAAACCAACTTTCCACACACCAGCACAGTATTAAGACAAAACCAATATTTATTTAATGTGGAGTTTCAGCCCTGAGGCCTCTCTTTATAAAGAGGGATTTTTTTTTTTCATTTCCTTTTTTGAAATTTATTTATTTATTTTTTTTTGGAAAAAAGTAACATTTTGCTGAACACCTTTAATAGGAACTAAGGTTAAGGTCAAACATTGCTCTTAAAATTCAGGACTTACATAATGAATTTTATATTATCGCGTTTATTTCCACTTTCTGAAAGGGTAGGAAAAACAAATGTGTTTTGGCATACAGTTTAAAAAAGAAAAGAAAACAAAACAAAACAAAAAAAACCCTTTGAGTTATAAGAAGATGGAGTTCAGAAAGTATTCTTCTGTCTTCCTCAAAAGGAATTAGAAGTCAGCATGTTGCTATTGCTCCTTGACATAAAGACAGTGTCTTTGTTTTCTGTCCTCTGTGTCTCTGAATCCTGTAATGCCATCACAGCAGAGTGTATTGTACACCATTTTAAATGATAAGAGTTTCAATAGGCACTTTAGTGGAATTAAGAAAAATCTAACACTCTTCCACCGTGATGCCACATAGCTATCTCCGTTCTATGTTGTCATGTCAGTAAATTGTATTTAATAGGCCTGAGCTTGTCTCAGTGTGTATCCAAAAGAACAAAACAAAACCAAGCAAGTACATGTAATAGGATTTATCTTGTGTTGGCAGAGTAAAACAAAACTGACAATATGATAACTACAGCAACTTGCTAGAAACCAGATCATCAAATGATTGTGTCCTACAAAGCCTGGTGTGTGTGTCTGTGTGTCTGTGTGTGCACGTGCATGTATGCATGTGTGTGTGTGTGAGAGAGAGAGATTTCTATTTGTGTTTCTTTTAAATTTCTCCTTTTGGTTGTGTTTTATCCTTGGCTTCTGCCCTAAGTGACTTTATCAGGGTTATAACTCTCTTCTTCCCCAAACATGTCTGCCAAGACTTTAAAGCGGGGTCCCCAGTCTGTCAGATAGTCGTAGTCCTGGTCAGCCTCTGTGGTGAGAGAGTCTATAGAGCTAAGGGAGTCTGCTACTGATCCATTTCCTTCATACGCATATGTTGCCAATGAATCATATGGGGGGGCGGTGGGGTCCACATCATTCTCCTGTAGCCTTTGATGAATGAAATCCCGTATGTCTGTGTTATCTTCCACTGGTGGTCTCTGACGAGGTAAACAGAGAGCGTCTGGTTTTATATCCCTGCGAATTTTGTTATCTTCAATCACTTTTGGATTTCTCAGAGCACCAATGTCGAACGCCTGGGTGTCCTCCTCCCCACCTCCTTCATCATCATAATGGATCACGTTGTCTCTGATGTCTTCTTTGGAGGTCATTAGAGTGTCTTTCTTCTTCTGTCTTCGCAGAGCTACGTACAGCACAACTATGGCTAGAACAAGACAAAAATTGCAGAATATATAAAAAATTGAGAATATGTAGGTCATCCCTCCATAAAATTGATCAGGGCTGACCGACACATTATTTTCAAAGTAAACACACTATGCAATAAGGATCAGATCGATGTTTACATTGTTTGGTGTTTGTCTCGATCTCAACTTCATTTTGAAATTGGAGCTAACAAATTTCAGCAAAATTCGTCACAAAGTCAAGCAACTACAGTCTTGCATTTAACTTATATGTAAAGACTTTACTATCATCTAAAAAGTACGTTATGAATTTTTTGAAAGAATGGTTGTTCTAAGCATACAGAGAGCTGTACAGGGTTGGTGTAATAAAACTTGCATATTATAGCCCATAAGTAACACTTACATATTACTCAGAGCTAGATATCCCAGTTGCAACATTACTTGTATTTCTAACAAAAGAAACCCAAATCTTCATGTGACGATAACTTTAAAAAGAAATACATTTTAAAAAGAGAAGGAAGAAAAGAAGGAAGGAAAGCAGAAAGGAAGGAATAAAGAGTATAGAATATAAGGGCCTTAGTTTTATAAAGTATGTCAGCCAAGACCCCTAATTATTTCAATTCTGTGTCTTGCCATATTGAGAAGTGTTCAATTTACATTCATGAAGCATGATAATATTTTAGAATAATTTATATACTCTCAGAATTTAAGTCTCTTTCTGTTCCTAGTTGATGCACAACAATCCATTAAATTGAAAGCATTTATGGGGCTCATGGGTGGCTCAGTCAGTCAAGTCTCTGCCTTGGGCTCAGGTCATTATAAATCACAAAGGTTTGTCCCCTGCTCAGTGAGGAGCCAGCCTCTCCCTCTCCCTCATGCTCTCCTCCTCCTCCTTGCTTGTGTTCTCGATCTTTCTCTATCTCAAAGAAATAAATAAAATCTTAAAAAAGAAAAAAAGAAAGCATTTATTTCCTCTAGAAGTGAATGGGCCTGGGTCCAAATGATTAAGTCAGTGCTCACCTTTGCTCATCATAAAACCCTCTCTTCTCCACAGAGATGGTAATATGGTGAAAGCCAAAGTGTGTTTGATTTACTCCAGCAGAATCTGGAAGATCCCTGTCATAAGATTAGAAATCAGAGAAGATTGCATGATAGCAAAAGCTCCTTTATTTCCTCTTCCTCCAAAATTAAAGCTTGACCAACTGGAAGGGAGGAAAGAAATACAGGGAGAGCTTCTGTACAACAGGCCTTGGAGAGACAGTTAACACACTGCACTCCTCCGGAGGTTAAGGAAATCCAAAAACTAAAAAGCCTATAGCTCACCTCGGGGGGAGTGAGTGAGAAAGTGCAAGCCCCATAGAGATGCCCTGCATACACAATGGCTTTAGAGTTGCTCTGGCTGAGAAAGGCATTACTAGTTGCTGTGCCTGAGGGCTCCCCAAAAGATACCAGGGCACCACAAGATGCTCTTGCTTCCCCTCATCCTGGGGAAGGTATGAAAACGGTTAAGAATAAGTGGAAAAGAGATCCCTGGGTGGCTCAGCGGTTTAGCGGCTGCCTTTGGCCCAGAGCGTGATCCTGGAGTCTCGGGATCGAATCCCACATGAGGCTCCCTGCATGGAGCCTGCTTCTCCCCCTCTGCCTGTGTCTCTGCCTTTCTCTCTCTCTGTGTGTCTCTCATGAATAAATAAATGAAAACTTAAAAAAAAAAAAAGACTAAGTAGAAAGATCTGCAGGAGTCTGAGATTGGTTAAGGAAGTCCAAGAATAGTTGGATATTTGGGTATACCCCATGGCAGGGCTAACCACCCATTCCCTGCTGTATACTTGAAATCCATGTGCTGGAAGAGTTGAAAGAGCACCGTGGATACTCAGGAAGCACTTGGAGGATGCTGCTGACCTGAGAAGATTACTTGCTACGCTGTAAAGGGGCCAAAGAGGCCAAAGGTGAGCACCGGGAACCCACCAAATCATGCCAGGTTGATATGGAAATAAACACTCTGGGGCTCAGGTGGCTCCTAGACAAGAGAGAAGCGTTTAAAAGAAACACTTGGGATCCCTGGGTGGCTCAGAGGTTTAACCCCTGCCTTTGGCCCAGGGCGCGATCCTGGAGTCCTGGGATCGAGTCCCACATCGGGCTCCCTGCATGGAGCCTGCTTCTGCCTCTCTCTCTCTCTCTCTCTCTCTCTCTCATTCTGTCTCTCATGCGTAAATAAATAAAATCTTAAGAAAGAAAGAAAGAAAGAAAGAAAGAAAGAAAGAAAGAAAGAAAGACAGACTTGATTTGAGGTGACTCACCTACCTGATGGCAGTCAACTTTAGGTGTGGGAATGTTATTTTGAATCTTCCCTTGTAAGGTTCATATCATCAGCACAAACAGATGCCAGAGATGACTTATTATCAATGATAAGGATATAAAGGAAACTTTTTTTTCCCCTGTACCCACAGGTACTTGTGTGGCATTAATATCTCTACCATGCAAACTGGACTAGAACTTCAACCTTCAAACTAACAGGAGCTTCTGACTTAGAGAATGTTCTGTATAAACTGTCATATAATGCGTTACTCCTCGCTTTACATCCTGGGTTTTTTGTTTGTTTGTTTGTTTTGTTTTATGTCTTAAAGACAAAGGTAGGGTATCTACATTTGCAAAGCATACATACACGGATCCCCAGTGCCCGATTGTACGTCTGTTGCAATTTGAATGTAAAGAAATGCCTGCCAAGACAGAAAAGCTCTCTCTCATGTTGTGAAACTGCCAGAAAGTTAATAAGCAAAGAGGGCCCAGCTGAACAGAAGTGATGGAAGAGGGAAACCCCTAAAGCAGATTTTTATTAATTCTTACAGAGATGTTACAGAATACATTACTTCAGTCCTTTTCCTTTGCAGTGCTGCTTAGATAGGTCGGTGCACTATATTCTGATGGGAATGGGTAGATTTGGACATGAGGAGATGTGAGAAAAATGGAGTCAAGAACTACTTCTGGCTGACAGTTTAAACAGGAATAAAAAAAAAAAGCAAACTTGGAGGGTGCTTTCACTTTCATTCACTCCTCTCCTATTCTTTCTCGTTTCTTCCTTTATCAAACTGACATTTTAAGGCTGCTATGCATCCAGTATATTTTTAAAATTATACAATATCCCATTAGGCAGCCATAATTACTGGAATGTAAAAACCATTTTAAGGAAACACTGCTGTAAACGGGGATCTTTAGTATAGAAAATTTCACACAGTGGTGAGTGCAGCAAACTGTTTTCTTAGTTGACGATCCCTAAGGGCTGGAACACAGCTTTGTGGTTTTGATGTCATTTATTTATTCCTAACGGTATATACACGTGAGGTGTTAAATAGAAGATTAATAAGTTATCATTAATTTGATGATACATAAATTAAAATACTCAATGTAGATAATCTTCCTTCTAGCCAGGTGTGACTCTCAATGAAGAAAAACTGACGTGGCAAATTGTGAAGAGAGCGGCACAGAGGAGAGAGAGAGAGATTGAGAGTAAGAGAGAGAATATGTGATTAATATTGAAACCAACCTAGGAGTATAACAATGCACAGTAGGATCGCAATCAGAGCCCCAGTGCTGAGACCCACAGGTAGAAAAATCGCTTCCACATTACAAGACAGGATGGTCCCATCAGAGTCACATCTACAGACGCGGATAGTCATCGTGTTGGTGCTGCTCTGCACAGGGTAGCTGCTGTCTTCTATTACAACAGGGAGGAAATACAACTCCTGCTGCCTGCGGCTATATCCATTTCTTCGGGTTTCAATTCCAGCTGTGTTGTCTACAAAACATGACATTTATGATAAGAGGGTTACTAAAAGCTTTGCTTCGAATCCTAAAGTTGGTATTGGTTAAACAGTAGGAAGCTCTTCTTGCATAAGCAAAATGCATCCGTATTTTAATTCTTTCTTTTATTGTTTTGAAAGCTGCCAAAGGTAATCAAATGTAATCCAAATAATCCTTAGGAAAAGAAGAAACATTAATCTTGTCTGGTGTGAGAGTTACATTTTCAATTCACAAAGAATATAAAACTGTAAGACTAGAAGTATGTTGTGTGACCCATTTTTTTAACATCAAAATCTCTGATAAAAAAATACATATGTGGGTGTTTTCTTACATGATAGAAGAGCAGAGATTACAAAGCATGAATCTATAAAAGATCTCATGTAAAAATCTATTCATTAAAATATGACAAATATCAATTGAGTATTTTTTTTATTTTTCCCAGATCTGTATCATAATATGGTAAAAAATATATGTATGTATGTGTATATATATATATCTTTCACTTTTGTATATCAATTGTTATAAGAAAAATGGAAAAGTGTATTACAAACATCAAGATTCATTAAAAATTTTAAACATAATAAATTATAATAATTACCATTTTAATATAAGTACAAAAATAATTCTTTTTAATACTGACAAAATCAATAAGAGCAATATTTACTGAGAATAATTCAAGGCAATAAAAATTTCAAATTTTATATAAATGCAAATAATGCTGCAATTAAAAGTATTATTTTGAATGCATTTGTTCTTTACTTCCTTTACTTCCTACACATAGAAGTGGGAATTTGGTTTTATTCATAACACCATTTCTTTTTTTGTGTCTATTAAAGTAACTCCTAGAAATATTTTTCTATTTGAAGAAATGTATTAATATTTCCTTTCTTATAGCCTTACAAGATATCCACTTTGGAATCACGGAAACTAATTTTAGAAATATATATTACTCATGAAAATAGAGGTATGTCAGAAAATGTTACTATCTCAGTAATATTCCATTCATCTCTTTGTGTATTCTAGATTCAACAGCTAAAAATTAGGCAGTTTCTCTAGACTCATTTCAGTAGAAACACTAAGTTGAAGAAACTCTACTTGAGGATACTGTTTTCCATGGGGAAGTGACTTTGCTATTATATAGAGGATATTTTTAAATTGAGAAAATAAAAAAAATCAAGATGCCAAATGTCTATTATAATATTCCCAGTGAGACTTAGTAATGTCGGGTACTTATGATGACAGAGGGAATAAAGAAATGGATACTAGTTGAATTAACATTGAAATCTTCAGTAACTGATTGAATACTTGTGTCTGAGGAAAAGGAACAGTCAGGATTGAAGTTCGAAACCTGGGTGAAAATTATTAATAAAAATAGGGGCTGGAGAAGCTGATATATTTGCACTCGAGGAGCCATGGATTCAACGTTCCTGAATGCATTATATCAAAAGGCGCCCTACCCTTTTGTTTATGCTTACAGCAGGCCCCTCCCCCCCATCCATGGTTTTACTCTCTCTGATTTCAGCTGCCCCAAGTCAACAGTGGCCTGGAAGCAGATGATCCACTTTCTGATGTGTGGTCCAAAGTTCATTTCATCTCATCATGTAAGCATTTTATCGTCTTACATCATCACAAGAAGAAGGGTATGTACAGTACAAGATGGATTAAGGAAGAGAGAGATCATATTTGCATAACTTTTATTAGAGCAGAATGTTATAATGATTCTATTATCATTGCTGTAAATTATCTACTGTGTCTAATGTGTAAATTAAACTTTATCATAGGTATGTGTGTAGAGTAAAAGACATTTATATATACAGGGTTCAGTACTACCTGTAGTTTGGTTTCAGACATCCAGTAGGTGTCTTGAAACACATCCCCCAAAAGAAAAGGGGGGACTATTCTATTTTCACTCTATTATTACTATTGATATATGACCATGTAAAATTCTTTGTGTTGTTCATGGTGGGGAAAAAAGATATTAAACCTCATGTCCATTCTTAAAATGGTTTCTACTGAAGAATAAAGGTAGTTTATATCATATAAACCATAAATACATATGCACACAATGGAGTATTATTCGGCTGTAAGAAAGAAGGAAATATTGTCATCTGTGACAACATGACTTAACCCGGAGGGCATTATACTGAGTGATATAAGCCAGAGAGAGAAAGAGAAATGTTGCACATGGTAACATTTATATGTGGAATCTAAAAAATTAAAAAAAAAAAGAACCCCTAACAACAGACAGTAGAAATGTGAGAGTGGGGAAAATGAGGAAAGATTGGTAAAAAGATACCAGCTCTTAATTATCAGATGAAAAAGGCCTGAAGAGCTAATGTATAACATGGTGACTACAGTTGATACCACTGTGGTACAGAACTGGAATTTGCTGAGTAGAACTTAAATGTTCTACCCCCAGGGGGGATTTTTTTTTAAGTAAATATGTGAGGTGAAAGCAATGTTTCCATTCAGTTTTTAGAAACTTACACTTACCCTTAAAATATAACTTAAGATAAAACAGGGAATATAGTAAATGACATATGAATAGCAAACGGTGTTCAAACTGTGAAAAAAAAATATGCTATGAGGCAAAATGATCTGATTCATATTATCATGACTAATCAAATATAGATTCTCCAGCAAAGATACAATGAGGAAAATAGTCAATGTTCCTGAATGATGTGACCATCTATCTTGTTGCCCAAGCTATGGATCTGGAAGTCTGATTAGTCTTCTTATCCAATGTATTTACATACGGAATCTAGGGAATCTAGCATCAAGTCCTGTGAATTCTACTTCTCTCCACGTATCTCCATCAGCCATTATCCAAATCTTAGAATCTCTCACCCACTCCTGCAATAGCATCAGAAGTAATCCTATACCCTTCCATTATCTTTTCCACACTGCATCCAAACTGATGTCCCTAATGCAAATTGAACGTACTGTGTTTATCATAAACCTTTCAAAGGCTTCTGAAGTCATTGGATTTAAGTTATAATCCTTTTAAATGGCCTGTAGTTAGGGTGACCATATGGTCTGGTTTGTCTCGGACAGCTTTATTTTATGTGAACTGTTCTAATTAAGATGACTGATGGTGTCCATTTCTGTTCTCCAAATTGTTTTAGTTTTCATAACAAAATATGTAGTCTCTCTACTTATAAGGCTCTTCATGTCTGGGGCCCTGTTGCATTTACAGCCATTCCTCACACCACAGTATTAGGTGAAGCAAATCCTACTGAATTTCCTTCTGAGACAAAATGTCTGATGTCTTTCCTCTAAATATTTGCAGAAAAGTAAATTTTCTCAGACGCCCTTTGACTTCTGTCCATCATCATGATCGTCATCATCATCATCTCATCACAGTTGGTTTATTTGTTCTGTGCAAACACAGCATTTGGTAAGAAATGAACTTTTTACTCTCCAATCTTAGGAACTCAGGTGTCTTTAATCCCAATTTCATAACTATGGAAATTTAGAAGGGATTAAAATATCCACAGTCACAGAACTAATAGTGTAAGAACTGACCAGTACTTAGCTTTAATATTTTCAATCCAGTGTCCTTTGTATTTTTGTAATGAGTGTAACAGTAGCAGGTGTGAAGGTATTAGTAGTGCTGGCAGTGGTGGTGATGGTAGCAGTATTGGTGGTAGATATGTAAGCGCAGATCTGATGGGGGAAGTGATAACTAAAATCCCCTTGGTATTGTGTTAAAGGATTTGCATGCATTATTTTATTTAATATAAATACTCTGAGATTGATTAATTTCAACTATGAGTTTAAAATTATTAATTATGGCTTAATACACTGAGAATCTGCCACTTAAGATAATGGAGTGGGAAGGAAAACCTCTAATTACAAAGCCTGTATTCTTAGCCTACTGTCCTGTGTTACTCAAATGAACCAGTTACCAAGAAGTCACCTATTTGTGTGTGGAAGTAATGAGCATGTGGCACAAATGATATATTTAAAACATAGAAAAGTATTCAATTTCCCAGATAGGCTATTTTTGCTTGACTCATTAAGACACTGTCCACATTATAAATGGAAGCAAATTGCCTCATTAGATACAACCTATATAGGTCAAATATTTGATTTACTGCTAGCTATAGAATTTTGTATTTCTCCTATATGGATTTCCATATTTTATGAACTTGGATGCTTTCAGAAATAACCCTGATTGCTACCTTTGTGTCCTTTTACAAAGTTACATGATAAGAGGTAAGTTTTCCATGTGGTTAAACTTACTTCTGAAGTCACGGACTGTAAAATTTGGTTTGATGGCAGCTTCTGGTGATAATCTAAAGGAGAATTGCTGCCCAGCAGGTGAAAGATCTCGGTCTGCAGCGCTGACTATCTGAATTATCTGAAACAAAGTTGAGATGAAACTTGAAGTCAGTCATGAGTTTCAAAGGGAACTTTACCTATACCAGGCTAATAGGTTTAGTCAATGATGCATGCAAGGAGATAGAAATGACATTTTTAGGATTCAAATCAGTGGGCCAATTATTTACAAATAATTTTTATAATCAGATATCCAAACATTTACAGTTCATAGTGGCATATAACAATTATAAGGTATGGGCCAATTCCAAATCAATATCTGCATAACTAAAAAACAGCATTGAAAATTTTCACTAATAAGCAAAATAAAATTAAAATGCACTTGCTTGCATTTTAAACTAAATACAATAAATGCTTTCTAACCTAAATGTGAAAATGCTTACTGGAAAGAAAAATCTCTGATTATTTAAAAAGCCCTTGCAATAGCAAAATTTTAGTATATTTATGTTTGTGAGAGTTTTATTTTCATAAATAAATAAAATGATGAGAAAGAGAAATACAAAAGATGTATATCTGATTTTGTTCTTATATTGGATTTCCTCCAATAAGCAAGAATACTAACTGTATTTTCATAACATATTTTTTTTAAGAATTAAGCACCAACAACCCTGCTTCAAAATATTTTCCAAATTGCTTCCATAGGTTGTGTATTTAGTAGTTAAAATTCTGATACTTCAAGAAAATGCCCTTAAGAATTTGGAGATTAAAAATAACTTCTGAGAGCCAAACTGTGAAATTGATAATTCACTACATAGATAAGCAAATTATACTAGCTCTGAGGTTGTATTTATTAACATATCCAATGGCTTTGCATCAGAAAGAATTTCAGGAAATGTGTATAGCAAAGAGTGAGAGCAGAGTACTTCCTTAGGTGATCACTCTCTTAGACTACATTTGAATTTGCCAGAGGAAGATCTCACATTTCAGGTACTGTATCTTGGGCACCGCGGGCAAAAGCATACATCATGTGTTCTAATACTGACACCATGAAACATGTGATTTATTTTTTTAAATATGTGATTTATTTACTACTTTTTGTTTCCATTCCTCATTCCTTGGTTAAAACTCAATCTTATTACTATGATCTACCTCCCCATAGTTGTGTTTATGTACACATGCATACACACATACGCACTCACGCATAAGCATAAATACTGTGACTTTGGGTGCCTGGTGCCATATTAGTAATTTCTAATTTGACAGATTGGCTTTCTAATGAGAATTTCAGTTCCCTGGTTCAGTGTGAATCAGTCACAATTCTAGAAAACTTCAACTTTCCTTCACATAAACCAATATGCTCAGTCAGATCACTATATCTTATCCATAAATTTTCTGTACATTATTAGGGGATTGATTTGTCAGGTATTTTGTTTTGTTTTGCCTTTTACTACTATCCATAAGCGCAATCATTTACTAAATTAATTTAACATCAAAGAATATCAAGAACATATCTTTAGAATGAAGCAATGTCCTTTCAAATAGCAGACAGAGAAGAAAGTTTTGGTATAAATTAGCACTTATTTGGAATTGACACTTGGGAGTCATTGCCCTAAGGGGGAAAAAAATCTCATACTTCAGTAATTCACTATATATATCGTTGTTGGTTTAGATAGTATCATCTTTTCTTTTTTGTCTCTTGATAGGTAATACATACATGTAAAAATACGTATATAAGCATGCATACATATTCAAGAATAGGCTGGAAGAGATAGACAGTTCCTATGCATAGATCCTAGACAATGGGCAAAACGGCTGGAGTCAAAAGCAGAAAATGCTCACATATCATATTCCCTGAAAACTCAAGTAACATTTTAGGGCTGTGCTTTGTACATAAATGTGGCCCAGTAGAAAACCCAAAAGGTATTTATTAGAAGAAAAGCCTTCAAGTATCCCACAGGTTGCTTAACGCTTTGAACAGATATAAGAAAGCCAAGTTATCTCAGGTCATTTAGACTATTCCCAACTTTTTAAACTCTTCAATTTACTAGACAAGTACAGAAGCGTAAAATGTAGTTCTATTTCCAAAGAACTTTTATTTTGTGCATTACAATAGTCTGATTGACATAGGATAATTAGTATCACCAACTATCTAAAAAAACAGAATATTGGGTCTTGGGGGAATCTGGAAAGTGAGAAATTGCTAAGTTGTGGAATTTCAGAAAACTTCTTGTAACTTCTCAACGAAATTGGTTTATTATTTATTTAAATATTTATGTAGCATCTACTCTTCCAGGCATTAAAGTGATAAAGTGTCACACACAATCATAAAGTGATTACATGGCCTTATCCCATGTAAATAGTCAATACATTTAAGGTGATAAAGGGCTAAAACTTTGTTTTAATGCATTTATTTGTCTATTTAAAATTAAGGATGCAAATTTATCCATTGAGAAATCCAACTAAATAAGTCATGCTACAATAAAATTAGTGTTTTCCCCAAATTATCAGTGAAGATTTGAGTAGCACAGTCCACTAGAGGTTTCTGTACTGGAAATATTCTATATCTACGTGGTCAAAAAATGGAAGCTACTTATTACATACAGCCATTGAGCAATTAAAATTACATACAGCCATTGAGCAATTAAAATGTGGCTGGTATGAATAAGAAAACTGTTAATTTTATTGAATTTTAACTTAATAGTTACATAGCTAGTGGACATCACAGGACTAGGATTATGGGACAGATTTACTACAAAGCAGTATAAAACATTCAAATTAAAACAAATACTGAAGATCAAAAATAGCTTTTTACAATGTAAATAACTTTCAAATATTAATATTTTTAAGAATTAAAACTTCAAATTTAAATGAATAGTTATTTAAATGAATTTAAATTTAAATTTAAATGAATAGTTATCCTATTTTGAAGTGATTAAAATATAAAGCGAACCAAGCATACTAATATATTTTTCCTTTGGAACCGAGTTGCACAGTACTGGATTAATCATATTCTTATTTCATGACAATACTCTCGTCCTTTGCTCATGTTTGATTCATTCATCATATCATATCATCATATCATATTATAACATTATATTATTTTATTCATTCAACTATAATAGTCCAGAAAAAAAAACCAAACTGGCTACCCAACACACTCACATTAAATCTAGGATTTTGACAGTAACTTTCATAACCACGTGGTCCCCCGTCATGACATCTTCTACTAGAACCAGAGCAGCATTAACTTTATAAGGAAAATGTAATTCGGAGATTTGGAATAACCCAGATGTTCCACTCAAGGCCACAAGAGAAAGAAACCTTACATTTTTAATGGGCTACTGAGCTTTTCTGTACACCTTCATAAGGCATTTGAGCAAACCAAAACACTTTAGAAGAATTCACTTTAAAGTTGTTCGCTTTCAGGTCACTAGTCACAGATTCCTTAAAAATTCCATAGTAAAAGATTGGAAAACATAGCAGATCTGCAATCCTAAACTTTTCAGTTATACAAAGAATGTTCACTAGGCCATCTCCACTTTATCCCTTGTGATGTTACCTCTACACCATAAGTGCACCCTTACGAGTTTACTATCTCTTGTGGGATTTTTTTTTTTTTATGTGAACATATGATCCAGGGGGAAAAATCCATCTATTTATCAATATTGATGTTGATATCGATATGTGTGGGGGTGAGTGCGTGCAGTAGGTCTTGACATGCTATTAGCCAACAATATTGATAAGATACCTGTCCTGGTTTGGCATTTTCACACACCGCTGTCTCATATGGCACAGATATTTCTGGAGGAAATTCATTGACATCTAGGACATTAATCAATATGTTGACTTTGCTGCTTAATAATGGGTTACCTGTTGAAAACATAGAAAAGAGTAAAGACAATGACAAAATCTAGTCAATTATTGCTCTTATAATAAATAGTATTATTTTTTTTATTTTTTAAAAAAGATTATTTCAGAGAAGGAGAGAGAATGGTGGGTAAGGGGTACAAAGGGAGAGGGGGACAAGCAGACTCCCTGCTGAGTGCTGAGCCCAATGCAGGGCTTGATGCCAGGACCATAAGATCATGATCTCAGGCAAACTCAAGAGTCAGAGGTTTAACCAACTGAGCCACTCAGGCATCCCTTAGACATTTTTTTTTTAAACAGCCATTATAAAGGATCCAAATGATGCTTCTTTTATGGGAAGCTGTGAGACATTGTGCCAAATATAAATGATAAAAGAATGGGTAAGTGTGGTATCAAAGTTTTGCTGTCCAAGCACCAGCAGTGCACCATACCAGTGTTCATCCCTGAAATTCACTCACCACCAAAGTTAAGGTCAACCATTTGGCTAGTATTTTACCAAACATGTAGCTATCATACCAGAGTTAGTTCACAGAACCCATCTGCACCCATAGGGGTACTCTTCACTGCACAAAACATGTTTTCCAAGCGTGTCCACATAATTAAAACTTTATTTGGTAGGATATTCTACATATTTAAAAAGTTCTCTTAAAATGATTCTTCCTGAAAAGGATGATAAATTACAAGGAAAATTAAGGGGAGAGGGTTTTTTATAAACAAAAATTTTAAAAACAGACTTAAGGAAGTAGAACAGATAGATCATGGAAAGCTAGGATACACCCTGAAATTATTTGCTGGTGTTAAGAAAGAATAAGCAAGATTTTCTTCTACAGTACATTAAAAAAAAAAAAAAAAAGAAAAAAAAAAGGTTGTTTTGAAAAAGTGTCTGCCAAAATCACAAGTTTTAGCCCTAGCCCTTGGTATGTTACCTGCCTCCCAGTCATTTGTTGAAGAAGACTCAAAAAATTAAGTTAGTAAAGCATAAAAATGTACATTTTACCTATCTATTATAATTTTTACCTACGAAATTTTACAGATGAATAAACTGCCACAAGTTTTTGAAGGACCTTGCCCAGAGTCACACAGTTAGGGGAATGAGAAGTTAAAATTCAAACCCAAGACTATGGAAATCCAAATACCATGTACATGCCACCATATCTTCTCTGTTGATTGGTTGATGTGTCAAATTCTTCATCTGCAGTGCTGCTGAAGATTCATAATATTAGTATTATTTTAGACCTCTATCTGGATTCTTTTAAAGAAACTTATAAAGCCTCAACACATGATTGATTCGGCTGAGCCTCCACTATCCTGCTGTGCTAAAACTTATTAGAAAACAATAGGCCTTATAAACAGTATCATAATAAATGTTCACAGATTCATATAGGACACAGTGAAATCCATCATCGTGTACCAGTACACACACTGATAACACAAATGGAGGATGAATGGTATATTCTGGAATATGGGGTGTACTTATTGAAGGTGCATTGGTGACAATGGAGAAGGATGCAGAAAGTACCTGTGATTTAAAAATTAATATGAGCCACAGGGAATTATCTTATTTGGTAGAAAATGTTGGCTGTTTTCATGAATTATTTAATCTACCTTCATGTCAGTTTCTTTCTGTGAAACACACAGTATTGATAGTTCCTAATTCATAGGTTTTCTGTATGAAATAAGAGGTGGTATTTTACAAAGTGTTACATCACCTTTGGTAAATTACATTGCTCTTATTACCAAGTGTGCACTTCTTGGAGGTTATCTAGCTCTGTATCTATTTTTGGTCTTAATTATGCCTAAAGCATAATTTGCAGATAAAAGTCAACAATTTGATTAAATTTAGTTTGCTTTCCTGAGAAAGGATTAGCAATTATAAAAAATAACAAAATCTAAGACAAACAAAATTATGCCTAATATTTTATAATGCTTATAGTATATTTATATTCTAAAACATGTTACGTGGGTTAACTTTGTAGGGTTCACAGTAACTCTGTTATAGATACTATTCTTATCCCATTATTACATGTGTAACTCTGAGGAACAGAAGGAAGATATGACTCTTCTAAAAATCACAAGTTGGAAGTAATAAGATGGGGTTCTAGTTCCAAGTTCATGCTCTTAAGATCTATTGTATATTCTGTATTAATCTATTGTATATTGTGTATTGGAAAGTAACAGAAATGTATTTAGCTATTGAAAAAAAAACAAACAACAAATTAACATTACAGATTAGTGAATTCATGTGAATTACTTAGCCTATTCAACCTCTGACAACATAAAAATCAGTCTCCACTTTCCATTTTACATGGTATATAAAGTATAAGTCCTGAGGCCATACAAAGAGGAGAATTTTGTGCCTTTTGTTTTTTTTTTTTGTTTGTTTTTACATTTTGTTTGTTTTTTTGAAAGAGAGAGGGAGAGTATAAAAGCAGGGAAGGGGCAGAGGACAAGCAGATTCCCTGCTGAGTGGGGAACCAGATGCAGGGCTCAATCCCAGGACCCTCAATACAGATTTACCATTATAGTGTATGAACATGGTGTTAAAAATAATTTAGCACAATTCCTCCTATAAGAAATTCCTTTTTGATAGTTTTAAGTTATTTATTCTCCTGTAATATATATAGATTTTAACATTTTCCCAATGAGTAATATGCCACATGTATAATGTCTCAAAAATATAATCACTGTTGTAACATCATATTATTAAAAATGTTTCTCCAAAAGGTGCTTTTGATATCTTGGCTGAGACAAATATTTGTTGTGTGAGAGTTTTCTGTGCCCTGGAGCACTTGTAGAATTACTTATAATTAAATGTCACTTGTCATCTATGTGGCAATTATAATATAAATGTCCAGTTAAGGATTGGGGAAAAACTATAATAACAAAAACACTTTATATTGTCAAAAAATGAGTGATGGGTTATAGATTTCATCATAGTATTATCTCTTCTATAGTGTATTTGTAGATTTTTTTCATAAAATGAGGAAGGTTTAAAAATGTGACCTTATATATTTAAATGCCAATTGGGGAAGTAGTAACATATCTGTTCAAGAACTACTGTACTAAAGCACCGAACATTTTAGAAGACAATATGATTTATAAGAGTAAAATGGATTTTTTCATTTATGTATATCATCCAGAAAATTAGGTTGAGGAAATAATGACTTTTTTTTTTTTTTGTCTATCTAATCTCTATTTGGGACAGTGACGATGAAATTTGTTTAATCACAACTTAGCATGATCATTATTATCAACATTTTTGCCATGTAGAAAGTAGTTATCACCAAATACTTAGAGGGCAATTTCAAGTAAAAATTTAGTAAATTTTAAATAACCAAAATCTTATGCAACGGATTGTTATGTTCTTTGTAGTCAAATCATTTAAACTCAAATTATTAGAGAGGCATGCTACTTATGTTTGATAACCAGCTTATTAATAGTTTTGGCTCATAATATAATCAAGAAATCATTTTGCTTTTATCCCCTTTGCCTTCAAAAATGTTCTGTTAGATATTCTCTTTTTTTTATCACTTGATGATATCTCAGTGAGCTCCCTCGGCTTTCTGAGTCTGTCTCAGTTGGAATTGCCGTATTAGTAGTATTTTTAAGTACAGTTTCAATTAAGAAAACAGAAGGGTGCCTGGGTGCTTGAGTGTCTGCCTTCTGCTCAGGTGATAATCCTGGAGTCCTGGGATCGAGTCCCACATTGGGCTCCCTGCATGGAGCCTGCTTCTCCCTCTGCCTGTGTCTCTGTCTCTCCCTCTGTGTCTCTCATAAATAAATAAATAAAATCCTTTAAAAAATTAAGAAAAAAAACAGTTAAAGCCCAAATTACAAAAACAAGAATGAAGGTAAAAAGATGAGTTTATAAAAAATGAGTTAAAATGGGGCTCCAGGATAGCTCGATCTGAAGAACATGTGACTCTTGATCTCAGGGTTGTGAGTTTGATCCCCCTGTTGGATGTAGAGATACTTAAATACATAAAACTTCAGGAAAAAAAAAATAAAAAAAAGGGGGGATCCCTGGGTGCTTCAGTGGTTTAACGTCTGCCTTTTGCCCAGGGCGTGATCCTGGAGTCCTGGGATTGAGTCCCACATCAGGCTTGGAGCCTGCTTCTCTCTCTGCCTGTGTCTCTGCTTCTCTCTCTCTTTGTGTCTCTCATGAATAAATAAATAAATAAAAATATTTTTTTTAAAAATGAGTTAAAATACTATAAAGGATATTATGAATTTATGCCAAAAATCTAGTCAACATAAATGAACTGAACAAATTCCTAGAAAGACACACATTACCAAAAATGACCTTTAAAAGAAATAAAACCTTAATAAACTTAAGCAAATGATTAAAATCAAGTTGTAATTAAAAATCTCCCAATCGAGACAGAACTCACGCACACATGCCTTCCCTGGGGGAATGCTACCGATGATTTAAAGATCACATTATACCAATTCTTCACAAACTTTCAGAAAATGGAGAAGGAAATTCATTCTATGTATCCTGCTACCAAAGCCAATGGAAAACATCACAAGAAAACAAAACAAAACAAAACAAAAAATGGGTTAATATCACTCATAAACATAAGTCAAAATACTACTGTTAATAAGCCCATTATTAAATCCAAATTCAGGGACCCCCAGGTGGCTCAGCAGTTTAGTGCCTGCCTTCGGCCCAGGGTGTGATCCTGGGGTCCTGGGATCAAGTCCCGCATCAGGCTCCCTGCAGGGAGCCTGCTTCTCCCTCTGCCTGTGTCTCTGCCTCTTTCTCTCTCTGTGTCTCTCATGAATAAATAAATAAAATCTTTAAAAAAAATATGAATTCAAGGGAAAGGAAAATAGAAACCACTTCTTGTTGGAAGGAATGTCAACCCCAATGTCAGAAGAACCTATGGGAAGGGAGAGACACAAACGTATGCCCATTTTTGGAACCTACAGCAAGAAATCTCTTGTAGAAATGGTTCGCTAGTAACTAGCATTGTAACGCTTAATAAATCTTAAAAAAAAGCCCTGAATTTTATTTATTTTTTAAAGTTTTTAAGGTTCCACTTAGTTAACATATGGGGCAATATTAAAACCTAACCAAAAAGGGAAAAGACCTGTATTCTGAAAACTACAAAACACTGATGAAAAAAATTGAAGATGACACAAAGACTGAAAAAAACATCCCATGCTCATGGATGGGAAAACTAAATTTTAAATTTAAAAAGGAAGCTAGAATTGATAAGATGGCATGTTCCTCATGCCATCCTCCTCAATGCTAAGGAGTTTTATAGGGGCAAAGAAAAGTCATTGGCTTTATCCACAGTTCTCGTGAATGTAGTATCCTGGGATTCCACATAAGATTTTATTTGACAAAGTATCGTGATGTTCTACAAGTCTGAAAATTACAGCTCTATAATTGCTTACTGATGGGTGAGAAAACTGGTATAATCTTGCCCTACATTTTTTTTTTTTGTCAGACCTAAGGCTAGAATCCAAGTCTTCTTCCTATGTTTGTCACTGCTCCATGATTTATATCAACTCATCCAAATGAGAAGCCATACCACCTGAGATCTGCCCATGTATGTGATGATCACTTACTTTCAAAGAGTAATGTCTCTGCTCCTATCAAGGCCACCATGCTTGAGAAAGTCTAGCTTACATTCAAGTGTCAAAGTGGTAGTTTTTTTTTTTTTTTTTAAGATTTTATTTACTTATTTGTGAGAGACACAGAGAGAGGCAGAAACATAGGCAAAGGGAGAAGCAAGAGCCGTGTGGGAAGCCCAATATAGGACTCAATCCAGGGGCGCCAGGATCATGCCCTGAGCCGAAGGCAGACACTCAACCACTGAGCCACCCAGGCATTCCAATCCAAGTGGTAAGATTTTTTTAAATAATGTATTAGATATTCAATAAATGCTGGCCAGATAATAGAAGAGTTCCAAGAACCAATGAGAAATGTAATTGAAAATGTTTTGAAAACTGTGAAGCACTAACAAACACAGGTCCTAGTATGTTAAAATATGCTGGAGCTATTAGGCTTCCTTATTTAAAGATGACATCTGCTTTTGAATAACTATCAGTGTTAAAAATTCAATTTTGTGAGTATGTACTAAATTGCAACTACAATAACTTCAAGAGTGAAATCTTAGTTTTTTATGACAAAAAAAATGAATTATAGTGTGAAGAGTGCAAGAAACACTGAATAAGTAACACAAGCTTTCTTTCTCCTTTCCCTTTGAATCAATTCACTTTGAAATTACAAGTTAAGATGAACCATCTCTAATAATAGCTCTGTTCAATTACAGTAGTATGATCTGTATCTAGACCGAGCAATCCATAAAGAGGATTTAAATTATTCATATATACCTATGCTAAAGTCAAATATTACTTTCTATGCTGCTGGTGACAAAAACTGATCTCTAAAGAAAAAAGAACCTTTAAAAATACCGCCAATCAATTTTTTCCCCAATGAAAATACTAGAGGAAACCTATCATTAATTTTAAATATTTGCAATAACACAAAGCCTTAGATATTCTGAATTCTTTTAGAGCAGGAGTTACTTCATATTCATCTTAAAACCTCTAGGGTTTAACACAGAGCCTAGTGCATTCTAGAAAACTGAATATTATCAATGAGTAGATATTCTTTCAAAACCAGACTAAACTGAGAAGCTATGGTGGGTATAATACAGCTGATAAAACAGAAAACTTTTGTGGACCACTGGCACCATGATATTCCTCATATTTTCCTTGAATTCACCCATGGTCAATAAGACTGTAGATGCCAAAAATAATAATAATAATAATTAAAAAAAAGACTGTAGATGCCATTTCAAAACTTTACATTAAACTCTCTATAACTTTAAAAATCCTTCTCAAGTGACTTCCTTTAATCACAGCAAAATTAAATTAGTATTTGGAGAGCAAATAAAATCCATCATTGAATTGATAAAAAAAGAGGTGATTTTATACAAGTAGTTACTAGATGTAAGTAAGTACAATCAAATCTCTGAAACATGCAAATTCACTATAGAATTGTAATACTAAGCAGTCAAACATAGACAGATGATAGATGATAGATAGATGTCAAGACCAATAAAAATTTCAATTTGATTTTATGCACATTGCAAATGTATAATTTTTTACTCTTTTGTACTTTAATTATCTATGCATATGAAAACCACCTTGGCTAGCTCAACTAATAACTTTTTTTTTTTTCAACTAATAACTTACTTAAAATATATCTAACAAGCTTAGGCAAGTGATCAATGTCCCCGTGACCTTCTGTATCAGAGTATGAGAGCCCAGGACTCCCATCTTCACTTGGTCAGCACTCCTGGTGTGACACGGGATACAAACAAAATACCTCTGAGCTTCTATTTCCTCACACTCACTGTGTAGACCATAACACTCATCTTGATTTAATGTATATTAAGCTAGTAGAATTGTTTATTTTATTTTATTATTATTACTTACTGTTATTTCAGAAAAATGAGGTACTTCTCATTTGGTCTCAGAGCATCATTTCACAGCTAACTATGTGGCATGCGGGCAGGTGAAATTCTTCAGTAAATTCTACAACAAAATCTATTTTCTGGTGTTTAAACCCATTATCACTTAATGACCACACTCCGGTAATTTATAACTTTTTGCAACTTCCCCCTGGAGGTTGAATAAGAATACCCTTAAATCCAAAGTCTCTAGAATTAAGCATAATTTGCATAGTTATAGCTTACCAAAATTCTCTATTTTGGGCAATTTCCAACTATTCCTAAGCCTTATTATCCTTAAGCATGGACTTCGGTCTCATTTTTTTCTCATAACTCACAACATATTGTGTTTTGCACATAGATGATATTCTATATAAACTTATGAAAACAAATGTATGAATTTGTGTTTAGCCTGAATTATGGGCAATAATGTCAGAGTCTAATTTTTCTGCACATATGAAAATGATGTCATTTGCATTATGTTGGAGTAAAAAGGAGTTATAACAAAATAGCTCGGCAGACCAAATAACTTCAAAAAGTAATCAACCAATAATTTAATCTCAACTCATAATGATATATTTACATGGAAAATATTCCCCAAAGATAGCAGTGAGGGAGTCGGTTCACTGATTTTTGACCTCTTTCACAAAAAATGCAAATAATCCATTGCTATCTGGATAACGATTGACCAAGAAAATAATTGTCTCTGATGTCATTTATTTCATAATTATATAAAATATGTTCTAGAGCTTTAATTTAGATCATTTTAATTATCTTTGCCTAATGACATTTGTTACAATAATGCCAAAAAATACTGGAAACATCTATGTATTGAAGGTTTCTAATAATTTGAATGAAGTGAATTTTTGGAGCTTCCATCTTTTTTAAAGTTCTCAAGATTAGTATCATAAAAAGCAAAGCAGTAGTGCATAAAAGAATTATTAGGAGTCTAATAACATTATTTGGATCTCCAACTACAGCAACACTGATTAATGACTACTTTTTAATTAATTGGAAGTTGTTCAATCATTGTAACATTTCATTTGCCTGAGATTTTTTATGTAAGGTCAGGCCAAAACACATGCTAGCTCAATCTGCAATAAGGTATACTTACATAATTTTTCCTCCTTGGCAGCACAAGTATAAACTATTTCTCAGTCATTCGCCATGATGATAGTTTCCTGCTCAGCTGGCTAGTTTGATCAATGAAAACAGCCTTGTGCATTAGAATATGAATAGAGTTTACTTTTAAACTCTGTGAATTCAAGCAAAATAAACCCTACAATAAGCCATTCTTATTGTAAATCTTTAATTACCATGTGGTATGTGTTCAGCCTATTTATTTTTCACATGGATAAATAGCATTTACCTCAGCAGACATCCTTGGGGCCCTAAAATCTACACAATGGTCCTTTCATAGGCACTGGAACAGAACACGGGTACCTATTTTAGAAATAATAGCTTGACATCACTCTTACATTGTATAAGATTTTATATATATGGATATATACATACATATATATATGGATAAGGTTTTATATATATATGGATTTTTTATTTATGGTATGTGTATATATATAGGTGTGTATATATATGTATATATGAATATATACACATGTGAATTATGTGTCTAAGCCCCAGTTCTGCACATTTCCCAGTGAGAGTCAACATAACTAATGAGAATCCACATGCTAGGGGTTCCTAGTTCGCATTTACATAAACACTAGAGCCAGCATGTGTCCTAATCATATTGATAGCTTAAAAAATAGATTTTTCTAAACATGAAAAGTCTAAAATTTAGGATCAGTGACACTTGCTTCCACTGCAAAAGTGCATACCCTCCTTCCATTTTCTAAGTGGTTGAAGTGCAAGTCTCTTATTGGAGGGATCAGAGTAGCTACTGCAAGTACCCTCACACCGTGATGCTGGTTTGTGTGGCCTACATAACCATTGGGGAGAAGGAGATCTTCCAGAGCTACAGGTTACTAATGGATGTCTGCAGGCTTTCATCTAACTCAAGATATGGAAGCCTCCTATTCCTATTTCAAAAAAAATATGCACTTTTTTTTGTGCATGCATGAATAGGCTTAGGTAAGATTAGATAGTTTTTAATAATTTCTTTTATTATGATCAATATGTCTGTGACAAATACGTTATTTGAAGAGACTACCCTCTGCTTAGTTGTCATTTGCTATGTACAGGTCATTAGAGTGAATGGTTCAAGGAGGTCTTATATTCTATAACTTAATTTATTTTCACCACACTTGCCAAAGATCTTAGAAAACCAAAGTTTATTTTCTAATTACAATACGGTGGCTAAGCTATTCCCCAACATTCAGGATGAGTGAAATAATTGAAAGTTGACATGAAAGGAATAAAGAGCAACAAATATAATTGTAATAGGAAGCAGTGCAGAAGGGGGGAAAGATGCCAAGTGTGAAAGGAGACCAGGAAAATACCATAAAGAAAACAGATGTCCTCTAAAAAGATTGGCATTCTGTTCTCCTGATGACATATCTGCTTAGGCAGCTGACTGGATGATCTTCTATCAGAGCCTAAGTGAGCACAGAGGGCAGATTTGGAAGGTTATGGCAAGACAGAGAAACCACTGAGGAGAAGAGCAACCTGTGAAGTACCTGTTCAGTGGGACAAGGACGTGTGAATTTCCTCAGGGTCAAGGGGCACAACAGGAGCTAAAATTGAGAAATCCTGCTACACACTCACCCAGGAAGACTGTCCTCTATATGAGGGGATCCTGGGGTTAAGAAGTTGGAAGGTCTACTGTTTTGGTACCCGTATCCAGTTCCCATGCAGGTGGGATACCCAGAGCCCCCCACATCAAATAACTCAGAGATCACTTGAGAAGACAATGTTTGGGCAACTGCCTTTACTGCCAGTCCACTTTAGCCTTAGAAGCAATGGCAAGGAATGGAGTAGTACATGGGGGCAGATTAAGAGAGACTGACGTATTTGCATTTCCCACTTGTCTCTGCCATTCTAACAGGCTGGAGAATCTGTACCCCCACAAGCGAGGGGTCACAGTTCCAGCTTACAGTGTCATTGAGTTCTGCAGTCATCTATTGCTGCGTAACACAACAAATGACCTCAAAATTGCTTGGACTAATGACTATTTAAGTCTTTCTCACGACGTCGTGAGTCAAGCATGTGGGCAGGATTGCTCTGGGTGCACGTTCCATTTCATGTGGCATTGGTGGAGGCCACATGGTGGTATTAAGCCAGCAAATGGCCTGGCCTAGGGATTCCAATCCAACACAGTTCCGCGCACACATGGCAGGTGTGCCAGGAAGGCCGAGCTGAACTGGGATGGTCAACGTGACCACAACCATCAGTGTGTCACCTCTCTAGTATGGAAGCCGCAGGGCCGTCACTTTACTCACATGAGAGGTCAAGGTTCCAATAAACAACGTGGAAGCTGCAAGTTCTTTTATGTTGTCCTACCCTTAGAATAACCAAAAAGCAATGAAATCAGCCGAAGAGATCATTAAGACCTGGGAATAGGTGTTTGACTACTCATGTTTGGAAGCAATTGCTGAAGATAAACAAAACTGTTTCATATTTACATCCCACTCGGTTGAGACTGAACGAAACCCTTCAACAGATACACTCACAGTTAGCTCTTCCCTACCTACGTGGAAACATGAAATTAGCTGCCAGAGTGTTTGTACCAGATGAACCAAATAAAATGAGAAGGAAACAAAAGGAAAAATACTCAGAAGGGATTTCGCAAGAGACCATCAGCAGATGGATGGGGAGATGCACTTCGTTGTGCAAAGAACCAGGCTGATGACCAAATGTCACCATTCTCCCCCGAATCTATCACCTTAGGAAACTGAGAGTATCCCCGATTGTCCCTCCGAACATATAAGACCTATGTCACTCTCCGTCTAGAGGATTCTCTTCTGGACCAAGCAGAAATCAACACAAGGGATCAGTTCTAACAATCCTATCGGTTCTGAGCGGCTCCTTAAAGAACAGCACTTAAAGCTCCTGCAGTGGCATTCATGAAAAATAAATAAATAAATAAATAAATAAATAAATAAATAAATAAATGATAAAGAGCAAAACATTCAAATTACATTCGAAGAAAAGGAGAGGGAAGGAAGAGGGGCGATCTTTAAAATGCTCTCATTCGTTTCAGAAAATATTTCAGAATGAGCCGTTCTGTGTCAGCATCAGTCCCTCCCGCCCGGCCTCTGAAGCTCCCAGTGTCACACGCACAGGGCTGTGGGCGTGCAAGAGGAGTTGGAACGCGGTGCATACTTGGGGGGACCGCGTGGCAAGGGATGAGGTCACCCGAGACCTGCCCTGCGAGCCATCGCGCGGGCCTGCACACAGGGCTCCCTGGCAGCTGTCACCATTCCCCTGGACTGCGGCTGCGAGGAGAAGGAACGGGTTTCTGAGTTCCCCCAGGAGACCACTCAGCTCTCAGGCCAAAACTGAAAAACACCTCAGCAGGGACTCGTCTACGAGTGTTCAGTCCAAGGACCCGCAGTGCAACATTGATCCTGTCCACACCATACTTACTAACTTTACTCGCAATTATGGAGAAATTGTACTGCGCGGTGCTTTCTCTGTCTAGTAGTTCATTAGTGGCGATGGTTCCTTCAGTTCCGTCTATTGTAAAGTAGCTGTCCCCATCACTCTTCCAATCTATGAAGTACCTGTGTGTAAAAAGAGGAGATGCAAATGTGCAATGATTACACATGAATCATAATGGCAGTCAGGCTAACCTGACACAGCTCCTGATTTCTCTCCCTGTAGCTCTTACCCACCTGGCAATAAAGAAGGGTGTAAATGACAGCTTCTTTATTGCAAAGTCAGTATGCTCAAGGGGAAACTGGAAATAATAAAAGATTTAGTACTCCTGCTGTTCATATTATTTTAGGGTCTTGACACCTTGAAAGCTCAGCAGAGACTAAAATTCTAAAGCTGACCATGGGTTTCCTTAACCTCCTGAATATTAAAACTTTTCCAAGCAGTAAAAGATTCCTTGGTGGTGGCTGTGGGAAGGGCAGTTGGGGAGGGGGGGACATCTGGAGACAGTCACTCAGGCCAGAACACAGGTCGAATGTTTCTTTCCATAGAGAGGAAAAAAATAAAAATCATATTATGAAAACTAAGGGGCAATTTTGCAATCAACAATGTGGCAATTGTACAGAAGTATTTCCCTCAAACACATAGAAAAGAGCCACGGTTGTTTTATTACTCTGCGTATCAGACAACTTTGTAAATAACAACAACAAAATAGTGAAGTGGGCTAATATTGTCTCTTTATCCTCTTTATTAGGGAACCCTTTTGATAATAATAGATGTTACCTTCTTTATGTGAAGCGGCTGGACTAAACTAAAATAACCCAAGAAAATTAATTTAAAAAAAATTGAATTTGTATAAATCTTTATGTAATAGAGTGGGGGAAAAAAAAAAACTGGACTAAAATAACCCAAGAAAATTAATTAAAAAAATTTGAATTTGTATAAATCTTTATGTAGTAGATAGAGTGGAAAAAAATCTTTTTCCAACACACATTTTCCATCATAGTAATAAACATTTTGAAATCTTAGCATGTACCGGACACTGTTCTACATGCTTACATGTATTACCTTATTAAAGCCCCACCAAAGCCCTAAAAATATGTATTTTTCATCTCCCCATTTTACCTGTGAGAAAACAGAAGCGTCGAAATGTTCAGGAATCTGCCTCAGTTCACATAGTTGGAAAGTTATAGAGCTGATACTTGAACTAGGTCGTGATGTTTCCCATACAATTATCATCATTCAGTCTTACCAGTTTTAAATAGAACATTTTATGTGCAAGGGCTCTGTTTCCCAAAAGGCTCAATGAGCAATACATTTAGCACAGTTACTCTAGCCCGGGAATCACAGTGAAGTCAACACAAGCAGAAGACATGAGGACAGCGACCTCTCTAAATCCCCAGGCCAGACAAAGGGGTCTGGTTGTTCACTGTGAAGTTAGTCAATCCACGTGCTTCAAAAAGCCACGTTAAGATACCTGGACTGCAAAGCTCCCACACAAACCCCTAAAACCCACACCACAAACAGCTGGGCCCTATTTCACGCAACAGTGTTTTTGTTTGTCCCTCATTCACTATTATCTGGCATCTAATCTTGAGCTCTATCACCTCCTGATGCTTTGGCAACCCCCTTCTCTGGATGTGATCATTATGAGAATTTTTTTTTTTTTAAGATTTTATTTGTTTATTCCTGAGAGACACAGAGAGAGAGGCAGCGACACAGACAGAGGGAGAGGCTGGGTCCCTGTAGGGAGCCCGATGCGGGACTTGAGTCCAGGACCTCAGGGTCACGCCCTGAGCTGAAGGCAGACACTCAACCACTGAGCCACCCAGGGGCCCCCAGCACCACTTTAAACTGTGATGTTTTGCCCAAGATAGCAATTAAGAAATGACCATCAATGCAAATGAAAATGGAACTGCTCCTATATTTCCTAGATGTTTTCAGAGAAGACATGACCCCTGTGCTAAAATGTGTAGATCATCTTCCAGAGGTGGACCCTCCCAGAGCATAGCTCACGCGTTGGCTTCAGGTTTGCCACAGTCCCCAGCCAATCTAAGCGTACGGTGATATTTTAATTTTGATTAATCACAACAGCAAAATATGGACGGTCTAATTTGCCTCACTCACCAGTGTAAATGGGCAAAACTCTGAAATACAGAATTTGAATCATCTTACCCTTCCTCGGCAAGTAGGTGAGATTTAAATTTTTTAAAAAGGTGTTTATGATCTATATTTAACGAAACATGTATAGTTCATGTGAGTATGCAGCCACTGTTGCTAAGAAACCTGTTTTAACAATTGAATAGAAATAAAAAAAATTAAAGCATTAACCTAATCTGTGCAGACCACTTGACAGAGTACAATTTTATTACTTTTCTGCAAATGAGTTTTTGGAAATGCCTTAAAAAGTTTTCTTCTCTTCATTAGGTAAGCATTCTCCTTAAAATTGTGTCTTTTAATTTGCCTAATAACTTTCTCACAGTTAATGGAAAAGCTAAATTCTCAAACACATTTTATAAAAAGTACTTGATGGTACCGAGTTACTCTAAAAGTATTACATCTCATTCCTTAAGCAATAAAGACGGGGGAGTAATGATTCAGGTCAAGGTAGGAAATGTTCTTTTGTTAATGTGAAATAATCAAAATTTCTTCCCTCTCTCTTCTCTTAGTCACTGGTTGTTTTTTGTTATCGTTTTGTTTTTTAAATTTGTCGTCTTGGGAAAGATAATTAAGTGAAAGTAAATTCAGTTAAATTTATTTCCATAAACATTTTATTGAGAACCTAAGCCACATACAGCAACACGTAGATTAGAATTGCTTCATCAAGAATCAAAATTACATTTTTTCTTAGAAATCTCAACATTTCTCTCGAAATTCTAAATAGTAGTTGCTAGTTTCCTATTAGTTCCTCTCGGGTTTTTTTTTTTTTTTTTTTTTCTTAATCCTCCTCCTCATTCTAACTTTCCTCTTAGTAAGATTAAAAGTTGTATCTTAGGTAGTTTAGAAAGTTTCGCTTGTTTATTTGAAGTGAAACTAAACATTTTATAAATTTATGATTGAAAAAAGGCATAACCCTTTTGTCTTCAGATTTTCCATTTGGGAAAAAATGGAAAAAAAATTTCCATTTCCATATTCAATCATAATATGATTAAAACACATCTTTAAAGAAAGGTAAATACACCATAATCTACAGTTTATTAAAATTATAGTAGCTGTACTTTTATTTCCCTCCAGGTTACTTAAGATTTTCTGTTTTTAGAAAAAATGATTCTATTTATTTCTTCAAGAGAGAGACAAAGAGAGCATGAGGAGGGGTGGGGCAAAGAGAGAGGGAGAGGGAGGAGCAGACTCCACTGAGCTCAGAGCTGCAAAGGTGGCTCCAGCCCATGACCCGAGATCGTGACCTGAGCGGAAGCCAGATGCGCAACTGACTGAGCCACCCAGGCTCCCCCAAATTTTCTCATTTATAAAGTCATTTTTAAATAGCCATATATGATCTTCTGACTTTATATCTTTTTATATACCTGGATGCCAACTCTATCTTCCCCCAAAATTTTATACCCAGACTTTGGTTTATTTCTCAGAAACTCCGAAGCAGCCTGCTGTAGTGGGAAGAAAGTCAAGTTTAGGCAAATATTGATCTAATTTGGGTTCCAAAGTTAAGAGCTTCAATATTAAACAGGTAGTCTCAGTTTTCTCATGTGTTATAACCCAGGACAGTACCGCACGACTAAATAAACAAATAACGTGATCACGCCTTGGCTCCTGTTTTTGCCAAATCCCTGCAGGCAGTTTTCTTGCTTCCTTGTTACAAAATTCTATCTTCTTACTTCTTTTATCTTATTTATAGGTTTTAATTGGCATTTACAGTCTCTCTCAAATTAGAATAGCAAAATAATTGTATTTTCTTTTGTTAATGACACAGAAAGTTTCTAGAGAGTAGGAAGGATTCTTCACCAAGTTTGTTGTTCTGTTCCTAGCATTTTGTACTTTATGTATGAATTGTATTATTTCATGAGAACCTCCACCTGTTGTTGTTAATCATGGCCTGATCACGTTTCAAGCACGGAATTATTTATTTTGTATCTTTGATTATTCAAGCATGTTAATTCTGAAGTATTTTTCAGGTATGAGCAACATAACTACTCCTTTGAACTGAATCAAATGCCTTTTGTTTGAGGTCACAGTTGGATTTATTCACTCTCCCTACTAGCTGTGGCCAAATGTCTCTGAAGAAAGGTACCATTTTAACTAGAGTCATTTACCATTTAAGACCCAAATATAGGCACCACATTAGAAAACAGCTTTTATTTCCCTTTCTTTGTAAAAAAAAAAAAAATTTAAAGATTTTTATTTATTGATTCATGAGAGACAGAGAGAGGCAGAGACACAGGCAGAAGGAGAAGCAGGCTCCCCACGGGGAGACCGAAGCGGGACTCGATCCCAGGACCCCAGGATCACAACCTGAGCTGAAGGCAGGCGCTCAACCACTGAGCTACCCAGGTGGCCCTATTTCCCTCTCTTTCTAATAACTGAGCTTCCTATCTCCCTCGCAATTTGTTTACTCTTTGGCTCATTTACACTATGAAGATTTCATTCTAACTCATCAAATACTCTTCTTTTTTTTTAAGATTGATTCGGTTATTTGAGAGAGAGACAGGGTGAGTGTGCAAGCTGGGGTAGGGTGGGGGGGCAGAGGGAAAGTCTTAAGCAGACTCTGTGCTGAGCATGGAACCCAACATAGGGCTCGATCTCACAACTCTGAGATCATGACCTGAGCTGAAAACAGTGTCCGACAGTGCTACCCAGATGCCCCAAGTCATCGAACAGTCTTATAATATTTTCTAAAGAGAGGGTTTCATATCTATGATATATTTAAAGTAACTGATCTTTTTGAAAAATCAAAATAATATGAAATTTCGAATAAAGGTGAGGAACAGCTATTTTCCAAAAGCAATTAAAGAAATCATAGAAGTGAATGGGCTATAAAATGTATGTAACTTACATGGGGGAATCCTTTGCATTTCAGTTAAAGCAAAGAACTGGAACCAGCAAAAGGTAAACTCAAAAAGTCAGTTATAAAGAATACATAATTCTTTTTATATACTTTATATATATATGTATATATATAATTTTATAATTCTTTATATAACTTGGATGTTTTGTCATTTTGAGGACTTAACATGAAACAATAGGAAGCCTTCAAAATACTTTATCATCCTAGCTATGTGGACACTTAGCCGTTGAGATTTCCTTCAGCAAATAACTAGAATAATATGAAATTTGTTTAAAAATAAAAGCTCAAAAAAATAAAAATAAAAAATAAAGGCTCATCATTGATGTCAAGATCCATTCCAAATAAAAATTAGACCTGTAAGTCTGTATCACAGATCCACTGAATTTTATCAATAAGCCCTTAGTTATTTCTAAACTTTATAAGAACTTTGTGGTTGTCCAGGACAATAAAGGCTACTGAATCTCAAATAATAAGATTTTATTTCCATACATACCCCCAAAAATATTAATAAAACAACTGTATAATTTGGTTTTGTTTTCCCAGCCTGAGAAATGTCATAGTTCAATTAAACAGTTTTCAGATTTAGTTAAAGTTGTTGGAAGGTTCAAATCAGGGAAACATGTGAAATGTTCAGAATACTTTCAAGTATATAATAAGGTCCACAATTATCATATTTTAAGGAATTAAATATGGTACATTTTTACTGACCTGTTTTGACTTTTTATCAATTTTGTTTAATAAGCTACTGAAAACTCTGGAATTTAATTATATTTTCAACAATCTTAAAATTAAAAAGCAACTCAAAAACTTGGGTGAGTATCTCAATTACACTAAAGAACTTGGGGGATCCCTGGGTGGCTTAGAGGAGTAGCACCTGCTTCACCCCAGGGCATGATCCTGGAGTCCCAGGATCAAATCCCACATCAGGCTCCCTGCATGGAGCCTGCTTCTTCCTCTGCCCATGTCTCTGCCTCTCTCATGAATAAAAAAAAAAAAAAAAAAAAAAATCTTAAAAAAAACCTCAAATATCTCTTAATGCATAAGCAAAATATACGTAAAACAAAAGAACTCGGGGAGCAATTAGTTTGACTTTTAGAATCTGGTTGCTTATGGTTAAATCCTATTCTCAGTCTAACTAAAGACATAATTGGATCTTCCTAAACTTCAGTTTCTCCCTCTGTAAAATGATGTCAGTTGTGATGCTGAAACAAATCTGGCCGAAGTGCTCAGCTCAAAGCCAGGAACAAATTAGTTATTATGACGTCACCTATATGTTGACAGTTAATTGCCACAAAAGCAAATAAACACCTGTCCATTTGGTACATGTCCTTTGCAGTTGCTCCTTTTTTACAGATTGTCAATGGATCGGCCATTTGAGGAAAAAAGCAAAACGAGTTTATTCACAAAGGATCTTCTCATTCTTCATAGCAAGTTAAGTTCTTGACCAACAACATCTCAAATGAATTATTCTTAATCATTCCATTGGTGTCAATTTAGAGGAAATGCTTCCTTCATTTCCATTGCAATCAAAATAAGCAGGTACTGCTAAGAAAGGTGTCGTGTTTCTTAAATATTGTCAGCTACAGAACAGATCCCATTGTAAATGGAAGATTCTGATGGATGGATAATTGGATAAGAGCATGTCTGAAGATAATATATACTCAACTGTCTCACTGAGGGGACCTTCTGAGGAGTTTCTGACTAATGGCTACCCAAGCAGATCAAGGAGAGATTACAGACATACAAATCAAGTCACTGATAAGTTGCACAACTTAAAACTAGCATTAAGAAATCTAAAGGGAAAGTCACTAAAACTCAATTTTTCTCTTTACCTTTGTTCACGTAATTCCAATACCTTCAATTAAAATAGTTTCTCACCCTCTATTTCATCTCCTTCATCCTGACTTTAAAGAATTCTTGTATGTTTGGGAGAAAAGTCCTTTATCAGATGTGTCTTTTGCAAATGTATATATTAAAATCCACATTACGAATGCTAAAGGAAAGAGATAAGTAAGGTAAGCAGTACTCAAAAAGGATTAACTGTTTTATCTTAATGAATATTTTATATGACCTTATGGATAAAATGTTATCTCCCCATTGCTATCTGAATCTTCAGTATTTTCTAAGAAAACAGGCCATAATATAAAATTAGTTTGCTCTCTGCTAAATAATAAAAACTAGAATACGAAAGAGTGATTTGAGCTACACAAAATGAGAACCTGAACTCTACTCTCAATGCTTCCACAGGAAGCATTTTTAAAGATCACTTTAAGAAAAAGAAATAGTGTGGTAGTCTCTTTATCAGAAACTATCTTTCACTAATTACTTTATTAATTCTAAGTGAAGTCAATCAACTATTAACAATACCTAGGACTAAGCACCACTAAAAGATATACAGTCAACATTTAGATCATTTGAAGGATTCAGGGGAAATAATGTCATGAACCATACAAAACATATTAAATGAAAAAAAAATAGAGATACTGTGTACAAATGGTAGACATGGGAAGGAAAAGCAGATGGAACCTGTTAGTATGGATTATTTCAGAGAAACTTAGGGATCAAGTAAAAAGGAAGTGTGGAGTTTAGACACTACAGTAGCAGCCTAATGCATTTATACCTGGGGAGTTGGCCCTATTTAACTTTTTTTTACTATTACTGTGATATGTTTAGGATCCTCAAGAGAATTATTTGTGCAAAGTTAAGTTTTGTATGACTTCTACTTGCAAATGTACTGATGACAGTTAGCTTCCATTATTTCCATTTATAGAAGTTATGGAACTTAGAAACCATTTACTAAAAGAGAAAAAAAAAAGAGAGAGAGAGAGAGAGAAAGTATGCTCTTGACTGTATTGTACTAAGATAGCATAGATTAAGCCCTAAATACCCAGGTCTTCAAACCTTTAAAAACAAAAAGAACAAATTATATATATATATATATATATATATTTTATATTTATATTTAAATTTATATTTTATGGGCAGCCCCGGTGGCTCAGCGGTTTAGCGCTGCCTTCAGCCTAGGGTGTGATCCTGGAGACCCAGGATCAAGTCCCATGTCGGGTTGGAACCTGCTTCTCCCTGTGCCTGTGTCTCTGCCTCTCTCTCTCTCTCTGTGTGTGTGTCTCTCATGAATAGATAAAATAAAATCTTTAAAAAAATAAAAAATAATAAATTTATATTTTATAAATTATTTAATATTTTATAAATTATTCAATTTTACATTTAAATTTATATTTATATATTTATTTATTTATATTTATTTATTTATTTCAGAGAGAGAAATAGGGGGGAGAGGGGAAGAAGAAGAGGGAGGGAGAGAATGCTTGAGCAGACTCCCCACTGAGTGCAGAACCTGACTGGAGCTCAATCCCAGGACCCTGAAATCATGACCTGAGCTGAAATCAAGAGTCAGTCACTTAACCAACTGAGCCACACAGGCACCCAAAACCTATTATATTCATAGAACAGATCTGCTTATGGTCAATTTGAAAAAAATACAAATGCACAGATACATATACATTCTATATTTCATTATATATTAGGATAAATATATCAAGAGAACATTAAAATAAAATTAAACTCTGCATGTAGAATGTGAGAGAACAAGGAAATATCCCCAACTCTCAAGAATCTTTTCATTTTTCTGCATTTTGGGGACGGTGGTCAAAAAGTGAATACGTATTCATTCAAATAAGCAAAAATGATAGAGTTTCAATATGGCTGATGTCTTTAGTGAATATAAAAGATAAGAAAAACACAATATTTGGAGGAAGAAGTGAGTTAGAATAGGTGACAAGTATACCTATGGCTTCGCCACCTAAGATGGCACAAGTCTAGGATGAAGGCGATGAAATAGAAGGTGAGAAACTATAGAGGGAATGGAGGGAATAGAATTGTGTGAGCAAAGGTAAAGAGAAAAGTTGAGTTCAGTGAATCTCATTTCCAGATTGCCTAATGCCAGTTCTGAGCCAAATACCACTTAATGCCGTATCTGAATTCGTATGTTTATCAATGACTGGATTTGCCTATCTGCAATCTCTCCTTGATCTCTGTGGGTACCATTAGCCAGAAACTCAGAAGAAGCTCCTCCCAATGAGATAACTGAGTATATATACAAGGGTCAGACATGATCTTCTCAAGTCACTCACCCATCAGAATCTCTTCCTCACAACAGGATCCACCCTGTAGTTGACAATATTAAAGAAAGGCAACACCTAAAATCCTCTGTGCTCTTTCATCTTTCCCCCACCCTCACCCCTGCCAAGCTCTGGAAGCCACCGATCCATTTACTGGCTCCCTAGTTTAACTTCTCCAGAATGTCATATGGTTGGAGTCCTACAGCCTGTAAACACTCCGGATTGGCATCTTTCTCCTATGTAACATACATAGTAACATAAACCTCCATAAATAACATAGATATCTTTTCATGGCTTACTAGGTCATTTCTTTTTATTTATATTTTTTTTTAAGATTGTATTTACTTACTCATGAGAGACACAGAGAGAGAGGCAGAGACACAGGCAGAGGGAGAAACAGGCTCCCTGTGGGGAGTCTGATGTGGGACTCGATCCCAGGATCCCTGGATCACGACCTGAGCCAAAAGCAGATGTGCAACCCCTGAGCCCCCAGGCGTCCTTAGGTCACTGTTCTTGAGGTGCTAAATACTGTCTTGCCTGGATGTACCATAGCTTATTTGTCTACTCACCCAACTCACCCAACATCTCAATTCATTGTAACATCATACAGGGTATTTTCGCCACTCTAAAAATCCTCTGTGTGAACAGCACAGGTTGGAACTATGCAGGTCCACTTACACGTGGGTCTTCTTCGATACAGTACAGTATTATAAATTTATTTTATCTTCCTTAGGATTCTCCTCATAACATGTTTATTTCTCTGGCTTACCTTCTTGTAAGACTACAGCATATAGTACATCTATCATAGAAAATACGTGTCCAACGGCTGTTTTCATTATCCATTAGGCTTCTGGTCAACAGTAGGCTCTTAGTAGTAAGATTCGGGGGAGGGTCACATTATATGGGGATTTTCCACTGCAGAGGGCCAGCGCCCCTGACTCCCACACCGTTCAAAGGTCAACCGCATGAGGAGTCATCACTCGTAACGGAATCTTTCTTCCACCTTGCTTCAGTCTTTGCTGAATGCCATTGCACTCTGCTTCTTTGCTGTGGCTCAGTGATGATAAAATAATAATATTAATAAATACCCACTGGGATGGCAGAACAGAGCCCTACATTACTACCTCGCACAGCAGCCCTGTGAAAAGACAGTTAAGCAAAAGAAAACCAAGCAGAGAGCATACCTGAACATGTCAAGTAATTTCACTTTTTGATGCTTATTTTTCACAACATAGTTTTACTATCATTCTTAAGTGAACAAACATGTTTTCAAACAAACAAAAAAAAAAGGTAATTCATACCCCATGTTTCCTCAACTGACATGATTCAAGCTTATTGTCTACTCCAAGGACATGGAAGTAAGACAGCTTTCATGCCGATTCAAAAGCAGCTCTGTCTTTTGACAACCCCTCCCGGGGATCAATTAGATCCATCTGTGTCTACAGCTTTGGCGAGTCAGGCTGCTATCCATTAGAAGTAAGACTGGGGATGTTACTTTATTCCACATAAAGTAGGTCTTGTTAGACACGAGCTGCTGTGACAGTAATACCACCTCCCTCACCACCCCCAAAAATCAGTCCTGTAGTTCAAGAGTATCTCTAAGACGCAGGCTTCCTTTATTCCTCACACGAGGGTCTTCACTCTAGACATGATGTTATATCTGGAAGTCTGTAACCCTCACCTTACCTTCACCAGGTGGTAGTTTTACTAATAAACTCCCTGAATTATTTTTTTAATGTATTGCATTAAAATCACATTTTATTAATATTTTGACTCTATCATGCTTCTCTCAGTCTTCAAAGTTGAATGCACAGTAAATTAAACAACTTAGCATGTTCTCTAGGTATCGTATTTCACTGTGTTCCAAAATTCTCAGTTATTGAACTATAGAGAGTTTCAATCCATATTTATTTACCTTCTTATTACTTTCTTTACAGCCCTCCATATTTCTTCTGTAACTGTTTATACTCTTGAAATTACCTGTAAATCTACTCACCAGGCATTTTCCACTTTCATGATTATCAGCAGCACACCCAGGGCCTCAAGTATAGGATTGATGAATGATAACGGGTTAATATATAATAACTACCAATGGAGCTGATTTCTTGAGAATGCCCCTACAAAGATTGGTAATAAATATAGTTTTCTGGAATTAAACCGAAAGGATATCATGTTGTAATGTGGACATAGAGACCAACAACTTGAATCCAATGAGTAAATTAGCCAGCCTTCGACCTGACTTGTAGGGACACTCATTAATTGCCTTTTTGCTTCTCTTTCCCAAGACAAATGTGTTTTTTTTAAAGTTCTCTCTTGACCACCGAGATGTTTCAAGAAGGGGATTACCCAGATGGACTTTGGGAGATGGATTCAGGTGAATATAAAGAGCAGACCTTGCATGCTCTCCTGCCCTGTCCTAGGATTTTTCCTATATGCTATGAATATATTGAGGTAACCACTGAATGATTTATTATTTAAATCATTCAGCCTTTTAAAATTGTTATTATTGCCCCATGGCATAAAATCTTATGAGATATGTGTCTATATATTTTCCCTATGTCAAAAATGTCTTTGTATTAAAAGCCTACTTTTCTTTGGTCTGGTTTTGTTTATGAAGGTTCAACCGCACTGCGGTGGAAGATTCAGAACAAATCACATATTTCTCTCTGTCTCTCCCGTTTCAATCAATCTCTCTCTCTCTGTGTGTCTCTCTTTTCAGCCTCATTCCTATATATATGCTGGATGTGGACAGCTAGCACGGAATTTAACCATACAGAAGAAACATAGTTGAATCAATAGCAAGTCTCAAAATATGTGGCAGGATCTGGGGCACCTCCCACCCTATTTAAGTAGTAGTACAAATGGAATGTATGGGTTTGGGGTGGGAAGAAAGACAGAGATTATTTTCTTGACTCTGTTGACAGCTGTGTGGCCTCCCTACACAGTACCCTCATACCCTATATCCTTATATCAATAGGAGCTCTTTGTAAAGTCTGGGCTTTGAGCAATTCCATAATCCGTCTTACCCTAGGACTGGCACTACCTGCTTTTATCAGTGGACACAACTGCCAGTGAAAACAATGAACTGCAAATTCCAAATGGCAAAACCATCTTTATCAAACACTAACTTTTAGTGAGAGAGATTTCGGAGGGATTGAAAAATGTATTACATGTCTACTCTATCTGAGGCCCTGTGAAAGTAGCGTAGTATCATTAATCATGGGAAATCACAGATTGAACACAGATTTAATCACGGATTAAAAAGTTAAGATTGTTTCGCTTGAGCGACACGTCCAACATCACAGCGCTACTAAAGCCGGTCGCAGGGACTGACAGCAGATGTTTTTGGTTAAATCCCATAGCTTTTCATCCAGTATTATCACGCTTTCAAGTCTCCCATCACCAAACTGAATCAATTCACCCAGGTTTGGATAGAGCGTTTTTCGTTTTGTTATTTGCTTTCTCTGACCCACAGAACCTAAAACGTTTCCTTTGCTCACCTCACAGCACTGCTGCCCACATCTAGGTCTTGTGCAGTGACAGCACCAATGATGGTCCCAACTGGAGTGTCTTCATAAACCTCCATGGTGTAGAGTGGCTTGCTGAAAACGGGTGGCTCTTCCACGTCCAGCACGCTGATCTTCACTGTGGCTGTGTCTTTAAAAGGTCCGGCTGAGTGAAATCTGTGGTCAAGGTGAAGGTTGGAGGCTTCCACTTTAAAAGTATATGCCTTCTTGGTTTCGAAATCTAATGGCTGAAATGAGGACAAATCAGAAATGAAGAGGTGCACTTACACAGAAGGCGGGGAAGATGGGGCACAGGGTTTCAGAGCATTGGCAAGTTTGTATCAATTTTGTAGGGGTGACAAAATTTTTAATTAGCAGGTAAAGAAACCTTCTCAGAGGGACCCATTCATAGAATAGTCTAGGTAACCTGTCAGGATAATCAGTTGCATGTATTAAAATGGCAGGTAAGCGCACACACATGCTTACTTAGGGCTTACTCGTTTCATCTGAGCAGTTAAAGCTGCCAAAGAGATTTTAAGGGCAGCATTTTCTAGTCTTATACGATGCTGACATCTAGTGGAATCAAGCTGTGATTAAAACCACGAAATTGAAATTGGAGTTAACACGGTCTACGTTCCAGTTACAAGTTGGGTAAAACAAAATATATATTTTTTTCTTGGTCCTTCTTCTTATTTTGACAATAATATCATTTTTTATTAGACATTTTTGAGTGTTTGGGTCTTTTCAATAAAAAAAGAACCATGTCAAGCTTTAAAACATACACAGTAGTAATTATACAAAGTGTTTCCGTCTTTGGCGTTTTCAGCAATGTGTATATAATTAGTAAGCATTGCAACTCATCTCCAGGATATTTTACCAATGTTTTACCTTGAACATATGGGATCAAATGAAAGGAAATTGTGAAACATAGTATTTGGAAGTCATTCATCCATGAAGTCACCGATTCTCTATTATTTTACTACTACTTCTTTTCACTTTTATGCTGACTAGTAGTTTCATGGTCCCAATAACTGAAAATACTATATTCTGGAAATATGGTGCTGCTGTGGTGTTTTATATAAACTATAAGGTCAATGGCCTGACTTCTAATCACCTATGAAAAACTAACACAACACGCAATTAACATTAACAGAGAGATTCTCAGGGACCTTTAAAAGTTTCTGTTTTCTAAATTAATTCCCTTTGGTGTGACTCCAATGACTTGGCTAATTGCTTTGTCAACACATCTGGTTTTTTGCCGCAGCACACCTGGGGGAAATAAAGGAGGCATATTTCTCTCTTAAGGACAAGAGTGTTGTTTTATGCATTTTCTCTGAGGATGAAAAAAGGAAATTAAAAAAAAAAAGAAAAAAACACTGTGAGATCCTCTCACTATTCCACAGAGCTTATTAGAGCAAACAGTAATACCTTCTAGATGTGGTGTTTAGGTTTTGTCCATAATAATTTTCATTCAGGGGAAATCTATATGTATTATCCCTGTAATTATTCCCTTATTTTATCTAATTCATCCAATTTTTATTCGTGCTTTTTTATCTGCTTTGGGCTCAATGTTTTTTTTTTTACTTTCCATATTTTTAGTTACTTGCCTCGCACCTATTGACCTATTACATCAATATGTTGATTTCTTCCATTTCCATCACTTTCCTGTTAGGAATGTCAATTTATCTTTAAGCCAACAACAGTAAAGAATGACATGCATGACATGACATGCTTGATATTATAGCTATTGCTTATGTGAACAAAATATAAATAACATCAAGTTTTGGTGAACTATAAATACTCAATGAATGCTAAGCAATATAATTTTCCATCTTAGTGACCCTCTATCATCATCATCATCATCCCCTTTTCTCCTCTCCTCCTTTTTTTTTTTTTTTTTTTTTGACCCCCATTTTCTCATGTAAGACTATTTTGATTCTATCACCTTGGGTCCTTTTGCCTAGAAAGCTAATGGAGCTGCCCTGGCTTATATTTACTCCTTTTTGTGGCCCAAAGTTAACTTCTGTCTTAGACGATAGGAGCTGATACCAATTGCTTCCTTATTCCCTCCCTGGTTTCCCCTAGACATTAACATGCTCCTGCTTATTTTCATGATTGGGAGACTCTTTCTAGACAAAACCTACATTTCATTCACCTCCTTGATCAACATGCCACACCCACCTGACCGACTGATTCCCACTTCAAAGTCCATTTCAGGTCCAGAAACAGAAGGAGAATTCTGAAAACTTTTCCACACTTTGTCTTTTTCCTCATGTCAGAATATTATCAGGCATAGTCTATGCCTTTTAAGAATTTCTGACATTTCATAGCAGACAAATATTTGGTGGTCAGGGAGTGAGATGAGACTCTGTGCATACAGATTATTTTGAGACTGGAAACTTGTATTGTGCAGTGATCAAAGAATTGGAAAAAACTCTAAGAGAAATGCCACAATGACATCCTACATGGCCTTACTTCTTGAATATCCTGACCCCTGGGCAATGCCATTTTATAAAACTGAGTAGCTCAGAAACAGCAAACAGAATCAACACTGACCTCTCTCTAGTTGACTTTATCCAAACCATCTGGTTAACTACCCTCTACATTTGGGGTTTGAGGATGAGGGTGCTGAAGAATAAAACTCATCTAACTTTACAACCAACAAAAACTCTAATATTTGAGATAGGTATAGAACAAACAAGATTATTTTTTATTCCTAGAAAACTAATCATATTCTATGACAGAATTCCATTATCGTGAAGTTGAGCTAATTTAGCTCTTGCACAATAAATAGAAACCTTTATAACATTGCTTGGGGCCCATTGGATTTCGTGAACCTTTCCAGAAAAGTAAGAAAATGATTGATTAAAAAGAATTTAATTGAGTTCCTAAGGCTGTTTCAAGAAAGGAAAGTTAGTAAGACCAAAATTTCCAAGGAACAATTGGCATTATAGGGAGCAGTATGGTAAAAACAAACAAACAAACAAACAAACAACAAAAAAAAAAACACAAAAAACAACAACAACAAAAAATCAGTGACTATGGAGAAGCAAAATATAGTATATTTCATTGCTTTTCAGGGTATAAAGGAGGAATTGGGCAAACATCACCTATTTGCATATTTATTTTTAGACACTTTCTCTGCTTTTACTTTGCTAAGATCCAGCTCATGGAAAACTACATACAATATTAAATGGTAAATGCATTTTTTTTTTCATTTCAAGGAGGAATATGCGATTGTGGCATAAAATGCAAAACAATGGCTCCCTTGGATTTTTCAGGATTTTAACATGGGTCCAGATAACGTTTTGTGGAAATGTAGCTGTAGATCTATTTGAAGGAATTAGCAAAACAGCAGCTTTCATAGAATTCCAAGATGTCCCCAAGATTTCTGCCCCTTATAATTCCCTTCCCTTGACTCTGTGAGCTGCATGTGAATGGCCTCAGATATCACCCCAGGAATTCAAGTTTGATGGAAAAACAAAATATGCAAATATAACAAAGGGCCTTCATGACTTGAAGTTGAGTGAACCAAAAGGGAAATTTGAGTTGAGGGGTCAGACCTAATTATGTGAGTCATTAAAAAAAAAAAAAAAAAAAGTAATTCAGATAAATTGTTCCTGGCCTTGAAGAAGTAAAATTGGGAGTGTGGGATCCCCCTGGCAAGTGCATAAGGGGCGCGTTCAGGAGCTGACGCTGAAACATGGCCAATGACTAGCAAGAAACACAGGCCTCAGGCAGAGAGACACCAAGAAATGAACTCTGCCAACAATTCCCCTGAGCTTGGAAAACATCTCAAAGCTTCAAATCAGATCGCACCCCAGCCTACACCTGGATCTCAGCCTGAGAGAGCTGAGATTTCAGCAGAGGATGCCATCATGGTGGTCTCTTACCCACAATAGCGGTGCTTTCATTGCTCTTGACTTTCTACTCTGCTCTATTGCTTCAATTTTTATGACTAAGCTGCATCTGTATTATTTCACCAACAGAGGGAAGTCATCACTCAACGGAATGTATCCTTTAGTGATAAGACTCTACTTTCTCAATCAGATCATAGTTCCTCCTGGTCAATGGAAGGGAAAATTTTCAATCAGTCCAAATGAGGGCTGTACCCTTCTCCAAAACAGGGTAGATGCTCTTCAAGACAAGCAGAAAACAGATTTGTACTGGCTGAACTGTGATGAAAAGACAAGAGCAATAAGATCTCGTAAAGAGAGCTCGTTATGCCAGGGTGCACCACAAAGATAAGACTTTCAGATCAAGCATCATTTTAAAGGAAAATTAAGTTTGCCAAAACTGAGTTTTATGATCATCATGGTAACCAGTTTATTTGTTACTAGCATTTTCCGTTCCATAAGAAATTATTCTAAAATTCTACCACAACTCAGGTTACATAGTAAATCATCCATAGGTGATATCTGCACCAACTTCTTTGATTTATTCAAATTGATTTAGAACCAGAGTGATTGAGTCAAATGTTTGGAGTTGAGGACATAGTGGTTAATGAGTTAAATTAAGTTCATTTTATCATGAACCTTCCATTGTAGAGAGGGAGAGCCAGAACAACAACCAAAAAGTAAGTACATAATTTTCAGTTAGTGTTAAGATTTAGGGGAGAAATGGGATAATGGACAGGAGGGAACATAGTTACATAGGGCCAATAGGAAGTGCATTTCTAAGGATGTAATACTAGGAACTGAGATGAGAAGAACCAGGTATGGTGAAGTCAGAAGGAAACTAGCCTGATAGAAGGTGAGCAAGGGCAAAAGTCCAGATGCATTTCATTCCTCCTTTCAATAAATATTCCTTGACATCCCACCATGTTCTAGACATCATTACCGAGGATAATGATGCTGAACCAAGCAGATAAAATCACCACCTGCACGGAGCTTCTAGGCCTTGATGGACAAGACTATGAGAAATAAGCAAAATATGTAGCATGGTAGTTGACAATGAATGCTATGGAAAAATGTAAACCATGGGAGACGGATGTATGTTTTGTGGGTTGGGGGTAGATGGGCAAGTTTGTGTGTATCCTAAAACCACTGAGGAAAGAATTCAACTCCACAGCTTACTAAAAAGTAGTGAAGTTTGAGGGATAAAAGTTGTTACACTATTAGGTGAGAACGCCCCAACAACAAAGGGGAAAAAAAAATCAAACATGGCCCTATTTAAAAGCTGAATTTTAGGTTTCAGAAAATTTCAACAGCATCTTAGTTTTACAATTAAAAACAAAAAAATCTTTAAAAAGCTACAGAATGACCAGACCAAAAAAAAAAAAAAAGCATTTCCTAAATAAAATTATTAAAGAAACATACATTTCATAAAAGCTACTTCTAAATAAATTTGTGACAGAATTATTTATTAGAAACGCGTTTAATTTTTCCATGCATCAGTCACACTCCAGGTTTTTGTAGCACTACAAATTTTTGATAGTTTTAACAAATTAACTTAAGAATCACGGGCATTATTAGTTCTATGCCCATATTTTAGTGACAATATTTTTTGGAACAAATTCAGTAACTAATTCAGTGACAATTTAGTAAGACAAAACAAAACAGAAAAAGAATATTGAAGGAAGTTCTAGTGCTTCTAGTTGAGGTTCTCAGGTAATATATTCCCTAAAAATGAAAGATTACATTAAACCTTATAAATGCTGAAGCAAAATACGTGCTCTGTATGCACTCACAGAATAAACCATGATTATCTAGGGAGGCCAATTATCTCTTGAGCTGCCTCAAATAACCAATCTCACATTTCACTTCTAACCTACATGGTTCCTTACAATAGTTAATACGCCTTTCAAACATGTACAATAATTTACTGCAAGCTGTGTGATTTTGAAAAAGTTATCTTTCTTTTCTGTTTCTTAGCTGCCATTTGTATATCATTTATAAAATACGTTAAACTCTGCATAGTACTGAGAACCAAAAAATAATAATAATAATGATGCATCATAAATTAAACCAGTAAGCTAACATATTTGTTCTTTAGTCAACAAAAAATTACACTCCCTGTATATTTCAAGCATTTCCTTTGTCATGACCACGCAAATATAGATGTGATAAAGTGTCTTTAGGCAGCTAAAATATAGTAGACATAATCGGTGTCTTAAACTGTGAGTGCCTCATGTCTCATAGGTGTTTTAGCAGAAATGCTGACATTTGGGAAGAAAGTAAGAAGTGATCAACTTGGCCTCATGGAAGGGACTCATGGAAGTCTTTGGCGTAAGGTTTGGGGAAAAGTTTTTAAAAAGGAGGGAATCAATTAAGATGCTCATGTAGGGCTGTGTCTTTCTATGCAAAAGGATGAATAGCCTGTTTGGTTATTCAAATTATTCAAATTATTAACCAAATAGCCTATTTGGTTATTGCAATTAGAAATTGCAGTGAATTTGCTACAGATGGAAGGTAGCTTGTGTGTGTGCAGGAGATGATAACAAAAAATACACTATTTGCTCTGTCTCTTACTAATGATGGAAGCAAACAAACAAACAAAAGGATTTAAGCACAAAAATAAGTTAATAGAGTGAGATTTGATCATTACTCATAGCAGAGAGGCTGAGTTAAATAAAGACAAGGGTGACACTCTGAGAACAGCCACTGCAGTCGTAGAAGGAATAACCATGGGGGTGCACGTCAACCCAGGAGGAGGAGAGGAAGGAGATTTTAACCCATGTTCTGGAGAAATCAGGGGCCAGGCTTCATGTCTTATTGGGCAAGAGGAGGCTGATGGCAATGGAAGCAGCACAAGAAAGAGCCGAGATCTGGGGGTTAAGACCCTGGGAAGGAGTTGGAGCCTTATCTAGGCGGGAGGAGAGCTGACCAGGAGCCCTTTCGTTGGGAGAAGAGGTGGGATTTGGTCGTTCAGAGCTTGAGCAGACCATAGGACACACAGCTTTAGGTGACGGCGAGGCAGCAAAGCAATCTACCTTGGTGATTTCAGCATGGGAGCCCCTTTAGGGTTTGGGAGACTGGTGAGCGGAGTTAGGTAAGATGTGGAAAGGAGGTGATGACAGGTGTGGACAGAGCCCGGGACGTAGAACTTACAGAATCAAAGGACACCACTTTCTCATCTCCCAGCACACACATGCGGGCCGGCCAGCTGAACAGAGGGTGTTCTAAACTCAGTACACGAAGGTGTATGTTTGGCTACATAAAGCAAGTTATTGCAAAGGTGTTTTATTTTGAGTTATTCAAAAACTAACCACACGATGGTGCTCTGCTACCAAATCATTGGGTGCAAACGCCTTTCCTTGCCATTCGGCTGCAAAAAGAAAGAGGTTTACTAACAGGGCCTCAGTAAAATACGAAGAGTTCCCTGGGACCTATTTACTAAAAAATCCTGGAGAATAAAGCCCTTTATTTATTTCTTTTTTAAAGGAAAAAAAAAAGGAACTCTGCTTTGGAAATAGTATGATTATAGTTACATTTATTCGGGATGAAATAATATTTCCAAGTAACATCAAATAGTAAGAATTCTTTTTCATTTAAATCAAGAAGCCTCATTTATCTAAAAATAAAGAAATCCCTTCATCATTCCTTACACTTACATTATCTTTACTTACGAGTTAGCAATAGACATTTTGATAGAAATGGTAGAGAACTGTTAGAAAAATTATGCAAGATAATAAAATTGTCCTTTTGCACAACTTATTCACCCCCCACGATTTTAATTGCTTTGATTTCTAAAGAGTGACAAGAAAAATCCAGTGCTTCTACAGATGTATTTCTATTTTCAATCCTTGAATATTTTTAACTCATGTCATTTTATATTTATACCAAATAAGTAAGTATATAATAAATACATATTTATTCTCAGTTATCCAGTAGGAAAAAAAAAAAAAAAAAACTACTGAGTAAAATGTATTCAACTAACCTTTTCAATTAGGAATGAAATTACCGAGGGACACCTAGGAGGCTGAGCCGGTTAAGCACCCACCTCTTGATTTTGGCTCATGTCGTGATCTCAGAATTGTGAGGTTGAGCCCCGGGTTGGACTCCACACTGGTCATGAGCCTGCTTACAATTCTCTTTCTCCCTCTCCCCCTTCCCGTGCTGTCTCTCTCTCTCTCTCTTTCTCTAAATGAATGAAATAGGAACATAATGCATCTTAAATTCAGCAATTTTATTTATTATTATTATTTATTTATTTATTTATTTATTTATTTATTTATTTATTTATCTGTTTGTTTGTTTATGAAGGAGGAAGAGAAAAAGAACAAGAGCAGTGGGGGAGGACCAGAGAGAAAAAGGGAGGGAGAAGATGAAATCTTAAGCAGGCTGCATGCCCACCTCGGAGCCCATCTCTGGGCACCATCTCACCCCCCTCAGATCATGACCTGAGTCAAAACCAAGAGTCGGAGGCTTAACTGACTGAGCCACCCAGGACGTCCCTTATACTCTCATTTTAAATGTATCTCATCTCCCAATTTTTAGATGGGATGAAAAATTTAAAAAAGTTGTTATTCTGATGTTACTGTTTTTGATGCCATAACATGTAAGAACAAATAGGATCCTTTAATAGGATCCTTTCTATTCCTTTAAATTTTGCTCAATGCAATAGGATGTAAGTAGAGAGTAGTTTTGTGTGTGTGTGTGTGTGTGTTTTATCTTTTACCAAAATAGCTTGTGCCTTGAGAAGATTTATCAAGTTTCATGACGCTACTCTGAATTCAAAGTGACACAGTGAAATAACATCCTGTCATAGTGCTCATAAACTGAATCCAAGCTGATGTTAAAAAATAAATTAATAAGAATGCTTTTTATTTTTTTTTCATTCTTCTCAGCTCATATAAACCTGGCCATCGCTTTTATCCACTTTGACCCTCCTCAGAAAGAGAGAGGGGAAATAATATAGGGAGGGCAGATGAAGATTTTGGAGACAGAGCAATAATGAGAATATGTGCTTCAGAGGACTTTTAAGTATTTTCATGGATTATTAAATAAATTAAGCAAAGAAAAACTCTGAAAACAAGGAGCACCATATGCTGTTAGCCAAACAATGGAAGTAACTGACATTTAACAAATAACGACATATTCAAGGGAGAATATATGTTTTTGGACTTTCTGAACGCATTAACAACATAATTCCTATGTGACTTTGTTTTACATTTAAAGGCTTTTTTGCAATTTTATGCTGAGATATTGAAGGGAAAGTTTTCAAAACACTAATTAAAAGATCATCCTGGAATTGAAACACTCCTATGGATGTTTACATATTTAATTACACATTTAATTCTTCCAGGAATCCTAAAGTTAAGTGCAAGGTAAACTTTCCCGAGAACTTATAGGATATATGCAGAAATAATTCTATAATACAGTCTCTACCACCCCCCCCCCGAGTAAAAAAATAATAATAATAATAAAATAAAATAAAAAACCCTCTAAAGAATTACAGTCATTTAAATTAATTTTGAGTTTTTCATGGGTTTTATGCAACAGAATACTTCTCTAATTGTTTTATTTTTATGAAATCACACCACCATGTTTACTCACGTCATCTATCTACACATATTTGTTCACCCACACAAAATATAATATATGTGGCAGCTAGGTAGGTAGGTAGGTGTGTGGGTAGATAGGTGATAGGTGATTTTAGAATTCTGTTATGGAAGTGTTCTCATGGAGTATTTTTCTTTTGTAAAGATTTAATAGATGTCCTCCGCAAATTGCAGTTTTCTTTCCCACCAGAGCTGTAGGTTAACAGATAGGGATCGCCTCTGGTGGTTCCTCACTGAGAGATTAAAACAAATTACAGCGCCAAGAACAAATCCATTCAAACGCTCGGGTAACTCGCCAGATGATCAGAATATTTATGAGAATATGTTCTCGCTGTTCCTTTACAATCTAGCCAGAGTCTCACCATTTCTCGCAACCTTGATTACTACGGAAGTCATGGGCCATGGCTCCATCAACAGTTTCTGGGATCAGTTCCATAGCCTTTTAACTAGTCTATTTCTCTCCTCGTTTCCTAGTCCTTAGTCTCCTCAGGAAACCACCTCAGCCCTGTTTCATGGTGGTAAAGGCCACTTAGATCCACAGTCACCCCAGGCTTCTTGCACCAGGATCTAATTCAAGCCCTTGGCCTGGCCTTCAAGGCTCTCCAAGCAGGGCCCTTTCTCTGCATCTTTGACCCATCTCTGGCGAGGGAGCCTTTCATTGGCTGCACTTAGCCCACTGGCCTCCTTGCAGCAACTGCCCCATCTTTGCAGACCATGCATCACTCAGAACCACTACATGGTTCCTTTCTTGCTTCCTTCAGGCCTCTGCTGAAATTCCCCGCTGCCAGAGAAGCCTTCCTTGAACATCCCCACCACGAGAGCCACCACCTCCCCGCACTTGTCTCCCTACACTTTTTACATTTTTTTACATTTCTCAAGCTTGAATTTATCACTGCTCACAGTGCTTTTGGACTTAACAGCTGTCTTCCCCCAACTGAGTGGAGGCTGCTTGAGTAGAGGGAATGGATCTGTCTGGTTTACTGCTCTATTCCCAGAATCCAGAGTGGGCTCTTGGATTTAGTGGCTTCCCCATCAATATCTGTTGAATGAAGGAGTGAAGGTTAGTTATGGACACTGAACTTTATTTAGTTAACAAACTTTATGTCAGCGACGTGGACAATTATTCATCCAGTACAAGAAGAAAATGTATTTTTTATACTGGGAGATGTATTTTTCAGACCGCTTTTCTCCATTAGGTAAATCAGTTTTACTCATGTCATGTCATCATTTCACAGATCTCAATTTTAATCTAGTTAACTAGAAGGAAAATCCTCAAAAAGTTAAATAAAGTAAATGCAGCAAAAACAAACGATGACTGTTTTCGTGAATCTTTCATTAGCTAAAAAGGGAAAAGTCTTGTCTTTACAACTATGGTTAAGATGTATAGTAAATGAATACTTACAAAAAGTTGATTTATGTGACTAAATCACTAGTCTCTTTTTTAAATCATTACTTTCAAATATTAAGTCATTTGATATAAAGACTACAGTTGGCATACCATTCCGTTTTTATATGTGTTAAAAAATAAGTAAGAATGCCACACATTTTCCCAGATTGACACTTACATACTAATTATTTATTGGAAGAGATGATAAATGTGTGCAAATAAAAATGCAAATATAAAACATGCAAATATAAAATATAGTTATAATAACTATAAGTATACATACATATATATAATTCTTAAAATAGTGTATACGCCATATTGACTCTTCTGTATCTCTATTTTACTTTGTAAATTTACTTAATTTCATACTTAAATTTTATGAACTGTTGATAAAATATTTTCTCTTATTTTTCTTATTACTAAGAGAATTCGTATTTGCTCCATTAAATTAACATTTGTAAGTCATTTAAGTATAGTTATCTTTTAAGAAAAAATAAGTGATAAGATTTTATTGACTTGCTACTGAATAGAAAAGAGAAAAAAGGGCAAAACAAGAACTAACAATAAAGAAGTAAAGTTGATAAGAATATGACACATACTTTTCAAAATGGACTTTGAAAATTCAACACAAAAGTATATTTGCTGAATGAGATCACGTGTTTATTTTTTTATTTTTATTTTTTTAAAGATTTTATTTATTTATATATGAGAGACCAGAGAGAGAGAGAGAGGCAGAGACACAGGCAGAGGGAGAAGCAGGCTCCATGCAAAGGGCCCGACATGGGACTTGATCCCGGGTCTCCAGGATCACACCCTGAGCTGAAGGTGGCACTAAACCGCTGAGCCCCCAAGGCAGCCCGAGATCACGTGTTTAAAGTAATTTCTAGAAAAGGTAAAAATTATGTGCAATAGTGGAAAAAAAAGGTGATAAATAATCCAAATGAAAAATGTGTTCTTTTTCAGTGTTATTGTTATAGCCATATATATAATTTCTTTCTTCCAATTCAGAGTTCCTGAGCAAATATGCAAACAGCAGCCCAATTAATGGGAGTGACTGTAAAAATGCTTCTTGTAGGCCAAAATTATCACAATCATTAAACGCGTATGACACACTGCAGTTTGGGCTACATAGAATGTTCCCTGTAGAAGGAGAGGGGACAGCGGTTCTAAATTAACTGAGTTTCACTCTTGCCTGCGCTCCATTATTGAAAATGCCTATAATTTGCTCCCCTGTTATGGAAACAATCGACAGGCCTCGAATATAATTGTAATTTTTCTGTTTCACAGTTGTCTCCTTTTTCTTCACGCCACTACCCAACAAGAGACAGACTATAACTCCTCAAATATTTTGAGTTGTGCTCTTCCCTTCTGCAATTCTCTTCTTTTACCAGTCCATTTACCACTGTCCTTCCCTCCTTCCCTCTCTTTCTCCTTCTCTCTTGTCTCATTCCCTCTCCTCTCATCCTCTTTTTCTTGCCCTCCTCCTCCTCCCACTCCTCCTCCCACTCCTCCTCCTCCTCCTCCCACTCCTCCTCCTCCTCCTCCCACTCCTCTTCCTCCTCCTCCTCCTCCTCCTCCTTCTTCTTCTTCTTCTTCTTCTTCTTCTTCTTCTTCTTCTTCTTCTTCTTCTTCTTCTTCTTCTTCTTCTTTCTTCTCTCTCATCAATCCTCTCTAAAACCCCCTCAAGACCAACATTACTCTTGCTCATCTCTCGCTTTCCTCAGTAGTAAGGGTCGTGGACATAGAGAATCTTCCCCTATGATATAAACTCTCACCAAGTGTGTGAATTCGATATTTATTTTCTCAAAAACGTCATGAGAGGGGCAAGACCAAGCTTGGTGGGGTTTACTTCTACATCTTATTTTTCAGTTAGCCTTTTCTGTTTCAGTTTGTAAGAATAAAAAAAAATTAAATTATAATTAAATTCTGGAAAAAAAATTAATAATGTAATCAAATTAATAGACCTGTTTTAAAAACAAACAAACAAGCATGTATTTATTGAATTGAAGAATACAAGTGCCTGAGGAAGTGAATACTTGGGAGTCACTTTGTCTTTTTTTATTTAAAATACTGTTAGTTGAAGGAAATTAAAATTTTTCTCATTTTCAGCTTTCAGTCATTGTGTTCCCCAATTAATACTGGGTAGTCAACTGTCCAAAACCTCATCTATGTACCTTTTTCAATTTGATGACTCCTTCTTGTGTGTCCTCATCAGTGACGATGTCAAACAAATTTCCCCCGTCTCCTGGAACAATATTGTATTCAATTTCTGCATTTTGTCCAAAATCAGGATCCACGGCTCTTATTCTTCCAATGGCTGAGCCAATAGGAGAAGACTCGGGAACTTTCAGATGGAAGATACCTGACAAGAAATGTATAATTCATGTCGACAGTGGAGTTAGTAAAGTGTATAGTAAGATTACTAGGCTTGAAAAATATACATATATGAAGTAAATCAATTTAGAACATAATAGTGCAAAGTCAAAAAGGAATTTACGTCAAGTTAAGAATTATGATGAAGAGTAATAACTTCACTTCTCACTCCAATAGGTCCTGTTCTAGACTTTTAATTGGAGATTATAAATAGTAAAGTGTGTCAAATTTAAACTACTTTGAGGAAGTATTTTAGATACTAACAGCCTCAAATTGTACCTAATATCAAATGGAGGGACAGGAAAATCTATTTAATTAATTGGTAACAATAACATAGAATTCAAGATACAAGACAGAGACAAAATAAAGATGATTGACAGATATTTATGGAAAATTACAGTTATATTTCCTAATATACAGATATATTATATATTTTCCTTATATATATATATATCCCATACATAGATAGACAGTATTTACCCAGTAAGTATAAACCATTAAGCTAAAAACAGCCTATGAAACAATTGTGTTTGGTTAAAACTTTTAACCTGTAATAGATCTAAGTATTTTATACTATTGACTAATATTCAACTTCTTTTTAGTGTTTAGTAGATTTTTCCTGAGTATCCTATACGGTACTTTTACACACATTTAAAATTAACATATAAAAGTTTTTCCCATTAAAAAAAAAAAAAAAAAGAAATAAGGAATGCTTATTTTATACCACCAGGTGGAGTACCTATATTACTATGATTTTGATACTGAGTCAGAAAAACCTAGAAAAAATCCTATCTATGTAAAATATACTAGACTCCAGAAAATTTATAATATCCTTTAAAAATGAAAATATATACATCTATTAAAGAGTCTTAGAAATTTTGAGTAGAATAATATGAAAAAATAGATAAGCTATCTTACTGATCTGCCATCAAAATAAATACTAATTGATTAAATGGCAGTCTGTTTAAGTCAAAATAAGGATAGGAGGAGTATGGGAGGAAATAAAACTGTGAAGGCAAAACGAAATTTCGAAAATACAAAGTTTAAATTTTGATATCTGATTTCCAGTCTTAATTTCTGTTAATGTATTTTGGATTGTACTTTCCCACAGTTAGAGCAACTAGGGTAATTAATTCGTTTAAAATTTCTGGTTACATTACATAAATTAAATTAGGAAGGCCTTTAATATGATTCTTGAACTGTAAAGTTCATTCATCAAACTATATAACGATATTTCAGCGATTGGCTTCAAGGAACATGAAGAAAAGATAACCACGCCTTGTGGAGATTTTGTCAAATATTTTCCTATTTACTCCGAATTATTTTATAAGTCTTGTAGTTCTTTCACGGTCTCAAAATGTGGTCATTTCATCAGCCCCAGTAGCAGTTAAACCTTGTCATATATCGCTCATGTCCACCCCCCGTAAAAGATATCTACCACTTGCTCATATAATGTTAAAATCACCCTTATTTACATTCAATGGACATGACCTCATTGAGACATCTATTTAACCTAAAAAGAGCTAAATACCTACCTAAATTTGCTTGATTCCCTGTAAAGGAGAAAGTACACGTTTACAGTGATCCAAAATAGTTGTTGGTTAATTTGATAATTAATTAACAGCATATTTGCCTTGAAAGGGGAAAATGTCATATATTTCTAAAAGAACATATTTAAAAGTCTAATAAGTAGATAGATAGATGATAGATAGATAGATAGATAGATAGATAGATAGATAGATAGATGATAGAAAAATCAGAACACAGGCAAATAATAATAATAGCTGTAATAATGGAGTGTTACATATAGACATCACAAAAGAATTCTGGTTAAAGAAGTTACATAAACTGATCAAGCTAGCAACTTTTCACAGGTTAGGATGATGTTTTATAAGATTTCATTCCCTGAACACATCACATAGTGGCTTGTCATAGAGAGATAGATGCTTAAAGTTGGCAGGATTTAAAGTTGGGTTTGGGCTTGAAGCAACCAGAGCAGAGGAGGAATAAAATCATAGGTCAAGGGCAGCCCGGGAGGCTCAGAGGTTTAGCACCTGCCTTCAGCCCAAGGAGTAATCCTGGGGTCCTGGGATCGAGTCCCACATCAGGTTCCCTGCATGGAGCCTGCTTCTCCCTCTGCCTGTGTCTCTGCTCCCCCCCCCCACCCCGTCTCTCATGAATAAATAAATAAAATCTAAAAAAAAAAAAAAAAGAAAAGAAAACGTAGGTCAAAACGTATACACATTATCTACCAGAAAGGGATAGACAAATACCCAAGTGGAATTTGTCTGAGTTCCAATAGCCATGACTGCGTAAGCAGAACTTAAGGTGACGTTTGCAGTCTACTTTCTAGAGAGTGTGAGTTTCACAACAGCCATATCAAACCGTCTTCTGATTAAAGCACTTCTGAGACACTAGCAAATATCATGGTGCCTGAATTCTTGTTTGGCATGGCAAGAAATTACGCAACCTTCATTTAAGGCTATCCTGAACTTCTCACACTTGTTATTCTTCATTTCCCTTTTTTCATTCTCTCTTAATGCCTATTAAGTAGAAGTATCACCTGTCAAATCCATGTCGACACCCTTTGCCTCTTGTCCTGTGACTGTAACAAAAGAAATTGAACAAACGCCAAAAGCCTTGAATCTGTACTAGAATTAGCCATATTCCAAGGTCATGGTACATCAATAGGTGTTAAGAAAGGCCTTAAATTTTTTCTCCCTGATAAAATAGAGTAACAGAGGTCTATGTTGAATAATGTACTGCACATCCTCCTTTAACAGGATATTGAGTTAGGAAATTTAAGATGAAAAAAATTATCAAAGACACAGCTGGCAGACAGATTTGAAAGAGATAGGCATCTGCCTCGTGTAATGGATTTCAAATTTCAAACACGGCCAGCAGTGCAAGGTGGCGATGGTGGTGAGGACTTAGATGGGGAAGGGTTGGATGGAATCTTTGGGAAATCGTGGACATCCAACTGGAAGGGCTTGCACTATTTCTGCTTACTCTCTACTTGCTCCGTTCATTGGGTGTCGATTGAGATTACACATTCACTTTATTAGTTAGATTTTCATTTGAACAATTAGAAATCCAATTAAGAGAATTTAAAGGATCGAGGGAAATCATCTAGCCTGGCATCATCATCAGGAGATTATGGTTAGTGAAAGTCGAAACCATGGCCAGAATTGAGACCCTCCAATATGAGAAGAATCTTTAAATCTGAAAGGTAATCTGAAGGACATCAGATAATGCAGACTACAAATGAGAGTTCCCCTTTTCAGGACAATAGGCCGAGACAGGAGTTTTGTGTTTTATAAAAGAACGTTTTATGAAGCCAATAACAATAAACATGAAGATAGCTATTGCTTGTAGTACGATGTCAATATAAGTTAAATAACCATTTTTTAAAAAGTTCTCAGCGTACGGTATGCCCACAAATTTTATAATGATCTAACAGTGTTGGAAAACTTGTGATAAATGGAAATAGTGCCATTCTTCAAAAAAGACTGACTCAATAGATTCACCAAGATGCCCCACCAAAATTAAGATATAATAGCCATGAAACAGTGATTCACCACTTACATCTTTTCTGTGTATTGCGGTTTTAGTGTACATAAAACACAGATATACAGAGCACTGCGTTTCCTGTTCTTTATATCGCGGGCACATTTTACTAAGGCGGAAGACACATTCATTAAGACAAGCATTTCTAAATCAAATATTGTAGTGAGTAATAAAGTCTACAGACTATGGAACAAGTCAGAGAAACGTTGCATTAGTCATGTCATTTTTTTTAAGGCTCTGTCGGTTTATTTCCAGTGACTTGACATTTTATCATTTCTAGAAACTCGACAGCAATAAAGCTGGGGTCATTCAGATTAATTCAAAACTGAAGCAATCTTCAGCGGTGCCAACGTTGGATGGCTTATGATGTACTATGTAATTACGGTGCCAACATCTACGGGCCCAACTCTTGATGCATATGAAACATCTTAATGGCACTACCTGTACGACACAGATTAAGAAATAAAACAGGTGACAAGAAACTGCTCAGAGTCAATAAGAATATATACTTACATACTTATCAAATATACATGCTGTGCTTAGAAGAAAAAAAAAGTTCCCATGGAAAAGGCGAAAATTGCATGCAGTGAACTAAGTGGAATGACAGTGATCGGATTCTAAATCTTCTTACAGATAAGGCTCCCTATTAGCTCCAAAGGTAAAAGTATCTATTACTTATTGGCCACATGGGTCTCCTCTCAGGAAGCATGTTGTTTTTAAAAAAATATACTTCGATTAGGACCCACACCAGGTTTGTGTGTGTGTCAGCTGGCATTCACTGATATCTAAGGACAAAGGATATACAACATTTTTTTCCTTTTTTTCCTTGAAAAATTTCCAAGTGCTGATGGAAATACCAAGAGAGATATAATTATTTAACAAAGCATAAGTTAATATGCTATAATCTACTGAGAAATAAAAATTAAAGGGCCTGAAAATGATATTAAGTGAATGAATTATATAATCCTATAACATCATTCAGTAATAGGAATGGCAAGTAAAAAGATAGAACAATCCATTCCAGTAGGTTGAAATACATTCTATTTTAGGTTTATTATAATAACTAATGCCACTCAAAACAACGTATAAGAAGTCAACATTCAATAAAAATAAAAATAAAACAAACAAAAAAAGAAGTCAACATTCAACTACACACAGAACTGAGTGTGCCCTAGATGAGGAGTAATTAATTCAGAGGTGTGAATGTGTATTTGAGTAGAGTAGGATACCAAAAATATTGGAAGGTTTAAGTGGACATTATTTCAAATTAATAAGAATGTTAAAGATTTTTAGGAACATGAAAACATAATATTTGAGACCATGTATATAGATAATCGCTTGAAATGCTACATTTATGCTTAAACTTTAGAAAATAAGGTGTATTACCATTAAGTTTTTGATTCGGTGATTCAACTCAAACATTCAAACATTCAAATAGTGATCGCACATGTGTGTGTATGTAATTTACCATCTAATCACATAAAAATAAAATGTTGTGGGACCCCTGGGTGGCTCCGTCAGTGAAGCATCTGCTTTCGGCTCAGGTCATGATCCCAGGGTCCTGGGATGGAGCCCCACATCGGGCTCCCTGCTCAGAGGGGAGTCTGCTTCTCCCTCTGCCCCACCCACCACCCCCCAGCACACACACACACTCTCTCTCAAATAAATAAATAAAATCTCTAAAAAGTAAAATAAAATAAAATGTTGCTTTATCAAGATTTTATTGTTTTAGTTTCTTAAGCAAATATAATAATAGGACACAAAATTATTTCACTCTATCTAAAGAAAATAAAAAAGAAATGGAAGCAAATAATATGTCTGTATGAGTAAAAAGGAGCTTTCTATAAATTATTATCCTGTTATAGCCTCTTCTTAGCTCTGTGACCTGAGACAAAATATTTAATCTTTTTTCCTGATCTGTAAAATTGGAATGATGATGATGATGAGGATGAGGATAATGATGGTGTCACTTATATAATAATTCATGAAGCTCCTAACTAATATCTATTATTACTGGCTGCTTTTCAAATAGTAATTCTGTAGATAATCTCCATATCTGTCTTATACTCTGTTCCTGTAGGAATGGCAGTCGTCAACAGGAAACTGCCAACAGAGGTATGGAGATAAAAGAAAGGGAGGTGGTCGAAAAGTTCTGAAAAGCTATTTTCATTTTAGCTGAAACATTTTCCCCATATCTTTAAACTGAAGGATTCAAGAATAAAAATATCTGGGTGGTTGAAGAACATTTTATGCCTTCTATTTCCTCAAAAGCCTGAAGCTATATTTTCAATACGTCCAAATTAAAGTAATAGAAATACAGTCCACAAGGAAAATCCATCCTGATAACAAAGTTGGATTCAGACTAGAGTTTACTCAAGCATCTAAGCATAGAGTGAATGGAATCTCTCAGTAATGACAGGCACCTCCAGTCCTGCTCATTCTTGGGGTGGGCCTAGGAGGAACCCATTGTTGGAAGTGGCCAGTACTTGGAAGCAGGAACCTTACTGTATTGGCCAGATTACTGCATCTTTTTACAACTTTTATAATTGCTTAGGTTAGACTTCAACCTAACTATGTCCATGAACATGAAATGCCATATACACAATATCCAAGATATTGATGGATTTATAAATTTTATAAAATTCTATAAATTCTATATAATAATAGAAATATTCTTTTCTCAGAGATAGGAGAAATCCGTCCCTCTAAACGTTCTAGTTCTGGGTAGCTATACACAATACAAAAATTTAGGGCTGGATAACGGATTGTCCTTTTCAAATTTCCTTTGGGTAGTAGATTAGTTGTTAAGTCTTCCAATAACTCAGATGATTGATATGTGATTCAACTGCAGATTTTAGTCACTTCCTCCATGGAATGATAAAGAAAACAAACAAACAAAAACTATATTTATGCGGATGGCATTTATTACACAGTGAGGGAGGTTGGTATTAACTAAACAGTCACACGAATGAAGTAGAATTGCTAAGTAACACCAGGCAAGTTACACAATTCTATCTACTTTTTATGGCAGTTAAGCTGAGAATCTGAATTGAGTCAACTGGATGATGTTGGGTCTGTGAAATCAGTTGGTGGGAAACATTCCAAATAGTATAAATAATATGACAAAGCCAAACATTATCATAATCTTCAGCCTTCCTATTTTGTTTATTCAATTACTACTACTATGCTACTTTGGTAACATAAATATATATTAATAGAGAGACAGTAAATATCAACTTTAGTATCAAATATAAATAACTTTAATGTTAGTTAATGTCACTGTATTGATCTTTTTACATCCAGTAATTCATTATCATTGTGCTGTTGCTTTTTTTTTTCTTTCCTCATCCAACAAAACACATTATGTCAAAAAAAAAAAAAAACACATTATGTCCTTTCACTATCATATTAACCGATGGCTTATATGTCTTGCTCATGCTATTGTGGCAATGTGGTAAAACTCAACCCTTGATAATGACAATTGCCCTCTTTCCCAAGCAGGTGCAATTGACTGAGGAAAACCCAAGAGAAGCAGCTAGATAGCACTGTGAATTTTGATTACTAACCTCAAATGCACTTTTAAGATTAGCTGCAAAGCATACAAATTTGCAAAGGTAACTTATTATTATTTGCTAGGAACTCTGTTTTAAACTAATTTATTTTCCACAAATCTCTGCTTTACTTTTTTTATTACAGGTCATCCTCAACTTACAGTGGGGTTGGGTCCCAATAAACCCATTGTAGGGTGAGAATAGTTTAAGTTGAAAATACACCTAACCTACCAGACATCATAGTTTAGCCTCGCCTACCTTAAACATCCTCAGAACACCTACCTTACATTACATCTAACAGAAGGTCTGTTTTATAATGAAGTGTCGACCATCTCACATAATTTGCTGAACACTGTTTTGAAGGTGAAAAGAAAAATCAGAATGGTTGAAAATGCAGCAGTTGCTTATCCCCGTGATCTCACGGCTGACTGGGAGCTGTGGCTCACTGCCTCTCCTCAGCGTCATGAGGCAACATCATACCACGTACAGTGAGCCTGGGAAAAGATCAAATTTCGAACTACAATTTCTACTGAATAGGAGTTGCCGTTACCACTGTAAAGTAAGTTGATCCGTCGTAAGTTGGAGACCATCTCAGTTGGTTACTCTGTCTCATTTCACAGAAAAAAATAGACTCATATCACATAGGAGATAGCTCAGCTCCCTGAACCTTCAAACAATCCCACATCAGTATTACTCTTAATTTGTTTTTTATTTTACTTCATTTATTTATTTATTCATGAGAGACACACACAGAGAGGCAGAGACACAGGCAGAGGGAGAAGCAGGCTCCATGCAGGGAGCCTGATGCGGGACTCGATCCCGGGACTCCAGGATCAGGCCCTGAGCCAAAGGCAGGTGCTCAACTGTTGAGTCACCCAGGTGCCCTAGTATTACTCTTAATTTAAAAAGACAACATGAAAGATGTAATACAAACATGTTTATTTTCTTTGTCTTCCACTGCTCCTTCAGACTTATTTTCAGTGAGGGTAAGTTCTGTCTTTTCTCAAATGAAGCCTACGGTGAGCCAATGTTTCTGTCCACCTTTTAGTAATAGACCATCCCATGTTCACTTTAATTCCCAAACCTTAGTTTTGGAAATTGGAAAGTCCCAATATATCATATTAATGAGATCACCTTTGAGATTCCAATTTAATTGTTTTGAGTTTAGACTTGAACCACAGAATTGTTTAAACTCCCTCATGTTCTACTTCGCAATCACATCAAGAGCCATTGTCTCAAGCTGTCTTTATCTGGGCTTTCCTCGTCTAGCTAATTGAATCTATCTTTATGTTGGCCATTCTTTATATTTTAATTCCAGTCTGTATACATTTTTTGCGTTTCATTCATCCTTGACAAAACATTATTTTTATGCAAAATTTCACCTGGATATCTCCAAGGTATCTCAGCCTTAACATATTCAAAACTGGATTTGTAGACTTGCCATCACCCTAGAAAAGCTGCCCTAGCTTATGTCTCAGTAAATAATATTACCACCCCTCCAAATCCACAAACTGGAATCCCCCTCTTCATAGCAAATTCATTAATATTGTTGATTTTTTTAATTTTTTTTTACCTCCTAAAATCACTTGAATCTAACACGTATTGCCATTTTTCACCACTACCTTCAGTACCAATCCCACAAATTAAAAAGCTCACACAGTTTGTCTGTATCACTACAGTTAATCTGCCAACTGCCATTCCTAGGTCTTCTCTGCCTGTCTTCCCTGGCTGGCACTCTATTTTCTGGTTCTATTGCATGGAAATATGACAGGGTCATTTCTATCATTTTCAGGTAGAAACACAATTTCTTTTATCATTGAGAAGACTGGTGCAAGGACATTATGAAAGTTCAGAAAATCTATGAGTGTCAATACGAAGGAAAGAAAGAACTTAAATGGAGATTACTCTTTAGGTAGAATAGACACATCATCATCATCATCATCATCATCACTATCGTCATAGCAATTATTTGTATGGTGATTTCTATTCCCAGGTATTTTTCTAACCACTTTCCCATTATTAACTAATTTTATCTTCACATTAAGAGTATGAGACAGATACTATTATGATTCCCAGTCAGTAACGTCCCAGTAAATGTTTAACAACCAGATCAGAGTAAGGAGGGAGAAGAGGCATGAGTAAGCCCAGATATTTAGTGTTTCTCAGTTTCTGGGATGAAAGAACTCCCAAAATGCCTGATGTCAGGCCAATGTGATGTCACTGAACAGACTTGGGAGATGTGCACGACTGGCTCTGAAGATCAGTGCCATCAGCTCCACACCACTCTGCTAGCCTACAAATAAAGAAATTTGGGTACATACAACCACTCACTCATAGGCAGTGAGATGAACCAATCAAGTGGCACTTCTGATCGAAAGTCCCTCATTTGGTCTGCCCATCTCACCTGGTTTCACTATCTGAATGTCATGAAAATAGAGACAATATTGGGTTAAATAAGCTTTAAAAATTTCACAAAAAAAAAAAAAAGAATTTATTTATTTATTTATTTATTTGACAGAAAAAGAAAGGGAGCACAAATATCAAGGGGGATAGAGGGAGAGGGAGAAGCAGGACACCTGATATGGGGCTGGGTCTCAGAACCCCTATGAGGAGCTCGCTGGATCCCAGGACCCTGGGATCATGCCTGAGCTGTAGGCACACTCTTACCTGACTGAGCTACCCAGATGCCCCAAGGAATAAGCTCTTTTAAAATGCAAGTAATTCAAACTGTTCTTAATTTCAGCTACACTGATGAATGCAAATCCCAATTAAGAGTCAATTGGGTTTGGATAGACTTGGGGAAAGTTTCTTTTTTCAATGCTTAGAGAGTCAAATCAATGAAGACGTAGAGAAAAGAACAGTAGATGTTAAATGGTTCTCAGATGGGGATGTGTCTCTAAAATTAAAATTACTTGTTTCTGCACCCAAGAAAGGAAGGGACGTTTATTACATCTCTTTCTGTTTTTTCAATGATACCTTCCTTACTACATAGCTTCCAGCTTTCAAGTATCAAATTTTTCAAGTACAATTATTATGTTTAATACTATAGTTCTGCTAATTTATAGATCCAATAAGCACATATCTATATTTCCGTGCAATACTAATTGCACTTTATAACATGACTTTTTTTCAAGAGATTGCACTGGAAATCCCAACCAAACTCATTCTAAATGAACTATGAAACATAATCCACTTGTATTATTCAATGATTGCCAGAATCAAGTGTTTCTGATCCTCAAAAATATGTATTTTTAATATATGTGATCTATATAACCGCTATCCCTATTACATAATACTAAACATGATGGAGATCCTGGCAAGCGTTCACAACATTTCAAGTGCATCAGTAATTTTCCATTGTTCACTCATTTTACAGAGTACATTTAATATTCCCTTAAAACCTCCATTAAATATGTAAGCCTTTCTTTTGTCTCCGTGTATGTAATTTCTGATCCATCTAACAGAACACGGCACACATAATTCTCAGTGATACTGGCCACTAGTTTCACAAAAATGGACAACACTGGAATTTTTGTTACCAATTATAAATAAATTTGACACCTCATAAACTAAGCTTCTGAAAATGTTTGGAGGTTAAATTCACCTGGGAATATTTATTTACCCAAATGTTCTATTTCTTACTGATGCATTTTTGAAACATTATGAAGATAGTCTGGAAAAGTGAAAAACGTTTTTTTTTTTTTTAAGATTTTATCCAAGAGAGACACAGAGGGAGAGGCAGAGACACAGGTAGAGGGAGAAGCAGGCTCCCTGGGGGGAGCCCCCTGTGGGACTCCATCCCAGGACCCCGGGGTCACGACCTAAGCCCAAGATAGATGCTCAACCACTGAGTCACCCAGGTGTCCCTGGGAAAGTGAAATTTGATAAGTTTCTTCCTATATAACATTTTGGGACTTTAGCCAAAATAATTTTTTTTCAATAACATCCAATTCATTAACCTGCAATTATTATCTCTGAATATTGTTCATGTATTTGTGCATCATACATGTAGACAACTGTTTAAATTTCCTGTCATTGCCTTTATTTTAGTCTGGATATTTCTTATGCTTTCATTTTTTTCTCTGTTTTTATTCCTAAATTGTCTCACTGGCCTGCTTCTCCTTACTGAATATAAACTCTATTCCTCATTCTTTCAAGGGTAGCTTAAAGCCATTTTTGCTGAAAAATGTTCTTGTCTTTACACTTCCATTTTTCACAATTCTAGGCATATAATCCCTTAAATAATACATTATGTTTTTGCATCATCTAAATATGTTGGTACACATTTGCTCTCCCACTGACTCTTATTACAGATTTCAGAAATCAATGTGGATATTATTTCCTTCTAAATCCTCTCGGATCTCCTCAGTAATGATCTGGATGCCCATCTTATATATTTATGTGTGATTGTGTGCATAAGTCTATCATTTACTTTATTTCAAGAAGTATAATTGTCCATTAACTTAATCTCCCCATTTTACACAGAGCTGCTTGAGAGACGACATTAAATTTTTAAATCTTTTTTATACAGACAAAAAAAAAAAAAGATGTAGCCCTTTTTGCATATATACTTCAATAAAAGTACCAATCAATGGAACATTATTCATTGAACGCTATAATGTATTGTGTCTGATATCCGTTAACAAACTAGATTTCTTATATACAAAATGTATTTGTCCATGGTTATTGCTTATAGTCTGTTTAACTCTCAGAAAGAAATAGTAAAGTTCAATTTCCTCCCTATATCAATGATAACTAAGACCAATAATAAAGCAAACACGAAACAGAGAAATTTAAACCCTGTGAAATATATGTTGAATTTTGGATGTTTCACCTAGACAGTTAAAGATTATCACCACTGTCGGAAATCTTTGTATTAAAGGTTTGAGGTGGCTGTGTTTAAGTTTCTCCTTATACCTTTATTCCTTCTTATTCTTGAATTTTCTTATATTCAAAATTTAGATAGTCATTTTTTCTTGAATCTTACTAATTTAATCCATGCTTCCGACCTCATTAATTACTTTTATGTTTACATCTCTTAGAAATGTTTCTTCGACTCTGACTTCACTTTCAGTGCCCCTGTATTTCATCCATTTCCTGCTCATCTCCACTCAGTTTCAGCATGTTAACAGGGAGACCACTTTCCTACTTAGAGCATGTCTTCACATGCTCTTCATCTTATTGGTCCTCTGAATCCAATAGGGCACAGAGTCTTTTCCTTTCCTGCTGCTGAAACCTCTCTCAGTTCTGACTCTACTCATCTCTTCCGGACAACTTCCCTGGGTTTGCTCCACATCTACTCTTTACATCAGTCTTCACCAGGTTATCAAAGTTATTTTTCTAACATGCTGATATATGCTATTGCCCCTTGACTGAAAAGCATGCACCTACATATATAAATGCATGTTTGCATTTCAGGGTTGTGCAGTTTCAGACTCCTCTCCCTCTAAGCTGTTAAATCCTTAGGCTACATTTCTTCTCAAATGCTATATTCTTCATAAATATTTTTTCCAATAATTTCAGTTAGATCTATTTATCCTATTCCTAGTCATGCCAATAATTAGTCTGACCATGTTCCTATTTGGGAATTTCACTATAGTTTTATTTATACATTGAAATATTTGTCTTAATAGAATGCATTGTTCGCTGAAAAAAAAGTAGATACCGCATTCAATTTTTATCTCTTAAAAAATCAAGACCAAGTACATATATACATATGTGTGTGTGTGTCTATGATTATATAAAAGTTGCTAGAATTTTTATTTTGGCTATTAATGTGATTTTCATACAATGTAAAAATAACAAACAAGCTTTAAAAAAAAGACTGTGGCAATGATATTAACAATCAAAGCATATACACTTTATTCTGGGCAAAAAGTTTTAAAATAACATTATCATTATAATGCACATGCATCATGAATCTTTACTGTAAAATAATTTACAAACAAGCCAGTGAATATTAGTCTAGATAAGAATCAACCTAGCCTATTAAGGCAGCCTACAGTCCTCCAAATATTTTAATAACATAAGCCTAAGACCTCACATGAAAAAGAATTTTTTACTTGTCCATAAAGGAGAGTTGTGGTAATTTGTCAAGTATTAAGCAACTAGAGACTTCATAAATTAGCTTAATCCCACGACTGTGTTTTAACCAGGCTAAAGTGAAATAAAATAAGAATATTGTATTTAAATAAAAATAGGCATTGCAAATATCCCTGGGTAAAGATAATACTATTTTGGTGGTAGAATTTTTTTAACTTAATTTTGTTTTGATTTGGATAAGATCATTTTATAATCCACTTCCTAAATATTTCTATGGAGGTAGAAATTTTGAAATTGATTTTTTCATGTGTATAAAAGGTATACAATCAGTCTTGAGATTTTTTTTCTGGTGGTAAATTCAACTACAAATGTAGACATGAGCTCTTTCTTGAGCTACTTCTCTCTTCAATCCGTGTTTGGAAATTGATTCCAATCTATTTCCATTGACTGGAAATTCTGATAAAGGGAAAGCAAAAACACAAAGAAATGATACAAAAAGGGCCTGTGACATATTCTTGTTGGAGAGCTGGATACCACAGAGAAATGGAGAGAAGCTTGAAAAGAAAGAAGAGAGAAAAGGGAGGGAGGAGAGGAGAAAAAAAAAAACACTTTTACTGTTGGATACTTCAGTTGTATTATTTTAGTTAATCCTCCCAGAAGCGCCGTATATTATTATTAAGATGTCTGTTTAATTTACTAGCCAAACAGAGCCTCTTTTGAGAGTAAAAGGAATCACTATTTGTAATTAATTTGGGACCTCAAGTGAAAACTGGAACTGTCTCAGGCAAACCAGGATATATGATCCCCCTATTTATTATCTTAATTTGGTGTTGTAAAAAACACGAGACAGTGAGAGGTTATTTAGCTTACTCAAGACCCAGTGAGTTATTGGTAGAGCTGAGCTTTCCATCAGTACCTTCCCCAAAGCCTAGGCTCTCTGTCTTCTACAAATTGGATAAACAGAAATCCTCATGGTCTTGGAGAGAATATCTTCTCAGTTTGATTAGTAGGGAAGTAGATTGAATGCCCCATGTTCACATTCACGGCTTCCGTGAATGGTTCTGGGGTAGGAAGCTTGTCATCTATATTTTTCATAAATGTACATATTTAAAAGTCACAGCTTTAACATGTTCCCCAGTTGCGTTCCTCTCCATCACACATGTAACTTCAAAGTACTCGGCTCCATCTCTTACTCTCTTTCTTTCAGTTTCCCCTTCTAAATGTGTATAAATGAACACCACCTATTCCAAGGGATTGGAGAAGTTAATATGCAGTTTTAATGAGGCCTTTATATAGTACATGTGCAGTAAGTGTTCACTGCGGTCCTCACTAAAATCGTTACCATATTCTGTATAAAGTAGTGCAATTGGACCACCTGGAAAAAACCTTGGAACCAGATAATGTGGTTCTAGCAGGACAATGCAGAAAAGCAAACTGAGGACATGCAGATCGGAAGATTTAATGAATAAGAGGTATGTATGCATTGCAGCCAGAGACCTAGAGATTTTTTTTATTATTTAAATCTGATAAATGCTGTGGTTGGCATCTACTTACTTTTTCTGTCTGGTGGGAGATTGTCACAAAAGAAATTTTTCTCCCAATTTCGACTGTCATGCAATATGAAGTAATCAACTCATTAGCTCTATTTAGCTCTCATTAGCTCTCTTAAGGTGGAGATGGGAATACTTTCTCATTACCTTAGTTACCTATTTAGGAACCTATGAGTTTTATTACATCATAGGCAAAGTCTCAGGTTTAAATTGTGGATTTTATGATCACAAAACATTCAAGCCACCTCTTTGGGATTTTAATTGTAAAAAAAAAATGACTCAAGTGAGCTGGAAAGTGCACAGATTAATATTAACAAATATTTTAAATATTTATAGGGACCAAAAGATATTCATAGGGACCATTGTTTTTAGATATTGCTACTCTTGCCAATAATATGGGTAAGGTTAAGCACAGTATCTTTAATATCATTTCAATTTTAAAATTGATTTCATATGATTCACAGAAAAATTTAAAACTAAAAGATTTCTTAAAGACCTATACATGTTGTAGCTCATAAGCTCAGTTCTTTTGCAAATCAGGTAATGGGGCCAAGGAGTGTCCTGACTGCAATCTGGTGCCTTTTGTCTCGTGGGGAAAGGGACCAAGTAAGTCATCAAGAGCTTTCAGCATCACCTAAAAAAAGATTCATGTTCCCATTAACAGAGTGTGCTATTAATGTGACAATAATAGCAATGAGAAATGATTTTTAAATCGTGGTAATTGTTTTTTATTTGCTTGCATCTGCCTATGTGGAGTCTAGTGACACTCTCCCCTTCTCATTGGAGAAACTGGAGCTCGCATTCACTGAGCTTGCATTCCAACGGGATCCAGCCCTGTGTTAGCCTCAAACACCGGTACCTGGCATCTGTAAGCTCTTTGGGAGACTTCTAAGCAAGAAGTGTGAGTCTAGGAGCGTTTTGTTGTAAAAGACAAAAAATAAATACGTTTTAATATTCAGATTTCACCTGAATACATCTGTAGGCATGGCACTTTGCACGGACAAAAAGGACTCTCATGCAATATGAAGCAATCAACTCATTAGCTCTATTTAATGAATAATGAAATGCCTTCTCAGCACTTGCTGGTTCATCACAGTAAGTAAACCAGCGATTTTCAAATTAGGCTTTGCAGACTACCTATATCAGAATCGACCAGGTGACTTATCGGAGACCCAGATGTCTGGGTCCAAGCTGTGTCACTTGAAACAGAGCTTCCATCACTGGGGCAGAGGAGTCCACAGGATTCTTCAGGCGAATGTGATTTGAGAACTGTTGGGAGCACTGTGGTGAAAACCACTCAGGTCATCATTTGCATGCCTTATCCTCAGGGAATAGTAGTTATCTCTTGCTCGTTTTTGTCAGAGCAGACGAATGACCCATTTGGGAATTAAAGTAGAAGTGTTTATTTCACTTAGTAAAAAAGCTAGTTTTATTATGTCTTGGCTTGCTTCTCAAAAATAGAAATAGAGTCATCAAATGTGATGACTGTTTCTATAGCTTATGCCTACACTCTTTATGAGACCCAGGTAATATAAGTAGGCTCTTCGTGCAATATTTCCTAACTCTTAAAGTTACAATTTTGTTTTTCAGGTTGTTTTAAACATTTCTCCCCGCAAGTGAGGAGTTACACACACACACACACACACACACACACTCACACACAGGAATGTGTATAAAACACTACAACATACATAAATTGTGAATATGGGTCATTTATATAATTGTCACGTATTATGGATGCCACAATATCAAAGGATTCTTTGTCTATTTTTCAATCTTTACATCTGTGGGAGGTAAGGCCCTAAAAGGTTATATATATATATATATATATATATATATATATATATATAGCATCTACATAATCTTGGTAAAAAAGGAATAATATACAAAATATTACTTCTGAAAATTGCATTTTCTCCCTATCCTAGAGACCTCTGGGAAATAAGCCCCTGAGAGCCCAAGACCAGGTAAAATGTTTGTCAGAGAATGCTACAAGAGTCATCTATTTGAAGTTACATAAATACTAGTAAAAATTCAATTGTGAGAATTAAAACGGGTTCTAAAGTTGATACTAAATCAGTACCATCAGCAAATTTGAGAAACATAAGCACACATGAATTTATCTTGACACATTAATATATTATCGCTTTCTTGGGTTACTACTTAAAATCTTCACCTTTTGGGACACCTGTGTGACTCAGTTGGTTAAGTGTCTGCCTTTGGCTTAGGCTCTAATCCCAGGGTCTTGGGTTCAAGCCATATTAATATCTCTACTCAGTAGAAAGTCTGCTTCTCCCTCTCCCTCTGCCCCTCCTGTTCATGCTCTCTCTGTCTGTCTTTCTGTCTCTCTCAAATAAATAAAATCTTTTTTGTTTTTTGCAGATTTTATTTATTTACTCATGAGAGACACAGAAAGAGAGAGGCAGAGACACAGGCAGAGGGAGAAACAGGCTCCCCACGGGGATCTTGATGGGAGACTCCATCCCAGGAACCAGGGGTCATGCCCTGAGCTGAAGGCAGATGCTCAACCACTGAGCCACCCAGGTGCCCTCAAATAAATAAAATCTTTAAAAAAAAAATCCATACAAATCTTCACTTGTTTTCAAAGAAGCCTCAACTCGTATTTATAGTCAAAACCTCTATGCTAAATAATATATTACTATAGCATTAATCTTGGAGACCAAAATGACCCACCCCACCCTCCCAATCTCAAACATTTGAATAAGCCAGAAGACGTTCTCCTCACCCAAGTGGTAGATTTCACTTAAGACCCATTATTTTAGTCATGCTTCTTCTGTTTTTTTTTTTTTTCAGAGTACTTGTCAGCATTTTCTCTTTTCCATTCCTGCCCCTAAGATAACAGATTGGAGATGGTGCTAAAAGCAGAAATTTGGCCTTTGCCTCACCCTCAGAGACATGATTTAGGAACTTGCTGGGTGTTATCAGTTATTTGTACTTGACCTGCAGGCCAGTAGCTGGAGTCTCCAAGGAAGGAGGGATGTGAGTTCTATACGATTCACGTCCTGCCAGTTAACAACTAGAGAATGACAAAGACTGAAGTGATCCTGACCGTGTGTCCATGTTCAGACACATGCTGGGCAGCAGAGAATGTCTTTTCTGCACTCAGAGGCCAGGACATATTTTCTCCATGATGGATTCTGAGGCTATATATATATATATATATATATATAATGTATATTATATATTATATATATAACATATTAATATATAACACACATACATATTAATATACATATATTATACATATATAATTTATATTTATATAATTTATATTTTATATATAATTTATAGCTTTATAAAAACTTAACATCTACAAAATACATACAAAGTCGTGAGCTCTCATAGTGTTTACATGTATACTCTCAGGTTGCATATAGTTCATATAAATAAACTTAAATCTTGGAACTGGTGTATCTCAGTCATCTCCATGACAATCCCCTTGAACACTGGGAAGCATGGGAGGGTATATTTTCTATGACTGGATCTAAGTCAACTGTCAAAATTCAATTAGCTTTTTTTTCTTTAGTCAAAAAGATTTATTACATTTTTTCTACCCAGAAAATTTCTGTCTAAAAACTTACAGTTTTCCAATTAAGAATGCTAAATGGTAAAGAGAAGTAGACTTTGTGTCCTCATCTGGTTATAATTGGGTTCATGTTGGTTCTGATGAAAATTTTTATGAATTATATATTGTAATAAATATTGCTTTAAAAATGAACAACTCCATATTATACATTTCAAAATAATAATAATAAAAAAATCCAATCTTAACCTGGATGTCAAAAAAGTAATTACAGGATGAAAAAAATGAAATATATATTTTAATTAAACACATCAATATCTCACACTAAATAAATATATAGTTACTGGCATTTATATTTTTAATGATTCAATAATTAAACCTGGACATTCTATAGTTTTTCTATATCCTGAATTTATATTAGAAAAAATAATATATAGACGCATACATGTATTTTTATGCATAGATCTGTATCTGTCTGATAGTTTGTGTAAAAAAGATCATACATTATTTATTATGCAGTAGGTATTTTGACTGATGCATTTAATGTTTTAATCTTATTTACGTTCTTTTTATGTTACTTTCACGACAATAACAACTTTTCCTGCCGTAAAGTCTAATATCTACAGATGTCTTACTCATTAAAATAACAAACTTTATGATTTGGAGACAAGTATGTTTTATTTGGTAATAATTGTGCAAATAATATATTACTGACTTTTTAACTGAATCAAAATCCTGAGAGCTACCAACAGTCAACATAAACATGCTTGGTAGATATTTTATTAAATCAGAATCACTTTAAAATATTGCTTAAAATATCTAAGAAATGTTCTCAGAGAAAGTATTAATGTCCTTATTTCTATGTTTGAATGCATTTACCTTGCAAACAGTTCTCTTACTCTCTTACTACAGTTCTGTACATTTCCTATAAATGAAGAATCTCTTTTCATCCAATGTTGTCTATAGAGTGCTTTCTTTCACTTCAGTTGTTCTCATTTTTCACTACAAAATTATTATACAGAAGAAAGAGACCAAGTGGGAGAAGCATGAGTATTTTGCCTAATGTGAATTAACCACATCACTTAATTGATTTGATCTCATAATGTATTATTTAGATCAGCTTGTTGGATGGTTTTGTCATTTAAAATTCAAGTAATGGAAACCATCAGCATTTTTCATTAGATTATTTTAATAGATGGACAACCTCTGCTGGTATCCTTAGTGCTGGTAGATGGTCGTTTTATCACTGTATGGAAAGATTGTGCAGAGAAACTATTTCACCTTTCTATGACGGCAGGTACAGTTCCTTTAACATGTCAGGTACTATTTCTTTTTTCTTATTTGTTTGTGGACAATTTTCTGGGTTATCTCTAGGAGATTTTAGGCTAAACACAGGCACCAAAAGCAGACTGCCTGTCAAGAGGGAGATTGACAAAGAGAGACCTGAAGGCACTACGTAAGATTAAGTCTTGACTCTCCCTCGTGGCTGCATAATCCTGGACACGTTTTTCACTTTTAAAAACTTAACTCATATCATTAACTTTTCTTAATAATGCACCTTGCTACTTTATTTCTAAAATTGAGAAGATACTATACAGTCATTATAAAACTAAGATGGGAATACACGTGCAAATCACTTGGCGGAGTATATGACACATAGTAATTTACTAGTCAGGATCATTGTCACCATCATCATATCAGAGTGGTAGGAAGTTCTGGTGTCTCAGGAAGCATCTCATTTGCAACAAGAAAACAGTTAACTGCTTACACATGCATGGTATGAATGCACGTGCCATGCAGTTCTCTTTTTTATCTCTGAACAGATTTAGAGAAGGAAATGGATGGAAATGAGTATTTAACAGTGTCCCATACACATATGTACACACCTGAAGCCAAAAAAAAAAAAAAGAATGATTAGTAAATTTTAAGAAATTGTCTTGTGTGTTTTTAAGCAATGAGAAATTGTAGCTCATGAAATTCTTTCGAAGGAAGTTTTCTATTTTTGTTTTGTTTTGCTTTGTTTTTAGAACAATTGCTTGACAGGCATGAACAAATAGAGCTAGTTGTGTGAATTCACTTATTTATGTATAGAATACACATAGTCTATACATATTCTATACCTATATACATATATTTTACATTGAAAAGGCCATCGTTTCGGGCAGTAATGTTAGGTCACGTCTGCAGTTTAATTGCTTCACATAAGAAATATTCTTGCAAAAAGAGCATTGACTTCTAAAGAAATGGCTTTTCTGTGTATAAATGCATTCTGTCTTTTTCTCTGAAGGATGTAATTCAAGATGACAATACAGTAAAAAGGGCTTGACACAATGGCATGCGGAATTTCAAGGGGATTAATTTCTTATTCATGCAAAGATGTGAAAAACCTCTCCTTTCTAATGATTCAAAAATCTCTCACACCTGTTATACTTTCAGACTATAGTTCAAAAAATGCATGTAATACAAGGAAAAATAATTTGATCATGGTGAGCTGCTCAGTATATTTCCCTTGCCCTCTCATTTCTCTGTTTAGGAATAGAGACAATTCAACAGATGCCATGTGACCTTTTTGCAGGTATTCTAAAATGTATGGTTTTAGAGTGGCAGGTAAAAGAAAAGAATAACTCTTCATTTTAATGTTATGTTAAACTGGAAGGAATTTGAACTTCAGAGCAAAAAAAAAAAAAAAAAAAAGAAATCTGCTACTTCACATTGCTGATTTCAAGCTAGTTACTTAACCTCTCCAAGGCCTCAGTTCTCTTAACAGTAAAATGCAAAAAATATAGAACAGAGTGTCCTGGTGAATAGGGAATAAGATAACAATAAAGTTGCTGACAGAACAGGTACATTTTCCAAAAGTTCTAGCGCACTCATCCCTCACATTCCTCCCCAGTGGTTCTCATTTAGATGCCCTCACACCTATGTGTTTGACCTTGAATCAATCCCAAATAAGCCTATTGCCTTATCCAGATTCTCTTTTCACTGGGTAAGATCTAGTGATCCTCTTGTCTCAATAGGATCTGAGCACACCACCTTGGCCTCCTAAGTATAATTTAGCCTCTTTCTCATGGAGATATTTTCATTTCCCTGTACCCTAGATTGTTTGTCTGGATCTCTGTCCAATTTTTATAATCCACTCTTCATCCATACCAATGGCAAGTGTATCCTTCCACTGAAGAGCCTCATTACCATCCTTGCGAATACGAATACGAATACTGATCCTACGTAGGAATAGCTCTATTTCCTATACCCCAGATGAACATAATTTACATCCACAAAATGCAAAACAGGACCCAAGTGATATCTTTTATATAAAAGTAGAATAGTCTCCCAAACTATTCCCCTCACTTAGTTATTATAGCTTGTCACAACTAAGAAGTAAAAATAATAATAATAATAAAGAAATAAAAATAATCAATATTTTTTGAGTTGGGAACATATTCTTTATCAATGTCAAATGTTAGAGAATCAAATACACGATTTCTTTCTACTCTTTTAATATTTATATTTGATCTGTTTCCCTTAATAGCAAAGTAAGAAAAAGTGTTGCCATAAGACTCTCTCTGCATTATTAATTATAGCATATTTATATGAGCCATTTGTCACATATATCTCATTTGCTAAAGTATGATGACTTCTAATTGCTACTCATAACATTTGGCCATTACACTTTCTGATCACTAAGTATAATATCCCCACTAAGAAAATGCATGTTGATGATTTTGAGAGAAAATGATAAAGCAATGAAAGATAAAAATCCATACAGCTAAAGGAATAAAATATCCGTTTGGTTACATATTCTCAGTGTTCTGTACTCTAGCAAATGAACTCAAACTCTCCTACTGAGATCAGAAGAGGAAAATCATTTTGTTTTTGTTCCCTAAACTGTTCACCCAAATGAGTATCTAGAGCTTCAGTCAAGTTCCTTGTGTAACCAGTGATAGAGACTTTCAGTTTCTGTATTCTAAGTCCCAGGAACACTGAACTAATCCTTGGAAATGTACCAGAAATTGAAACCGGTACTGATTGGTGTTAAAAGTAATACCGCGAAAGAAAACTAGATGTAACACAAGTGAGAAGTATTCATTTTCAGTAAGAAGCACAGAGTTACAGAGAAAATACAGGTGTGAACCATTCTATTATCATAGGAACTATAACAATTTTCACCTATTGCAAAACTAAAATAAAAGAAGACTAAAATAATGTTAAATAGCATCACTATAATATCATCTGATGCTTACATGGAAATGTATGGAAATGATTCAGCACGTACAGTAGTTAAAGAAAAGGCAGAGAATTCTTATGCCAATAGCATGATAGAGCAAATACTATGATGGCATATGTGTCATAAATATGAGTCTTAAATCACAATGGAACGTTCATATTTATATTACTTTTTCAAATAAGAAATTGGAGCAAGATTCTAACCTATTGAGAAGACTTTAATAAGAATCAATAACATAAGACTCTGTTAAATTACTGACTTGTATTATTTTATATTAAAGTCCTGCTGAGCATGATTCTAATGGAAAATGAAACTCTTAAGTCATTTAATTTTTGTCTATTGGCTTCTGCTGCCTAAAGACCAAAAGTGTCTGGAAAAGTATTATGATTTCTATAACATTCAATGAAATGTGAGAATTATTATTATTATTATTATTATTATTATTATTTTCATTTTTATTTTTTTTAGGCCATGCTAACTTAAACTCAACAGGAAAGCACCTACTTTTGGGGAATCGAGGTGGATTGTCATTGACATCGGTGAGGGTGATGTTGACTACTGTCGTTCCGGCTAACCCTCCTAGTTGTCCGCCCATATCCTTGGCTTGGATGAGGACTTGGTATTGTTCTTTGACTTCCCTGTCCATGTTTGGCAAAGCTGTTCTAATCACACCTTGAAGGAAAAAAATAAATAAATAAAATAAATATTACAAACATTCCGTTTTCTGAGATCAGATAGTCTGCAACAAGAAAATGCGTCTATCCATCTATCCGGATTCACTAGCAAAGACATACTAACAAAATTATGTACCTTTCTAAAAGTGAAACATTCAAAAGGTCCAATAGTTAGATATAATTAAACATGTTATGGGAACAGCTGTATAATGAAATGCTGTGCTGCATAGTAGGATATGGTCAAAAACAATGGATCAGCTCTAGAAGGTGGCCATTCATTAAGTCAACCAGGTCAGACATGATTTAAAAGGAATGATTCTATCTGTAAGAGGAAATGAAATTGTTAAACAAGATCAATTAAATATGTACTCAAAAACTAGGTGGTTACACTGAGTGTGAGGTTCATATAAAGAATGCTATTTTCTTCTCCATTCTAATCTTCATTTTTTGAAATACATTTATTCCTTTAACATTTTATTTATTTTTTTAAAGATTTTATTTATTTATTCATGAGAGACACATGAGGGTGGGGGGCAGAGACACAGGCAGAGGGAGAAGCAGGCTCTATGCAGGGAGCCCGAGGAGGGACTCAATCCCGGGTCTCCAGGATCAAGCCCTGGGCTGAAGGCGGCACTAAACCACTGAGCCCCCGGGGCTGCCCTCCTTTAACATTTTAAACACACAAAATATCTTCTCCGGGTATTTTATTTCATCCCTCAGGATTCTTCTTAATTATTCTAGCCACAGAAATTTCACTTAGATCTCATTAAGCAATGCCACTGCAGGGACCTTGTCTCTCTTATCGCCAAGTTACTCTAGCATCTAGGGCAGCGTCTGCCATTTAGTAGGCACTCAATAAGAAGGTGTCAACCAACTGACTAGTTGAATGACTGGCTGAATGAATGAATGAACATATAAACAATTAAGTTCACAATCATGAATCATGCAGTGTATATGCATATCGACATATCCCACTCATTTTCTGCCCTTGTCTCCAAGGATAGAACTAATTTATATTTATATTTATTCATAGTGAAATAACTAAAACCTCCTGGATCTGTTGCAAGTAAAATTATGAATAAATTTTATACTATATTCCAACCTATAGCCAATGGTTTTAGAGAGAGATTGCAAAGCATTTGTCTTAAACCCCTGTATCTTTAATAGTGTTGTTTGTTAAGTAACGTAGCATATATGAATAACAAATATACATACTGGTCACCGACACAAAGCATAGCATCCAAAACCCCAAAAGAATATCTACTCGCATTTTTTTCTGCCCCTTCCACTATTGACTTACCAAATGCTGTCTTGTTGCTAATTAAGAATTAACTCTAATCTGAGATTTCTTCTGACCCTCAGCAGGAAATGGTTGCAGAAGAGCCGAGCTCTACTTTTTTGCTACTGCTGTTTACCCATGCATTGGTCCCGACACTCTATTATTTCCATCTGTTTTTCCTCTCTTCAGCTCGGATCCTTAATGTTTCACCCCCAAGTCTCTTAGTTAAGATTTTTCATCTCTGCCATTTCAGTGCCCTGGTCCCACATGCCTTAAGTTACATGAATTCTGCCTGCCTGCAAATGATTAAATTTTCTAGATAAACATCTGGGTTTAATTTACATGCATGCTCTAGTGTCCTGTTGTTGACTAGATTTACCTTTCCCCAGTTCATTTCCAATATAGAAATTATATACATGTATATTTATACTTTAATATATAATTTTACTTTACTCAGTTCATTTCTAATATGAAAATGTATAAATTTAAATTTTATACTTTATATTATATATCATATGCATGTACATTAAGATGCTATGAAAAAGAGAGGACATGGGCATCATCACACTTATTTAAGACTAGGGTTGTTTTGTTTTTGTTTTTCTGGTAAGTCGTTACAATTATCATCAAGACATCACTGCCCTGCCCTCCTGTTCCAACCTGTGTCTGAGAGGTGACCTATCTGGTGCTTTTAGCCCTCCCTTAGTGTCATGTCCCTGGAATGGATGACATCTGTTCGAATTTAGAGAGAGGAAAGGACTGCATACGTAGTTCCAAATAAAAGCACTGATAACCATGATATGCTGCTTCTACTCTACCACCATTTCCACTCAAGAGCCACTACCTCAGAGAAATAAAATATGGCATTTGTAGAATCTTTTTCAGAGTAGACCCTGGGAAATCAGGCAAATTACAAAATTCAAACGTGAGAAGAGAATCTTAAAACATTGTGGCCTATTGTAACAGCCTGGTGAAGAATAGTCTCTTTTCCAAGTAGTTCCTCTTCTTATGGACCACCCAGTTTAACAACTACCTAATCTCTGAAGCCAAACAAACAAAAACGGATTGCAGGGTCTTGAGGGAGGAGCAACGTTACCAAGGATGGAGCTCAAGTGCTTCTAGAGTAGAACAGAACCCGCAAAAGGAAGTGCCACATTCTGTAATTTCCTGTCTGAGGTTTAAGTTCATGCCTTCATCCCTATTTCTTAGTATTTGTATATAAAAACATAGCAATAGCCTTGCATGATAATAGCTGAGTCTTGCAAATTGAATTTTGCAGGACAGTACGAATACTCCATAGCAGTAATACCACAAGATTGAATTAATTAGCTTTAATTCTGAACCAAACCTTATTTAATAGAAAAAAAAAAAAAACAAGTGGGTAGGCAAGTGTACACTGAATCCTGGTATAATTTGAATGTCTTGTACCTGATGAACTTCCGAGCATACGTCATTGAGATATTAGAGTAAATACAAGTAAGAGAAGAAATAGTGGGGTTTTATTTCTGCCAATATGAATGGAATTACACAGTCAAGAGAGTTATACATGTAATATATCAAAGGACACCGCTGTGCCACGGGACACATTCTCTCTCTGCAGTGACCCTCATGTTGGATGCAAGCCCCTTAGTCTTGAGGGATCTCAGCTTACTTTGCAAAAATCGGTTTAACACTGATAATATTTTGAGATGAAAATAATGCAATATTTTGTAAGAAAAATCATAAAATATTACACATGCTAATCTAGTATATGGTTTTTCTTTCTTTCTTTTCTTTTTTTTTTTTTTTTGGAATTGAGGATTGGAAGTCAGGACTCAGACATGGACTCAGCATTTGCACTAAAATATGCGTTTCATTCAGGCAGCGTCATTAAATTCCATGGTATAATGGTGAACACTCCTCCATCTGCCACTGTACACCCTTTTCTACACTTCATACACTAGATCCACCTCATACACTTCTCTAGACTTCTCTCTGCTCTCTGGCTTTTCAGTTGGGATGGGCCCAATTGGCAAGGGATCGAATGGCAGAAGAGAATGAGGTTGGTTTTTCTTTGCATGGAGAGCCCCACACCCACATGGTCTCTGGCTATGCCCCGCACCGCACAGGTCTCCAGGCCCCTACCGTGTCCTCACTTCTAATGTCCTCAGCACAGCCACCTGTTATGCATTCTCCAGATTCAACTGCATTCCACATGGTTTCCCTTCAGTCTGTTTGCACTTTAAAAAAACAGTCTTTTTGTGAAACTAATTTCAAATTACCGAACTGGGTGTCCTCTGCTTCAATGTGGATAATAATCGATACAGTCTCTGTGCAAGGTTCTTTGGCGAAATGTACCTGCAATGGGTATGTGTTCAGGTGAGGGTCAAGGAGACCATAAGGAAATACACAATGAAGCTGATTTCAGATGGTGATTCGTGTGATAGGGGAAGTGAAATCAAGTGACGGTGGTGTCAGGAAAGTCATCTCTGGGAAAAGGCTTTCGAGTTGCAGTGTCAGAGAAGTGGAGGAGACAGACCTGAAAAGAACACCAGATAGAGCAACCCAGGGAGGGAAGTAGGCAAGTCCTTTGTAGGAGTAGGGGTGGTCCCTCCAAAGCATACCAGAAGAGTCCATGAGGCTGCAGGACATCGCTATGGGAAGGACAGGTAAAATAAGACCACAGAGAGGAAAAGAAGACATAACATAGGGATTTCAAAGACAAATGAACTCTCTGGGAAGCATCTTGAAAATCAACCAGCGTACACAACTAAAAGGCTTCTGCACAGCAAAAGAAACTATCAGGAAAATGAAAAAGACAATCCATGGAATGAGAGAAAATATTCACAAATCATGTATCTGATAAAGGGTTAATATCCAAAATAGAAAAGAACTCATACAACTCAGTAACAACAACAACAGCAACAAAACAAAATAAGAAAATGAACAACTTGATTTAAAAATGGGCAGAAGAAATGAACAGATATTTTCTCGAAAAAAAAGTTATACAAAAGGTCAACAAGGACAGGAAAAGGTACTCAATGTCGTCAATCATCATCAGAGAAATGACAATCAAAGGATTATCACCTCACACCTGTTGGAATGGCTGTAAGCCAAAAGACAAGAGATAACAAGTGTTGGCAGATGCAGAGGAAAGGGAGCCCTTGTGCACGGTTGGTGGGGATGTAAATTAGTGCAGCCACCGTGGAAAACTGCGCCAAGGTTCCTCAAAAAAATTAAAAACAGAAATATCATATTTTCCAGTGATCTCATTTTTGTGTATATACCCAAGGGGAATGAAAACAGGATCTCAAAGAGGTCTCTGCACCTTCGTGGTCATTGTAGCATTATTCATAAAAAAAAAACAAGATACAGAAACAAGCTAAATGTTCATCAAGAGTTGATTGGATAAAGAAGATATGGTGTGCACACACGCAACACAGACACAGAATGTTAATTAGTCAGGAGAGTGAAGGAGACCCAGCCATTTGGCACCGCATGGATGAACCTTGGGGACATTATGCTAAGTGAAACAAGAGAGCGGTAAGAAATATTCTATGATATTATCCATATGTAGAATCTAAAACAGATGAACTCAGTGAAAAAGAGTAAAATGGTGGTTACCAGGAACTGTGGAGTGGGGGCAATGGGAGATGGTCAAAGGTACACACTTCCGGTTATGAGGTGGATACCTTCGGGGCATCCACTGTACAGCACGATGATTATAGTGCATATGACTATATGATAGGCTTTAAAGCTGCTAGGGGAGTAGCTCGTAAAAGTCCTCACCCCAGAAAAGGGATGGGAATTATGTGATGAGATGGAGGTGATGGCTGACACTGTGGTGGTAATCATCTCGCAATATTAAGGGCATCGCATCAACACCTTGTAATCTTAAACGTACACAGTGTTGTATGTCAATTCGTTCTTAATCAAGCTGGAAAAAAATGTTAATTATTATTTTGAGACTACGGGGAGCGAGAGAGGAACAATGCAGTGATGGGGTCTGCTCTCCACTCACTCAAGATTAGAGTCCCAAGTCTATTCTTGAAAGAGACGTCATGGTGGCGAGGCAAGAGTGTGAACCACGTTAACACTGTTCCTCTACTCAGAAATCCAAGTCACTCAGAGTAAACGCTTCACATAATCTCCACCTTCCCACTTAACGCTCTGATCTTACCTTTCACAACCCCCTCCTTTGGTCACCAGGGCTTTGCACAGTCTCTTCCCTCTGTGGGGAATGTTCTTCTTGTGCTTTATGCATGAACAACTCCTCTACTTCCTTCATCTTTTCTCAAAGCCCTTTTCATAGGACTTTGTTGGTCTTTCTGAAACCTACAATTCTATGCTGATTTAGTTTCCCATTTCTTCTGTAACAAATTGCCACAGACCAAATGGCCTAAAGGCAATACAAATTATTATCCTCTTTTGGGGGGTAGGGGCAGGGGCAGAGTTCAACAACAGAAATGTATTTTCTCCTAGTTCTGGAGGCTGGATGTCTGAGATTAAAGTGTTGGCAGAGTTGGTTTCTTCTGAGGCCTCTCTCCTTGGCTTATGGATGGCCAGCTTCTCCCTATGTCTTCACTTGGTCTTCCCTCCAAATTTCCTCTTTCCCCCCCCCCTTTTTATTTTTTGAACTTTATTTAAATTTTATTAATTAACATATAATGTATTATTGGTTTCAGAGATAGATGTCAGGGATTCATCAGTCTCACATAACACCCAGTGTTCATCACATCATGTGCCTTCCTTCATGCCCACACCCAGTTACCCCATCCCTTCACCCCCCCATCCATGACCCTCAGTTTGTTTCCTATGATTAATAGTCTCTTCTGGTTTGTCTCCCTCTCTGATTTCATCTTGTTTATTGTTACCCCTCTTGCCCTATGATCCTCTGTTTTAGGTCTTAAATTCCACATATGAATGAGATCATATCAGAGAAAGACAATTATGAGACTTATCCAACAATTCTGGAGGCCAGAAGTCCAATATGGGTCTTGAAAGCCAAAGTCACGGTTGTGGCTAGATGCATTCCTTTCTGGAGGGTTTTCGTCTTCCAAAAGATGTCTGACTTCTCTAGCCCCTGACTTTTTTTTTCCTTTGCTTCTAAGGCAGCAGCACAGCATCTTCAAATCTTTCTTGGACTCTGACTTGCCCACCTCCCTCTCTCACTTCTAAGAACATGTGTAACTTAACTGGGCCCATATAGACAATACAGGATAACCTCCCCACCTTATCTGCAGGTGAGTAGCAACTCTAATTCCATCTGCAACTTTAATTCCCCTTCCTTATGTAATATAACATAATCATGGGTCCCATGGACGAGGACGTAGACATATTTGGGAAATCATTATTCTGCTTACCACACATAACCCTCCCCAGCACTCCCTATGCTCTTTCTCTACTTTATCATTTCCTCCTTAGCCCTTACTGTTATTCAAAATAAAATGTATTTTGCTTACTTGTGTTCATTTTGTATTTCCCTAAATAACATGAATATTCCTGAAGGTAGGCAATTTTGCCTTTGGGTTTTTTTGTTTGCTTGTTTGTTTGTTTTGTTGTTGTTGTTGTTGTTGTTGTTGTTTTCCTGGTAGGAGACCTAGTTCTGGAGCAATGCATAGCATATGGTAGGCACACAATAAATATTAATGAAATACATAAAATAACATATAGCAATAAGCTTAGGTAAATCATGGAAAATTACCATACATCCTTCAAAAGAGATGATAATTGAATATGTTACTAGTAATTTTGGTCATTATTGATGGTTGATCATGAGACTACTCATGATATTGAGTGACCTGGAGTGGTTAGTATAAATCTATGTGCATGATAGCTGGTATATCATAAAAAAAAATTAAATACTATTTTTACCCCTGAAAACGATATATCTTAGTAGATCACAGACTCCAGTGTTGGCCATGTCATGATTAACTTTTTAAAATACAAAACTAGGGATCCCTGGGTGGCGCAGCGGTTCGGCGCCTGCCTTTGGCCCAGGGCGCGATCCTGGAGACCCTGGATCGAATCCCACGTCGGGCTCCCGGTGCGTGGAGCCTGCTTCTCCCTCTGCCTATGTCTCTGACTCTCTCTCTCTCTCTCTGTGACTATCATAAAAAACAAAACAAAACAAAAAAAAACAAAAAATACAAAACTGAAGGAAGCATTAGCAAATATATTTTAACGCTCAAACCTTTTAGGAATTGCTAATAGATGGTGGAATAGAAAAAAAATAATTAGAGCTAAAGATGGAAACCTTAACTTTAGCACTGACAATGGAAATTTGCTGTTTTTCAATTCCTCAGCTAAACTGTATTTAAAAATACTTGTATAAGACCTGCTTTTGCAGCAATTGATATGAAAACCCACTGAGTTTTCTTTTCACTACAGTCTTAAGTGAGCCTAAGATGTGAAATGGGGTTTTCAAAAGCTAGTTCAATCTTTAAAAATATTAACAGAAATGTTGTGTCTATCACTGCACATTGGACATGTATAATTTTTAAAAAATGTTGTCAATAATGCAATAACATATTTTAAGGACAAGAAGAGTTATCAGGTTATCTTCAGGAGGAAGGAAATCTAGAGACCCTCTTCCCACCTAGAGTAGACCTTAACTACTCTTTGGGACTCAGAAGTCACTTCTCAGGGTCTCTATCCTCAGGAAGCCATCCGCTCAGCCTGCATCAGTGCCTACCAGCCATACTATGTATCAGAGAATTTTATCCTACAGAATTCAGCTGTAATCTTCTGGGGACCTGGTGGCCTCCTTCCAATAGAGGAGGATCCATTTGAGGATCTACTAGACTCATCTTGGTATCCGAGGAGCAAAACACCTGTAAGGCCATTGCTTCTAGAGAAATATGCATCAAATGAACAGATAGATCCAGCACCACCAGCTCATCGTTCATCATCTGTTTTCACCCTCCCACTAATGGGAAGCTCACAATCTCATGAGGCACTCCTCTAATTTACGGACAAATACTGACATCTTCTTCTATGTATATAAAACCCAAATTCTTTCTTCCTGCAACTCACACCAACCATTGACAGCCTTTTTCCTCCCAAGCAGCAGCGAATACAGCCACTCCTCTACTGCATAACAGCTCTACCACTTGCCCAAGTCATGCATCACATGCCCCTGGAGTATTTTCCTTTTAGGGCCAAACATTCTCAGGTCTAGCTGCTCAAATGTGCATTCCATGATTTCTAAAATAAGGCAAGTCAGGTTCACGCAGAGTTCTCGGGGAGTGAGACGATGCAGGATACAGGTGAATCATTCACAGGAGCACATTGTTAGTCACACGATTTCACTACACATGTGCAAGACATTACCAAATAGGTAATATGCAAAACAAGAGCTTAATGATTGTCCATTTCCTTGACCTATTTTTCCAGCCTTATACTTATTAGTATCTATTGCTTTCCTTGCTCTCCCCGTGTCCATAATCAGACCTTGTCTAAATGCAAAAAGTATGAAAGGCATGACGACTGTGTGTAGACAAGCACTCTTATTTTGCTCTTGGAAAAAGAATGTATTCTTTCTTTCGTCAGCATCTCAGCACTGAGGTGTCTGAATCTCTCAAACTTTCAAACCTGACTTAATATCCAAAGCATTTCAAGCCATGAAATACTGTAGATATTTATATGGCAGTACCAAAAGCAGCTCAAAATATAGTCTCATCCATGCTTTAATTACACTATAGGGATAAAAACACCAACACATTGTTAAAGACCTAAAAGAACAAATAACAGAAAGACAGGAAGTGTCACGCAGGACAGAGGCCTGGAGATTACAGCTCCTGAATAAAAGGAGACAGTCTGACTCAAAGAGTAAAAATCTTCAGAAAATGTCAGTTCTCTCTGTAACATTTATCAGATTTCCCTAAACAGACGCTAGGATGGAACCACAGAGCATGAAATATCGGAATGTGAATAAAAGGGAAAAAATGTAGCTCATGCGTTCAGTGCTGGCCCCACTCAATTGTTTTCATATGGATCTGTAAAAGCATATATAAATACATAAAGACTTATAAATATACATGGTTTTTGACAATTCACATAAATGAAAAGATATTGACAAAAAAAAAACTCTGGATAGGGATGGCAGTGGTGGTTGCACAACAATGTGAACGTTCCTGATGCCACTCAAACTGTACACTTAAAATGGTTAATATGGTAAATTTTATGTTACATGTATTTTATCACAACAAAAACATTTAAAGTTAAAAAACTGCTGAAGTAAAATGAATAATGACACTTTTTCAATTAGGGCTCAGATCATGTGGAAAAATAGAACACACCGTCACCACGTAATACACAACATACCAATATCTGGTTACCCAACTCAGACTAGTTTTTGAAATCATCTAGGGAACAACTTAAGTATTTTAAAAGGATTTTAAATGTAAATTAAGACATGAGGTCAATCATTTGTAGCCATATTTGTTTTCCTAAATCTATCATCAATACTATAGAGATGTCTAGCATCCCGATTCCACGCACTGGGTCAAACATAATGCCTATGTTTAATGTTTTATGTATTATGGATGTTTTGGGACCTCTGGGTGGCTCAGTGGTTGAGCGTCTGCCTTGGGCTCAGGGCGTGATCCCGGGGTCCTGGGATCGAGTCCCACGTCGGGCTCCCTGCATGGAGCCTGCTTCTCCCTCTGCCTGTGTCTCTGCCTCCCTCTGTGTCTCTCATAAATAAATAAATAAATAAACCTTTAAAAAATTATAGATGTTTTTCTACTGTATAAAAACATTAAGTATAAAATATGCATAATATAACATGCTAATATGACACATATTTTAATATTTTATAAATAATAAGTATGATGAGTATAAATGCGATTTAATGCCATAGATTTGGGGCACTTGAGTCTCAATTGGTTAAAAGTCCGATCAAGGGTTTGAGCTCAGGTCCTGAGATCAGGGTCCTGGGCTCACTGGGGAGTCCACTTGAGATTCTCTCACCCTCTAACCTTCCCCTTCTCTCCTGCCCTCTCTTTCTTTCTCTCTCAAATAAATAAAGAAATCTTTTTAAAAAATGTTTTATAGATTTATCACATCTGAGGCTTCAAAAATATTTAATAATCACTCAAAGTATATTTTTATGAACGTATGTGAATTTTAATTCACAGTAAATAATTTCACAGTTAAACCAAATAATTGCCAAATTAGCCAATTTTTAAGAGAACTACTATTTCTGAGCTTATTTGATACAACTAGCATCAAATTATACTGCTTACAAAAAAGCTTGCTGTATTCACTCGGATAGAGATGCTAGGAATGTTTGTCAAAAAGCAATATGACCAAGGAAATGTGTTTTATTTTCTCATTCCAAATGAATAATAAATGGCTATATTTATCTCTTCATAAATATTTAGGCCCCAGAAGTTCTGATGAGACTCTCCCTTTAAAAATTATTTTAAGTGTATTCTACATTCAAACGTGGAAAATTTTAGATAATATTAGTTTTTCATGCATTTTATTTAATAACGACAAAAGGAATCATAAAAGGAAGCTATATAGCTGGAACAAATGGATACTATTTCTGAGAAACTGCAATTATCCTTGATTTTTGATTTACTCTTATGTACCACAAGGTGATAAATTTGACAAAAAGTCTTCTTAATGGTCTCTGTGCATGAAGAACTAGTTATCATTCTATTAATGAAGTGCCTCATCATCCACTCTTTTCCTGTCTAGTGGTCTGAGGCATTGTTAGTATCAAGACTTCTGTCTCCAGTGAAAATCAATGCTTCAAAAAATCTATTTCATTGTTTATGCCAGAGTTGTTTCACCTTTAGTTCTAAATAATAAGCATTACATAAAACATAAATGCGTAGTTATTAAAGGCATAGTATGAATATCCACACTCTCCCGGAAGAGAATACTTTCTAAAGACGTTAGAACTCATCTAAAGTTGAAATTGAACCAGTAAAGCCAAGGGGACAGGAAGTGTTTCGACTGATGTAATTATTGTCCGTCTCGTATTAATTTCACTATAATGATTACATTCTTAATCTGTGCTCTATGCCTAAGTTCGTCTTTGTATGTTTTTCTCTTACTTTTCAGCTAGACACTGCCTACATCTACTGTCATTTCATCCCTATTAATTCCTTCATTTTTTTTTTTTAGTGTCAAGGTATTTTTTAATTGAATTTCAATTTGTCAACATATAACACCCAATGCTCTTCATCTTTCTTCTCCCACACTTACTCTGAGTGTGTAAACTCACCCATTCTATAGAATTAATCACAACGACCCACTTAAGTGTACTCTAACACTGAATTCCCTCTCCACTTATCTCTACATACCTTCCTTTCTCTTTTTTCCACCTCCTCTGACTCTGAGAAGCACTTCTCAGAGGCTGGAGAGATCTAAGACACTATATTGCCCATACCTCTGTTTCTAGTTAGACTATCCATTATGGTCAAATTGCAAAAAAGATGGGTTAAACATAGAAGGAATAACCCAAAATGTTTTCTTATGAAAAAAAGGTTTTATTATATTTTACATAATTTCCCTTCACTATTTGTCTATATATTCAGCCTGTTGTCCAAACCATCTTCATCCTTCTAGAATTTGGTGCCATTATAATTTTCTTTCCCCAAATTCTTTCCCCTACAATTTTTCCTTTTTTTTCTATAAATATGATTCCCCACTTAAGCGACAACTACCAAAGTTCCTTAACACTGATACTCCCAAATATCTTATCTTCATTGTCATACTTCTTGAGAATTACTCATATTGCAGGTGTAACTTCCCTATCATGCATTCAGTCTTAACATTTGACACCCTGGCTTTTGGTCTCTGACCCTCTTTCCAAACCAAAAGAACTTCTGTGTCCTTAACCTTTCTAGATTCCCATCTTAAAGGATTGATGCTGTCTGTCCCCATTACAAACTACTCTTTTTTAGGTTTACAAAAGGGAGCAATTTCCTGCCTTATTCCCATAACTTTTTGCAGACTTCTGTCCCTCTATGGGGTTAATGAGAACAGTAAGAAATGAGAGAATAGCAGGTTCGTTTGCAGGAAGTTTTCCACAGGTTCTCTGTTTCAACTTGATTGACTTTATGTGTCTAGGTGACATTAAAACATGGCTAATTATTAATTAACCTACATCTAATTGGTATTCCAGATTCTAGCACACGCTGATGGGGAAGTGTTACTTTTGAAATGGTTAGCCTATTTGCATATACGGTGTGAAATTAATCCTTTTCAACTTGATATCACTCTTTAAAAATTTACTCACAAATTGAAAAAAGTAACATTAGTCTAGTACGCTAACCATTTATTTCATTTTTTAAGCTAATGTAATGAATAATATTGAATTCAATATTCAATATCTTATAATGTACCATATAAGACCTTATAAAATAGCTGTCACTGTGGAGTTTTGTTTTAACTGTGTCATGGAACATCTATCTGATCACTGGTCAGCATGGCTGGATCTCATTAAAAACTATCTAGCATTCAAAAACCAGATTCTCTAGAACAGAGGGACCTCATTTTATTTGAAAGGGAATATAAAATCTTCTATGTGTGTAATATCCTGTCCTTTCTATACTTCCCAAAGATTCATATATATTTGGCCCTGAAAACTGCCATTCAAATGTTTTGACTTAAAAATGACACTAGCTTCAGGAGCTGGGTGGTTCAGTTGGTTAAGCATTTGCCTTTGGCTCAAATTATGATCCCAGGATGCTGGGATTGAGCCCCACACCTCTGCTCAGCAGGTTGCCTACTTCTCTCTCTTCCTCTATGGCTCCTCCTGCTTTCTCTCTCTCTCTCTCTCTCTCTTTCTCTCTCTCTCTCTCTCTCTCTCCTCTCTCTCTCTCTCTCTCTCTCTCTCAAAAAATAAATATTTTTTAAATGACACTAGCTTCAAAAGCATAGACCAGAAGAATTAGTGATCTGAGTGTTTCAAGTTTGCCAACCCTCTCCTCTCTTCTGCTAGAGGCAAAAGTCAGTATTAATCCCAATCAACTATCCATAATCCCTGATAAATACAGCAGTAGAAGCTCCGTGATGTTAACACATGTTGATAACACCCAAAACTGCATATAATTGAACCCATACAAGAAAATATGAAATAAAAAGCTATTTTATCCAGGAGAATAAAAAAAAAAATAAAACATGCCCAGGCTTTTGAAAATTTAAAATAAATCATATGGGGAATCCCTAACTTGGGATTGGGACTTGACACATATATGTGAAATGGCCCACATTTACACAAAGCTCAATCCAGGGGAAACGGTTCTGCAGCCATGAGGTAAGTTCCTATATTCCTTTGCTTAATGTACAGCAAACAGAATTTTTACTGCATTTTTAGAATAGGTAAGTTCCCATGCCAAGATTTAATTAAAGTTTAAATATTTGAAAGGGGTGGTGATAATGTTGTCTCTAATAAAAAATTTACCTGTCTTGGGATCAATAGAGAAATAAGGTTGTCCCTGAAGAATGCTATAAACGACTCTGGCACTGTTTCCATAGGTCGGGTCATCCGCGTCTGTGGCCTTGACCTGGAGCACATATGCACCTGGAAAATAAGACAGGATGACTCTAGCATCTTTGTTTTACAGAGCTCAAGGTCATATCTTTTATCTGCTGGACTCCATTTGTCTTTGGAATTTGGCATTACTCAATGATTCTGTGAAAATATGATGCCACTGATAATGATGTAACTATTATAAGCAAAATGTTGAGCAACAATATAGCTGTTAGTGCAAATGATACATATTTTAAAAATCTATTTTAAAAGCTATGTGCGCTTTCCAGTAGCTAGATGATTGAACTGAAAGCCATCATGATAGCTTTATTGATTTGTACACCAAAGAACACATGACACTGCTTACATTAGCTCATCTGCTTACTATAGATGCTTTAATTTCATGATTAGGTTATCAATACAAAAGTTAAAAGGTTTGAAGTCTTACTGAACCTTAGAGGTCATAAGTAACTTGCACTGCTATTTAAAAATCAACAACTACAAGAAAGCATTAGGAAGACTTTACTTAGAACAGAATATTTGAGAAATTGAGGAACCAAAAACAATTGCAATTATAGCTACAGGAGCACCTCGAGGCTTCAAGGATTAACCTCAGGATTCAGTGACAAAGGAAAACATTGAAGACAATCCAAATTCTCCGCATCTTTTCTTGTGTTTTGACTAAGAAGTTAAAAGGCGATTTTTCTTGTATTTTTGTCTTATATATACATAGTCATAGTCTTTCTCTAAGAGCTTTGTGACTATGTCTAAATATCCTGTTCAGTATTACTATACTAAGTTGAGAACAAAGTAAAATCAAAATTACCAAGTTCAATATAAATAAAATCAATTCTGTTGCTGATGGCTAGAAGGAAATCTCTACTGAGCATAAAGGGGGTGATAAAACACCCAAAGTTACACAATGGACAGAATGCTCTGACTCTTGGAGGCATTGAAAGTAACCGCTCAATGTTGGGAACAAAGGATTTCTCCTTTCAATCATTTATTCATTCAAGCTTTTCCCTTAAGGCAGTACAAACGTGGAACAAACTAAATCTTAAAGGTTTACTTGCAAGCTGAGAGAATGAAATGTTTCTTCCCCTCTACCTTTTTGTCTGTTTGTTAGGATGGTAAGAAAAAAAAAAAATAATGATAACTTTCAGTAGACATTCAATACGAAATAGCATTGACTAGGTATTCAATACCAAATGCTTTATCTTCAGAATGCTTTTGGTGAATTCTCACTATCTCAGGATATGAATGATAAGTTTTATTTCAACAATCTTTCCCAGGAAAGGAAACTTCTAGAAGGTAAGTAGGCAAACATTTTTGAGATGTCAAGAGTGATAGCATCCCTTATCATCCACCCTCACCATCATGAGCATCATTATCAATATTTGCATCATCATTAATAATTATTTCACAAATAGGCATTAAGGACCTATATTAAATGCTCATCAAAACGATGTTCTCCTTTATGTTCTAGGAACGAACAGATGAAAGACTAAATTCCCCTCTTCCCTCCTTTCTGTCACACAGTGATTTTTCTGGTATGACCTGGATCATTCCTATCACTGCATTACACATGTGCTGTATAGGCAAAGTCTACAAATATTAAATAATTCCCTAATCCTGGGCATAAATATTGTAGTTTAAAAGCTGTGGGTTGTTCTTCCCTAAGGATATATTTGAAGGAAAAGATGTTATATATCTACTAAGAAATGTTTACTCACAAATTTAATAAATTTTCACCTAATTCACACCATATGCTCAATAAGAGAGACAAAGATGAATAAGATAATATCTTCCCTTTTAGGGAATATTTCTTAATTCACTGCTTTAAATATATGAGTTTAAATTTTAAAAGTGATTGACATAGGACATTTAACAGCACTTTTGGAGGAAAATATTTTCCTCTATACTTAGGTAAGGTTCATATTAATATTATAAACAAAAATGTAAAAGGAAAGATATGATATTTTTCATCTTTGTATTTCTTATTGAGCATATAGTTATAGCAGCATTATTTACAAGATCCAGATTATGAAAGCAACCCCAAAGTCCATCAAATGAAGAATGGATGAAGAAGATATCTTTGTCTCTCACATACACACACAGGAATATTACTCAGCTATCAAAATGAATGAAATCTTGGCATTTGCAATGATGTGAATGGAGCTAGTGAGTATTAGGCTAAGCAACATAAATCAGAGAAACACAAACCCCATATGATTTCACGCATATGTGGAATTTAAGGAAAAAAATGAGCATAGGGAAAAAAGAGAAGGGAATGCAAGATACAGATTCTTAACTATTGAGAACAAACTGATGGTTACCAGGGGGGAGGTAGGTGGGGGATGGGTGAAATAGATAACGGGGATTAAGGAGCGCACTTGTGAGGAGCACCGGGTGCTGGACATAAGTTTTGAATCACTAGATTGTACATCTGAAACTAATATTACACTAGATGTGAACAGAAATTTAAATTAAAACTTTTTAAAAAATGAGTTCCCACTCAGTTACAGTAGAGATTATCTTTGGTTTAGAGAAAAAGTTATTCACAAAGAACCACATAAGTTATTTGAGAGTTCTTACATCTTCCTCTATAGGTTCTCACAGGAGCACAATTAAACATCAAATCAGCTTGTTTTGCTGGATGCTCCATGACTTTTTAAAGACTAATGCGAAGACAAAGGTTCCCTTCATTGGGAAGACTTGGTTAATCATCTGAAGCATGCAAATCCCAAAATACTACCTTCCGCAGCGCTTGGATAGCACAGCAGTTCCTGACTCTACTGAACACTGAGTATCCAAGAGGTGGAAGCAGGGAGTTACACCAGAGAGCGTGTTTAATGTGCAACAAGGAAACAACATGGTCAATGATGGCCACAAAGTGTGGCGTAGTCTGCTTGTATGTAGTAGTCCTCCTGGGATTTATTCTCTTACCACCCAAATTCAGGGACAACAACGTAACCCCTCCAAACCTGGGTGTGCAGAGAGAATGTAACCCACAGAGAAACCATTCCTATTACCCAGGTGGAGATGGAGTGTGGAATATGCACTTTAGAGTCCTGAGCCATTTATATTTCCCATTTGCTCTGACCAGTAGTCAATTCATTCATGTAATTTTTAATAATAATCACAGTAATCACTTAAACATTTATTTTGTAGCAACAGTTAAATTCTAAATTTTCAACACTCTCTCTACGTAAGATATAAGTCAATACATCTATAAGCACACATACATAGTAGAACAAGGAACAGAGTAAGTGAACATTGCTCGTTACAGAGCTGTGACCTGGAAAGAACAGTCACTAGGAGAAGTCTAGTTGATACAAACTGCAACTCTATAAGAGTTTCACTGAAATAAAATATTTCATAATTATAAATATAAAAAAATAAATATTTGTGAACTAGTATGAGAACCAATCTGGATATGATCTTTAGTGTACATGGATGTATTCGCCAATTCAATCAATCACTCATCTATCAAATAGCCACTGATTTCCTCTAATATGCCCGGCACACTGAGCATGACGCTAGGGAAGCATGAGGAACAAGCTGAGAGGCCAAAATTCTCAAGAATGATATTTGGTCCAGAGGGGAATCAGAAAAGGAACCGATCCTGAAATAAACAAGTGTACAGATAGCCATACGTATACATACGTACGCATGATCTTCCATTCTGAGGAGTGCCAAGAAAGAAAATATCACTGTGTGAGGAAACAGGGAGTGACAACGCGAGGGACCTTATCTGGTGATCAAGGGAAAGCAACTTTTGGGAACTCTCATATATGTGGAGACTTGAACGCAGGGAGGGGTGTTGTTGGTTTGTTCATGAGAACTCATGCCACTCAGAAGCCCCAGAAGGTACAACAAGGCCCCGAGACCCTGAATTGCTGAATACACGCTCATTACTTTGAGAGAAGTCGTTAGAAATAATTAAACCACTCGGGGGTTGTGTGCATGGTCTGACCTCATGAGCTATATGTCTGAATTCTCAAGTTGGAATTAGTAAATCAAACTCTATGCCATTTATTAGTGTTTTCCACATAAATGAGAGAAAAATAAACATTAATTCACTTAATTCATGTGGGTAATTTGTCTCCCTTTAAAGGTTTTTTTTATACCCCTCCAACATCTATTTATCCTTATCTTATAACTGTCTACTTACCCTCTAACCTATATTTCAATTTTTATTTTCATGAACAAGATGGAACTATTCACATATTCTTGAACCATACTTTACACATGATTATTTACATTATTTATATTAAACAATATATTGGGCAAGCATGTTATAAAAGCATATAACCATTATGAAAATAATAAAAGTTTATAATCATTATATTTAACCAATCTCCTTTCAGTGGACACTTCAGAGAATTTGTTTGATGTTGTTGTTGTTGTTGTTTTTCCTATTATAAACACATCTGCAATTGGTAAGTTCCTACCACTGAGATAGCTGGGTGCAAAGGCATAGGAGTCAGACATGTCAATATATATTGTCAAGTTTACATTCCTGCCAACCTGGCATTTTTCCCAGTATTCTCATCAGTCTTCATTGTTCTTTGTAACTTTTTACATTGTGAGTGAATTTAAACACCTTACGTTTATCAGCATTTTTATGTTGTGTGCTTGGGTGTACGTATATACATGGTATTCATATTCTTGACCCATTTTACCTTCATTGTCTATATCTATCTGTCCATCTATTAAAAGTGTGTTTACTAGCTTATTTTGACTTTGTAGTCTTTTTTTTTTTTCATTTTGTGATCCCTTTATGTGGTTTTCCTTTATGTATGTATGTGAATGGGTGTGGAGATGTAGGTATCCTTATCTCAAAAATATTCTATAAATGTGGCTCATGATACTCAGTGGTTTTAATTAATGTCTTCTTCCTAATTATCCAACGGGCATATGAGTTCTGGAACCTAGAGCAGATGGGCCAGCTGGCTCTCTTTTTTTTTAACTTTATTATTTTATTTTACTTTATTTTACTATTTTATTTTATTTTATTTTATTTTATTTTATTTTTTTATTTTATTATTTTGCTGGCTCTCTTAATGCAACCACAATAGCTTACTTCTGCTCACATGTAGGTCATGTGATAGTCATACTCTAATTATCTGATTTCCTTCAGATTAATAATATCAACAAGGATGAATTTTTAAAAAAAATAATCTCACACAGTGCCTGCATCTTACAATGAAAGAATTGAAGCCCAGGAATGTTAAAATCATTCTTGTTGACTTTATTTTTATTTATTTATTTTTAAGGATTTTATTTATTTATTCATGAGAGACACAGAGGGAGGCAGAGACACAGGCAGATGGAGCCTGATGCGGGATTCGGTCCCAGGATCCTGGGATCACAACCTGAGCCCAAGGCAGATGCTCAACCACTGAGCCACCCAGGTGTCCCTCTTGTTGACTCTAAAAGACACTCATACAAAATGGTAGAGGTGGAAGTAGAACTGAGCCTGAACTCATGATTTCTGCCCAAGTAGACTAACTTGCTGATTGACTCATTCCTTCTTTCAATCAACAAGTGTTCAGAACCACACACAATATACCAGGTATTACTCTTAACCATAAAAAGCAATGTGTTGCATAACTTTATTCTGGCAAATGGCAACTCCACCATAATATTTTTATAGTCTATGCATTTTTACACTCGGGGTGTAAAAAAATTTGCTAGAAATATGTTGAAAATATAAACAGATAATGGGGTGCCTGGGTGGCTCAGTCCGTTAAGTGTCCGACTCTTGATTTTGGGTCAGGTCATGATCTCAGGGTCCTGGGATGGAGTCCTGCTCTGTGTTCAGCAGGGAATCTGCTTGAGATTCTCTTTCTGCCTCTCCCTCTGCCCATCCTCCTGCTTGTGCTCTCCATCTGTCTTTCTTTAAAATAAACAAATAAATCTTTAAAAAAAGAAAGAAAAATAAGTGAGTTATATTTAACATGTGGCTTCTCTAAAATCTTTTTTTAATTCCCTAGATGTATAAAAATAGTCTATTCATTGAAAATGTCCTTTCCTTTTTATCACCCCTGCAACTGTCTCAACTGGTTTGGCTCCTCACTTTCAAAATTGCAAGGCTGCATGGCATCCTAACTTTTCCCTCCTCTAGCTCCTTTCGCACAGACTTATTTTCCCATAACATAAGGTTGATCATGTTGCTCCACTTCATTAAAAAATAAGTTATTTTTTAAAAGGCCCTAAAGGGTTTCTATTCCTACTGAAAGAAAAATCACCTAAACTCATTTGCATGACAGGAACCAGTTTCAGAATCTCTGTGGTTTAGTTTCTGACCCTGCTGCCAGAGACCCCATATGGAGCCGGTACGTACTCAGTTACTATGGAGCCAAGGCTCTTTCATGGCTCTGTATTCTTGCCCAAGTGACCCTGCCACCTGGAGCTCTTTTTACATCCAGGTTGCCATGACATAAGTCCCAAATAATGCTCATTGGTTGGATACATACAATACTGGTATGAACGTACAAAAGACACACATACCATACATACCATAGTCTATCTATGGCCTTTAGGGTAATTTTTGACACTACATTGTGAGTTTCATTTAACTTGAATTTCTAAACTACATCACTGTTCTCACTTAAGAAAGCAGAACCAAAATGAATGACCTTACATTAGAAAAAAAAAAAATCACATAAAAGCAAGATTTAGCCACAATATGAAATGCATACCCAAAGGGAGTTAATATAAGATTTTTTTTTCTGAATGATTTTAACCCTCCTCGAGACCCAAATATAAGTCAGGAAAGACAGACAAATCCTATCAAGAGAGACATAAAATTTTCTTTCAACTTTTGCCTTATGTATGCATTGTATTATAACTAAGAAATAATGCAATTCCAGTTAGAAAGGTGCAGAATGAGAAATACACAGACATTTCTTTCCAAATAGGACTGGGAAATAAATGTACATTTTATTACATAAAAAAGACATTAAGCAGCAGAGAATGTAAAGCAGAAGGGTTTTCAGGATCAAGTCAGAGAGCGCACGTAAGAGATCCTACGAAGGAATAGGATACTATGACACGTTGGAACATGAAGTCTGCGAAAGCTAGGCTAATTATAAAGTAAAAATAAGCACAGATGCACAGCAGGTGAGTTTAGTCTTTAAAGTAACTAGGTCTTTAACCCATCTTGCATTTGACCTTTCTGCACTACTCAGGAACACTTGGCTCTCAGCTTCCTTCTATGGATTCTTGTCTGCATTTGCCCTTTGAAGTTGTAAATGGCTCCTCTAGCCTCCTTACCTTCCACAAGGGCTGCAGATAAAGCTTTTACAAGGATCACCGAGAACAGCAATGCCTGGGCCTCCATCAGGAAATCTAATTTAAATTTATTTATTTATTTATTTTTTTAGTGTGCCACTATCAGAAAGTTGTAAAGTCTTTGTAGATGAGTCCGATGAGCCAAGTCCTACACAATTCCGCCAATTAGGAGAGACTGCATTGCATGCCATTGTGGCTACTGTTTTTTTAAAAGATTTATTTATTCATGAGAGACACAGAGAGAGAGGCAGAGACACAGGCAGAGGGAGAAGCAGGCTCCCCACAAAGATCCTGATGCCGGACTCGATCCCAGGACCCCAGGGGGTCACGACCTGAGCTGAAGGCAGATGCCCAACCAGGCGTCCCAACCATTGTGATTATTGTTTTTGCTTCTGGAGACCTAAAGCCTATGTTCAAGTCCTACATTGACCACTAGCCAACTGGATGACTTCAAGGTAACTACTCAGCCTCTCCATTTAAGTTTCGTCCTATGAAGAGAAAGTGAGAAATAGTGAACGTCTTCCGGCAGCATTAAATGAGTTGATATTGATGAAGAAATTATAAGTCTTCCACATAGTATGTGCTATTTAAGTGTATGACCAAAAGCACGCACATACTTACTCTCTGTTCTCCTGCTGCACACATAGGGCGACAACACCCAAATATGTAACGTGGCATACTCCTCAAGTCCCCCATTCTAAGGTTCATATGTTGATCTGGGCTTTTATCTCCTATATGCTAGAAAAATGTGACTTTAGAATATGTGTTCAAAATACATGAAAATACAAACGAGTAGACTATGACAAGACTGTCTCACTTTTTCAGAGACCCAAGGGAAAAAAGAGTTTGTATACTTGTTAAACCTGCCTGAAATCATCAGAACTTTTAAAGATCAGTAAAGGTATGTGTCATAAAAATTCCCCGGGGTGGGTTATATGTCCTCTTGAGCTGTGCTTCTAGGATAAGAACAAGCAATCGGGTTTTATACTGCCCTCAACTCTGACTCTGCTCAGCCTGGCCGCACAGCATCCCTCGGCACATCTAATGCCTTGGCATTCACTTACGATTTGGTAATTCAGTCCAAGGACCCAAAAGCATTCTAAGGTTATAAAGCTTTCGTTCTAGATACATACTAAATATTTTAGATTATACATATTTACACCTTTGATTCAAATGTACTTTGATGGATAAGTGAATCCATTTTCATGAGTACTTTATCTCTCCTTTGTGCGCCAAGAATTCTGTACCGCATACACCAGTAAAAATGCTAATGACTCTTCCCAATGACACTCTCAATTCCAATGACTAGTGATGACACCATGTTGCCTCCTTTGTGCCCAATGTAATTGGGAACTATTTTCCTGGATGCTGTCAGGAAATTCCATAGAAATCATGGTGAAATATATGAGTCTGGAAATCATTCGTTCAGCAGCTCTCAGTTCTACTTCTCTAAGCTTTGCATTTATTCTGTGTCGTATCGTGTTCTGAAGGATTAAAAAAAAATGCTTTTCATTAAATGCAGTTAGCCAAGATGTTAAGAACCATGAATGTGATTAAGTTATTTAACACACACTCTACACTCTTAAAATTGGTTTTTATTTGATTGGATGATTGAGCCATGTGAAGGGTAAAAGAGGATCTCTATCTATCTACCCACCTACAGACCTTCCTCAGCCTACGAGGAGGTCACATCCTGATAAACACATCCTATGTTGAACCTAAGTTGAATGAATATACATTTCACCTTCCTGACCTATGAACGTCATAGCTTGGCCTAGCCTAACTTAACACACTCAGAACACTTACATTAGCCTATCGTTGGGCACAGTCATCTAAGGCAAAGGCTATCTAGGGATTAACTGTTTTTATCTATCCACCCATCTATCCTTCCATCATGTATCTATATATCTATCAATCGGTCTATATATCTGCATCTATCTTCCTGTCCACTTATCTATTCATCATTAGGAAAAGAAAAAAATACAAATTGTATGTGTGTGTGTAAACCAGAAGTATTGGATCCTAGAACTAGCTCTATAATTAAAAGCATATGATTGTTTTACAAGTTATTTCAATTTTGTAAGGATAATAATGTAATTTTAGTGGATGGTATGGTAATCCACTCCCCCATTTAGTCCTCCTTACCTTAAAACTGTCTATATGAGTATTCATATATCACTATCTCCCTCACATTTCCATGTATGCGAGAAGAAGCTTAACTCCCATGAGGGCCTTTGGCTCAAGTATAAACTGACAAATGCAAGCTTTTTCTTTCTTTCTTTCTTTCTTTCTTTCTTTCTTTCTTTCTTTCTTTCTTCCTTTCTTTTTTTTCTGGTTAATGACGAATGTTTATGAAGTGTAAACATATCCCATCTCAAGCCTATAAAACCAGAGATGTTTGGTGAGAATGTCTGGGAAATGCTCTTTCTCTTTTTTCCTGGAAGCTGTTGTGCAAAGGTCTGCAATTACTACAGCCATTTCTATACCTCGAGGGAAGTGTGAGTAGAGACAGTGACACACGAGAGGCCACAAACTTGGGAATCCCAGAAAAGAAAATGAGGAGTCTGGATGAAACCTGGCTGAAGCTCAACCTCCACACGTTTTGATAATTTGAGCCCATAAATCCCATTTTGCATGAGATTTTATACCTTGAGTGGGATTGGGATTTTTGTCGTTGTTGTTACTTCCAAGTTAACAAAATTTTGGCAAGTCACTTAAACACTCTAAGCCTGTTACTTCAGATTGAAAGATGGAGTATAAATACTTGGGATTACATGGAGCTCGTTTATGAATAAACTCTTGGGTTAATGCACGTAAATTGCTTAGCATAGTAACTGGCACGTAAGGAGCCCACATCAAAGTGGTTTTTGTTAAATTTTTTCAACTTTATAATGAAAGGGTAATATTTTATTGTTTCCTTCTAATTCTAATAATTGTGCAAATTGAAACAAAATCCAATCTTACTGCTTTTCAAGATATCTTTCCCATTACTGTAGATTAATCTTTCGTTTATAGGATTTGAACATATTATTGCTGTGTCCAAATCCTTCAAGGGTATGCCATGAATCACAACTTACCATCTGAATTCCTTCAAGACTGTTCCAAGTCTGAAATCCATCTGTTTTTTTTTTTTTTTCATTCTAAAATTTAACTCCCCAGCTTCTCCAAACCCCATCTTTTGGAAGTTTGTTTTACCGACAGTCCAACAAAACTCAGAGCTCTGCCAATTAATTTGTGGGTGACAACTCTTAGCCTCTCATGTGAGGATTAAAAACACATGTCGAATTTCATAAAGGGTTTGCAAAATATAAATAAAGCTTTTACATGTATATCACCTCCTTCATGTGTCTTCCACGATTGCCTGCGCCCAAGCCACCTCTCGTAATCCAGTCTACTTCTGGACGTACGACAGACTTGCTCACTGTTAACTTTCACAGGATACCTCATCAGCGACTTCCCTTCACCGAAGTCTTGCTGTCCTCGGAGCCTCGTACTCCCTGGTACTGCAGTGCAGACTCACAAATGCATCCCTTCAGCTTTCCAGGACTGCTCCCAGACCCATTTACTGGTCCTTCCTGCCAAGAGTGCAAGGTGCTCCTCGTGTTTCCTATTTTGTCTGGAGGCATGTAAGAGATTGATAAAAACCTCTCTCCTGGTTAGCTTCCAACTATGGCTGGTTTCATCAACATTATTTATTCTTGTCTCTGCCCTTTCTACTGTGATCACCATTTCTTAGTCTTCTCCGCAGGCTCCTTTTCCTTTCCCTGGCCTTCAAAGGTTCATGCACCTCAGGTTTTCTCTCATTCTGCATGTCTAACTCCACAATTTCATTCCAATTAGCCTCTAGGTGCCAGCGACTGGATCATCATTTTTATTGTCCAGTTTCTGACATAACAAAATTGCAAATTAACTAGACCAAGATATACCCAATTTCTTGGCTGCATTCTCAATCTTTTTAAGGTTTTATTTATTTATTCATGAGAGACACAGAAAGGGAGGCAGAGACACAGGCAGACAGAGAAGCAGGCTGCATGTGGGGAGCCTGCTGGGGGACTTGATCCCAGGACCCCAGGGTCACAACCTGAGCCAAAGGCAGACGCTCAACCACTGGGCCACCCAGGAGCTGCACATTCTCAATTTTTTAAAATCACGTATTGTTTATAACCAGGCCAGTGTCTTTCGCTGAGTAAGCATTGCTAATATATGTTTGTTCTCTCTATTCTGCAACTACTTTTCTTCAAAAGTTTATTGTTTCCCACTTGAATTATAATGTTAGAATATTTAAAAATCTCCCTGTGGCCTGCCATCGCAACAGACCATCCACCCTCTACACTGAGGACACATTTGGTGTTCAAATTGTAAATTTGACTTTTGTCCTCAGCACTTTCTCTAATGTTCTCTGGGAATCTGCCTCTGCCTATATTTTCCAGGTTCATCTCTTGCCGCCATCTCTGTCTCCTTTTTGCTGCTTCTATACAATATTACTTCCCTACAAGCTAGTGCTACTTCATATCCTGCTCTTCATGGGTGTCAGAAATGTCCTTTCTCACCCAGGTGAACTTCAGACCAAAGTGAGCACTGGTGTCACTAGCTCCTCTTTCAGAGACTCATTTCCATATGTTCTTAGAGTGTCTGTTTCACATCTCTGCTGTTTCCACGAGGCAGCAAGCATGGTGAACAGAATAAAGACTGCTTACATTTCTTTTTGGACTCCCAGTACCTACTATGGAGCATAGGACATAACAGATACTTAATCCATGTCTTTTGAATGAATAAATTTTTAAAAAATATATGAGTTGGGCCTAGAAAATATTTTTGATTAGCTGATGTTAGACATTAACAATGAAACCTTTATAGTATCTTTTGACTGAGGCAAAAGGTTCAATGTCCCCTCCTGTCAACAGTGATGACTGTGGTACTGCTTTGCCGTCTGTTACAGAAACCAAAGGAGCAGCTTCGAATCAAAAGTGCCTTGAGAACTCTTTAAAACCAGTGCCAAAAGAATACAAGAAATCAACTACTAGTATTTCGGCTATCCTGACACACCAAGCCCTGCAAAGTCTACAGAAGAGTGTAAAATTCTACTGTTTCAAGGAAAAGAATGGACTTTTGCAAAAGCAACAACTATATTGAGGTCATATCTATTGAAAATTATGCTTGTAATAAATAGCAGTTCACATTACCTGGAACCAAGTGAGCTTGATTGTGGATTATTTCACCACGTCAAAGACACTATGACCCGATGACATCGCACTATTTGCAAAAATGTTTGTGAAACCAATGTACAATGGTACACAGTGGGTTTGGCTCTGAAGTAACAATAATTATAGCATTTATTGTTTAAACCATCTTAGCTAATCAAGAAAGGTATGTCATTTGTGTGTAAATTATAATTTTTTTGTTTAATTTTTTAAAGTTTTGTTCCTTTTATGTTGCTGTGGTTGAAAGCTATGATGATTTAAGCTGGCATTCGGTTTTAGTAATTGCTACAAAAATAGAAGACTCAGAAACCTACTTGTTTTGCTAGATTCCTTGTAACCCAGCTGTCGGGGTGGAATGCACTGTAGCTAAACAAAACTCAAACTTTATTAGATTTCATATGCTCTCTAATAGAATTTCTCCCAAAGGATGCACAATTGACAATGAGAAAGCCAAATAATCCAATCTCATTTTCTTTATCCATAAAATGGTAGTTTTTGAATAGATGTAGTTTTTGAATAGATCTTTAGATTCCACTATACAAACACATATTGTGATTTGGGACAGAAGAAACTAACTAAATTGATCACTGATCAAGTTAAACTTTACTGAATTCATCAACTTTGTTCACATAAGTTTCTTTTTTTTTTTTAAGATTTAATTTATTTATTCACGAGAGACAAAGAGAGAGAGAGAGAGGCAGAGACACAGGCAGAGGGAGAAGCAGGCTCCATGCAGGGAGTTCGACGTGGTACTCTATCCTGGGTCTCCGGGGTCATGCCCTGGGCCAAAGACAAACGCTCAACCACTGAGCCACCCAGGCGTCCCTTCACATAACTTTCTATGAAATTTTCATATCACATGTTCCTTTCTTGAGAATGAAACAAGATTTAAATTTTAAGGAGTTAGAGTTATCCTTCTCATAGTGATGTACAGTTTCATTTATTAAAAAAAAAAAACTTTAAAAGTGGGGCATGAATCTTAAAACTCATTGCAAAAGAAAAATAACATATACATTATCATTACTTTGTAGAATAGCAATCTATTTATTAACCACTTTGAACTTTTCACAGTAACATGTAAAAATAAAGCCAGGAACTCTTATGCCACTAAGCTATAATTTTAAGGCACACTATATGGGACGCCACACTATACAACATACGCCAGTAGTTTGGAGGAATTCCTGTTGCTTAAAGCAATGAGACATATAGATGCTACTTGAAAAATACAAGTTTGCTGACAAAAGTAGAATTAACTATGCCATTATTTCCAAATGCAAGCTATCCCTCTTAGTTTTTAATTTCATTATTTACCATGAAGCTTCTTCCATTACACTCGAATGATTCCTTTTCAATATTTTGGTGAATATATCACATTATGTGAAAAATTTCATATATACTATTTTTTAAAGAGCTTTTAAGTTGCAAGCCAGCCATAAAATAGAGTGCAGATTAAAAGATAAAAAGGGATTAAAAAGTCTAAGAGAGAGTGAGTTATAGCTCGACGGGGTTACCCATGAATTTATTTTATGACCCAGCTGAGGAGGCAGAGAAGAGACCAAATGAAAAGTGGGCAGGCAGCAGGAGACGATGCTCCAGGAGCACAAGAGTATTCAGAATCATAAAGTCACAAATTCTATTCCTATTTGATTTAAAAGGTAGACTGGAAACTTGGTGAAGGACAATTTGGGGGCATAATTACAAATTATCCGTTAGTGGCATTAAAAAAAAAAAGAAGAAGAAGAAGCTTTGTGAAGATAAATTTCAGGAAAGTGTTTGATGTCCTTGTGTGTAAGGATCCAGCAGCTGGCCAGTCGTCCACCTGGCAAACCAGTCCTTAAAGCATGCTGGGAATGAGGCTCGGGTCTAAGTTTTCCTCTTAGGCCTTTAGAGAATCCATCCTGAGGTTACAGTCAGCAGAAGGTTCCAGCCTTTAAGGGTTTGGATGGCGGGTTAGTCCATTCCCTAACTCCAACCCATGAGTGTTTGTGACTCAGGTAAAGTCATCTCTAACTGCTGCTACAGTTTCCTTGCATTACCCTGTCTAGAGACTCTCATGGTTCCTTCCATTGGAGTGAGGCTCCGAAGTATGGATTCCTTCCAGTCCGTGACTTTAGGGCACTAACCTAGGTCATGTCTGTTGATGGGGATCATTTTCCTACTTTATTTTACACATATCTGTTTTACACATATTGCTTTTTAAAAATGTTTGAGGCTCCCAGTGAACCCTGTCTCTTAGGATAGTCCATCTCAGAGGAAAGCTTCAGTGTCTCTAGGCCTCCATCTCTTAGTTCTGGGTGAGATTTTTACACTAAAGTGAAGACTTAAGCCTTCCATAATCCCCAAATACAGAAACACAGGAACCCCAAGCCACTCATCTAGTCACTGACCCTAAGGATACACATTTAATACCAGGAGACCTCTTCAGATACCCTCTGGGAAGAAACAAAAGTTCCATAGATTTTCATTTATGGGGCATCAATTAAGGACTGTTGTTGGGACAGCTAACAGTACACTAAGTGCTGAGAATATAAGAATAAAAAAGAAGCAACAACAAACTCAGAGAAAACTGCCCTTAAGAACGAATATTCAAAGAATTATTGTGCTTATTTTATAATTTTTCGTGGAAATAAGAAAATTACTCTCATCTGCAGCTTCCTCTTCTTTCCTAAAAATAAAAAAAAAATGGTTGTAATGTGCCTATTAATATAAACTGATCTACTGCAAAGTGTCAAATGTTGCAAAAAAAATTCTATATGCATTATTTCACTTAAAGCTTGAAACCACCTTACCTTGTATAATTAGTTCTATTTTTACAAATGCAAAATTACATTTAGTAAACTGTGTAGCTCTGAAAACTCAGGCAGTTGACAACAGAGCCTTAGCCTGTAGCCCCTACCTTGGACCACCTCCAGGAAACACTTGGAACCCTTCAAAGTAACTAACTCTTCCATGTGGTCTGGCAATACTGGCTGCAAAAATTTTATTTCTAATTTTTTTTAATCTAGAAATGAGCTTTTAAAATATATACTGCTTGTTTTAATTTTTGCACCTTTGTAAGATATTTTGAAATCAGGAAGTATGATGCTTCCAGCTTTGTTCTTCTTTCTCAGATTGTTTGGCTATTCTGCATATTTTGGGGTTCCATATGAGTTTTAAGACTTTTTTCCAGTTCTATAAAAAATGCCATTGGGATTTTGATAGGGATGATATTAACTCTCAGAGCACTTAGGGTAGTAAGGATATTTTAACAATATTAAGTCTTCCAATCCCAGAACACAAGATGTCTTTCCATTTCTGTGCGTCTTCTTTAATTACTGTCATCAATGTTTTGTAGCTTTCAGTGCATCAGTCTTTCATCTCTTTTGCTAAGTTTATTATGAAATACTTTATTCTTTTTGATGTGATTGCACATGGGATTGTTTTCATAAATTTTTTGGACAATTTGTTGTTACTGACAGAAATGAAACTGTATTTGGACTTTGATATTATATCCTGTATTTTACTGTATTTATTAATTCTTGTAGTTTTTTGTGGCGTCTTATTTAGAGCTTAAGCAATGAGTATTAATACCAACCAATCAATATTAATACCACTGAAATACCATTTAGGTTTGCATAAGTAGTGATATGATGTAACTCATGAAATCAAGAATTCTTTATGTCTGTATAAGTATATTGTTCACATGTATTTTTTTATGTCTGTATAAGTATATTGTTCACATGTTCATTGTTCACATGTTCACATTTCATGAGGAATCTAGCTAGCTAGCTACCCATCTTTGATTCAACAGCTATCTTAGCATCTTTAAGGCCTGTTTCCTTGTCAGCAAAATAGTGAGAATAGTACCAATCTCCAGAAGATGCGATCATCAATTCAAAATTAAAATCTAAGGAATAGAGAGGCTAAGGTACTTTCCAGTACCTCATATATCAAATAACAACACTGTGCACGTTTGCAGATCTGATTGGCTTTGAAGTCCATATTCAAATCATAGACATGACCTACCATTTCTAAGCACCATGTAGCTTCACAGCCCCCATCTCTATGTAACAGTATCATGGAACCTTCTAACACCTATATGTAGGAGGATTTTAAGCTGCCTCTCCGATCAAATGCCTTCTACCCTGTCCTTAGCAGCTGCCTTCTCCACAGCCCTGCTCCTTTAAGCAAAGCAAAGGCAACTACAAATATTAACAGCTTACACAAGGGTGATGACTTTAGATCTGTGTTTTAATGTCATTTGAGCAGATATTCAAGTAGACCCCATGCTGAGTGTCAAGCCACACACAGGGCTCATTATCACACCCCTGAGATCAAGACCTGAGCCGAAACCAAGAGTCAGATGCTTAGCCAACCACGCCACTCACGTGCCCCTCCCTATCTCATTTTTGATGATTGATCAACTTGGTGCACCAACCGGGGCAAAAGTAAAATATGTGCCCCATTTTATGTATGTTGTATCTCTGACTTGAAGAAATTTGCCATCAAACCTTAGGAGGGATGGAACAATTAGAACAATGGGACAGCCAAAATGTAAGTTTAACATAATCAAAGGAAAAATGGCTTGATGAGAGTTATTATCTACACCTTTAGAGTATTGGTGAAGGTTTGCGCTCCGTAGGCAACTGAATTCTGAACTTGAAACATGGGTTTTAGAGGAAAGAAATGCTAGAAGAAAACTGCCCAAGTGATAAAAGTGATAGACGAGAATACCAGAAAAGTAGAAATGAACACCTTCCCTCAAATGTGGTCAACATGTGCACTAGTATCTCCCTCAAGGTCCTCAATCTACACATTTAATAAAAGTGTCTTGAGAACATAACATAAGCCTCAATCAAATTGTTTATGTTATTTTGACCAACAGACAAAATAGCTTTTGATACTTGGAGATGACAATGGTAACAAGATTTTTTTTAACCCAATACAATAATCTTTATCCATAATGAAATTGTTGAATACTCTTTATAATATTATCATGAAGAAGTCAATTCTTCTTATCTCTAGTTTTTTAATCTCCAATTCTTCACTTGCTCCACTTCACCAGTATTTAAGATGACAGGCCAAGAGATTAATAAAAAGATGGCAGGTAGGCACTGTGCTAAGATATTCGTAAAAGACAGACAAACCAAATGCTATCTCTAATAAGTAATCAGTAGTAGGATGGGACACTTCCAGTGATTAAAACGATATTCTTCACATAGTTAAAATCTGGCCACTTGTGATTTTCACTAAATTGTCCCCATTTTGCTCTCTGGGGACACTAAGGATTTATAGCCTACATGATGACCTTCAAATACTGGAAAGCAGCCCTCATATTATTCCTCCTTATCATTTCTTTTTCCAACTGAACACATTCACCTCCTTCAACTATTCCTTGTATAACGTGGTTTTTCACCATGCACTCCGAATTGTACCTACTCTGATCCCCATGAGGCTGCTAAATGTCATTGCAGCCACCCAGAAATAAAGTCTCAAGTTGTAGAAAAATCAGTACCAGCTTGAGTGAGACTGTTCTTTGTACTAAATTAACTAGAACCTGTATGAACTCCTTTAATAATTAATTACATATTGTGGGGGCATGAGAGTTAGGATTAAAACTACTCTTGAGCAGAGCTGGGAACAGATGGCCTAAGTGGAGATGGCCACAAATCCAGTTTTGCTCCTCTCTCCCAGGTTTTCATTCAGCATTAGCATTAATTTTTTTGCATTACCATTAGCGCTGATTTTTGTATTAGCACTAATCAGTAGGCCAATGAACTGAGCAGTTGGTCTAACCAAAAAGTCTGAGCACGTAAGATAAAAAACAGATACGCTGAGGATAGTGCAGAAAGAAGACTAGATTAGCTACTGGGGCTGCAGCTTACAGGCAAATATTTGGTTACAGTCCATGCAAAAGTTAGGTTCTCAATCGAAGTCGACCTAGTTATGAAGCAGATCTGAAATAGGAAGAGAGAACATACAGTTTTCAGTTTTTTCTTCCATAATTTGGATTAATATAAAATCAGATTATTAAATGTAAATTTCTTCCAACAATAGAGACTTAGTTTTTCAAGCTATAAGGAAGATGATTACTAATTAATTGCAAAATCTAAGGTGTCACCTCATATTAATATTTTACCTTATCACTATTTTACCTTTTCCCTCAGTTTAGAGAATACTTTGAAATGTTTTATCTGAATATAGAAGCCACATGTCTTCATAGAAATTAAAGTCACTCATGACCCTAAATCTGGAAGCCATTTCTGATAACACTTGAAAGTTTTATTGTCATTTCTACATGGATTTAAGTAACTTGAGACACTATTGACAGTAAATGTAACCTCCTTTTAAAATGTAATGATATATAGGGATAATCAGTTTTTAAATATTATTGTACAACATATTTTTAATAAATACACAATATTTAATCCCATGAAATCGATATATTTAAGATGTTACTCTTGTATTTTTAATCAGAAAAATATAAGATCAATGTGCCTCATTGTACATCACATTTTTCTATTTTATCTCTTAAACTGTTTTTTAATGATGGAGAGAGAAAATTGAGACCAGTATTTTCTAAAAAAATAAAACTGGATCACTAAAAATACATACAGTCTTAATTTCTGAACCCCAACACATGTAAGGGATATTTTTTCTTTTAAATATTAATATAATTTAGCAAACAAAGTAGGGAGCAGGGAGGTTTGGTTCCTGGCTCACTGCGGAGGAACATTGCAGTTCTCATCAGGAGGCCCATTAGCCACTGAACACATTCCCGTCCCTGTCACCGCTGGTTTTAGCAAAGCTATAGTTGTCGCACCTGTAAAGAGACAGGCCAGCGTTGCTTTTGTGGGGCTTATCTTTTAAAAGAAAAATATTACCAGAATATGCTTTGAAGCTAGACTCCCGAAGCTGCTTTTACCGAAATAATGTGAAACAAAATATTTTACCTAAAGAAGCCTCTTCCCAGTCTCTGTATTCACATGTGTGCGGCCTTGATAACACACGTCACCAGCATCTTAAATGCAGAACAAAATCAGGAAGACATAGTCCCCTGCTCTTTTGCATTCTAGACATTACAGAAAAACATGGTTTGTTTTTTCTGTTTTCTCTTTCCCTCTGCTGTAGGAAGGAACCATATCTGTAAAAGCAATACTACTGTTTCTTTATATAGATGATGAACACCTGCCTTTGCCTAAAACCCTTTCTGTGGTAGCATCAGAGGCCAGAGTTACTTTTCTTGGCATATCAATTACCCAACATGGGCAAGATTTGACTTTTACTGCCTACAAAATGAGGTAAAATATCAGGTGTAGTCTAGGACACTTCCTCTTACAGTACAAACTATATTTGACCAACAAAATATAAATCTGCAAGCTTCATCTGTTTTAGGAAATATGGAAAGCAAGATTAAATGACTGGCACCTAAATGAATCGTTCCAGAAATACCTTATTTTCTCTTTGCCTAATTACAATAAACACCGACACTTGTGTGTTGTCTGTGTATTTCCTTCTCTTTCAAGAACGAAACAACCACTGTACTTTCATACTTAAGACTTATTTTCCTCACTCTTCACCCCATCCAGGGCACATCACCCAGCACAGCATCGACCAGAGATATTTAATTAATGGTTGCTTAAATGAGTGAATAGCTGTTTGATGACTAAAACTCTTGAGTAAATTTGTAAAATCACACACAAGTCAATCATTTGGTTAATGAAAAATAAGCCCAAAGAGAACTTCAGTCTACCAGGTGATTATTCAGTTAAGAAGATATTTCAGTTGGTGTATTTCTCTGTGCTTCTACTATCTAACTTACACTGGGCTTCAAACTCAATGGAGAATGACTAAAAACTATGTGTTTTACATTTATCTCCATTTCCGTATTAATAAATATGGATATATCCCACATCCATTAAAGCACAATTTTTTAGAGATAAAGTGACTTGGCCTACATAGATTTTTTTTGCAATGGAGATATACATAAAGTACCAAAATGTTTGTGATCCCTTATGTATTTGAAAAGTAGAACAGCTTGATAAAGCTCGTTTTATAAGACTGTACCAAAAATAAAAGGACATTGTCAAGTACAGCTTATGAAGTAAATGTAAATAGCACTATTCAGAAAAAAAAAACAGAAAATTTAAAGTAAAAAAAACATTTAATATGCAGTAGTTCTATATTTAAGAAACATCTAAAAAAGATAGATGTAAGTTGAAAGAGAGAAAAATCTGATTTTTTCACAATTGGCATGTCTGCTGTCACCGTTATCCAAATCATATAAACTGCCATTATGCATTCATAGAGTGTAGATTAGAATCCCAATAAGTGATGGCAGTAAGTCCAAACGTTATAATATGTCCATATATTGCAAAGGAATGGCGCATTGGCCGTCTCCTGAGTTGTCTGAGTGTTGCAGAGTACAGCTCTATGTTAAACCTGATGTCTCATTCATTTTAAGGTAGCATAACGTTTGAGATAAAGTAGAATTAGAAGAAGATTAAGAGCTCCAGAAAATATATCCTTAGGTGTTTGCTAATGTATTCCAATCTCCTTAGGTATTTAATAATATATTCTAATCCCCTTTATCCACCTAAAACAAAGTCAACTTACAAATGTGGACGTTTTAGCTCAGTTTTGCTTTGGGAAAAATTCAACAGGAAATGCTAACATTTGCATCCTTCGTAGACTCAGCTTTGAGTCTATGTTTAAGCTAGACGTTGCTTAAGATAAAATCTCTTTTGATCTTCCATTTTTCGAAATGAAGAAAACAGCTAGAGAATGTTCAGTAAGGTACCCCTCACCCGGTCTACCATTATCACAGTTGGGAGAGGAAATGATATCCTTTATTATCCACACACTATTCTTTGCTCTTCCCTCATTATCAACACACTGTTCTTTCCTCTACCTAACATTAAACAAAACAAAACAAACAAACAAACAAAAAACCAAAAATCTTCACTCCATCAAGTATTTCTTACCTGGACAAACTACAAGGGCAGGTGAATGATGGGGCTAATGAGACAAACACAAGTACAATCAATCAGTGGGTGTGTGCCTCCCTTTCTGTGGCTCCTTTTCCTAATAAATAACACTGCAGGGCCTCTCCACAGACCAAACAACGTCAGAAGTCAATCTTTGGATTAAATCATCTATATTTGGATGTGGCCAAAGTAGCTGAATTTATCTCTATTTGGGACAGTGAAAGTGTTCCTCGGTCAAATCAATATTCCACGGTTACAGTTTCTATTTTTACCTAATTCTCCTTGCTAAAGGTACCTCGTTAATTGGAAGTGCAAGTGTGTGGGGATCAAGTCAAAACTAGAGAGGAAGGGCCAAAGGAAGGATGGGGGAGAGGCAGGGAGGGAGTGAGGGGAGCAGCAAGACAGAAGAGAAAACGAGGAAAACCCCAAATTTGTACTTAATTGGTGGCTACTAATGTGAGTCTTTTTGGACTTGTTCCATCTCTGTACAGAGAGAAATTCAGCTGCCTATGACTATTATGTCGGGCTGACATAGGGCATTCAGTTTTAAATCCATTATAATTTCTTTGATTTCAGGTTAATAAAATCAAGTGTGAATTCCTACCATTTTCAGCAAAGTGTAAGAATGATTATACTGTTGAACTCTATTTTGGAAATTAAAAAAAAAAGTGCATATTTTGAAATGACTCCTGTGGATGATGTTAGTCGTTCTATTTGCTTTTGTTTAAGAATAGAAAACCAAAGATTGAAAGCTTCTGGGTTTAGTCAGGTAGATACTTGGCAAGGCTCGGAGCAATGTGCTTATCAATCATGGTGATGAGCTGTCTTGTTGGTTTAACATGATTTTTCCTGGAATGCAACAGACCCCTCCTTAGAGAATCCTATAGCTGTAGAGTGGATGGTGATTTTAGGATGGCAGTGGGAATAAGTGGCATATTTCATTGTTGTCACTTTCCTCAGGTTCCCCAATCATATGCAGCCAGTTACTCCAGCCCAGAGATTCATTTGGATGGGAAGGAAATAAGTCTTCCTTTTCTATCTTAATTTTATTCACCAGAATATTAAAACCCACAAACCCACAAATTCTTCCTGTGGCCAAAGCTCATGTCATATATCAAAAATATTTATTTTGATTTAAATAAATGGGCATAAATATATGGATATATATGTGTGTGTGCATTTATTTATTTATTTATTTATTTATTTATTTATTTATTTATTAAAATGTTTGTACCGAAGTAAATTTATCTACAATGAGAAATCTTTTGGAATCTCTAGTGGAATCTGGTTCTCTGGGATCTGACCTATGGTCCTCTGATCCTCAATGAAACTGTTTTGCTTCCTGAAAGGGTCTTAGCAATAGCAAATGCTCAATCGTGTCTGCTTTCTTCCTCACTAAACCCGATTGAGTGAGTTTACTTAAGTAACAACTTAATTCATGGAATAATCCCATCCCAAAGCTTCCTAATACGGTCTAGACCCGTGGTCAGAAAGAGTAACTGAGCAAGCAGGAGGCTGCACGGGAGTTGGTCTGGATGGAAGCGCTGGGGGGATGCGTGTGCCTCTCGCCCAGGTGCCCCATCGGTGCCCTTAGCACTGCTCACCCAGGTTTTCCCCATCCTGTGCCTGCCCCCCTCTTCTGCATCCTGTGCCTGCCCCCCTCTTCTGCACGCCGCCACCTGCTAGCAGGCACCCCACTTGCACTGCGCTTTGTGTGACTCAGAACAGTTTTGGTCACTACCTTTCAAGTTAATTGCAAAATTTCGAGCATGGACGGGTCATGGCAGTGGGTGTCTGCAGGAACTATTCAGTCTAAGCTATAGTGGAGGGCACAAGGCAGGGTTCAGGAGTTGCACTAACAGAATCTGAAAAAATAAAAACAAACAAACAAACAAAAAAACGAATGGCCACGGTAAAAGGAAAGTTCAAGAGTGTGGCAGTGGGGAACACAGGCCCACACGGGGCCAGCAAGGTAAGAAGTGGGCACATGCGGATGCATGTCCCCTGGGAGCCCAGACACCACCCCACAGAAGCCTTTGGGCTGCTGCTTTCTTGCCACCCGGGGATGCCTCCCACAGTCACCCTCTGCATCGAGCAGGGTCACGGAAGTTTTGGTGCAACGCTGCAAAATCAGGGTTTTTTGGTTTTTTTGAACTATTCAACTTTTCAAAAATAGGAATTCCAATTTTTTTTTTTTTTGTAATTTGGATAGATGCTCACTACAGATGTGTGCATGTAGTCTCTCTCTGCCACTGAGAGCATTTTCAGTGAGTGCTGCATATTTTCGTATCTACCGTGGCACAGAAAACAAGGAGGCAAACGTGACGTTTGGAAATAACTGCGGCCCCCTTCCCTTCCCCACCACTGGCTTTGGAGGGGCGTAGATTTATAAAGCGATCAATTCGTCAGAGAAACAGAGGAGTGGGAACGTTTTCTGAAGCATGTAGTGAGCTGCAAATACGATTTTTTCTCTGATTGCCATTAGCTATAACCCAGGAATGCAGGTCTTACATCATAGAGGACAGATTCAAGAGTTGCAGACTTTAATTAATTATTCAGCCCAGAAACTGTTTATTTAACGGTTGCCACTGGTGCTTTGTTAGGTGCTGGTACATCCGGTGAGTGAAAGAAGGAGACCTTGAAATATAATATTGTACTTACTATGTGTAAAATATACTTAAATACAAACACACACACACACACACACACACACGTTAAATTAGAATGCGGTAGGTATTTAATAGGTGTAGAAATGCATTTCAGACACACGCACATGCACACACACCCCAAAATAAACATGCAATTTGAAATGTAACCTGATTTTCTTACACGCTGGTAAAACCTGTTTTTAATTTCTATCCAAATCACACAAAGAGCATTGCTTCTCCTATGAATTTAAAATGCATTCGGGACCTCCAAAGGGGTTTTCTGACCAACCTCCGAAACTGAGAAAGAGCTGATTGCTTTTTTATCTCTATCTCTTCAGCGCACATAAAGAAATCCTACATTATCTGTGTAACTCTCTCTTTCTGAGTGAGTTGTGATTCCTTCTCATCCCTCCACTAGCTCCCACATAGACGCCTACATGGTTGCTAACGTTCACCCAAGTGAATTAAAAGGTGCAGCAAAATGAATCTATATAGTAAAGAAGTTGGGAAAAAAAAAAAAAAAGGCCTATTTTCAACCATTGGCACTTTTTAATCAGCCACTCTCTTACTAACTGGCTGACTCTGAGGCGATGGGGCTCTGCTTGCTGTGAAAGGGCAGGGCCGAGGGGAGCACAAAGGCCTGTGCCGGAGGGAGGAGAGGACGGAGATGCGAGCCGCTCCCAGGGACTCCCCCAGAGGGCTGGAAGGGGCCCCTGCCACCCCCCTTCCTCGTTCTGCTCTTTCCAGGGGGGATGCTATTGGGGTTAATTGACATATTTGACTAGAGCACAACTACAGCAAGGACGGGCATTCTGTTTCCAGGTGGGGAGAAAGAACCAGAAATGAGCAGGCTTGTGGTAGCGCTGCGTAAGGAACAGAGCCGGGGGTCAGCAGGGATGCGTGCAGCCTCCTCGACGGAGCAGGTCACAGAGGCCTCGTTCTCCCATTAAATAACCTACTGCTCCAGAGACAGGCCTCAGTCTACTAGAGCGGCAGGGATTTTCTCCCAAGCTCCACACATGACAACGTGGGACCTGCATCACCTCGTGAGCACACTGCCGCTCGCTCTTTCTTTCTTCCCCAGGGCCCTGAGCTGCTGACCACACACCAGCTCTGGCCATTAGCCATGTGTCAGAGCCCACAGGGGTCTCTGTTCCCCACCCAAGGCCTCTGAGGGAAGGGGGCCCAATCCTGCCCCCCAAGGGAGGCTGGGGCCGTGCCACAGCAGGTGTATGGCATTGACTATAAAGGAGATGGTGGGCAGGCTCCCTTCTAGAAATCGTGTGTGACGGTCAACTCAGGAAGACTGCACCGAGCTGCAGGGCGAAGGGAGTGTGGGAGCCCACTCTAGCATTGGACGGGCCACCTCCCCAAACCTCACCCCCATTGAGGGCAATTTCCAGCCCTTAGCTGTGATCTGTGCATCCGGAAAAGAAGGGACCAGGCCGAAACCACTGCCTTCCCTTGGGAGCTAGTGGACAGCGTGAGGGAAGGTGAACTGGCTTTGAGGCCTCTACTCTGTGCTGGACCTGAGCGCTGACCCCTGGCACACGCTCTGCCCTGCTAACTGGAGTGACAGACAGCCACACACATCACTTACTCTGGTAAAAAGAACACAAAACAAAACAAAAAATGAGTCACCAACGGCCCAGATGAAAAATGCGGATACATACATGTGTGATCTTGGAGAATCATACTACATTCATCCTTCTTACAAACAACCCATATATTTTAATACCAACTCTGTTTTCAAGCATAGATTATTATCTTCACAGCTTGGGTAATTAAGAAGTGGCAGAAAAGAATTTTTTTCCCAGCTCCGGCACCTAGGAGATGGCACACGCTTTTCAGTATTTGTAGATTATTTCAGAAGCTGTCGCATCAACACGATGCAGGTTATAATGAATCTCAGCAGATTATCAAAATTCCGCATCTTGCCTCAACATTCACCTAGAAACACAAGGTTGTCATAACAACCTTTAAAAAAAAAAGATTTTTAGTTTATTTATCCATGAGAGACATGGAGAGAGGCAGAGACACAGGCAGAGGGAGAAGCAGGCTCCACACAGGGAGCCCGAGGTGAGACTCGATCCTGGGGCCCCGGGGTCATGCCCTGGGCCGAAGGCAGATGCTCAACCAGGCGCCCTTGTCATAACAACCTTTAAAGACTAAACTTGGTAGAGGCCCTGAGTGCATTTCAAGGTAATCCGCAACACAACTGATGTGTAAACAAATATAATGTGGCTGTCATTTTGAAATCAAGAGAACATCAACTACCTAACATTGATAAATGACCAAAAATGTGTGAGGCAAAAGTAACTATTGAGCACTTGACAGATAGCTCAAGTTATTGAAACTCCCTGCTTTCCAGACACTGTAGACAAGTAAGACCATCAATCCATGAGATGTTAACCATATGGTAGCTTTTCACTTTCAAGGTTTATTTGTTCATTTGTTTTGGTCAATATAATTCTTCTAAAAGTGGCAGTAAAAAGTCTCAATATAGAATATTGCTGGAGGAAAAAAGTAGAAAGAAAATAAGCAGAACTTTGTTTTTATTCCTGTATTCATAATTAGAAAATGCAATGTGATGCAAAATGTTTATGACTGAATTTGAAAAAAAAGAAATTCTCTTTTGAAAAAGATCAGCATAAAATGAGTGTTACTGCAATAGAAATTGCCAGAAAATATAATCAACTGAAATGTTGCTCAATAAGAAGCAGGGGGAAAAAAAATCTTATTTGTAAATAAAATCACACAGCCTGGCATTGTGATTTTCAATGACCTTGTCAACTAAAGGTCACAGATTTTCTTTACAAATCTGGTTGAGAGAAATTTTCAGTGTCAATCCTGGAATTGAAATTCATTGGTCAAAAATATTGGCTGAAGATGACTCTGGACAGCTAGAAAGCTTCTGGTATTCTCAGAGCTTACGTTATTGATCACTTTTATATTCTGCTAACAAACATACAAACAAACAAACGAAATCTTCCAAGTGATACCTTGATGTTACTGAAGAGAAATGAAGCACAGAATTTCTGTTAGGTTGAAAGAAAATTTACTGACAAAGGCTATCTTAAGTTTTTAGGGACAGACCATTAGCTTATTCCATAAATTTCAAAGTTTCTGAGCTACCTAAAATTAAACTAACAGATAGGACCATGGAATCATACGGGAAATTTTGATTGTATTTAAGCCAACTCTGAAATAATCATGGAAACATAAATATATTACATGTTAGTTACATATGCATATGTTGGCAATGAAAAGGTTTTTATACTAAGTTTCACAAATATTTCTGGAATAATTCATAGGATAAAAATTCAGAGTTAGAAAACACATATCAGAGATATCTTTTTTTTAAAAAAGTAAAAATAACTTCCTAAAATGTATCTTTCACAACATATTAGAATGTTTCTTCCTGTTCATAACCAGATACTTCCAAAAGATTGAACTTTAAATACATATATACCATCATTACATTATAGGAAACATCATCAAAAGTATAAAGAAAATTGCATAGGTTATATGACACTTAATGTTTATAATAGCTTTGGTATTTTTGTTAAAGTCATCATAAAACTGACATGTTCCTTCTAAATGGCAGGTATGACCTTATGTAGTAAAAGTACTGTTTTGAATATTCAATAACTGTTTAATCAGAATTAATCAAAAGGTTTGTTTATTTTGGGGGGAAAAATGTGGGAGGAATCCATACTGTGGCCCTGAAATGTAGAATAAAATTTCTTAAAGAAACAATTTGGGAAGAGACCGTTTAAGTTCTATCAAAGAAAACGGATAAGTGAATGACAATGTCAAGCTGACTGGAGGGAAGTAATCATGAAAAATGAAGGAAGAAGTGGTCACCATATAACTTGAGTCTTATCATGAGAATTCAAAGAAAAATGATTCGATGTGAGAGCTAGAATCTATAATAGAAAAAGCATTTCTCCATGACCCAAACTCTCCATCCAGTCTATCTTCCACAATTTGTCTTATTTTCCTGGAACACTTCACTTCTTACGTCTCAGATATGGTTCTTCCAACCCTATGATTTAATTCATACTTTTCTTTTCACCTGGGGGTTCTTCCCTTTTACACTGTCTCTATTTGCTGTAAATTTACCCATCTTTGAAATCTACATTTAAGTATTGCAACCACCATGGATTTATCGGTGACCTTTCTAGCTAGAATTAATTTTCTACTCCCCGGTGCTTACAAAACACTCTTTACTCACATTACAGTATTTATTGCATACCACCTCACATTATAGATATTTAGGTGCACAGTTAGTTTCACATCCTGGTTTGTAGATCTCTTGAAATCAAGGGAAGTCTGGGTTCTTTTCATCTCTCATCATAACCAAAGGACCTAGCATACTGTCACTTAAAAAGTAGATACTTGATATAAGGTAATAAAAACAGGTTTTGCATAGAGTCAACCAAGGACCTAACTAAGAGTTTGCTAATGAGGAGGCTAACGTTACAAGCTTTCAAGTTTACTGTTTGTAAAAGGCAAGGATATGTACTCTTTAGCAGAGAAAAAGCAATCGTAAAACTTGAACTGGTTTAAAATTCAAAAGGCCTCAAATATCTGAGCACGTCTAATGGCAAATCCGTTTTCAGAGGCATTTGAGACGTGGCAGTCCAGGAATCTATGAAAATATTT